>NC_045637.1:153213231-153813231 GCF_009829145.1 Chiroxiphia lanceolata
GGGACCTTTTGAAGGTCATCCAGTCCAACCCCCTGTCTGATCTCTCCTGGACATGGCTGTGACCCTGTGCAGACCCCGTGTTCCACCCTCACACCCATAAACCCTCCACTCCTGGGGTGTGGAAGGTCTGTGGCAGGGCACCAAGTCATGTTTAAATCATTTTAAACAACACTTCAGGCAACACGTGCCACCCTGGGCACTGCTGCAGCTCCTGGCACTGTTTATGGAGCTGGGAAGTGCCCTCAGCCCAGGCCTCGGTGCCCTCAGGGAAAGCTCAGATTTGCCTCAATCCGTCATCAAACCCGGAGGCCTCAAATTCCCCTTTAAGGTCCCTCAGTGCTGTTCCCTGGGCTGCCACCCCTGCTGCAGGAGGAGGAGATTTACACAAATCAACGGGAGACTGGTGAAAACTCGTTTTGTCAGTGGCAGATTTATCTCAATTTTCTTTTACGCTGCCCAGAAGACGCGACCTGTGGGAAAGGCTGCTGAGTGACTCAGCTGCTTCTGCCCACAGCAAGAGCTGATCTTGTCCCCAGCCTGGTCAAAGAGGCTTCCTCAGTCTTATTTAAAAGCTGTTTTTAGATCCCACTCATGATCCTATTGCTGAGACACACCTGGAGGATTGGGGAATACTGGGCAGGCATTGCCTGCTTTGGAGATGCTGAAATTAAGGTTTTCCAGCACAGAACAAACCTGAACCTACATCTCCAGACTGTAGTTCCATTTCAGACACTCATCTAAGAGACATAACTAAAGGGAAAGGAAAAGGGAAAGGGAAAGGGAAGGAAAATGAAAAGAAAAAGGGAAAATGGGAAAAGGGAAAGAGAAGGAAAAGGAAAAGGAAAAAAGATATATGAAAAAGATAAAGAAAAGGAAAAGAGAACAGGAAAAAGGAAAAGAGAACAGGGAAAAGGAAAAGAGAACAGGAAAAAGAAAAAGAAAAAGAAAAAGAAAAGGAGAAAAAGAAAAAAGGAAAAAAAGAAAGGAAAAAGAGAAAGAAAAGAAAAAGAGAACAGGAAAAAGGAAAAGGAAAGAAAAAGAAAAGAAAACAGGAAAAAAACAAAATGAAAGAAAAAGAAAAGGAAAAGAAAACAGGAAAAAGAAAAAGGCCCATGTTTAATTCAATTCCAAAGAGGGGAAGAAGAGAGGAGCCACTTGGGTGGATTTGCCATCCACAAAGCCAAGGAAAACCATCTCACTGCCACGTCCCATGTGGACATGAGCAGGGCAAAGTCCCTGAAGAAAAACAGGGAAATAAGCTGTTGTAAATGAGACAGTGGAAGGAGAGAGAGTAGAAAAAGCAGCAAAGTAATGCAGCTTTTCCTGCTGAAAATGTCTGTTCTAAAAATATGTGCTAGTCTTTCAATGCTGACACATCATGAGTTCTGCTCTTCATGAAAAAAAAACCCTTCAGTGAGGTGTAATGGCTCATCTCTGCCCAGTGTCTGTCATCTAAAGGGTAAAACATCTTACATAAACATGGATTTTATTTCCCAGCACTATAACAGCCTCTCTGAGGCTGAATCTAATCAATCAGAAAGGTAGAGACCCATTACCAAGGGCTGCATGTAATAAGGTCTCTCAAAAGCCAGGAAGGGCTGTTTTCCAAATGTGTCTCTGAGTCAGATGTCAAAGAGGATTCAACAGGGCAAGTGCATCTCTCATAGAAATATCTGGTCTGGTATAAATTTGCCCACTTTAGGCAATAGTGGCAAACCCAGGTGGCAAAAAAATATCATTATTTAATTTTAAAGATGGGACAGTGCATCCAGCTCTGTTCCAGTTCCAACTCTGCAGAACATCCCCATGCTGCAGGGGATCCCTGGCTGCCAGATGTGCTCAAAATGGTCCACAAAAGTAGCTTTTTTCCAGGTAAACCCCAAAATTCCAGGGGTGGTAGCAACTGCTCAAACAGGCAAATACCCCTCAGCAAGGAGCAAAGAATTGATCTGCTGCAGGTCTCTCAGGGAAGAAGATGCCAAAACCCACCTGCTGCCCATGGGAATAGAAGAATGAAACCGTGGAATAATTAATACTGAAAAGACCTCTGCTATCAGCAAGTCCAACTGCTCACTGTGATCCACCTCAGGTCTGTAACAAGCCACCACCATTTTAGGGGAGAAAGTAGGGCCAGAGAACACCACAAAAGCAAAGGTTGCCAATAAGGGAGAAGAGGTGATGGATTTAGGCTCCCAGATCTGGGGTTTCTGCTGCCACAGCCTGGGTTCAGCACAGCTCCAGCTCTGTGCAGCAAAGTCAACCTGGAAATCCCTTCCTGAGAGTCTGTGCTGGGCAGAAATCACGTGCACTTTCTGTGAGCAGCTTTTCCCTGTCCTGTAAAGTTTTGCAGTTCCTTGTGATGTGCTCCAGCCTCGTGCCTGTGCCATTAGTGCAGTGCAACCATCCAGAAAGGATTCCCTAATGTACAACCCCCCAAGGGAACCCATATTTTATGAGCATGTGGCTGAGATGCCTCAAAACTGCCCCCTTAAACCTCGTGTCTCACCTGTGAGCTGCTGAGTTAGAGCCAAATATTGATAAAGTGAAACACTGAAAGGATTCAGTGGCCCCAGTGGGGCTGAGTCCACTCACACCCCCGAATCCCTGTGCTGGCTGCACAAACACACCCCCAGCAGGCACTCAGGATTTGGGTGAGAGGAATGAGGTGTGGGAATGTCACACAGCCACCTGCACGCAAGAGCAGGAAAGAAAAAAAAAAGATAATGTGGTGATGCCACGGGGATGAAGCTGCTGCATCCCCAGCCCTTGTCAGCTCAGCTCTGTGTCACCTTCCCTCCCTGGGAGTCCCTGAAGTCACACATGGAATATTCTGAGTTGAAAGGGAGTTACCTGCCTGCTCTGCCTCCACCTTCCCCCATCCCCACCCTGCAGCAAGTCCCTGCCCCTGCCTTCTGCCTCACCAGGGAGCTGATGGGCACAGAAATTGTTCAGCAGGAGCCCAGGAGGGTCCCCAGTGTCACACACTGAACTAATCTGGAGTGATCAGTGGCAATAAGTCCCTTTCCAAAACATGTGGCACCAAGGAGACACTTTCCACACTCGCCTTTTTAACCAGTGTGTTTCACAGCAGCTGTTTCCAGCAGGAGAGGGGAACGTGGGGGCAAAGTGGGACCTTGTCACTGGGGCAAGTCAATTATTGCTCTAAACTCAGCATCTTGCACGTGCAGAGCACCAGGGAAGAGCCACTAATCAGCAAGTTCTGGCAGTCAGGTTCTCCTGCAGGGCGTTATTCCAGCAGACTCAGGTTCTCTTGCAGGGTATTATTCCAGCAGACTCACTGAAAGCAACGAGGCTTTTGCTGAGTCAGCATCTCAGTGATGCACCTGGTGACCTCCTGTAAACCTGCAGCTGAACATGGATTCTTCACGTGCTGGGGCAATAACCAGCACTGGAATATTCCTTAGGGCAGCTGATTCCTACCTTCGGGTGTTTTGCAGTGGGTTTGGCCCCTAAGTGTCAGAAATTTCCCTTTTTATTTTTTTTTTTTTTTTTGTGAGGGAATGGTTCCCATTCACTGGGCTGCAGTGAAATCTTCACACAGTGAGCTGCTGTGTTTAATTATTCATTTCCTGGAAAAAAACAATGCACCTTCCCTCTTCCAATCTCTCCATTTCCAGTGTAATCCAATATGTTCGTGCTTGGAAGGGACCGACAAGAATCATGGACTCCAACTCCTGGCCCTGCACAGGACACCCCAAAAATCACACCATGTGCCTGAAACTGTTGTAAAACCACTTCTGGAACTCTTGAGAGGTTTGGGGCCATGACCAAGCTGACTGAGTTGATCCCAGCTCAAGGCAGTGCCTTTTTGGAGGGTTCTTCTGGCATCCACTCCGTGCCAAACCAGCTTCCCACAGATGTGCATCCAAAACTTCCAGAGAACAACACCGTGCTGGTTGGGATCACGGCCCAGCAGTTTGTCAGCAGGGTTGCCAAGCCTGAGTGCATTCCCAGGCTCAATCAAACAGCACCCAGACCTGAGCTGGCTCTCAAGGATTCTACACTGTCCATTTAGAGATTGTCAACCATGTCCACTCCAAAAAAAGCTTGGTAGGGCTTTTGGTTTTTCACCATAGAACTCATTCCAGAAGGACTTCAGGTTCTGCACAAAGCAATCCCAAAGATACACACAGAGCAAGGTTTCCCTGGTAGTTTGGTGTCCCTTCTGCAGTTCACCACTGTTCCTTTCTTCTCTTCCAGGTAGGCTGCAAAGCCATGATGGTTTTCTTCCAGTACTGTGTCATGGCCAACTTCTTCTGGCTGCTGGTGGAGGGGCTGTACCTTCACACCCTGCTGGTCATCTCCTTCTTTTCAGAGAGGAAGTACTTCTGGTGGTACATCCTGATCGGCTGGGGTACGCATCTCCTCCAAACTGAGTGCCAGCAGGAGATCCTGCCTGGCATTTTTAGTCCAGAAACCTGGGGACTCAGATGGGGCACAGGTGTAGCAGACAGTCCTGAGAAGGGCTTGGGGGTGCTGGTGGATGAGAGGCTGGACATGAGCTGGGGATGTGCCCTGACAGCCCAGAAACCAACTGTGTCCTGGGATGCATCAAAAGGATCGTGACCAGCAGGTTGAGGGAGGGGGTTCTGCCCCTCTGTTCTGCTCTGGTGAGACCCCAATTGCAGTGCTGTGTCCAGCTCTGAGGACCCCAGCATAAGGAGAACATGGATCTGCTGGAGCAAGTCCAGATGAGGCCAAGAAGGTACTCTGAGGGCTGGAGCCCCTCTGCTCTGGACCCAGGCTGGGAGAGCTGGGGGGGTTCACCTGGAGAAGAGAAGGCTCCAGGAAGAGCTGAGAGCTCCTTCCAGTGCCTAAAGGGGCTCCAGGAGAGCTGAAGAGGGACTTGGGACAAGGGCCTGGAGTGACAGGACAAGGGGTGATGGCTTCAATCTGAAAAAGAGTATATTTAGATGAGATACTGGGAAGGAATTCTCCCCTCCCAGGGTGGTGAGGCCCTGGCACAGGGTGCCCTGAGAAGCTGTGGCTGCCCCTGGATCCCTGGAAGTGTCCAAGGCCAGGTTGGATGGGGCTTGGAGCCACCTGGGATAGTGGGAGGTGTCCCTGCCATGGTAGGGGGTTGGAACTGGATGAGCTTTAAGGTCCTTTCCAACCCAAACCATTCCAGGATCCTGTATGTGTTACCTTGCTGCCAAGGATTTTGTGCAGCCAGCAGCAAGATCAAGGGATGTCCAGAGGGTTTGCCCCAATTTCATTAACCTAAATCTTCAAAGGTATTTAAGGACTCAGTTTGTTCTGGGTAAATTGGTAGTTGATCTCTTCAGTGTCCTTAAGGACTCTGGGCCTGAAACTCCTCATCACCTTTATAATCATTCATTGTTTTGATAATGACTGGAATTCCAAAGTTGATACCACGCAGTGAGCTTAAATTGTAAGGATGGATCCCAGCAAAGCAGAACTCTTGGACTGAACCAGACACTGCAGCCCATCACTCCCTCTGTTTTACTGAGTTCAGGCCAGACAGCTATCCTGGGATTCCCATCACCTGAGTGCCAATGCTGATAACCTTCTGCTTCCTGCATTTGGGATTTCTCCAGCTTTAATGCAAATGTAATGCATTAAATGCATTTCTCCGGCAATACGAAAATCCAGTCTTGAACACATAAAATGAAAATAAAATAATTAAAAAATAAAATAAAATAAAATAAAATAAAATAAAATAAAATAAAATAAAATAAAATAAAATAAAATAAAATAAAATAAAGAAATAAAAGGATTCTGTGAAATAGAATAAAATACAATGAGAAAATGCCAAGGAAGACAGAATGAAGCTCTTCACAAAGCAACTCACAACTGAATTGTTAACCTGTGCAAATTAATCCTACCAGATCAACTTCTTTTCTTTCTCCAGAAAGAAATCAGAAATCTTATTTTCCCCTTAATGCCATTTGGTTGAAGATTTATGTTTAAGTAAGCAAATAGCTTTCTACCGAATGCTCTCAATAGCTAAAACTGAGGAATAATGAGAGCAAGGAAGAAGCTTGAAAAGATAAAATAAAATTGTGTCATGTCCAGAGATACATCTGGACTCAGGATTTGATCAATCAGCCATGGAGTAACTTCCATTGGAAGTGACAGGAGTTATGCTTGGGTTCACACCACAAAAGAAGGACAGTTCTCTGTGCTGGAAGCACAAGAAGGGATGACATTGGCAGGTCTTGATTTAGATGCAGTTAATCGGGTCAGACCTTCTTTAAACATGCCTTGTGCATAGATATCCTTTGTTTCGACACCTTGGAGCTGGAGATCTTAAAGAAAAATGAATGAAAGTAATGATTTTAAATCAAAGATAATTTCTTTCACTCAAAATATGTTCTGAGGTTGCTTGAGTGAAGAAGGGCAATTCCAGGAAATGGCTTGAGGGATCTTTTGGTCTTTTAGTCATCCATCACTTGCAAGAGCATCAGTGATGGATCTGAATTGGATTATGCATGAATTAATAATTTGGATGCACTAGTTACAGTTCTTACTGGGTTTATTACCATTGCACTCAGAAATCACTGGAGATAAACTGTACACAAACTGTGAGTGACACAGAGCAAAGTGACACGTCCTTCCCGAAGTATTTCCAACCTAAATCTAGTCCAAGACAAGAGACAGGGAAAAGAGGGACCACAGTGATGGAGCAAGACCACCTTAGTCCTGCAGAAGATCATGGAGTGAGGAGCAGAGGCAGGTTCATCTGGCCAGCTACAGACACCTACGTGGGAACTTGTCACTCCAGGCTCCCTTTATGGTCAGTGGAAGTCCAGGCAAAACAGTCAAGGGATATTCCATATTTCTTGTCCTAAAGCTCAACGACCTGTGTGTTAGAAGCACGTATTTCTCCCCGTTGATGCTGCAGAGAGCTTTGTGGTGACTGCCTTGGCTACAAGTGTCCACACTGTAAATGCCTGAAGAGTGATCCCTATTCCTTGCATTTCACAATCTGAAGTCCTTTTTTTAGGCATTGCATCAGGAATTTAACTGCTGGGGAGCAGTTCCAGGAAACTCGTCTCACGTGGCCAGTGGGAGAGGAAGGCAACACGTTGCCTGTTTGGCCTGTGAGCATTAAAAAGGTGGAGCATTTGCCCAGTCCTGAGGGAAGGCATCACCTCAGGAGAGATGGAGAGTGAGGGAGAACAGCCCTGAGGACCCTGATAATGATTTCTGACAGTGACACCATCTCTTTTCTCTTGCCAGGTGCCCCCTCTGTGTTCATCACCGCTTGGACCATTGTCAGGATTTACTTTTTCGATGTTGGGTAAGCCTGTGGACTCAACTGTCTTTCCTTTATTATTTTTCCTCCCTTTATCTCCCAGGAAAGCCTTGCAGCTTTAGTAACCCACAGTCCCAGCAGCCAGAGCAGAGCAGAGGGTCTCCCCTGCCACCAGGAACCAAGAAATGCTCCAAGATCTCCCTGAAGACACACATTTTGTGTCAGCTTAGACCAGTCCCTCACCCTCTTTGCTTCCCAATCCCTTGGTCAGGATATTTGCAGGGAATCTGTGAGCAGACCCTGATGTTTTCATTTGGCCCAGTTGCAGATGTCAACATGATAAAGTAAAATGAGTCCTACCAGAAATTTTCATTACTCAGAGCAGAGCAGCCTGCAAAACTGATCCTATATGCGCTTATGAAGCAGGTGCTCAACAAACACACCTTTTACCTCTCACACAGAAAAGTCCAAAACTTCTTTTTTTTTTTCTTTTCCCAAGCAGATTTTAGGAGCTACTCTTCATTCTCTTTAACCTTGCAGCAGCCTTGGATATTTTATATAAGAAGCAGATAGAACACAGCTAAGAAAATGAGGCAGATAGCGGAGTTATCCAAGGATATATGAAAGTAAAATGCACTTGATTCTGCAATCCTCCTTCTTGCTTTTATTCAAGCAGTCAAGAGCTACAGTAATTGGAAAGGTTTTTAGGGGAAAACACTCCAGAGAGTTATGGAATTGGGTGCTTATTCTACCCTTCCTGTGCATGCCCTCACTTCTTGCATTTGCATCCTATAGTTAATTCCATTTTCTCCCTCTCCAAGTGTGTCCTGATTCGCCCTCATTTTGGTTGGAGAAGGATTTCTCATTGCATTTTTGATTTATAGTCATGCTCACACATTTCCTGAGGGCCACTCACTTCCTTTGTGCTTTCACTCTGTCTGCATAAAACTGACCTTGTTTCCTCTGTTAATAAATAGCCTCTACAATGAGATAGAGACAGGAGGATTTAACCATTCTGGGTACCCATTCTTCTTACTATATATTCCCACTCAGCTCCAGCAATTCTTAATAAAAATACAGACTTCTTTGCATTTTCTGGAGGCTTTAAAGCTCTACATTTTTATGCCAAGTAAAACAATGTGAATTTACAAGATATGCTAATACCTAACACAGATTATTCTTTCCATACTAAAGTTACCTACAGAGAAAAATTACAGGAAATTAATCCAGATGAAAAAAACTAATTATGTAAGATTAGTTAAACAACCTTAAGCCTCTATTTAAAATTCTAACTCCAAATTAAAATGACCTTCATTCAGACTGTCTGAATTTGTTTTAAAAATGAAGTGCACTAGACATAATTAGGGCCACTTTAATTCTAAATGAGAGGGTAGAAGGCACCTGACTGGCAGCATCTGTGTGTGAGCAATTTACTCCATCTCCTTTTAGAATTAGTGGAGATTTAGTCAGTGTAGTCCATGGAATGCAATTTTTTTCATTCTAAAGTTGCTGCCCAAAATAGGTCTCAGAACTGTGCCCTAAAAATGCCTCTGCTTATCTGCTGTTGCCTGCACTGTCAACATTCTGAATTAGATGAGCTGAATCCAGGTGGAATTGTCTCCAGCAGGCTCCACTGATCTGTTTTTAACATGAATGCAGCCCAGTTTTCATGAATGCTTTCCTAAAAATGCACCTTCCGTCACCTGACCGAGGTCTGCAGATAAATGTGTCCCAAGCAATATTAGTCATTTCCACATCATTCCTCTCCTGTCCTTTCCTTGTTGGCTTTAAAATACAGTTCCAGGTGAGGGGAGTTGTGTGTAGACAGTTCTGACTTCGGGACGAAATAAATCCCATCCTGGACCCTATGGACTTTTCTAAGTAGATCCATAGCTCAGGTGCAGATGGATTTGGTGGGATCTGGCTGTTATCTTTTTCAGAAGGACATGGTTGGTTTTGTTTCTGATGGTGCCAGTTGCTCTCTGGAGATGCTCCACCATCATCCAGGAGGGTGGAGAACACTGGAGGCCTGGTGGATCTGGGGGTTTGGCAGCATTTCCTTGGAGCAGAGCTCAGTGTCGGAGAAATTCAGGAGATCACCATCCTCTCCCACACTCACCCTGCAGAACATCTTCCAGCCTATTCCATTTCCAAGGGGAAAAGAGCTCTCAGGATTGTGTCTGGGGCAACTGGTTCCTGCCAGGGCTCAGAGCCTCTGCAAAGCAAGTCTTTGGCCATTCCCAGTTCATGCACACAAGGTTTAGTCCTAATAATCCAGCCCAGATATCCTTTGCTTTTAGGAAAACCTAAGAGGTTACATATCTTGCTTTCTGTGCTTGAGGTTTTAAGTCTTGTTTTGTTTCTTTTTAGGTGCTGGGAGGAAATAGTGGAATCCCCATTCTGGTGGATCATTAAAACCCCTATTTTGGTGTCTATCTTGGTAAAGTATCAGCACATTCTGCTGGCTGCAAAGCCATCTTTAGTCCTAAGTGGTGGAGGGGGGGGGTGAAGGGGTGTTGAGAAGTGTTCTGTAAGTGTCCATGGAAGATGCACTGGCAGGTAAAATCCCACTGTATGTTGAACATCTGCCTTAGGATGAGGAAAAACTCTCCAGATAAACACGTTTACCTTTAGCATTGACCATGGAAGAGTGTGAGTGACTGGGCCACTCAGGTGGAGCTCATTTGATGTACCTTTGACCATTCCACCTCCTACTTGCCCTGGGCACTCTGAGTGTGTAGCCAGAGGAGGCTGAGGAATGTGGTTGGAGATCCAGGAAAGACTCTTTTTGCCTAATGGATCAGTGGATGTCTGAATTCAACCTGATAAATTGTGCTACAAGTGGCTTTGTTTCTCTGAGCTGACCAGAATGACTTGTCCAGTTGTAGATGTCAACACCATGAAATGAAATGAGTACCACCATAAATTTCTAGATAAGAAAGGGGTTTGATGAATCCCCCCGGGGTATTTGCCTCTTTTTATATCACCCAGTGCAGAGCTGGATCCCAGCTGTGTGCTTTGAAAGTCGGTTCTCAAGAAGCTTGTCTGATTTCCAGAAAATTCAACAGAAGTGTCTGACTTTAATTCTCTGGATATGATCGATTCTGACCACGGAAACCAGGACACTTCTGAGGAACTCAGTCCTCCCATCCCTGTTGAACATTACGTGTTTCCTCTGTCAGGTGTCAAGCCAAGCCTTAAAATCAAATGAACTTGAGTTAAACTTAGCTCTGAGTTTTCTTAAATGAAGGCAAGGACGTGTGAAGGGAATACAAAAAAAAATGCAACAGAAATCAGACCAAATATATCTCTTTTAGACAGAAATCTTTCCTTAGAACATACATTCTTCTTATTCCACGTACATCGTGACCTTTACAAGAAGATTTTTTTTTCTGTAGCATTTGTCATGCAGGGATTCAAAACCGCAACAATTTGAATAATGACATTTTACTCTGTTTACCTCACTGAAAAGAAATACAGTACTTAGATGACACATCTCAAAATATTTATGTCATCATAGAAAGCTGTAGATAGTACTTTCCCTTTCCTGAGATAAGCTTTCAGTCAAAAAATACACCCTATTATTCTCTTTGGATCAATGAGTCTGTATTTGCTTTTGGCCAGTAAATCATTTCCTCGTTGCCAAACAAAGTTTACCCAGCAGTTCCTGATTTTGCTTCGGCAGATATCCCATGAATCTGTCGCAGAGGAAGGGCATGATAACCACCAGCTGATGAACAGCAGGTTCCTTCAGGGAGTAATGCAACATTTGCTCCATATCCACGGGAAAAATTGTATATCTCAATGTAAGGAAGAAATGCATATACAAGATATACAAGATCTTTAAGATGCAGAAGATATATCTTATGTACAACATCAAGTGCCTCTGATTAGGTTGAAAAAATAAATTAAACAACTTCTCCAGTATCCTGATGTCCGTATGTTTTACCATGGAATGCTAAGGTTATATTTCCCAGTCCACTCCAAGCCAGCACTGCCAGTATTTAATGCTCCATTCTTACCTTCAGTTCTGCATCTGGTGTGCTATCAATGCTCATTAGTGTAATTGATCTAGATAACAATGTTTTGAACTAATAAATTTTACTTGCCACCAAGTCAGACACAAACCATTTCCATGAGCAAATAAATACAAGCAGAAACCAAGATAAATGGCTCAGGATAGATAAAAAGTGATTAAGCAATGCATCCAAGAAATACCATTAATTTCCAATTACTTATAGCCTTTGAAAGAAGAGTGAGTGTCTAATTGAGAGATGTGCTTCAGCCTATTTTATTCACCTTATTGTTGAGATAAATGTAGGAATTGCTGGAGGAAATGTAACAATCTGTTTTTGCAGGAAGTCAGATTGGCTGGTTAACACAATCCCTTCCAGCTGCTGAGCCTCTGAAAATCAGAGCCATTTGTGCATTCAGTAACCATGAAAGGATAAAGAGAGAGGTTGTGGCCAGACTAAAACTAACGAAGTCCCCAGGAATCTGTCACTGCTTTTCTATTTTCTGTGTTGCATGAATAACAGGATGATTCGATGGATAAGACCTTATACAAGCAAATAGAGTTGCATTCAATCCATGCCATCTACTACATTCCATTGGGAAAATACCATTCCTAGCTCTACACCTTTGCTAATAAGGGAGGTTAACATTGCTTGAGCGTGTTGGTGGAGCACTTTGAGATCTTTTGAGTGAAAAGGACCATCTAAAATCCAGGGGGCAGCTCCCAGTGTAACATCCTAAGAGGGAACGTTTCCCGCTGTGTCCACGAGGTCCGTTCCTCGCCGTCCAGGTTCTCCAGCCTCTCCCAGGGAGGCCATGGCCAGTAGCACTGAGTAGAGTGGGGTGGGTACTGCTCTGTGTTTTGTTTTGGTCTCCTTGGCTCAGTCTCTGACGTGCTCAGCAGCCGGTCCCATGTCAGCGTCTCCCGAGGGCTTTGACATCCGTCGCTCGGCTCATTCCCAAGGCTCTTTTCCCACCCCGGCGCCGGCAGGACGTCGTGCATAGCTGTGCTCTATGGGCTTGACATCATCATACTTGGGATGTATGACACGAAGTCCCAAGCAGGCTGATGTCAGGCCCAAGATGCCATCCTGTGTCCGTTTACTTTGGGCTCTCTGCTCATGGCTGCTTAACCACAGCTTGTTCCATGGCAAAAACATGGCAGTGGAAGGAATTTTCCTCTAATGATGGGCTCTGTTCACCAGGGAAAAATAACTAATGTTTTGCCTCTCTCTCTCTCTCTCTCTGTTCCCTTTCTTCCCATCGTGGCAGGTGAACTTCATCCTCTTCATCTGCATCATCCGCATCTTGGTCCAGAAGCTGCATTCCCCAGATGTTGGACACAATGAAACCAGCCAATATTCGTAAGTCCTGGACTTCTTCTACCATATTCTTTGCTTTTCGGGAAACCTGTTTGACTGTTAGTTCATTATTGCATCACTATTCACTGTGTTCAGTATTGTCTCTGTCTGCATTGATCAGAATCAACTAATTCTGACTTGATCAAAGCTGATCAGAAATCAGGAAATGGAGCGTTTCCTAAAAGAGCCAGATGGGTTTGCTGTCAGTTTGAGGCAGGTGAAAAGGCCTTCTCCTGGGATTAATGGTGAAGAAGTGAGAGCAACAATAATGATCATGAGGCAAAAAAAGTTCTTTCTTTGCATCCTTAATATTCAGTGGATTCTGAAGGCAGAGGAACCCCAAGAGACAACCAAGAGTTGCTGTACACAGTGTATGGGCTTTTTTTTTTTCCTGACTCTCAGGTCCCTTTTTCAAAGAAGGAGAGATCTAGAAAATTAATCCATTCAGTAGAATCTGTGGCAGATTTTCCTTGTCCCAAAGCAGACCTCTAAACTAGATTGGATTATTTCAATGCATTTCTCTTCAGTGTTGAGAAGGATCACTGCCTCAGAAGATTTGCTTGACTTAATGCTTTTATTCCAGGGATAGAAAGTTGACCTTAATGAGGATTTTTATCATGAACAACATGCCAGTGAGATCAACATCTGTCTCAGTGGCCAAGACTGGTCTTAGTTGTAGAATTATAAGAGTGAAAAAAATTTCCATTTACATGGATTTGTTCTGGCCTCAATGCAAATAAAATAAAAGTTCAGACCAGCTTATTTTTGACTCTTGCCACTGCCCTGGTTTAGCTTTTCAACTATCCTGGATATTTATTAAATGTTTCCTCGAAGAGAACTAAAATGAAAAAGATCCTGTATCTACATGGTCACTGCTCATAAACCTTTGTCTTCGTCTGGAGCTGCACTTTTGGGTACCCTGAAGAATCTGAGCTCAGTTCAACTTTCTGCAAGATGGAAAACAATAGCAGTCTGTTCCTTAAACATTGCCCAGCCATGACACTGAGCCTGTCTCTAGTGATGGTAAATTATTCATTTCATCTGCCTCGAGAGATTCTCTGATTTATGAAAGAAAAGGCCAGAGTTTGACCTTAACTTCTGCCTGCAGCAGCCAAAGCCAATTACCTCTGGTTTTGTCATCTCAGCGCACCAATGTTACCAACCCTGTGCTTTTTATCCCCTATTTTGCTGTATTTCCAACTGGGTGTTGTACCTTTGTACCCCAGGATTGCAACAGCTCTGGCCAGGTGTGGAGATTAAATCAGCATATTGAAATATGTTCTGAGCAGCATCCTGGAGCTGTTGGCTCCTGTTCCCCTCAGCAGAAGTGTTGCCAACACGCACTGGAAGGGTTATGCCCAGATTACCTCGGAGGTCATGCTGAGCTTTTGGGTTCAGGGCACATTTTCCAGTGAAGTAGGAAATGAAATTTTCCTGTGAGCTCCCAGGAAAGCTCCTTTTGCCTTGTAAACAAACGTGGCACAGCAGTAAAGCACAGACTTCCCCTCGCTGACCTGCCCAACGGGAGGTGCTGCTGAGGTACAACTGAGCTTCACATCTGCAGCTCCTCACCTTCCTTCTCCACCTGGAAGGACATCTCAGTGCCAGTAGGGAATGAATCAGTTGCTCACTTCATAGGATCACAGAATCACAGAATGGTTTTGTGTTGGAAGGGACCGTAAAATCATCCAGTTCCAACCCCCTGACATGGGCAGGGACACCTTCCACTAGACCAGGTTGCTCAGAGCTCCATCCAACCTGACCTTAAACTTTTATGCGTCCAAGACATATGAGATGCTTTAAGACACTTCAGATACTTTCTTGAACGTAGAGCCCAGGACCTGTGGGAGAATTTTACCCTCACACAGAGGCATCTGGCCACCAGCCACGTCCTCTGGGTCATCTGGAAGTCTCTGTTAACTGTACTGAGAGCTGTAGGACATGAGGCACCACACTTTCCTATGGAAGGAAGTATTAAGTGTCTCAACCCGAAGGCTGGAACCCAGCAAGGGGAGTTCTCAGTGTGGTTCTAAGTTTTCAATGTTTAGACAGGAGTCTGGGGTTCTACCTGCAGGACCCAAGAGATCTTAGCAAAAACTGATGCTAATGAAACACTGAGGGAGCTGGGGGGGCTCAACCTGGAGAAAAGGAGGCTCAGGGGGGACCTTCTTGCTCTCTACAACTCCCTGACAGGAGGGAGGAGGCAGGGGGGGGTCGGGCTCTGCTCCCAGGGAACAAGGGACAGGAGGAGAGGGAACGGCCTCCAGCTGTGCCAGGGGAGGGTCAGGTTGGACATCAGGAGGAATTTCTTCACTGAAAGGGTGGTCAGGCATTGGCAGGGGCTGCCCAGGGAGGTGGTGGAGTCCCCACCTCTGGAGGTATCCAAGGAAGGATTGGACATGGCACTCAGTGCTCTGGGCTGGGGGACAAGGTGGGCATCGAGCACAGGGTGGACTCGATGACCTTGGAGGGCTTTTCCAACCTCAGTGATTCTGTGATTCTGTTTGGGTTCCTCCTGCCAAGTCTGGTATAAATCTGTTTTAGACTAACAGCATCCTGGATGTCTCATTTGCATTCTCCCTCCTTCTCTTGTTTATTTTATACTGTTTATTTTCTAAAAACACGCTGACATGTTGACAAGCATTGTTCAAACTCCGAGCAGTTTCAGTGTAGCTGCAGGCTGGAAGTTCAGGTGCACTGCTGACTTACTCATTAGTGCTCCAGACAGGGAACTGGGCTTTCATGAGTTGGAAACTGTGAAAACAAAGCTCCCAAAACAGTTTTCTGGAAATGACAGGGACATGTGAAACCGTGGGACAGCAAAATTTCAGGCAAAGAGATTTTGTTTTCTACAATAGGAAACTTGAGTAAAATTCATCTCTTTCTACGTGTTCATAGATCAATATTGTCATCAAAGTTTTCTGAGTAACTTTTCCATGATAATTTCAAGGACCATGACAAAAATGTCCCAATACCCACTCCCAAGGAGAGGAGTAGGTTCCATGCAGGCTGATGGGCACGTGTTTTCCCTAAATTACCTGTCACCATGTCCATCTGTCAGAGAGGGCGGGAATCTAAGATGTTCTGGGAATGAGAGTAACAAATTTTTTGAGAATCCATGGCTTCCAGCAGGAAGATTTAACCAGCTTTACACAGCCTCCCAAGAAGTTCTGCCTCCTGCACATCTAGGCTTTATCTTCCTGGGAGAAATTACACCCTGACGGGGGAAGATGATTTTCCTCTTTGTAGTGTTTAGTGGGGGGAATCTTTTAAATATCACAGTGCTGGACCACAGAGCCCTTGCCCTGATGCCAAACTGAGATCTGAAACATCACTCAGTGTCTGGGGAAGGAAGTGGCTGGTTTGGGGGGATTGTGCAAATTAGAGGAGGGGGCTCAAGTTTTGGCATTTATGTCCTTTTCATTGCCACAGTGCATCCAGGAGGGAAAATATTGCAACTGAGGCCCCAGTGTTGTCTGCAAAGATAAGATCAATTTTTCTAATCCTCTGTGAATATGATACACCAAGGTAGGGTCTCATCATCTCCTCCAGGCTGACTGTTCCTCAGAGGTTGGGGAGGGAGGAGAGATCTCTGCAAATCCAACAGAAATATTCACTGGACTGTGATCTCCTTAGAAAATGAGTTGCTTTCTCATATATCTGGAGCTGGGAGCATTAGGGCTTGGTGATACTGGTGTGGATCATACTGGCCAGAGCTGCTTCTGAGAGTGAGGAACATGGAATGCTGATGGTCACCAAAGACAGTGACAGTGCTCTGGCAGAGCAAGACATCCAAGAGAACTCAGATTTTGGATCTACTCCCCATGAGCAGGGATGTGCCTGCTGGTGAGGGATGTGGGAAAGGCAAATTCCTGTGGAGTCCCTCAGCTTCCTACAGGCGCTGATTTTGCCTGGAATGAGTTGCACCCAGGTGTCCTTCAGCCAGCAGATATTCCCTGGGGAGCCATGGCCTCCAAAACCAGCCCTAATGTCGAGCTATCTTTGGGCCAGGCCCAGGCAAAGCTGGAAAAGTCTACTGGGAGATACAGGGATGAGCATCATCTGCACAAAGCTGGCACATCAGCCCTCCCAGTGTGCTGGTGCAGATGGCAAATAAATGAAGATGGTCTGAGAGGACTGAGCCTGATGAGGCTTTGGAGGTGAAGGGTTTGCAGGTGGAAGAACAAGTATTTCCAACATCCTCTCCTCAGCTTCATTTCCTCCAGAAGCCTCTGAGAGATGGAGATGCCACAGGGTGTGGGTGACCAGGGGAACCAAAACCCCCACAAGCATCCTTAGACTCTTGATTTCATTTCATTTCTGTCAACTACTTTTTAATAACGATTATATTTAATAAATTATCATTTCTTCCTAATTAGGCCTCTGATTACCCAGGCTGATGCCATTAAGCACTAATACTGTTCATCCCCCTCCTTTGGAGACATTCTTTGTGCAATATCCTCTCATTATTCCCAGCTAAACATACCATTTCTCTCCCAGAAGCTGTAATTTTCAGCAATCTCCCAAGCAAACAAAGACAGTGCTAGATGATGATTTAGCTGGTAGAGATGAAAAAAAGATCTCTGGTGGGAGGAGAAGAAGAGAGAAGGGAGAAAGAAATACCTCCAGTGGAGCCACTAGGAATAAAGATGTCGCATTTTATGGTGTCACCACGTCTGAAATCAGCAGCCGCCTGCAGTCTGAGGAACAAGGAGAAATAATGTAGGGCTGATTGCTCTGCCTTGGCTGGAGACATGGATATAATTACATGAGAGCTGTCAGTGAGCAGGAAATGCTCCCAGCATGGTCTTTGGTTAGTCTGAGGTGCCACACAGTGCCTGTGCCCAGCTGAGGGTCCACCCCCACGTGTCACTGCATCCCAGCCCAGGTGGGCAGAGGGATCCTGGGGAGGTTGAGCCAGGAGAGGCATCTCCACACCCCCTGCTTTGCTGTACCCCAGACACTCCATCCCCCTGGCTGAGGGCAACCTCCTCATGCTCCCTTGCTCAAGGCTGGATGTTCCCAGGACCCCAGGGTGAGTGTCCAATATCACACAGCAAACAAATTCAATGCAGCAAATTCAATGTTCAGGGTTGCACAAGGCTCAGGGCTGTGGGATTTCTCATCCTCTTACCCTTCAGCTCCTCTTCCCTCTCCCCTTCTGACTCATGTTTGTCTTTCCAACAGGAGGCTGGCCAAGTCCACCTTGCTGCTGATCCCTCTCTTTGGCATTCACTACATCATGTTTGCTTTCTTCCCTGACAATTTCAAGGCAGAAGTTAAGCTGGTCTTTGAGCTCGTGGTCGGGTCGTTCCAGGTAAGCCACCCTTTGGGCCCCCACTCAGCCACCAGCTCTGTCAGGAGGGAGAAGTGTAATGACCTTTGGAGAAAAAGCTCCTCACTCCAGCATGGCCAGGATGGGACACAAATTTATATTTTGCCTCCTGGAATTCCAGAAGGAGATTCTCCCTCCTCGGTTTAGGCACCTGAAAAGAAAATGTACATCTGCACATTAGTCACCCTGGGGGTTTGTGTGCTTAAGGGAAAAAAAAAGTGAGCATCACAGGTCAGTTTTTATATTATTGACATGTTCCAGGCCAGGTTGGAGGGGACTTGGAGCACCCTGGTCTAGTGGAAAGTTGTCCTTGTCCATCTCATGGGGTTTGGAACTAGATGACTTTCAAGATCCCTTCCAACCCAAACCATCCTATGATTCCATAGTGCAAGATGAGACAAATGACCTTTGGTGGGAGTGTCCTGCTGCCCATTAACAGGAGCCTGGGCTGTCTTCAGCCACTTGATTTGAATGAACTCTCTCCTCTGTTCACAAGTCAAGTGCTGCCTGTAGCTCCTGCTCAAGCAGGATTCCAGTTCATTGGTGCAGGAGGCAGCTTCCCCACGAGGATGGATGATGGGGCTGTCCTCCACATTAGTTCTGGTGGAGTTTGGTTCTTAGAGCCTCCCACTTCAGACAGTGTTGGGCTGTTAAACTTGACCCTGAGGCTGCATGAAAAGAAACCCTTATTTAAGTGTTACATCCCATTGCTTCTGACCATTGTTCTCACAGCCTGGGAGCGGGGTCTGGCTGTCCCCATGTCCCATGCACATTTCAGTGGCAAGTTTTATTCAGTGGTGACTGAGTTAACATCCCTGTCTACATCATCATCACTTCACATCTGGCATCTGGAAGCGCTCAAAACACATCTAGATGTGGCACTTGGGGACATGGGTTAGTGGTGAAGATGGCACTGTTGGACTTGATGATCTTAGAGGTCTTTTCCAGCCTTAACAATTCCCTGCATTCCATGATCCCTCCTTTGAGATCGTTGTGTTTAGTGCTAAAAGCCTGTTCTCTCCTTTCCCCCAGGGATTTGTGGTGGCTGTTCTGTACTGTTTTCTCAACGGAGAGGTAAGATCAGCAGTGTTGTTTGGTTCATGTTTGCCAGCTGTGTGGATTGAGTGTCCCATTCCTGATGTCACCATGCTGGTGGGAAGCATCCAAGTCAAATCTCTCACTCCAGAAAAACAGTTCAGCCACTTTCCTGACAGTTTTCAGCACAATTAATAAACATGTCAGGGCTTTTGTGTGCACTGTGTGCATCACTGCTGCTGAGTCCACCCTTTACTCATGAGACAGGACCAGCAGAACCTTGCACAAACTCTGATCCCAAAGGCCCACCTTCAACAGGGAACGATAAATCCCATCTTAAGCCCTGCCAAGTGCCTCAGTGAATCTTCCCCAGGACCAGGCCCGCTGCTGGGATGGAGGCTCATTAGTGCAGTGATATTTTTGTATCATCCTCCACCTACCCATAAGAAGTTCAGCTGATTAAGCCCATGTTGCAAAGGCTCCCAGGTAGGTGTGAGCAGCTACAGACTCGGAGCTGCTGTCATCTGGAGCACTTCCAGCCCAATAAACAGAGCACGGACAAGAAAGAAGCAGCTGTGAGCTGGATTTGTGCTCCAGCTTCCTAGGGGAGAGGAAGAGTGTCCAGAATCCCAATTTTCTCTCTCACAGCTCCAAAGCTGCATCAGCCACACTGATGCCATGTGTACATCAGGCAGAGAGCCCAGCTCCAGCAGAGACCTTTCCCAGTAATCCTGCCTGGAACAGGGCAGTACCACACAAGCTTACTGATGATCCAAAACCAATACAGGCATTGACATGAATTGTTAGGCACAGCAGTGCCAGGTAAACATATTTCTACCTTGCAGGCACTGATCTTGCCTTTCCCATGTTTCCACTCCTGGGATTCTCATCCTGGTATTGAGCTGTTGCTGTGCTTGCTCATCTCAGAGCCCCTCAGACGCAGCTGTTTTATCTAATTCATACTGTTATCTAAAAATTTGGGCTGGAAGGCTGCAGGAGGGGACAAGGACAGTGGCCAGACCTGTTCAGGATTTTAATCTGGACAGTGTAAACCAGATCATTTTTGTGAACTCCCCGAGCAGGAACCAGTAGCTTCTGTCAAAAAAAAGCACAGCTTTACAAACAAACTGTAGTTAAATCATTTCTATTTGGACCAAAAACAGGGCAGTGGAAAAAAAATCTTAATTATTAAGATTAATTAATTACTCACAAAATGTAGAGTATGTTAAAGCTGAAGTTAACTATTCTGGCACCTTTGCTGTATGAATAAGAAATTCCCTGTGCTCACCTTTCTGCTGGAGCTCAGGGATTTCTACTGTCTGGGGCGTCCCCTCTCTTCTATGTGGCTAAAAGTCCAGGCCAAGCTGAGTTTAGTGACCCTTATAAAATAATTCTTGGCCCCTTGGTGGGTGGGTCACCCGTGGCTGCTCACACAAGGAAATCAGAGCAACAGCAAGTGATTTTCTTGCCTCTCCAACACCCAGGTCCAAGCTGAGCTCAAAAGGAAGTGGCGGAGGTGGCACCTGGAGAGGTTCCTGGGCTCGGACATGAAGTACCACCACCCTTCCTTGGGCAGCAATGGCACCAACTTCAGCACCCA
Source organism: Chiroxiphia lanceolata (assembly GCF_009829145.1). Classification (NCBI taxonomy): domain Eukaryota; kingdom Metazoa; phylum Chordata; class Aves; order Passeriformes; family Pipridae; genus Chiroxiphia; species Chiroxiphia lanceolata. The sequence continues at coordinate 153,233,817 of NC_045637.1, forward strand.
GATCTCCATGCTGACCAAGTGCTCGCCAAAGACTCGCCGGTGCTCCGGCTTCCAGGCCGAATTCTCCCTGGTGTGATGGGGAGGGGCTCTCCCAGCAGGGAGCATCCAAAAGAGACACTGAGAGACTAAGGGATCCCCAGGAACCAGCGATGACAAATCCCTGTGAAATGACGTGCTCCACATGAGCCAACAGAGGACACACAACTGGAAAAGCCACTGGCATCCAGGACAGGACCGGACAAGCCGGGAGGCAGAGAAATGCTTTTCCTCTCCCTCTTTTCAGACCTTTCACTCCTCAGTTTCAAGCCCTTGGGGGTTGATAACTATGAGTAAAGGTCCCAGTCGCTTGAGGGAAGCCTGGGAGATGCTGTGTCATAAATGATGAAGTACAGGGGAGGAAGGGAAGGGAGAGCCCGAGTCCTTGGGGGGCTTTACCAGAACTGGCATCTCTGAAACAGATAAATTGCACTTTTTTAAAAAAGAAATGAGCCAGTAAAGGAGAGAGGGATGCAAGAAGCGGGAAGAAAAAGAATGCCAAACATATGAATGTGCCAAAATTCCTGTGGATAAGAGGTGATGATAAGGCATCAAAGATGGAGTCGGGGACACGGGGAGAAGGGACAGGAGGAACATGAGCAGGAAGGGAGGGGCCAGTGCATGACCCCTGTGTTTTACACAGGTGAAGATGAAGCTGCAGCACTAGGAAAGCCCCTCAGAGGATGTCCCAGGGCTGCAGTGTGTGCTGCTAATAACCCACTATCCTCATTAACAAAAGCTTTCCAGGCATCCTGGTGCTCTCTGGAAAAGCAGGTCGCTGAGAAGGAACAGCATGAGAATTCCCTTCTCTGCGCCGTGTTCAGGACGTGGTGTTTGTTTTGGTTGTGTTCAATGACCAGGAAACTCGGTTTGCATGCGTAAAAACCAGGTACAGAGGCCAAAAGCAGAGAGCATGGCTGTGTTTTTCCTTCAAGTTCTCCCGTAGATCTCGGTGCCTTAATGCACCCAGGATCATGAGGGATCAGGGGAAAATAATTGGGGTGTAATTCATTTGCACTTGCTTAGCACACACTGCCAGGAAAGGGAGCTGTAGAACCCTGTAATCACTAACTGAAGCAGACCTGCCGTGAGGAGCCACTCTCCAGATGAAAAAAATTAGTGTCATAGCAGTGAGGAAAATTGCTTTCATCAGGACAAGGTGCTCTCAGCACAGAACTGGCACTGCAGGAGTGAGGAAGGACTGAAGGGGCTATTAAATTGATTTCTTCTTCAGCTTTTGTGGGAAGCTTTCATCCTCTGATGAAGGCATTGTTAGATCTTTGAGATGTGTGTGTGCATTTTGCCTCTTTTTTGAAGGCCTATTAGTTTTCATCTAGAGACAATCCCTATTTGAGGAATGCACATGGATCCCATTAAAACCGAGGGAATAGTCTTTTTTTTTCTTTTCCTTCTTTTCTTGGTGGAGGGGCAAAGGAGAAGTGTGAAACCCAATGCTGCTCAAGCACTGCATTTGAGACAATCCCCACACTCCCAAACTCAGTCAGAAGACAGAAAATAAATGGATAACAGATGTTTGTGTCCCACACAAACGGGGTTGCACCAGTTTTACACTGAGGGTGGGAAATTCCTGCTCAGCTCATGTGTACACTCAGTAGTTGGGCTGCTCTCATCCTACTCTGACATTGTCCTCGAGAAGGAGAGTCTGTCCTACTTGAAAGGAAGGTGGGCTCCTCCTTCAGAGTTCAGAGATCTCAACTTGCCTACCAGCTGCTAACTAACAGCACCTGGACTTTTACTGCTCCATGATTTAATGTAGTTCATTGGAGGGAAGCATCTTTAACGTGCTGGGTTTGGGATTGCTTTGCTGGTTTCTTTGCCTGCCTGAAGCCTCTGTGATTCACTGCCAGCCACCCACGCTGAGCTCAGGGGGAGACTCACAGACCAGGACATCCAGTTCCTCCTTCAGTTCTGAGAGGGCAGTGTTCCATGCCAAAACCATTCCCAGAGCTATACCTTTTATCAGCTCCATGCTTCCTGAGTATCTCTCCACGTGTAGCCCTGTGAACAGCGTGGAGGGCTGAAGACAGTGAGGGGAATAAAGAACCCTGTGAAGGGCAGATGTGCGGTCCTGAGTTTCCAGTGAGCTATCTCAGGCCTCAGCACAGTGTAGCCATGGCTACTCAGCCTGCAAGACCTCAGAGGATAAGTAGGTGTTCTGAACATCCCTGGAGTTCAAGTGCTGGTGACCCCAGGCCAGCCAGGTGTGAGGAGCCACGTTACTCTGAGGCCATGCCAGCAGTGAGAATCCAGCACTGACGTGCCATTAAGACTATCAGGATGCTCTCTGAGCAGCTCTCTGATTCCCAAAATGCAGAGAAAGCAAGAGGATGCTCAAAATTTCCCCACACTTCTTGCACTGAAGCCCTTGTACCCTGACACCTTGGAAACAATATCCCATTTAAATCTTCATGAGGTTCTCAGAGGCCAGGACTCTTTTATTTTAGTGGTCACAGCACCAAGGCTGCCAGAGTTCGAGGAGTGTTTGGACAATGCTCTCAGGCACTTGGTGTGATTTTTGGGGTTGTCCTGTGCGGGGGCAGGAGCTGGACTCGATGATCTTTGTGTGTGCCTTCCAACTCAGGATATTCTGTGATTATCCATGTGTTTGGTGCTTGTCTGGTGAACACTTTCAAACCTGGAGTAGGACTCACAAAGGAAATACTGGAGAAATCCCACCAGCACCACCAGTTCTTCTCCTGTGCCTGCTTTGAAGCAAGGATTTGACCCAGCTCTGCATTTTGTCCAGCTGCAAGGGAGCCCAGAAGAAGCAAGGGAAAACTCTCTCTCAGCTTCCAAGTCATTCCGCTTGGTATAAAATGCTTTGTCTCAGTGGTTCAGAGTTTTGAAGCAGTGTCAGCCAGCCAGGAAAACATTTGATTCATCGGGCTGCAGAGTCATTCACCCTCTTAATCTGTCAGGGGAACTGTATATGCCCAGGAAGTTCCATGGGCTGCAGAGGAGCACTGCCCGATCTTGTGAATGCATCCACTGAGGTGCCCGAGGTGTGAACTGGAATCCCAGGTCCCAGACAAGCAAGAGAGGAGCCTGAGCACAGAGCTGTCAAGCAGAAGTGATGCACCATTGCCAGCAGGCTCCTCTGTGGGATGTGAGGGAATCCCTGCCCATCTGTTCTAGGCAGCCTTGCTGGGATAGCAGGTCTGTGAGCCATCAGCAGTGAGACACATTGTGCATTTTCCCTCTGTTCACCTTCCTTTTTCCTCTCCCTGTGCCTGGCACTGCACTTGCAGGAGGACTTTCTGTTTTGTGTTCTCAGCTTTGTTTCTGTTTCAGCCCTGTGCTGACCTGTGCCACCATCAACCGTGTGCCAAAGGCAGCGGGAGCAGGTTTGCCTTTTGGAGGCATGACAGGCAAAAATCCAGCTGGTTATTTACCCATTCCACAGGGAATGTGGGAGATTCACCACCAGGCTATTCTGCACAGGAGCCTGAAGAGAGGCTGTTTCCTAAACTGAGGGGCTCCTTCAAAACAGGTGGAGAACATCAGAGTGCCAGAACAGTGCCCCAGGCATCCTACTGGCAATTATTTCAGCGCTGAACATCCAGCCACGTTGCCATTGTGCTGTCAAGGGGGTTTGAGAGATTAAATGAACGTGCTGAATATACCTGCTGTGACAGGCATGGCAATATTAGTGACACAGGCAGGGCAGAGTTGCCAGCACAGCTGCCTGGGCCTCGGATTTCAGACAAACACAGGAGTCAGTGCTGAAATCACAGCTTTTCACTCTGGGGACGTGAGCAATCGAGTGAATGATGACATTGGGATCAGGCCCTCTTTTAAATGGCTTGGTGTAGGAATTTGGCTCCATACCTTGGCCTCCCTTACTCTGTTTTTCCTCCAACTCATCAATAAAATGGGAGCTCAAGGACTTCACAACAAATGACAGCCTGAGGTGTGCTGTCCTGGTCCCACACAGAGCACACAGGCAAGCCCCAATCTGACCCCCTCAACTCCAGTGTAACACAGGAGGGACTCCAGTAAAGCAGCTGCATTAATTTGCTGCAAAATAATATTAATAGTCACATCTGGATATGGGACAGAGATGTTTGAGGATCATGAATTTGGACTCCAAAATTCTTCACAGAAATTAAGCCAAATTCTGATCCCACTTTCACCAATCAGTTCACTGCAGCAACTCCTGAATTACACTTGGATTTGGCTTTAAAATAATTCCTTTATCTTCCTTTTTTACACCAGTGAGAGAGCAAGCCCCTCCTGTTAATTAGTCACTCTGCATTTCAGTGATTAAATAATTAAAAATTATGAATAAGTGTGGAATAATTACAATACAAACATTAAATTATGGTCTCAAGGAGTAGAGGTAGGTACAAGCTTCAATACCAAGATTAGGCTGTAGATATTTCTGTTCAACTGGGACCTAAAGATATTTCTGTTCAACTGGGACCTATGTTGCTCTGTGACCTCATAAGCAGCAAGAAATGAGAATATGACAGTGTTTGGGGTTAAAAAAAAGAGGAGTGAAGACATTCAAGGCTGCTGCAAAATTTCAGGGCATTAACTTGAAACTTTTTAAAATCAAAAAGGCCAGGAGATGAAACACTTAAATAGTTTAGTTTAGTTTAGTTTGGGTTGGGTTTTTTTTGCCTAGAAAGCAGTTATATTTTTCTCAAGGAAGGTGTTGCTGGAGAAAAGATGTTTTGTACATTAACTAATCATCAGCTTTACATCTTTCTCAATATCCCACTTGTTTCCCATTCACAAGGAATGAGGCAGGGCCACGTCTGTGCCACAGCACTACATGAGCAGAGAGGTTAAACCCAAATCTCTGTCCCAATCTGATGGAAGTATTTCCAGAGAGAGATACACCTGCTGATTAATGGAAGTTTTCTAGTGTTTTTTTTAAAAAAAATGAAGTTCCAAAGAAAGCTCAGGAGTGAGTGAAGATCACTTGGCTCCATGGCAGGGATTAAAGGGGCTTGGTGGGATTATTTTGTCTCCAGTCCTTCCACCTTCACCCCAGTGTTCAAACAAGGGAAAACTCAGGGGTTTCTGCAGGAAATATGAAATATTTTCAGACTAAAAGGGAATCTCACCAACTGGGAAATGCCAATAAGTGTCTTCCTGGAGCTCATTTCATTCTGTCTGCACAAGTGCAGCTTGGTTGGATAAAGGGCCTGTGGAAACACAGGTGGATCAGGAGCAATGGTCCTTCTCTGGGAAAACAGGTGGATCAGGAGCAATGCCCCTTCTCTGGAAGGTGTAACATCAAAGCCCTTGTAAAACATTCTCCTTCCCATCAAGCCCCACCTTCTGCTCTCAGGTGGGGTGTTCAGCTGAAAGAAGGGCCGTGGTTGGGGTGCTGACACAGCCCAGCTTCCTTCCCAGCCTCGTGCTTCCCCCCACAGCATCTCTGCAGGGATGAATGTTCCAGACCCTTGGAGACATGGGGTGCACTCCTGAGCTCCCTGGCTCCCAATGCAGCTTTGTACTTTTCCCAGACAGAGGTACTGGTGGGCAGGGCCACGAAGGTGCTTGATAGTAGGTGACCCTCAAAAGATTAAGAGGTCAAGCTCTTGGCCTCACATGTACCCATATCAACCCAGAGTGACTCTGCTGGCATCACCCAGGAACTAAACTGAAAAGTAATAGGGAAAATAATTAATTCCCAGGATGGTACTTGGGGACAGATGTGCCAAAATCCACCATTTTATTTTGGTCCATCAACTTCTCATCCCTTCTCCACACCCAGTATTTACACACCAGTCTGATGAGGTGTAATTACACTGATTGACCTTGTTCTTTCCCCTGGAGAGCTGTACATCTGTAAACTGTGGCTTTTAGAAATTAGGAGTTTCCTGGGACCACGGACCACCTCTTCCACCTCCTACTGAATGTCCTGACTCCTTGCTTGCTCATGTGGTGTTGTGCTGTTTTACTGAAAAGCCCTGGGTTTGAAGCCCTGGTTATTTCCAGGGTACTGTGGAGTCACAGGGAAGAAGACAAACATCAGGACTGGAGTCCAGGCAACAGGTCTGTAGGGAAAATGGTGCCCGTTTGGGGTCTGAGGGCCAGACCTTCAGGACACACACATTTGGCATCAGCAGAGCACTGGTGTTTTGTACCCCAGTTTTGTGGACACTGTGCATTTGTACATAGGGGGAACCTGAACAGTACATTTAAAAAAATAAATAAACTAAACACGTTTTTGATACTCGGTTGGCGACGATAAATTAAGTTTAAAAAGGCACTTTTGAGTTCAAAAGTGCATTTTTCAAGCTCTGCCTCAAACACCTCAAGCTGTTGGTCGGTGGCTGGTGCCAACTGACTCTTCTCACTCAAGCTGTCAGCACCTCTGCTCTGCCCTCCTGTAAATAGGCTTTGACAGCAGAGAGTGATGGGAACTGGCTGTGAACAGAGACTCACCCTCTCTGTGGACTTTCCTGTACCTTGGTGCTTGTGATGTTTCCTCCATGCCAGTGAGAACAGGCCTGCTTGCTCAGCACAGGTGACATCTCTGCCTTGTTTCATGGCCTTCTGCCTGACGTTATTTATTTTGTTCTGACTCTGTAAATATGCAATGAATTGGCTATATATTTTTTTCCTTTGTATTTGGTTCATCTCCTTGCTTCAGAGGAGGTTCTTCTCCGTGGTTGACACTGCTGACAACAAGCAATAAAACCATCGTGAAGGCATTGTGTCTAAGATGTTCCACCTGATATTTTATTTCTCAGAGTCCTGAAGAAGATAAAGACAGAGGAGGAAAGGCTAAAAAGGAGATAATGAGCTGGTGAGGTGTTTGCCCAGAGTTAGGCAGAGTGACTTCTTACTTTGTACGTTTAACCAGACCAAATCACCCTTAAAATCATAAAAATGTTTGGGTTGGAAAGGACCTTTAAAGGAATGAGCAGGGACATCTTCAAGTAGATCAGGGTGCTGAGGAGACCTTCTTTGGGAGTATCTGTGCAAGCAAAAGAATCAGTCCCCGCCCCAGCATGAGTGATCCCCAAAACCTCCACACTGAAGGCAACACCACTGCATGAGCTGGGTGGGTGGATGGTCTGCTGGAGGTGAGACTCGTGCATGGAGGTGATGGTCCTGCAGTTACAAACACACCATCATTCTTTTGCCATGGTCAAGAGGTCCAAAATGATTCCTCTATTTGTACCTGCACCCACCCACACAAATATAACATGTATTGATTGTTGGGTTGAGTGCTGGAATATCCTACAACTGTCTCTGGTCCCTGGGCCATTCAAATTCATCCCCATGAGATTTCCCCCAGTATCCTGGAGGGGCAGGATCTGTGTTTTACATCACAGACTGTAACAGTTCATAACCAGCCCCCAAGAGGAGGAAACCCCGAAAATATATTAAAAAAAAAACCAAAAAACACAACAAAAAACAACAACAACAACAAAAAAACCCAAAACATACTTGCTCTCATTCCCTTCAGAACTGAACACAGAATTCCAGAATCAAAGAATATGCTGAGTTGGAAGGGATCCATAAGGATCATCCAGACCAACCCTCAGCCCTGCACAGGAACATCCCCAGGAGTCCCACCCTGTGCCCCACAGGATCATCCAAACCCTCTTGGAGCTCTGGCAGCCTTGGTGCTGTGCCCACTGCCCTGGGGAGCCTGGTCAGTGCCAACCACCCTCTGAGGGAAGAACCTTTTCCCTGAGATCCAACCTAAACCTACTCTGACACAGTTCCAGGCCATTCCCTGGGATCCTGTCACACCCACTCATCCAGGCCACTTCTGAGCAGCTTTTCAAGAGCAGACACAATGGATCCATTTCTCCTGCAGAAATCCCACACCACTGTGAGAGACCAAAATCCTCAACCCAAGAGGTGGAAAACAGAGCTGCCATCCTGTGCTCTCTGCAACACTTGGCATAAACAATGCCTAAGGGCATCTGATGATGCAATTGCCAGCTCAGGGTGGTGGTTTGAGTTGGGCTTGTCACAACCAGATGTGATTCCACAGTGCTGGTGGCATAAATTCATAACCTGAGCATAGTGAGAGCATCGAGAGACACTCAACCCATCCACCCCAGCACTGGACATGCACATTGTCACTGTACATGCATTTACAAACATGGGATGTCTGACTGTAGAATTAATTATACGAGGAATTGATTACTTCAGAGAATTGTGGAATCACAGAAGGGTTGGAGGGGTCCTTCCAGGTCACCTTGTTCCATCCCCTGCCATGGGCAGGGACATCTTCCACTATCCCGGGTTGCTCCAGCCTGGCCTTGGACTCTTCCAGGGATGGGGCAGCCACAGCTTCTCTGGGCAACCTCTGCCAGGGCCTCCCCACTCTCACAGGGAGGAATTCCTTCCAAATATTTAATCTAAACTTGCCCTCTGTCAGTTTAAAGCCATAACCCCTTTTCCTGTCACTCCCTGCCCCTGCAAGAAGTCCCTCTCCAGCTCTTTTGCAGGTGCAAAGGGAAGCACAGCAGTCGGGTCTGGGGGTTAATCATCCTGCTCCTTGGAAAGAAATGGACTGCTCTCTGAACCTGGACTTTGCAAAGCCTCCAGACCTCTGCTAGTTGATTCCAAATCATTATCAAGCCATTTAAATTAACACTTCTTTCAGGCTTGGAACTGCCCAGTAGGGCTGATGATTCTTCACACCCTTCCTTTCCATTTCCAGTGTCCCTGCGTGGTGGTAGTTCTGCAAAGCTGGGTTCTGTCTCTGCCTCCTCCACACAGGGTGCATGCCAAGCTCTGGTGGCTTGTCCACTGCTTCCTGTGGAGACTGTGCTCATCCCCAGCACATTTCCCACCCTGCCAGGTGACCAGAGACCTTCTGAGCCTTGTGTGGTGACCTCAGCTCTGCAGCTTCCACCAGCCTTCCCAAGGGTGCTGCATCTCCCCTGTGTCCCTTCCATCCTTGCTGTGTTCCCAGGACAGTGGCCCTGTCTTTTGAGGTCTTTATTGCTCTGAACAAAGCATGAGCCTTCCTCTGTCTTGGAGAAAAGCCCAGCAGGTAACTACAATTGAACAGTAATTGTTCATATAAAAGTCACATTATTTAATGCACATGAATATCAGGCAGTGAAAATAGATCACAGTGAGAGGTCAGTGAGCTTTCCCATGTCCATAGGGCCACTTCCACAGCTCTCCCCCTTTTTAAAGCTGATTTACACCCAGTGCTCACACTACTGATACAGGCCAAATCTACAACTTGAAATGACAAGTCTTGGCTATAAATGTCCCTCCTTTCTGTGTGGATTAAACATTGTCATTTAAAAGCAGAGGGTCTAATGCTCTGGGCCATTCTGAGAAGCAAAATTGTTCCATACTGACTTCCACTGGATCCCTCTTGTGGGTTAAACCAGAAATCAGAAAAAACAGGTTACAAGGGCTGGGGCAAGGGAAAACCAGCCAATTCCATTTATCCTGCATCTGTGGAGGTGAGGATAATCCCATTCCACCAGAAGGTGCCTCTTTGGGAATATCAGGTCACCTGAGAAGCCTGAGGTCAAAATCAACCCAACCACCTTCGATCCCAGCTGTGTGTCCCCTGTGCAAGAGCCATCCCTCCTGGCTGACAGTGAGCAGAGCACTGCTTTCCTTAGACACACACCATTCCTCTGGATTTGAGCATGTGATCATGTATATATGGACATTTCTGAGCTTAGATTTTAGGGCTCCTTTGTGTAAATTCAGTTTCATGGCCACAAAAATATCATTCCCTACAAGAAAGAGCCGTGTTTAAGGATGGCCAGTGTCATCCTTTTCCTTTGATCCTCAAAGGTTTCCATGGCAAAATGCCAGAACAAGGACTTCTGTGGTCTCCATGACATTAAAGCAATTTCCCACGGAGTGAATCAATATCAGTGGTTAAATTATCTTCACTCCACATGCAACCAGTTGCATTCAAGTCCCTCCCACTGGACTTATAAGGTTCAAACTGTGACTCAGAAGGAGTCTGGTTGACCTCAGACAGGTTCAGGAAGACTGTGGATTGTCCAAGGGTCCCAAGGGATTGTGGCACAAAGAGCCTTGATGCTGTGTCACTGCTGTAATACTACACCCTTTGAAAGCCTTAAAACCTCTTCTGATGCTGACACATGTTCACAGAGAAATCATTCCTACTGGTATAAGACAGAATCACAGAATCCAGGGGTCACTGAGGTTGGAAAAGACCTCTGAGACCACAGAGTCCAACCTGTGACCCATCCCCACCTTGTCCCCCAGCCCAGAGCACTGAGTGCCAGGTCCAGTCCTTCCTTGGACACCTCCAGGGGTGGGGACTCCACCACCTCCCTGGGCAGCCCCTGCCAATGTTGAACCACCCTTTTAGTGAAGAAATTCTTCATGATGTCCAACCTGACCCTCCCCTGGTACAGCTTGAGGCCATGTCCTCCCATCCTGTCACTGGTTGCCTGGGAGAAGAGGCTGATCCTCCCCTTGCTACAACTTCCTTTCAGGAAGTTTTATGTCTGTTTTATGCTCAGAACTAAACTGTCCTTGCAGCCAAAGACCAGAAAGGCAAGAGTTTTGTGTACATGGCATAAGATCCCTGTTTATGGTGCTCATTGATGAACCCTCTCCTGGAGTCCATCCCTGCCCCATCCCACTGCTGACTGAATGTCTCTCCTTGGAAGTATTTCCACTCCTCCCAGTTAAGATCAAAGCCTTGAACCCTTATCACACACACCTTGAGAGTACAGGAAGCAACTTGGCACACTGAAACCAGCCAACATCACTCCAGCTCTTGGGTTTCAGAACAAATCTATGTAATTATTGTGCATTGACTGGGACAGAGAAGAAAGAAAGGAGAACATCTGGCTTGTAAACATGAGGGTTGGTGTGTTTGGGTAATCAAGACCAAGAAACTCTAAAGCACACTTTGTTGTCCACACATTAGGAGGAAACATAAAATCACAGAATGCTTTGGGTTGGAGGAGACCTAAAATATCATCTTGTTCCAACCCCCCTGCCCTGGCAGGGACACCTCCCACTAGACCAGGTTTCTCAGGGTTCCATCCAACCTGGCCTTGAACACTTCCAAGGGTGGGACAATTAATTCAACTCCAAAATTCAGTGCCTTAATAATTAAATGTCCTGGTTGACAGGTAGGGGTGCTGTCAGTTAATATCAGCTCCAAATCAAGGTGTGGGTGGGAGCTGGGAAGTGACTTTTCGAGCCCAGTGATGCCAGTATTTGATGTGAATCAAACTGGGGTTGAGCCACATCACAAAACACCCACATATCTGTGAATCTTTCCCTTGCAGGTCCTGAAAAGTGGCTACACCCCATGGTCACTTTTTACCTCAATCCACTCGTGATTCTTATTTTACGAAGGAAGAAGGAAAATACCAGCTGCAAGACCCCAACACTGACTTGGCCACTGCTGCCCAGAGTCTGCCTCCCCCAGCAGATTTACCACCCTGGGATGCCTAATCAATGGCTGCTTCTTATCAGCCACTGAACTCCAAGCTCTTTGGCATAAAGCAGTCAGAATCCATAATATTTCATCATGTCCCATCTGCCCCAGCTAAAAATTATGGGGGTATGGTAGAAACATGACTTTGGCTGGCAGTGATGAGGGGATTTATCATGTGTGATAAATTTATGTGTGTAATGTGATTTTTGGTTTGGACTGGATGTGGGGTTTCGTTCCATCCTGTCTCTCATTTCCCACCAAGTCAGTGCTCGTGTCATCTAATTCCACACTAAATTCCAGCCCTCTCTCCTTGTGTCCCATTTAGGTCTCAGGAGTCTAAACAGAGGGTTCCTTGGGAGCTATTCCAGGAAGGCTCTGCCTCTTGAGAAGGTGCCAAACATGTTTGTCCACAATGGGAGAAGGTCCCTCCTGGCTGAGTCTGAACTCAGCCCTTCCTCAGTTTGTGATGGTCGCATTTCCGAGGATCTGTTTGTAAATGAAAAGGTTGTTTGTAATCACATTTATCTGACCTGGAGAAGAAAGCTGGATGGTTTTGTCCTTCCCTGCTTCCATTACTGGCCAGGAACCAGCAGTTTTGAAGAGAATTACTGTAATTGTGGCCAGAACTGGGCAAGGATAAAGCTTGGAATCAAAATTACAGAGTGTGTCTCAATTCTGGGCTCTCACCAGCTCCCCCATCTCAGAGGAAAGCTTTGGAATTCTCCAGCTGGATTGGTGATTAGGGCTTGTGTGAACAGCTGGTTGTGTTTGGTTGAAGGGAAGGGAAGGACCAAATAAAACCAACTATGCTTTATTTTGAACAAAATCTTAAAACAGGCATGCTATGTTTTTTGGAGGTTTTTTTCCCTGAAAAGAGAAATAAAAAATTTAACTGGGATGTGAAGTGGAACATTTTTTCACTTCAGCCATTTAAAATTATTTGGAAAAAAAAAAAGGAAAAGAAAAGAGTCAAGATAAAATCAAATGGACTTGCAAAAAAAAAAAAGATAGCACTGCTTCCCTTCCACTGACTCACCCTAAAGTCAGAGGAACTGGATAAACTGAGAGCAACAATTCAGGTCTTCAAGACAGCCCTGGCTTTGAGCAACCTGGTCTACTGGAAGGTGTCCATGCCCATGGTAGGGGTGTTGGAACTGGGTGGTGTTTAAGGCCCCTTCCAACCCAAACCATTCAATGATTCTAAGATTTAATATCCTACTATATCAGCTCACTTCGTCTATGTACAATGCTTAATTTGTATATAGTTTATAATACACATAATTCTCGTGGCAGGTTAAAGCACAAAGGTTGCATCTGTGGAGCCAAGGAGTGGTGAGAGTCAATGGGAACCTTTCCTAAAATCAACAAAAGATATACAGAATTCAGCAACTCTCATTATTCAAATGCCAGTCTAATTGCACTGCAGAATGTAAATTAATGGAACATTCTTTTGAGAGCTGCTCACATCCATAGTAATATCCCAGTTCTGGAAGTTGCCCAAGCCTTGAACAAGAGTGAAATTCTTCAGATTCAATATTATCTGAAGTGCTGTGGTGTGTTCACAGGGGGAAAGCATTTTAGATTTTATTAAGGCAAAGAGTAAAGTAGTAATTGCTCCAGCAAAGGGAGGAATTTCCAGGGAGCATTTGAGCTGGATTCCAAGAGGGTCACACACGCTCAGCTAGAACATATCTCTTGTCAGGAGGTAAACAACGAGGACTTGGAACAGCAAAGTGCTGGAGAGGTGCAGTGTGGCACACAGGGACGAAGCACTTCAGTGAGGAAGATAAATGAGAGTCCTCACTATTGTGGTCTGGCTGCAGAAGCTCATTACCCAGGTTTCTACTTCTCATGAACCGAAAGGAAAACAAATTAAAACTAACACAGCGCAACTTGGTGAGGTGGAAAATGCAGATCCCCATCGTTCTGTTAATTCTGACTCCCCCATTTAAAGCTCTTCTGACCTTCTCAGGTGTGAGCAGTTAAGTAGGTTTGCTTTCTTCATATAATCTTCACAGGGCAGTACAAATTCCTCCCACCCCAGGAGATAAATCCCATTTTACCAGAGGTTGAATTTAACCACAGAACGAGGAAAAACCTTCCACCCAATGTCTCTCTCCATAAAGCCACAGCATCTCTGTAGAGAGAACTTGAAAAAGTGCATTTCATTGCACAGAGGCCGACTCTGCTTTGTCTCTGCTGAGTGGGACAGAGGGTGAAAAATTATTGTCAGCTCTGTAAACACAAAGCAAAGAGTAACTGCTATGGTACTATTGACTTTCTGAGTGAAAATCCTCTCACCTGGTTTAAAGTATCTATTAAGCAGCTGTTAATGTCAGAGCCACTCATCTGAACTCCTTTCTAGAGAGTTCCTGTCAATGCAGTTAATTCAGTTTAAAGGGGAATTCTTCTGTCCAGGTGCAGCAGATTGATTGGGGCTCAATTCAAACATACTGAAATAACTCCAAACCGTCTGGTTTAGGACTTTGGAAACTCAGAGGAGTCATAGAAATTCCCAGTTTTTCTCTTTGGAAAGGACAAAGACCCTTTAACACCACACAAAGGCCTCGTTTCCCAGAATGCACTGAATCCAAACTGTAAAGAAGGGATTTTGAGATTCCTGATGGATGTGAACTCCTCTGCAAGGGTTTAAGGTGCTGACTACAGAGGTGTTGCCAAGGAGAACTTGGATTTTCAATGAATGGATGGATCACCAGCATGCACAGCTGTCCTTGACCCGCTGAGACAGAGCTACTCTAGTTCCTGTCAAATTAGTGAATAAAAAAATTGGTAACAGGTTCTTGGGAAGTAAATGGGAGGCAATGATGGAGATGCTCAAAAAGCCATTTCAGTTCAAAGCTGGAGGAGGAAACTGTTAAAAATTATAGTTTTGCTTGAAATCCACACCTACAAAACTCACAGTATATCCAAAAATGATGTATTATATATATATATTATATATAATATTATATGTTATTTTATATAATTAGATATTATATATAATATTATGTATTATTATATATTATATATAATGATATAATATTATATATTATAAATATAATTGTCATTTGCACTGTTCTATATTAATATTGAACACAAATCCTTGTAATTATAATCTTTGGTGACCAGTGAGCATGGAAACCTTGAGTATTATAATATAAAAACCCACTTATGACCAGAAACGGCATTGTTGTTGCTAAGAACATAGTTATCTTTACTACATCAGAAATTAGTGAAGGGTACCATATGTAAGCAAAATATAAATCCAGAGCTTTTCAAAAAAGTGAAGAAAACATTTGCTACCTCCAGGAAGACACATAAAAGTCATGACCTTGGCTCAGTGATAGTAATCCTTTAACTTTTAGGCCTCAGAGAGTGAATTTGGCCCTGTAAAGGAAATATTAGTTGGGATAGAACAACCACCAGATGATCATTAATACAGTTATTTTCCTTGTGGGTCATAAAAAGTTCTTTCTTCCCCTAAGACAAAATGAGAACAAACCTGAACATAAATATATTCAGTTTCTTTATTAATGGAATATTAATTTTTTGTGTTTCACGGGGCTGTTTGGGAGGTTTGGCTTTAATATATTGAAACTGCAGCTGCATATATTTGAATTATTTATGCACCCAGACGTGTAGGCTGTGATTAAGCTTCTTATTTGGTTGTAACACAAGGGTCATTTCTTTTGCTGGTTGATTTAGCAGGAGGAAACCTTCCCTGTGGCTCTGCTTCACAATAAATTGCTATTGGCAGATAGAAATGTCAGGTTTACCCTCCAGATGGGAACAATAACAAATCAGACCTTTGCTTGTTCCATTTTTTTCCTGCTGCACACGTGACAAGAGATGGGTGTTTCTCTCTGCTCTCAAATGTGGAGTTACAGTGGGGCATTTTTTCACATATTAATTTTATGGCCACCAAAAACTGAGGCAGCGCAGCCCAGGGTCTGTGAAACCACCAAAGACAAACTCCTCAGGGCCAAATTTCAGCTTTACTGTTAAACTATTGAAGCTGAAATAATGTTATTTTTATTTTCTGGATCGTGCTTTTGTGGTGAATCTGTCTATAATCAGTGGGGGCTCAGTTGGAATCACAGAATGGTAGAATTATAAAATCATAGCATCATAGAATGGTTTGTTTGGAAGGGATCTTAAAGATCATCCCATTCCAACCCCCTGCCATGGGCAGGGACACCTTCCACTAGCCAAGGTTGCTCCAAGCCCCATCCAACCTTGGACACTTCCAGGGATGGGGCAGCCACAGCTTCTCTGGGCAACCTGTGCCAGGGCCTCAAAACCCTCACAGGGGAGAATTCCTTCCTAATATCTCATCTAAACCTACTCTCTTTCAAAACCCACAGCATCTACTGTAACTCCTCAAGCCTGCGTTTAAGCAGCTGAAAACCTCATCCCAATTGTTTGAACCCAAAGGATTTCCTGGGAATATCTGGGCTGGAGGTGTTAGGACAGTGGCAGTGGCTGCTGCTTGGCCGGGACAAATCACCTGCTGTTGGTTTATTGTGACTGTAAACACTGCATAACAAGGAGCCTTTTTTTCACTGGGTACAAAATACATGGATCTGAGCCGTAATTCACTGGCAGTGACGAGGGACAGGTCAGTGCAGTCCAAGGGCAGCACTGTGCTTTCCAAGCTCCCAACCAGACAAAAAATCTTACATCAAAACTCTGGATGAAGCTGCCTCTGTGGGAGAAATGGTTCCACAGCTGAAGATCCAGCCGAGATCCGTGGGTTTTAGGATGTTCACACACTTCTTTCCTCCACCTTCTCTGCTGTTCACATCTTCCTGGGCATGAAGGCACTGCCTTCAGCTTCTTCACCAAGGTTCAAACCCATTTTGCTGCACCTTCTGAATGACTGCCTGGAAAAGGCAACTAAATAACAAGTGCTGCCTGCTCCTGATGGGGCAGGGAATGGTTATCCACTACCACCTGCATTTTCGACATGGTTTGCAGAGCATCTCATCCCTCCACTTCAAGCTGAACTGCAGCTGGTAAGTAACTTAAGAACATATTTATTTTGTTTCTTTGCTTGTTTTTATCCAGGCACTTAAGTGACAGGGCTAGAATTGCATTTTCCCCGTGTTTTATTTTCAGTGGACTCCTCCTCTTAAGGGGGATGTAAACACATCATGTCACTGCCCATGACTGCAAGAGGTGGTGCAAGGGGGAGGGAAGCAGCAAAAGGAACACTCGAGGAACAGATGTCTTTGGAGAACAAAAATGGCCATAATCCTGCTTTGCCTTTCCCTGCTGCTCCTTCTCCTCACAGCAGATGATGCTTCTCCAAACCAGCTCTGGGCTCCAAAAATACATCACATGGTGTAATTCACGTTGTCCACAAAGCTATGGGATGTCAAAGAGGGAAGAAAGATGGGGAAAGGTGCTTCTGCTGAGCAAGAACCTCTGGAGGGGTGAAGGACTCATTCCCAGCCCCTGAGAGAAGTGACTTAAAACAACTTGTCTCCTTACAGATAAAATTCCTGATTCTGTAGGAAAAAGTTAAATTTTCCATGCTGCCTTCCAAAATCATTTCCACAAACACCCCCCCCCCCCCCCCCCCCCAAAAAAAAGCCAACTGAAAGTCCCACAGTTGAGATTTAGTTTCCCAGTGACTGGTGGAATTTAGAGCAACTTCTGGATCATGCAGAAATTCAAAGTGTTGCTGGTAAAGTCTTGCCCCAGTGATGGGAAGCAGTGGCTGATCCACGGCTGCAGGAAGTGCTAAGGTTGAAATCTAATGGAAAAAAAACAATTACAAGACACTGCAAGTGCAAAGTAAATCCACAATCAAAGTTATTAAAGGCCAAAAATGTTCCACCTTTTTTTTTTTTTTGTCCCTGTTTTCACTCATCCCCCTGACCTTGCTCTGGGCTCTTGCTGCAATTATCTCTCCTCTACCCCAGGGCACCTTCTCACAGCATCTTTTGGGAACGTTACATGTTTATCTACCAAGAAAAAAAACACAGAGGAAGAAGAGCCATTCACAATCTCCATTCACCTCTGAAATAACCAGGAGTGGGTTCATGTTTGCAGAAAAAAAAGCCATTTTTGTTTGTCTTGTTGCAGACATAAAGACCAACATAAAGAATATTTCTGCTGGTGGCCAGACCAGTGTTGTTTTTTGTGCAAAAATCTTAATAAATGAGACCATTTGCCTCAGTCATGGCAATTTGCTTAAATATGACCCCAAGGGAAAACATATCAGGTAGATTTTATATCAACTAGATTTTTCTAGGGTAGGTTTTGGACATGTATTTTTTTTAATTTCCCTGAACTCTGTGCAATACCTGGTTTACACTGAGAAACACAGCACTCTTACTCCTGAAACAGTTGCAAAGCTGCATTTGAAGGCTCCTTTATTAATTCATTTTACATTCATTAATAATGAAGCCTTCTGATCCACAGGCACTGGGATGATCTGGGCACACAGGGACAGGCAAAGCCTTCCTCTTCCAGTTCACTGAAATGGGCTAAATGAGTGAGTTTTGTTGAAATAAAAGCATTCAATAGTGATTTTTTTCCCCTGGTTGGAAGGTGAATTAAGGTGGAGAAAGAAGATCTTGACAAGCAGAGGGGGATCTCTGTTGAAATAAGTTCTGACAGAGAACCATAGAATCACAGAATCAAGGAATAGTTTGGGTTGGAAGGGACCAAAATGCTGATTCCTGATTTTCCCAAAGATGTGCCCTGCAGATTTGCTTTCTCAGAGAAAGCAAACAGACACATTAATTTCTTACAGATTCCAGAAAACCAGATTAGAAACAAGTCACTCTCTCATTCAGCACCTCAGAATAGGTGTTGCACATCTCTGAGCACCTTCTGGGCTCTAAAACCTTCATTATTCAAATTTACCTGTTCTTCCTCAGGGAAGGAGTCATTCTCACTCTCACCTCTGTAATTTTACTGCTTCTGTAACTTTGGGATGCAGTATTTATGAGGTAATTGTCTCTCATGTCATGAGCAATACTGTCAACTCCTGAAATCAAGCGAAGTGAATCTCAGTGGAATGTCAATCCCAACTCCAACACAAATCAAACCAATGCTCCAAGGTCAGCTACTGGGCAAACCAAACGTTTTGGGGCCATTTTTCCAGCATTTTGGTGACAGCCAAAAGGAGAAAAATTTCTCCAATAGCTTTGGACTGGATCCTCAACCACCCCAGGAGGAAAGGCTTGGTTTTGTCTCAAAAATCATCTCCTCGTGACAGGCTGAAGGTCACTGCTACAGAGGAGTCTACAGCTGTGATTAACACTAATTTAGTGCTTTTTTGTTAAATCCATGGATTTCTGAGGTGCTCTGTTGAAGTAAGAAAGGATTTTCCAGCGCTGAAGGAACACACAGAGTCTTCATGAAGGTCTTTCTTATTCTGTGTGACACTGATTTGAGTGTTGTCTCTCTTTCCCCACCACCCCCTGAAGTCAAAACAAGTCTTTCCATTTATTTCCCTGACTGCTGGATTAAGCTCTTGTTGTGCTAACACAAGCTTTAAGGTTTATACAAGACAGAAGTGTAGTTTCATAAAAAAAAAAAATAAAATTGCTGGGGTTAATGGTGCCAGTTTAATGCTGCTTCGTTATTGATTAGCACCTAATCCACCTGAAAGTCTCATCAGCAGATCCATTCACAGAGCACAGTATTTTATCAGGAGTGGAGACACTCAAGCCTGCCTGGTTTTTAAAGCTCAGGAGAAAATAAACCTTCCCAGTCCCTTTCCCTGAGCACCCAGGATGCTACAATCACTGTCGTGCTGTGTTATCCCATTTTTGCCAAAAATTATTTTGACCATAAAAGGTGAGAGCAGGAAAGGGACAGTACCCAGAAGCGCTGCAGAGATCCTAAATTATTCCTGTTCCTAAGAACCAGCTGGGCATGGGTTCCTTTCTCTCCTCTGAGTGGAGCTAAGAAGCAAATCTGCCTCAATTTAAGCCTACAAATATACCCCAGATGTTTTAATAAATCTAAACCAGGTATCACTACTTACACTGTGCTCACCTTCTTTTCCTCTTTTTCCCATATATTGAACAATTTAGGCCAGACATTCTTTTCAGTCCTATTTTCCCCCCCTGAGACTGCTTTTACAGGGAATGTGCTTCTCGAATGGTTGAGCGAGTGCCAATAACAAGGGCAGCTTCTTCTTTCCTAATCTTGCAATCTGTTTGTTTGAGGGATCCCAGCCCTGCTGCAGGAGAGGGATTAGAGCCTGGGGGGTGATTGATGCCACAGGATGGCATTTCTGCTTTTTCCATCTCTTTTTCCCTGGGGTAGGACGTTACCCACCGAAGTGATTGCGCTTCAAAAACGCTTTTAAAACGACAAAGCCGAACCTGCAAAAGTCAGGCAGCACCAGTGGGACTTGGACAACGTGAGAAGAAGGGTAAGGGGAAAAAACACACTCACATCTGACTGCACACGCTGCCTCTGAGGGGAAATCCGAATAAACAAGCTACAAAGCAGACCAATTCGTTTACATGCTTTGTCTGCCTCCAAGGGAGCCCAGAAGAAAGGAGGAATTACAGGAGACTGGGATGAGTCACTGCACTGCCTGCAAGGCTGAAAACAGCTGGGATCCCTGGGTCTGGGAACTATTTGCTGCTTAAAGTAGATAGTAAGAATGTAAATATAAATAATAGCATCAATTTAAATATAAATACAAAATATGCATCGATATAGATGTATTTCGTACAAATAAAAATATAAATATGTGTCCTATAAATTCAAAGCTGTACCAGAAGATCCACGAGTCACCTCATCAATCCTACATGAATTTCACTGCCCATGTCTGAAATGTTTGGTTAAAAAAATTTTAAAAATCAGAATCCATGGAGAGCAGGGGTTGCAGTATTCCATGTGAGGTTAGACTTCCTCATCATGACTTATTTTGGTGGCACTGCAGACACTGTCAAGCCAACTCAGATGTCATCCAGGTGTCAAGAAATGTCCTGCAAACCCTTATGCCCCATGTGGTGTGACAGTGCAAAGGGACCCAGAAAGCACTTGGAATAAACACTAAGGATGCAGCTACTGCAGTAAGTGAAATGAGTTTGAGATCCTTTCCCACTGGAATGGCCCATTGCTATTTTATTCGACTCTTAGTTTCCAAAATATGAGGTTCCATCAAAAACTGTTCTTCAGGAATGAGCCACACAACCTCCCCCCAGAGACATCCCCAAAAATTCTTTGGGAAAGTGCTTTTTAGCCCAGGCACAAGGCACACCGAGGGGTCTCATCACAATTTCATTACATAGGTGATCAATTCCAGTGTCTGGAAATGTCCTCTGGTACTTTGCAGACATAATTCCAATTGTTAGCAGGACTGTGGATGTGGTTAAATCCATTCTGGAAACGTGGCTTTACAGTAGCAGAGTCACAGGTCAATGCATCAATGTCATTGTGGTCTTTCATAGACTCACAGAATGGTTTGGGTTGGAAGGGACCTTAAGGATCATCCCATTCCAACCCCCTGCCATGGGCAGGGGCACCTTCCACTAGCCCAGGTTACTCCAAGCCCCATCCAACCTGGCTTTGGACACTTCCAGGGATGGGGCAGCCACAGCTTCTCTGGGAAACTTGTCCCCTCACAGGGAAAAATTTCTTCTTAATATCTCACCTAGACCTGACCTCTTCCAGTTTAAAGCCATTTCCCCTTGTAAAAGTGCCAAAAGTCAAAAAAAGTCCTTTAACAAGAAGAGACTCTTTGCCAGAATAGCAGAAGATGCTTTGGAGGAGCTGCAGGGCTTCAGGGAAAGTCCCCAATTCACTCTTTGCTGCTGCTCTGCCAACACTCAGATGCTCCTGAGGTTTCACACAGAGATGCAGCTCAGAGCTTCCAAGCTCTTTGAGGGACATTAGGGCTGCAGCCCTTTCTTTTACACAGAGGGAAACAGGCCTGTGCCTGAGACATGGAAAAAGGCCAGCTGACAAATGAGTGAAAGAGCAAAAGATGAGTCCCCTCAGGTCACCTGAACCACGTCCAAAGCTGCTCGTCCTGCTGAGCCTCCATCGTGGCCAAGCAGAGAGTGAAAGAGCAACTCATAGGATCACAGATTGGTTTGGGCTGGAAGGGACCTTACAGATCATTCCTGCAGTTAGGAACACCTGCTTGCTGTTCAGTTCACTGGGAAGAAAAAAAGATGTGGAAATGGGGAGTGAGAGAAGGACAATGAGTTGATCTGCTTTGATCTCTTTTTCAAGTACCTCTCATTTTGGGCTCCCAGCCAACACACTGCACCTCTTCAGCAAGGAGAGAGCAACCTCTTCTGCATATTAATGCCTTACAGCTCCTAGACAGAGCCAGGCTGAGGTGAGGAAACACCTCTCATGATGTGCTTTTAATTTCTAGGGTGCAGAAAGGACCATGTGCCGTGCAACCCACCAGGACATCACCTCAGTGGATCCCCCAAGCACAAAGGGCTCAAACACAGCCTTGGCACTGCAGGAAAGCACAGAGCAAAGCTGCAGCACATGCCAGAGGAGGTATTTACTGCTTCTACCTGGCAAGAAAATTCTCCAGGTGCCACTTTTGCAACTGAGAAATGACCCATAAGTGCCACCCAGCACTTACCTCTGTCTCGCTGCCACAGCGGCATCACATCTGAGCTGCCTCTGAAAGATTTCGGGTCATTGTATTGGGTAAAGAAGCACTTTTAGTAAAAGGTAAAAGTTGTCTGGGGTGATACACTAAATCTGTGGGAGATCTAGGGGCTCCTGCCTTGTTTCCACCATGTGGGATTTAGCTCCTTGTCCGATTCCGACTGGGGAGTCTCCTCTTGGGAAAAGCCACAGGCAATTGGCCGTGCTGTCTGTCCTCAGCTAAACGAGATTAAGCTGAGTTCAAGCTTAATCTTCTGTGCCAGATAATTTCATTTTAGGACAGGACAGGATTCTTCAGTCCCAAGGCACACATGGAAGGATTGTTCAGTAACTCCAGCTTCCCAAAATCCCACCTGAATCATAGAATCGTAGAATGGTTGGGGTTGGAAGGGACCTTAAATATCATCTAGTTCCCACCCCTTGCCATGGGCAGGGACACATTCCACTAGCCCAGGTTGCTCCAAGCCCCATCCAACCTGGCCTTGGACACTTCCAGGGATGGGGCAGCCACAGCTTCTCTGGGCAATTTGTCCCAGTCTCACCAGGAAGAATTTCTTCCCGATATCTGGTCCAAATCTACCCTCCTTCAGCTTAAAGCCATTCCCCCTTGTCCTGTCACTGCATTCCCTTGTAACAAAGAGCCTTTCCTGAAGGAGATCTCCCAGCTTTGACCTACCTGCCTTGCTTTGGGAAAAGAACACCACAGACATAGATTTGTTCATTCATTTCTTCCCCACTATCTCTGAGCACATTAAAAAGCCCATCACTGACCTTTTTTCTGTGATACAATTTTGAAGCAGCTGCAGCTTCAGCACTCACTGACAGCAGACCTGAAGCTGAGGTGATTGTGCTTTTCTTCCTGAGTTTGGAAATCCTCTGAGTTTGGAAATCCAGGTTTACTTGCATCCTTTGAGGGCAGGGATGTGAGGGAGGTTATCCACAGGGCCTTTACAGACAATGGGAAATGAAATATGCTCTTCCCCAAAGGAGAGCTGCTGGGTTTTTGGGCCCTGCTCTGATTCAGTGTGGAGCTGAGACCTTTCAAAGTGCTTCAGTTGTTCAGTAAAACACTTTGACATCAATAACCAAGTTAAAGCTCTCTTTTCATCTGCTGTGTTAGCATATTTATGCAACACCAATATCTAAAAGTGCTGAGTGTGGTGACAGCCTGCTTAGACCCTCATCCTAATCTACCTGGTTCCCAGTGTAGACTATTCACTGCTGGGATCCATCCTCCAAGTGCTGCAGCCACATCCCAGACCTCTTCCAGCAGATCCAGTGGAAAGCAAACCCGCTTTGCTGCTGGGATGACCTCCCTGCTGTTGCATTCAGGTGGTTAATTCCCAAGCCATGACAACCCAGGGATGAGAGAGGAGGTGAGACAGCTCAAGAGCTTGAGTTCCTGGCTCCTGGGATTCATCCCATGTAGCTGCACAGCTCTAAAAGACGTGGTCTAATAACAACTTCAGAGATCACCACTGGACCCAGGAGAGAGCTGCAAACTCACAATAAACACCACCAGGTCTCAGCTGGGGTGGCTGAACAGTTTTCCAGAGCCATCTGTCTCCCTCTATTGACTCCAGCAAGAGCTGGAAAATGAGGTTGGGCTAAACAACACAGCCATTTACCAGATATAGATGCATTTCACCCGAAATCATCATCATCCTGTTCCCCTTTCTCCATGAAGTCCTGGAATGCAGTCCTTGATTTGCATCCCAGAGTGAGGATTTAACCCTGTGGGAGACAGTTCAGAAAAGCAAAATTGCTTTTATAAGCTGTTTCCCAGGCTCCTGGATCTCATCTGTGCAGCAAGGTTTGAGGAAGGGAAGCACCAGTTTGCTGAGAAGGAGCTTTAATTGAGTGTTATTTAAAATGTTTCTTGGGTTTGTTTTTCTGCTGCTCCTTCTGCCTGTATAAAAATGTGATTACAAAAGTAAAATAAATGAACCATAGACCCCTGATCAGTTTGAGGAATTGCTGCCATAGCTACACCAAGTAAAACAAAGCTGTGGACAGGTCAAGAAAAGTTAAGACAGAGAGAGTGTGATATAATTCTATGACCTGGTCTGTGTGGTCAAAAGTGTAATTCAGCTTATTTTGGTCAACCTACATTTGCTGCCATGTCCTCCAGGGGCATCTTGGCTTGGATACAACCCCTAATTCCAAATTCTCTTCCTGAACTTTGTAGTGTTGTATCCGAATCTTTCTTGACCTCTTGACTGGGTAACATAAAATATTTATCTCTGCTGCTGCCCTCAGATACTGAGAGCTCTCACCTATGAGCACAAGTCGTGCTTTGGAAGATAATACAGACATCAAACTTAGCACTGGCATTTCTTGCTCAATTTATGGCTTCATTCATTGAATTAATGGTATTACTTTTTCCTTGGGTGATTAGTGAGCAAAAAATACCCTAGAAAAGTGCTCACTCAAAAAAAAAAAAAAAAGTCTAAAACCTCCCTTGATATTTTTTTGCTCCAATATTTATAATAATTAATCAACTTCCATCCAGCTGCCAAGCATCCAGCTGTGAGCCTGACAGCTCAGCCACACCAGGGCATTCAGATTGCTGCCTGTAGGTTTTAGGCTGGGATCAAGCTTTTAACCTCGTGAGGGCTTTACCCACAGGGACGTTGCCCAGCCTCCTCCCTGGGTGTATTTTCACATGGACCTCAGGCCAGCAGACAATTCCTCAGCATTCCAAATTTACCAGGCTGTGTAAGAACAGGAGATTGAAAAGAATGGGAGCTGAAAACCTTCCTGGAATCACAGAATTGTTAATGCTGGAAGACGTCTCCAAGATCAAATCCCAGAGAACTGTGTTGGCTTGTGGGGTTGAACACGTTGCCATCAACACAAGAACAAGTGCCTTTACAAAGACCTTCTTCATGGAAGCTGGAGCAGGTTTCTACCTCAAAATACTGTGTCTTGCAGGTAACAAAGTTAATTTGGAATGAGCAGCTAAAACACCTCTGCCTGGAATGGCTTTGGGATTTTTTAGCACCTCTCTATATTCATCGGGGGTTAAGCAGCAGCTGAGCATTAATTTTGCAGACCCCAGTTTAAGGATAATTTAGCCCATCTGATCTGTTGGGAAATCTCTTTCCAAGGAACTCAATCACAGTTCTCTCCTTTGTCAGATAGAGAAATTGGAGTCATAAATAAACAGCACAACTAGTTAAATGTTACCAGAGGTCAAAGTAGGAACAAAAAGTGCACCTTTGGCACCCCAGTCCAAGCACAGCAGCCACTGGGATTCCCAGTTTGAAGGCAGGAATGGTCTGGGAGGGAGCCTGATGAGTCTCTCCATTGGCCTCATTAGGATTTGGATCAAATACAGAGGCTAATCTTTCCACGTTCCCCCATGGAGCTCTGCTCTTAAATGATTCATGTGAATGAGGTGCATACATTACATTTTTGATGCTGTAGGCATCAATATGCAAGTGTTAGAAACAGTTCTGCATTCAAGCAACCTGAGCAAAACCCTGATTCTCCCCTGAAAGCTGAATGCTAAAGGAGCTGGGATGAAGATGATTCTTTTAGGTGCATGTCTAAAGAAAGGCAGAATAATTTTGTATGGATCTGCGCCCTCCATTATTCAGTGGCAGAGGTCTCATCTTTTGTGCCTTTTCAGAGTCCATGATTATACATTGTCATGACTGTTTTGTGATGAAATAATCAATCCAGCTGCTCTGGAATTAAGCTGAATTTTGCAAGTGACTGTTTGTCAGGGGGGAAAAAATGGTGTGGAGCAATCTCTTGCTCCTGCTACTCAGGGAATCAACCATACCAAAAATAACCCTCTGAGTTAATTTGCTGATGGTTTGACAGCCCAGCATTTTTTCCAAGCTTTGGAAAGCTTTGAGGTGTCTTCATTCACACCTGAATCTCACCTGCAGGAAGCAGCATCGTGGGAACAATCTCCACTGTTGAGTTATGGAATCCTTAAGGTTGGAAAAGACCTCTGAGGTCACCAAGTCCAACCATCAATCCAGCACCACCCTGTCCTCAAGTTCCACATCTACACGTCCTTTAAATCCCTCCAGGGATCAGTGACTCCAAAAATTCCCTGGGCAGCCTGTTCCAATGCTTGACAACCCTTTCAGTGAAGAAACATTCCCTAATATCCAATCTAAACCTCCCCTGGTGCAACTTGAGGCCGTTTCCTCTCGTCCTGCCACTTGTTACCTGGGGGAAGAGACTTTTGAGGGACAGATTCAGCTCAGGTGACCCCACAGAAGTGTCTGTTGCCACTGGAGATGCTTCAGGGTATCTCACCAGGCTCCAAATACCACTCCAGAAGGACACAGGTCTCACACTGAGTCTCCATCATAACTTCCATCCTCTTATGGATGTTTTTTTGGATGCCTCCAGATACGTACTCTGAAGGTCCTGAGGAAGGTGAGAAAACAGAACTATCATTTTATTATATCTAATTTACAGAAGACATCATTAATGATTTAATTTGGCAATTACATTAACTGTTGACCCTGGCAGAGGTAGGTATCAGCTCCAGATCTCTCCAGACCATGTTCTGGAAGCAAATCCTTCTTTCCTTTCTTCCCTCCAAGCTGCAAAGACAAACCCTGCAGAGCAGGTTGGTGCACTGGAGAATTCTGACCTGAGGAAAAACAGGAGAAACTCCCCAACAACATCTTTACCAGCAACCAAACACTACCCCAGGCTCACCTACAATCTGCTAAACTCTTAGAAAGGCTCTTGTCACAGTTTTGGCCCAGGACAACCTGTCACCAGCACCTTCCCAGTCATTGTCCAGGCACCCTTAGTAGTCATCACGGGCCAGGGACCATTTGCTGTTTCACTGAGGAACATCCCTTGTGTCCATCTGGAAAATCAACATCCCCAGCTACCTGAATTAGGGTTATATCCCTGCTGGCATCATGGCTAAGACCCCATTCCAGAACCAATTACAAATACAGCCCTTTGACATCAGCAAAATTACATTTGAAGGTCTAAAATCCCTCCAGCCTGGAACCTGCAGGGATCTTAAAACCTCAGAAAGGGTTTCATGTATCTCTGGAAAACCAGGCAGACCTGCCTGGACAGGTAAAAATCCCCCTGAGTTATTTTTCCTCCTAATTTCAACAACAGGAAAAAGTAAATTTATAGTTGCACATTCAAATAGAAGTTTCTAGCACCTAAAGAAAAATATGCCACTTTCCCATATAGATGCGGTAGCAAAAGTCAAAGGGGGGGGGAACTCCCTTTATTTAACAAATATATAGAATAATATGAAGTTCTGCTTATAAAGCAGCTTTTCATCAGCTACAGCCCACGGCCTCTCACAACATTTATTAATAGAGCTCCCAGAGAATTTGTTTCTGAACTTGTGCATAATTCATACAGAAGAAATAATTTCAGGATAAAACAAATCTTATTCTTACAAAAAAAAAAAAAAATAGAAGTAATAAATGGTGCAAAAGCATTGTTGGGAGGTAAATAATACCTTCAATCCCAGCTTCAAATGTTTTCCTTAAGGGATTCTTTAATAAAGGGCTTTTTGCTCAAATGGCACCATTAAAATTCAAAATTCCATTCAAATCCAAAAGGTGAAGGATTTAATTCTGCAAAGTAAGAAAAAGGGGCAATAGAAATGATTTTAAGGATTGCTGTTTGTCTCATTCATACACAAATAAACTGACAATACCAGTAATAAACCTTCTGGTGCCTCCAAATCTGAGCGTCTACCCTGGAAAAAAAAAAAAAAAGAAGTTTTAGCTATAAAACATTGCCCAGTTTTCCATTACACTGCTTCTGCATAGGAATATTGTCAGAGAAGACACTTTTTGCTAAGCATCCTCCACCCAGAGCTACAGGGGAACAGCTTTTCTGGACAAACAGGATGAATGAAAAACTGGAAATGGAGCACAGATACACTTCAGAGAAAAATACGGCACTATCACTAAAATCTTGACATTTCCACAGTAAGGTGTTCTCAAGATTGTCTCGAGTTAGCAGGGAGAGTTTCAAAACTGCAGCAGATGTTGCAGCAGCCAGGAGTCCATGTCAAGACTCTGATGGCCCTTAGTGCAATTATTCGAGTGAGAACTCAGCCAAATTATCCTTCTGAGAAGGGGCTTTTCCATTTAATCACTGTTAGATATCAAACTCTACACGAGTGCCTGGTGTGAGAGGCAGCACTTCTGGTCTGGGCTCCTTGAGCTGTGTTGTGTCTATTTTTGATCCCTCCAAGGGGGCTACTTATTGATTAACATGACCCCTGCAAGTGCAGAACCACAGCTCCTCCCTTGTGGGTCACCCAAACTGGACAGAAATCCTGGATGAACCACAGAATCGTGGAATGGTTTGAGTTGGAAGGGACCTTAAAGCTCATCTCGTTCCAAGCCCCTGCCATGGGCAGGGACACCTTCCACTGTCCCAGGTTGCTCCAAGCCAATGTTGAGTACAGGGCACAATCACTGCCCTGGTCCTGCTGCCAAACTGTGGGTGATCCAGGCCAGGTGCCACTGCCCTTCTTGGCCACCTGGGCACACTCTGGCTCATGTTCCAACAGCTCTCAGCGAGCACCTCCACGTCCTTTTCCACCACACATCACGTGCAATTCACTCCTTAGGACAGATCCAAGTTTATACATCATCTATTACCCCTCCTGTTTTCAGAGCTGCCCACACAGCAGATCTACAAATTCCACCCCATGATGCACCCCTGGCCCTAGGGATTCATTGAAGTTAAGACACATTTGGTCAACAGGAGCTGGAGTACAAAGTGTGTTGGGAAGGATTCTCAGTATCCTCCAGGTTGCCAAACCAACTGTGCGTGGCACTGACACTGAAATTATGGGAATTCACAGATATTGGCTCTTCCCAAAACTAGTTTCTCAAGCCTGGGGTTAAAAGTCATTTCCTCCCTGGTATACAAATCATCTTGACAGTGAGCATTTCCACCACTGTTCCTTTTCTGGTTCAGAAAAGGTTAAATAATTCTATTCACCAACAGAAGAGCAGCTTAATCCATTATGCCACAAATTGATTGGTTTGTTAATTATATTCTCCAGGCTTCACAGATTTTCCAGATGTATTTCTGTCTTTTTATATGCACATTTATGTGTATATTTACATACATGTGTGTAGATAGATAGATAGATTGACAGATGGATTGATTGATTGAGAGACACAGAGAGAGAGAGGGGGAGGGAGAGAGATAAATATGTTTTAGTTTGTTCAAGTTCAGCATCAAACTGGAGGCAGAAATGACCCCAGCCAGACTTGAAATTAAACCTACTGCAAGCTCCTGAAATAGTGCCTTTAATACATCCCCCTCTCCCCACCTCCTTAGGAAGTTACAAAGGAAATACTAATTAGCTCCCAGCATCAAGCACGTCTGTGCTCTGTGCTGCTCCATCCGACAGATCCTGTGCAGTAACTGGGTCACACACACACAGATGCTCAGAATATCCAATGCACTGTGCTTTGCCTGCAGCTCTCTTGGAGAAGGAATGGAGAAATTCCCAGTAAAGGAGGACCCAACACAGCTCCTCAGCTGATTTTAAGGATACTTGGCTAGAGCTCTTTGCTGGCGTGAAAGATTTATGGGGATTTTTACAAAAGCTTCCAATATCCACCCGGTAGAAAACTAATTTTACCCTTTTTTTAAGGCTGGAGGATCACAAATATGTTGTTAACCTCTACAGGTAACACTGGTGGAGAGGGACTTTTCATGGAGAGTGACAGGACAAGGGGGAATGGCCTTAAGCTGAAGGAGGGTGGGGTTAGATCGGATATTAGGAAAAAATTCTTTACTCTGAGGGTGGTAAGGCACAGGAACAGGTTTTTCCAGAGGGGTTGTGGGCTTCCCATCCCTGGAAGTGTTGAAGGCCATGTTGGATGGGGCGTGGAGCAACCTGGTCTAGTGGAAGGTGTTCCTGCAGGGGATTGGAACTGGATGATCTTTAAGGTCCCTTCCAACACAACCATTCTATGATTCCATGATTTTCTCCTCTGCCACGTGCACCTACTCTTCAAACCCTTCCTCTTCTCCAGAACTGAAACTGGAGCCTCTTCTTTGCTGAAAATATGGTGCATCGTTAAAATCCTCACATTTCTGTGGTAAGATATTTGCAATATTGCCTCTTCTTAGCACAGAGGCCACCAAAATAACCACAATAAACCTTAAAAAGCGTCAGCAGTTCATGTTGACCATGTTCTGAGCTGCAGTGTGAGCACTAAGGGATGTGAGGGATATGAAGCCTCACCTGCCAGGAGCTGTGGTTGAGCCCTGCAACTGCTTAATTACACTGTGGAAAGCTGGGAAAGGAACAGCAGCACGAAAATAAAAGGCCAGATCCTGAGATAAACCAGCTCTGCACACACCAGTGTCACAGTGTTCTGTGTCACAGCAGCTACAGGGAAGTCACCTTGGGTCTTCACTGTTAAAAATTGATTTATTTCCTCTGCAAAAATATATTTATCAGTGAAATCAGTGCCTGCTGCTGGCACCGCCCTGGCAAAGGCTGTAGGGTTGTGTTAGTTTATGCCTGCAGGGGTTTGGGCCTGGATTTTCAGAATTTCAGCATTTTCAGGCTGGGACAATGGCCATTTCTGTTGGTCACACTTGAAAACATGGGAAGTCACAGGATGCTCACACTTTTCCTTCTTTTCCAGATACAAAGGGTCCGTGAGAACTCAGATAAAAATCCTACATGGTGCCACTGACTACAGGTGAGTACATTTGTACCCCAGTCCTGTGACAGGATGAGTTGGATGGATTTTGGAAGGAGGAGGAGATGGTCTGCACCACCACAAATGGAGAGTACCCATGAGATGCTTTTCCTTGAGCCAGATCCATCTGTGGAGATAAAAAGGAGCATAAAAAGGCCCCCAGAGAACCAGGTATCTTTTGAAAGGAGACGTGGAGAAGCAGAAGGTGTCTGTTCCTGCCAGCAGCTCTGCAGGACCTTAAAATCATTCAGTCAGGAAGCCTGGCTGTTTATTCCATCCCGGAATAGACATCAAGGCACCTCATGAAAAAAGCCATTAAGGGGGTTCCCCCTTTTACTCTTCCAAGATAACAGTTTTGGCCACGTTCTGCTCTTGTTCAGAGATGGAATTCCAAAACACCAGAGCTGCCCACTGTCCCAGGCACCCTCCCACACTGTCCCACACACCCTGCCACTCACAACTATCCAGCAGATCTCTGGGTGGAATTCTTAAATAACTGTTTCACCTGAAGGCCTGGATCGTATTAAGAAGTTGTAGCAATAGGAATGTGCTGGTTTGAACATCCCAAGGATATTCAGAATTCTCCAGAGCTCTTGTAATTAGCCTGGAGGAGAAGGGAATGACAAAGGGAGGTGTTTTCCCCAGAGAGTGATTCTCTGAAAAGGTAGAAGTTGTAACTCTTAATAATTTCCAATAGAGAAGGGAAAGGGGAAAGGGAAAGGGAAAGGGAAAGGGAAAGGGAAAGGGAAAGGGAAAGGGAAAGGGAAAGGGAAAGGGAAAGGGAAAGGGAAAGGGAAAGGGAAAGGGAAAGGGAAAGGGGAAGGGAAAGGGGAAGGGAAAGGGAAAGGGAAAGGGAAAGGGAAAGGGAAAGGGAAAGGGAAAGGAAAGATTAATAATAGTGATGATGATCATCATCATCATCATCGTGATAACAACTGTAATGGAAACAGAGACAACAAAAATAGAGAGACAAATAAAGCCCAAGAAAGACAAGAGATTCTGAACCAATGCCCAGCCCATCCCTGAGCTGTGACCAGCCCCTCCTGGCGAAGTCCCCCCAGTTTATATAACAAATATGATGTTCTGGGATATGGAATATCCCTTTGATAGGTTCAGCTGTCCCAGTTATGCTCCTCCTCACTGGTAGAGCAGGAAACACTGAAGAGTCCTTGATTTAGGCTGAGCACAGCTCAGCAACAACCAAAATCAGTGTGGTATCAACGTTACCCTCACACTAAATGCAAACCACAGCACTGTACCAGCTACTTGAGATGAAAATTAACTCAATCCCAGACTAAACCAGGACACATAATAATCAACACAAATTTCCTCTTCCTTTTGTGGACTTTCCTTGGCCAAGCTGTTCAGCAAGGCTGGTGCAGTCTTTACTGTCTAAGAGGGATACAGCTTCGTGCCTGGCATAATATTTAAGGGAGGCAGAGGAGCCCTTGATCCCAAAGCCAGGATCCTCAGTGCTGCAAAGGCTTGATACACCAGGCACACAGATCCCAGCTTCAAAGAGCAACTCATCGTTATCTGCACTGCACTTGGAGCCAGGGCAGCTTTTGAAAATGCCCAGCAAAGACAAAGGAGCCCTGACCCAAAATACAAAAAAATAAACACCCTCCTGAGATGGCTCCTCTTTGCTGATCAAAGTCAGAGTGAGGGCTGGGTGTTTTTGGGAAAATCCCAGGGCCAGGTTCACTTCACACATGCTCCAGCTTTTAACAAAGCAGAGTATTCACAGGAATTTATCCACAAGCTCAGCACAAAGGCAGGCTGCCTTCCAGGGAATCATCCTTCTCTGAACTGGGGAGTGGAGAGAAGTCTGGGGTTAGAACTGCAAAGTCCTTCCATGAGGAACCTCCTGGGAGGCACAGGAAGCCTAAAGAGCCATGGAAATGGTCTGAGGGTTGTTCAGGTTGGTTATTTTCCCAATCCCAGAGCAACAGGCAGCTCAGACCTGGTTTCTCAGCAGTGAGAAAAAAAACCCTCCAGACCCCTCACATTCCTTCAGACCTGAGATCAGAAGGTCCCACACCACAACTCTGATGGGACTGGTTTTTCAAGTGGTGCATTTGGGATGAAGAACACGTGGCCATAGGGAGAGAAAGGAGCTGTGTGTACCATGCCACAGCTTCAACCACAAAGATGAAAGAGATTTAGATTTAGATTGGATATTAGGGAGCAATCTAGATTTAGATTAGATATTAGGGAGCAATTCTTTCCTGTGAGGGTGGGGAGGCCCTCTGGGGTCGCCCAGAGAAGCTGTGGCTGCCCCAGCCCTGGAAGTGTCCAAGGCCAGGTTGGAGCAGCCTGGTATAGTGGAAGGTGTCCCTGGGCTCCTTTCAGCTGCCACCACCTCCCCACTCACCCTCCAACACTGACCAGCAGCTGCTCAAGGCTGATGGGACCTGCCATGAATTTGGCACCTTCTCCAGCAGGTCACCTGGAGCAGAAACCTCTTATCCACTCCACACACCTACAAAAGCTGTCAGAACCCTCCCTACAGCTCAGCTGGTGCTGAACAATCCCACCCTCATGAAAAGCAGGGTCAGGGTGAGGCACAGCAGACCATCACCCCTCTCTTGTCCAGATTTTCCTCGTGCTGCCAAAAACTAGGGCACATTCTCTGCGTGCACAACTTCTGCTGTCAGTCTGCAGAGAAATGTCATAAAGGCAGCTCCTGATGCTGTAGATTTCCCAGGAAAACGAGATGGAACTGCTTCTCCCTTAGGGCTGTGGGTTTGCAGGCAGTGCCTGTACCGGAGGCCGCCGTCTGCAGCACAGAAATTCCCTGTGTGCCACCAGATCCTGCTGCTCTTTCCCGTGTAATTCCAGTGCCTGGAGCTGCAGTCACGTGCAGTTTGCTGGTTTTTGAGAACAAGACTCCAGAGAAAAGAGCAGAAGCTGTTGCTTTCTGCACATTAATGAGCACAAGACATATGCATATAATCTGTATATAATTCTGTGTATCAGACATACAGCAGCCTCTGAGTGAAGCACTTTGAATAAAGAGCTGTGATTTCTTACACACTTCCCATTTATTGCCTCACACAGCCAGAGCAGAACCCCACTTTCATAAGGACAAGGTACAAGGCAAGCCCCTGAGCTTTTACAAAATGCTCTTAAATCCCAAAACGCCCCTGGGGCACCTCCCAGTGCTGTTTTCCCCTGATTCTGCCAGTTGTTCCCTTGATTAAATGTTAGGGAGTAACATACATAAAACCAAAGATCACGTGTGGTACAACAGCACATGCACAAAAACTGGGGAGGAAAAGGGATCTGTGACAAATTGAGTTCACCTATTTTTGTCTTTATTTTTGCGTGTTTGTGTATTTATCAGTTTCTATTAAAAAAAAAAAAAAGAAAAAGAAAAAAACCTCTGTTTTTTCTCCTTAAAAAGAAAGTGTCCTAATAGAAACTTCCAACTAAACCCCTGGAAATCTACAGCATTTTCTGCAGTGGGGAGGGCTGGTCCAAGCCTTGTAATCCCTGACAAAGCACAAGGAATGGAAATGCTCCAAGTGCCATCCAGCCTGTGATTAATCTGAAAGGGGAACATCAATAAAACACGACCTGCTTCCCTTCAGCTGATAGAGACTCATAAATAATAAAGCTCTAAGATGTGGAGCCCAACGTGGAAAGGCTTTTCTGGTGTCAGAAACAGGAGGAGAAAAATCCCCGAGAACGATGTGGGAGAAGTTAATTTGGAAGCCCCTGTGGTTTGTTCAGTGCTCTGCTTCCCTTCCCACCCTTCCCACCCAGCCTGTCCCCTGCACAAAGCATCAACACCCAGTCTGAGACACCAGGGAGCAAGAGGAGGTGGCCCAAGTGACACCTACAGGTGGCCAGGTGTGGATGTGCTCGTCACTCGTGTCCTGCCTGTCTTGCACAGCTTGTAAAACTCTCCAGAGTCTCTCTGCAAGCTCAGGTTCTGTGTCACCAAACAAATGTCACCAAACAAATGCCATGTTGTCAGAATGATGTCAAAGCAATTTGCTGGACGTTGGTTGAAAAGTGCAGACGTGGAAGAAACCTTCTGAAGTCCCCACCAGACCTGGCAATCCCTGGATATCAGCACTACACAGAGCTTGGAGGTCTTCAATCATAAAAATCATTGAATAGAATGGTTTGGGTTGGAAGAGACCTCAAACACCATCCAGTTCCTAGTAGACACTTTCCACTATCCCAGGTTGCTCCAAGTCCCCTCCAACCTGGGCTTGGACACTTCCAGGGATGGGGCAACCACAGCTTCTCTGGGCAACCTGTACCAGGGCCTCCCCACCCTCACAGGGAACAATTCCTTCCTAATATCTAACCTAAATTTCCCCTCTTTGAGTCTGAACTCCATCTCTGTCCCTAACTATAACACCCCATTTCTTCCAGCATGTCCTCTTTCCAGCTGGGTCCTGATTTTCCTGACAGCAACAAAGGGCAAAAATTTACCTGGAGAAATAGAGGTTGGCTTCATG
Organism: Chiroxiphia lanceolata; assembly: GCF_009829145.1. Taxonomy (NCBI): domain Eukaryota; kingdom Metazoa; phylum Chordata; class Aves; order Passeriformes; family Pipridae; genus Chiroxiphia; species Chiroxiphia lanceolata. Next base: position 153,269,048 of record NC_045637.1, read on the forward strand.
CTGCCTGTGGAGGAGGATATTTATTAATGTATCAGAGCTTCAGAGAGCAACACACAGCAACTCAGCTGAGCATGAGTAAGAGAAAATAAGACACCTCCTTGACTTCAGTCATGTCAGCAGAAAACGGCCTTCAAGGGTGAAAGGTTCAGGAGTGAAAACTGAGCCACAGAATTTCCTTGGTCATGGATCAGAAAGGAAATCAAATAAATGTTTAACGGCTTGGCTCATATAAACTGAGATAACTCAGTGCTGTAAAGAGTTATAAGGATGTGCTTCCCAGAGGTGAAGGTTCCTCAGTGTCAGCAACACCCAACTGTCTCCAAAAGATTAATGTTATCTTATATTTGTGATAATAAAAGAGGTCCTGTCGCTGTGGCATCAAGTCTGTGTCCATGCTTCAGCAAAACACCCTGGAATTCCTGGGAAAATTCTTGGCAAGCTTAGCCTCTGAATTTGAGTAAGTTCGGGATATTCGTCTTCTGCTGATTCTAAATGATCTTCAAAGAAAGGGTTGAATCTAAATCTCCATTTTTAATCTAAAGCTTTGTTTCCTTTGGCATTTATTTGCATCTGTTTGGTGGCTTTTTTCATGTCCCCTGCTGCACACAGAAATTTCACAAGTGGCTTTACACTGCCAGGCAGGAGTTCTGGAGCCTTATTTGAATTACACTTTATTTACTAATTAGGATATGTTTAGCATTTTAAGTAAACATTCCATTTCTTTCCTATTTTTTTATTTTTATTTTTTTTTGAGAGAGACTGTTTTCTCTGGGGGGGCTGCTTGAACTCTCTGTGTTGCTGTATCAAGTCTGGGGAGTACAGCACGACCCAGAAGCCTGAAAAATCCACCACAGCATCTGCTGCTTCCCTGATGTTTTTGACAGAAATGGCTGAGCTTGGGCTGAAAATTTACCATCTTTTTAAGCATATTATAATGCAGTCTGTTATCAGCCCTTTGATCAGCTTAGGGCAATCACAGAGTCATTAAACAATTTGGGCTCAAAAGGGCTTTAAAGCTCATCTCATTCCAGGCCCCTGCCATGGGCAGGGACACCTTCCACTAGCCCAGGTTGCTCCAAGCCCCGTCCAACCTGGCCTTGGACACTTCCAGGGATCCAGGGGCAACCACAGCTTCTCTGGGCAACCTGTGCCAGGGCCTCCCCGCCCTCCCAGGGGAGAATTCTTTCCTAATATCCCATCTACAGCACACTTTCAGGGAGGAGGAGAAGACACCAAGTTGGCTCTGTGATGTCACTTGAACACATCCAGTTTTCAGGACTCCTTTCATTCTCCAGCTGCTCCCGAAACCACGGGTGAAATGGCACCAAGGTTTTGATTTTTAGTGATTTCTGGAAACGGGGGGAAATTCAGAGGGACTCTGGCGTTGCCAACCTAGACAAAAAGAGGTGACTGATAAGGAAAGACACGAGCAAAGCCAAAACCACGAGACTGGCAGCATATTGTGCTGAGAATCTGCTCCAGACCTGGCACTCAGCAACAAATGGGAGAGAGAATGAGCCAGTGCTCTCATCTGTCCTGGTGACAGTGTCTGTGCAGGCAGCACTGCTCAGCTGAGCAAGCTTTGTGCATTTGTCATAGTAAGTGTCCCCAGAATTTGCTGTACACTCCTCAGCCTGGAATCTACACGTTCCCCTGAGAAATAGAGATAAATGCACAGTTTAAAGGGAACTGTAGTGCTGGACAGTGAGGGAGGCAGAAAACAGCTGTTCAAGCAGAGAATCAGCTCTACAATTAAAATACATGGAAATGCAGTGGTGCAAGAGGGCGAAAACCTTCTGTCTCCACCATTCCTGGTGCTGGACCATTGAGCAGCAGGGAGGAACGATGCACTGAAGGACAGCACCACTCATTTTTCCATGATAGGCTGTTCTTCAGGGGCTTTTGTGCTCTTCCAATGACACCCACCAGCCTCACTCCCTGCAAGGAGTTTATCCCTGGAGATGGGGACAGAGGCATGGACACCTCCAGAAGTCACCACACGCCTACTGGGGAGCACGGGCTGATCTGAGTCCTATTAGCAAGAAAATGTGTTGGACCCACCCCAAATCCAAAGGGAGCTTATTAAAAAAAGAGGGAGAGAGACTTTGGACAAGGGGTATGGAGTGATAGAAAAGGGGGAATGGTTTAAAACTAAAAGAGGGGAGATTTATATTAGCTATTAAGAGGAAATTCTTGGCTATGAGGGTGGTGAGGCACAGGTTGTCCAGAGAAGCTGTGACTGCCCCTGGATCCCTGGAAGTGTCCAAGGTCAGGTTGGACAGGGTTTGGAGCAACCTGGGATAGCGGAAAGTGTCCCTGCCCATGGCTGGGGAATGGGACTGGATGAGCTTTAAGGTCCCTTCCAACCAAACCATTCTATGGTGATTCTATGACGACTCAAATTACCCTGCACGGAGCCCTCACAATATCCATGAACAGGTTCTCATCAAATCCGTGTCCACTTTGACACTGGGGCAACTGGAGAAGTCTGGATTTGTGAATCTGGCACTATGGGATCCCCCAATATCCTCACAGGAGCTGAATGGGGTCCTCACTATCCAGAAACCTATTTCCAGGGCAGGCAGATCCATCAGCTTCTGAGGAAACATTTCCTTCTCTGAGTGTTTGAGGGTGGTAGAACTACAGACAAGACAGTTTTTATCAAGTGGAATTGAAGCTGTGGTAAGGGAGAAAGAGGTATTTGGGTTTTTTTTTCCATCCTGAGCAAGCCTGAGGAGAATAATTCATCCCTGTCTGGTTTCCCAGGGGTAAACTGGAAAGAAGATGAGTATCATTCCCTGCTCAGGTTCAGCACAACTGACTTGAACCAGCACTGATGTAGAAGTTTTAGAGTTTTATCAAAGGTAGGCCTTAAGACAGGCCTTAAGCAGAGCTCTCCAGCCACAAAGGGGAGTGGAAGGTGGGAATCTCTTGCCAGAGGATGCTCTGGAGTCTCCATCCAGAGCCACCAGCATTGGGGGACCGAAACTTTGAAAAGTTTTTAAAACAACTCCTGTGCAGCTCCAGGCCCTGCCATCATGGTTTCCTCTCCCAGGTATTCCCATGCTCAGCAAAGGGGTGACTTCTCCTCCTCTTCTTCCACCTGCTTGGACTGAACACTGATGTCCTCACCTCTCCTTGTCTGCCCCACTACACACCCACACCTTCCTGCTTCTTTGTGCTTTCCACCTTCAGTCTCGAAACCCTCCTGGATTCCCCAGAGAACCAGCAGACAGCCAGTTTTCCAGTAACTCTCCATCCCTGGATACCTTTAGGGATCAGCTCGCTTGGCATCAGTCAGACGTTTCCTTGGTGAGGAGCTGACAGACAGGCTCACACTCCTTTTCCCAGGAAGCTCATCATGAGGCTTTTCCCTCCTTGGTCTCAGCTTCCAGGAGCTTGTTCCTTTTCTCTCAGTGGTGCTCAAACAGCTGCTCTGAGCAGCTGCCCAGTTCCGAGGACGTCTCATTTTCTCCGTGCGATTTCGGCTCCGATATCGTAACACGTGAATAATGTATCAGAGCTGGGAAGTCTCCCAGCCCTTCAGTTCCCTGTTCCCTGTCATCTGAGCCTGATGCAATCAAAGGAACAGCCCAGGATGCTTTCCTTGCTCCTGGGTACCGCTGCTGAGAAGTCTCTGATCGCTGTTAATCACGTTGGTTCAGCGAGGCCTAAATTCTGACGCAATTAACAGGGGAATAACTGAATTTGCTTTATTGCCTCTCCTCTGGGAACACACAAAATTCCCTCAAGGCCTGTCGAGGTCATGTGTAACTCCACAAGCTTAAACACTCTTCCACACACACCCCTATCAGAAACTGAGAGAAGCCTAATCACATTTTTCTCCCCAAACTGCGGCTTCAAGGCGACGTGGTGACCTATGGCTGGAAATATTTTTTATAAAGGCTCTTGATTTATTTTGATTAAGATGGATAAGCCCATCTTGCATTCCCAGCAGAGAAGGGCACTTTAGGATTGATATACATCACTGTTAGATGTACCTGCAGTGGTATAATCACAATTTCCAAATGCACTTTGAACAGCAGGAAGGAGAGGACTGGATGGAGGATGTTTAAACCCTTTCCTGATTGCAAGTCTCAGGGGGGAATTGCTGCTTATTCAGCATTTTGGATGTTTGGTTTCCTCTTACTTTTTCCTTTTGCAATTTTATGTCCAGTAATGGGAAAATAAGGATCAAGAGAAAACAGGGCTGGAAGAATATGAACCTCAAACCTCCATCCCAGGGTGGGTAAGAAACACTCATTGCTGTATTCATTAGGTTTTGGCTGCTTGACTTTTATATTTTGTGGATGTTGTAGGTGTATGTACACAATCAATTATGAGGAAAAGTGAGTGAGCACAACAGGCTCTGACAAAATTCAGGAAATCTTCCATCACAAAATCAAATCCTCTTCACTGTTCCTCCTGTAATTTTTGGTATTCCAGATGATCAGCCAGGAAGCTGATAGGCCTAAGCCATCCTGATTTGTCTAGACATGTACAAGCATCCAAAGGATTAAAGATACAGTGGATAATTTGGATCCTACAATGTGCCATGGGCCAAATTCTCTGCAGTTATTGCTCTCCTGAAAACCTGGGGTAGGTGCAGCTCTGCTGGGAGTGGGGAAGATGAGGGTGGAAACCCCCTCCTAGATCTGACATGTCTAAAATGCAGATATTTAAGCCTGAGCTTCTCACCCCATTCTCCTTCTATAGTCAATAAAGAGAAACAGGCACATCCAGAGGGAAATTTGCCTGACCCTAAAATAAGAAACTAAGGTCAATCTGACCAAGACCCTTTGGAAGAGCTTATTCAGAGCTATGGGTCATAAAGGGATGAGGAACTCAGGTGCAATCACCTGACTTTTAGACTCCTAAAATTAAGAGATACAAATCTCAGTGTGACTCTTATCCTTGTCCCTCCCCATCATATGACATGAAGGGACCAACCCCTCCTCTTCCATGTCACTGTGTCCCCACACCACAGGACTGGGAGGGTTGGAAAGGCACCATCCTTCCTCAGCTCCGAAGGGAATATCAGACTCTTTCTCCCTCCCAGTACTTGGGGCTAAGAAGGAAACCAACACCTCTGTGCTGAGGGTGGATAGGTGCTCGGCTGCAGCAGGACAAGCACAAACTGAGGGTTAGTGGGAAGCAAATCACCTTCCTGGAAAATCAGAGCCTGATTATCCCACCGGATCACTCCTCTAAAGCAATGGGATTTCACAAGTTGAGATCACTCCACAGTCCTCACTCACAGGACTTATGAAGAAACCCAGTGTTTCCTCGAGAGCTCAGGTGTGGTTTTCATCACCTGACCCCGGGAGCAGGTTTGTGAGATCATCTCAATGGCACAAGAAGCTGATTTTGGCCAAAAGGAGCTGTTTCCCACTGCACAGTTATAGCAGTGGCAGGTCTGACTCCCTCTCTGTGCAGCGAGGTGGTTTCAGCTGAGCTGGACTCATTACGGAGTCAGAGCAACTCCTGTGCTCTGCATTCTTTGTGCTCAGAGGCATCCACTGACAGTGCAGCTCTTTTCCCAGTACCAGGAAAATCACTTCACTTGTCAGAGAGACAGAGGCTTTTTGATCAACCCTAGACAGGGTGTCTCACAGTAAATACCTCTCTGCCTGCAGCAAGGTGCAATCTGCACTACTTTCCAGGCCTGATTTCCTTTATTTTCCACCCTCAGGTTCTTCCTTTCACAAAGCAGATCTGCGAAGTGGGACAATTCACACTCTACTGGAGCCCATCAGGGAACTTTTCAGCCTCTGCAAATCTTTCCACGTTTATTTATTTCTTAATCATAGAGCGATTTGGGTTGGAAGGGACTGCAAAGATCATTTCATTCCAACACCTTGCCAGGGCAGGGACACCTTCCACTAGCTCAGGTTGCTCCAAGCCTTATCTAACCTGGCCTTGGACACTTCCAGGGATCCAGGGGCAGCCACAGCTTCTCTGGACGACCTGTACCACGGCCTCACTACCCTCACAGCCAGCAATTCCTTCCCAATATCCCATCTAAACCTGCCCTCTGGCAGTGGGAAGCCATTCCCTGTGTCCTGTCCCGCCATCCCTTGTCCAAATCCCTCTCCAGCTCTCCTGGAGCCCCTTTAGGCCCTGGAAGGGGCTCTCAGGTCTCTCTGAAGCCTTCTCTTCTCCAGGTGAACCCCCCCAGCTCTCCCAGCCTGGCTCCAGAGCAGAGGAGCTCCAGCCCTTGGAGCATCCCCGTGGCCTCCTCTGGACCTGCTCCAACAGTTCCACGTCTTTCCTATGTTTGGAGCCCCAGAGCTGGAGGCAGCACTGCAGGTGGGGTCTCACCAGAGCAGAGTAAAGGGGAAGAACCCCTTCCCTTGCCCTGCTGCCCACTTTGGTTTTGATACAGCTCAGGACACGTTTGGCTTCCTGGGCTGCAAGGGCACATTGCTGGGTCATGTCCAGCTTGTCCCCTGACACACCCAATCTTCAACAGCCCCTGGATCTGCAGAAAGGAATGAGAGCCCAAGGGAATAACCTTTGCTGTACAACATCTCTCTTGCATCTGTCCCTAGAAGCGCTCTTGGCATTTCTGTGAAAATTCCAATAGTCAGACCTTGATCTCAGTCCCACACCTGGGAAACAGTCCTGTCCACGGCATCCCGGGATTTGGAACGTTTAGTCTCAGGAATGGAGAAGAAAAGTGGAGCAGAGCAGATGACACCAACCTATGAGACGCCCCTGTTACTGTGTTGTTCTCCTAAATGAGCCATTTCAAAACAAAAGGAAAAGGAGCATTCTTAAAGAGTTCAGATGTTTTGATGACATTTCTGAAAGAAAATGTTTCCTCCCACACAAGCTTTTCACTTGGAAAATTTCCTTAATTGCTCTTTTGTTATCTTAATTCCCAAACTTTGATCAGAACACTTTGATTCAAATGAAATGTTTTGTTCCCGGGGTTGCCAGTAGCTCAAAACATTGCTTTCCCTAATTACTCTGATTGCAAAGTCAGGGCAATTTGCCTACCTTGTACAGGGCGTATCAAATGGCTGAGTCAAGAGCTGAGACACCCAGGTCACCTCGACTTCCTGACCAGGAGAAGAACAAAACCTGCCTCTGGAAAGGGTGCTCCTGTGGGACAGGCCACGGAGATGGACTTGAGAGTCAGGGATCGATCCCAGTTCTTCCCTTAGATGCCTCTATTTGAGCTTCTCACTCCTTATGAAATCAGTCAGTGGGATAATTCACCTCATCCTTAAAGGATATGTAAATAATTCAAAAATATTGCTCCCTAAAGGTACCAACTTCTCACTTAAATCCATTATCAGAGCCAAGGGACATAATTTAGTTGCCTAAAATCAGGTTTCTAGTGCCGTTTGAGACCCACTGTGTGTTCAGCTGCCACTTCAGAAGGCACTGAGCACCTTGTAGGTCCTGCCAGCGCCACACAAGTATAAAATACCCCAGGTCATGTAAAAAGGCACCCAACTTCAGTCAACTGAACAGAGCTGAGCACAAATTGCAAGACACAGTGACAACAATAATTCTCTGAAGAGTTTGCTCGGGTGAGTCACCCTCACCTTTAGTATCTTTCTCCTTGCTTTGTTGTGCTCTTGTCTAAATTAAAGAGCCCATTTAGCATCCAATCCCTTCCTCCCAGTCCTTTTAAAGACTGCAATCAATCCCCTCTGGATTGTGAGAGTTCGTGAGGTCTTCCTGGAAGATCTGCTTCCAGCTGTGAAATAATTTCCATGGGAAGCAGAAATAGGCACAGTGGGGCAAAAATAATTTGAATGGAAACTGTTTCTCAAAGAGAAATCATTCCCAGTCAACGAACACAATCCACAGGACCTGGAATTGCAAGTGTACAATAAAGCCCTCTTAAAAACCAATTTCTGCCTCTTCACAGCCTCATTTACAGAATTGAATGTCCCTGTTGCATTCAGGAATGGATATATTTCCACGAAATGAAGGGAGTTTCTTCTTACCTCACATCTCTTGGCCATCACAAGGCAAATATTCAAGGTGAGCTCCCTAAAGGAGTTTCTGGTGCCTTCCACACTGAGCCAAACTGTTGGCACGTGGTCTCCTGAGTTCCCTGGATACCAAGAGCACAGGGAAAGGGAGCTCTGCTTAACCAGCCAAACAAATGAAGGGAAAGCAATTCGTTAGGTCGCCCACGCTGATGACTTTTATTGCCATGCTCTCAACCTCCACAGCTTCCAACAGGAGGAACAGAGAGACTTTTAGCACAGTGTCAGCTAATGCAGGGAAGTCATTATGTTAATGAACAAGACAAACTGATTGGGGAGGCAGAGGCGGGGGAATCAGCTCATGCAATCCATCAGGGCACACTTGTCAGGGCACAGGTGGTAAAATGTCCTCATGACCCACAAATGGGGGATCTGCAGCAGCATCTCAGGAACAGGGAGGGCAAGAAGTGTTTACTGCTCTGGAAAGAAAAGAGAAAAGAGAAAAAAAAAAAAAGGAGAGAGAAAAGTAAAAGTTAAAGATTGTAGAGTACCCGGCCAGAGATCTGTAAAACATAAAAGTCATGGACCAACTTCTAAATCCGAAGAAGATTTAGAATCTGATAAACCTGCTAATTATAGAACCACAGAATAGTTTGTATTGGAAGGGACCTTAAAGATCATCTCATTCCAACCCCCTGCCATGGGCAGGGACACCTTCCACTAGCCCAGGTTGCTCCAAGCCTTGTCCAACCTGGCTTTGGACACTTCCAGGGATCCAGGGGCAGCCACAGCTTCTCTGGGCAACCTGTGCCAGGGTCTCACCCCCCTCACAGGAAAAAAATACTTCTGTAATATATCCTAAATTTCCTCTCTTTCAGTTTGAACCCATTACTCCTTGTCCTATCACCACAGTTCCTGGTGAAATGTCCCTCTCCAGCTTCCCTGTAGGCCCCTGAAGATACTGGAAGGTGCTGTGATGTCTCCACACAACCTTCTCTTCTCCAGGTTGAACAGCCCCTACTTTCTCATCCTGTCTCCATAGGAGAGGTGTTCCTGTCTCCTGTATGTGGCTAAATCCCACCCAACTGCCTAAAAAATATCACCAAAAAATGAACCAGGCTCTGGAAGTTTCTGCTTCTCTTGACTGATGCAGAAAGGGCCTGGATGACTCATTTAAAATTATCAGTTATCTTTTCAGCATCTGATGTTGGACAAAAAGTATTCTTCCACTTCTTGTTTCAGTAGGAAAAATAGGATGGGCAGAGAAAATTATGGCCCTGTACCACAGGCTGCTTAACCTGCCTTAGGAGTCTGAGGATCTTACTGGTTTTCTGACTCTTTTTTTTGGTCTACTTTTGTTTTAAGGAAACATTTTCCAGCTGAAGATGTCCTTGCTTATAGCAGGGGGGTTGGACTAGATGAACTTTAAGGGTCCAAACCCAAATTCTTCTATGACTCTATGATTTATCTTCAAAATCAATGCTCAGTAGCCTTCCCCCATCAGGCAGCTCTTCCCTCTCCTCTCTGCTGGCAGGAATGAGGAAACCACTCTTCTCCAAAGCAAGAGCATTTCAACAACCCTCTACTTCCCTCTTTGTCAAGTCTCCCAGTAAATGGGATCCAGAGGTGGCTGAAAATCACCTTTTTTCCGAGCCTGACCCTCCACAGCAGGTACCACATGGATTCCAGTTCCCTGGCAGGAGGACTCTGTACCAAGCCTTGCCCTCCCCTCCTGCCAGCCTGTGCCACCCACACAGAGCCCAAGGAACAGACCATGATGACAATATCTTAACAAACTGCTTTTCCCTGGTGGGATTCACTTGGATGGAGGGTATCTGCATACCTCTTTGGTTTTATTTTGCAGAGGAGGCTTTCAGGGTGTCCCGGACCCCTCTGGCCAAACCTGCTGCCTGGGGGCAGTAAAAGCCAAGCCAGGAATGAGTCAGGGTGGAGTATTTTAAGTGCATGAAAACTATTTTTGCCAGTGGACTAAAAGCTACACACTTGGTTCTACTCTTTAATGCAACTGGCAGCACATCAGGGTGAAAAAAAATGCAGTATTTTAGTGGGTGACAAGTTATGGAAGGAGCTCTCAGTGCCCAGTTAATGGATGTGATCTTGCCTCGTGCCAATGTGAGTTGTGTTAAACTCTTCCCTTGGTTCACAATTTCTTCCTGCTGAAAGCTCACCTGTGACAAGGCACCATTGTTCAGCTGAGAGATGGCAATTTGTCCCTGGATTAGGCACAAAGGTTGTGCTGTTCAGATCATTGGAATTAAAGCTGTTAAATATCCATATTAAATCCCCTTCCTCATGCCCGTGCAGGCATAGGAATGCAGGAACAAGCATGTGAAATAGCTGGTTCTTATAAACCTTAATGATGGTGGCATGAGTGAGATGAATCATTTGAAACCCAGAAATGCAAATTTACGTGTCACTCCTCTCCTAATCTCGGGCTGTTGACTGAGGTGTGACTTATCACAAGGGTATGTAGTGATAGGATGAGGAGTAATGGTTTTATACTGAAACAGGGTTGATTTACATGATATACTACGAAAAAATTATTTCCTATGAGAGTGGGGAGGCCCTGGCACAGGTTGCCCAGAGAAGCTGTGGCTGCCCCATCCCTGGAAGTGTCCAAGGCCAGGTTGGACAAGGCTTGGAGTCACCTGGGCTAGTGGAAGGTGTCCCTGCCTGCGACAGGAGGACTGTAACTAGAAGATCTTTAAAAATCCTTCCAGCCCAAGCCATCTATGATTTTAGGATTCCGGATGCTAGGATTTGACCCGTTTGTTGGGAAAGTCTCAACAATCTTTCTAGACTCGTGGTGCCACTGGATAGTGCTGGTTTCAGCAGCAGATATGTCTTAACCAAGCTGGTACCTGGGACTGAGACAGATTTTAGACCTGTTTCTGTAAAGAAAATGGACTATACTGCTATGGTGTACCTTGGCCATCATCTGCTCACCTGGAGGCTGGGTGGCTCTGGGAGATGGACTGTCTTACAGCAGCACTGAGCTTGGGTGAGGCATCCAACTGCTGCTCTGGGGATGAGCTGATGCTAAACACTAAGCCACAGGCAAGGAATGGTTTGGAAAGACTTCCACTAATGGACAGCAGGGGAGAAAAGGGGATATTTGTCTTCCTGCCAGCACATCAGCCCCTGCTCCAGGTGCTCTAAAGCTGCCACGTTTAGGAGAACACCACCTACTAACCCAGGTGGTTTTAGAGGTGCAAAATGTTATGTGAGGACCTGGTTTAAATTTCATTTGTCCCAGTGTTCCTGGATGGAGGAGGAGATCCCCCTCCACAGCTCCATGTGATGCTGGGGGGAAGGTCTTCACAGGCCCAGGGCAGTCCAACCAGGCATGGCACGGCCAGGACATTAATCCTGGACACAGAACCTCGAGTGAGGGACACACATGTGCTCTTTCTTCCTCCTGAGGAGGACCACACCACCCAGAGGCCCCTCCCTGCTGGGTTCAGCACCCATCAAGGTTTGGATGCACTTCCCTGTCCCTCCAGAGTGACCCACGAGGGCACCCCAACACTCAGAGTTCACACCTGGCAAAGAATTTCTGCTGACATCGCCCCAGGGAAAAAACCCAAGCCAGGAATGACGTGACACCAGGCAGCTCAGCTTCAACCCCAATGATAAATGCTCCATGTTTGGCAGGATGGATGGGAGCTGGGATTTCCTGGACTAATAAAAGCTGTGAAAAATTGATCACACTGAGGTCCTTTAAGCTATCGAGAAAATGCACTGGGAGGTTTCTGCTGTCTGGACAGAAGAAAAAGGGGTTGTAGAGCTTGGTCATGATGGATTTGAAACGTTCTCAGAACTGAAATGAGGGTTCTACTACTGTTCATTCGCCAGAGAACAACAGCAAGGGATGAATAACTAAGGAGAGCTTAGAAACACCTTGGTTTTTCAAGTTAAATGAGCAGACAGAGCAAATTAAAGGAATTAAAAATCATGTTCTTCTTGGGGTCGACCGTGGCCACTGTAATTTCAACCTGAGAGATGTTTTTCCTGTAAATCACCACAGCATTCCCAGCTCCAGGGATGCTGCCACAGTGGCTTGTGCTCTTTTGTCAGGAGTGTGTCTCAAAGCCACCAGCTCCTCGCTGAAAGCCAGAACTGCTGTGATCATCTGCAGAAAACACTGACACTTGCCTGCAGACACGGTCATGGATCGAGGTCTCACTGATCCAGGTATAAAATGCACGAGGCAACAGACAATTCCTGCTCCAAAAAATCTCCCAATCCAGCTATAAGGTGGAAAATTTGAGAGGAGCATGTTCTTCTTCTAGGGACTGGAAAGTGAGGCACAGATGGAGTGTGAGGTTCCCCCAAGGTCGCTTGGGGAGTCAGTAGCAGAACACTGGAGTAAATCCAGATCTCCTGAAATGTGCTGAATCCCAGAAACCTTTCCAGACACCTCATGAAACAGGGGGAGATATCCGTGCTTTGAAAATGCAGCTGAGTTTCTCTTCTCATGATGTGAGTTGGACTCAGTGATCCCTGTGGGTCCCTTCCAACTCAGAATATTCTGGGATTCTGCAGCTTCCAGGAAAGAGCAGAACAGCAGAAATTTGTGTTGCAGCTCTGCAGCCCAGATTTGGCTTGGAGGACAGATTTTACATGCTGGGGAAGAGCCTGCACTCAGAGGGGAGGTGAAGGCTGCAAACAACGAGCTCTTAACCTCAGAAACAAGAACTATTTTACAGAGCACAAAACTAAACCCAAATGGGGGAAACTGGGCTATTGCAAGGCAAAATTTTGGCTGTGACACATCAGCATAAAACAGATGCTAAAGACCAAAAAAGCTGTCACTTCATGGGTGCAGAGAAAGAACTCGAGTACCATTATTTCTGCTTGACTTGAGCCTGACAACACAATTTTCTCCACACGCTTGTTAATGCCAACAGAGAGAGGGGCCAACCACTGACACACACCAGCAATGCCAATAAAAAGCACAGTGGCTTGGCTTGCAGAGAGCTTTCTGAGAGCTCCTAATAACTGAGAAGCTGCTATTATCACACAACCTCTGAATGTTGGCCTTTAAATAGAGGGAGTGAACTGCAAGGGAGCCCTGTCGTCTTTATGGCAGTAATAACATTCCCATTTCTAATCCAACATCATTTTAAAAGAGAAAGTCTCCCAGCTTTGAGAGAGTTTGACACTCCTTTCACACTGAAAATTGCCTTTTGCCTCATGGCAATTTACAGGTGGTTCCATCGCTGGGGGTGTGACAGTCCATAGGCTGTGGTGCACTGAACCCTAAAATGACCCAGCAAGAGACAGATGACAGAGTCTCAGAATGGTTTGGGTTAGAAGGGACCTTAAAGATCAACTCCCCCCAACCCCCTGCCATGGGCAGAGACACCTCCCACTAGCCCAGGTTGCCCCAAGCCCCGTCCAACCTGGCTTTGGACACTTCCAGGTTTGGGGCAGCCACAGCTTCTCTGGGCAACCTGTTCCTGTTCTCTGGATCTGGGGCTGACGGGCTAAATCCAAACAGGAAAGTTAATGCCTCAGCCCATCCCTCAGAAAATCACCCTCAGGGACCTCCACTCACAACTTCCTTCTTCTCAGACCCCCCTTTTTTCCCTTTGCCTCCCTGTTGATGCAGCCCCAGGAAGGTCAAGACCAGCTGTCCCAAGTCATCAGGAGGAGTGGATCAGATCTGCAAAGCTGAACATGCATTCCAGGAGCTGTATCCACATCCAGCTGATGAAGAGGGAAAAGGAGCTTGTTTCAACTTAACCCAGCACCTTGGCTTTTCCAATTAGTGTGTCACAGTCCAGATGTTCAGGAGGTCCCACCTCAGGCAGGATAATGTCAGTAATCACAGGGACATACTGGCAGTCTGGTCTGCTTTTTATTCTGCTTGAAAGGGGAAAAAAATATAACAAGCATGCAAATGGAACACAGGTCTCTCTAAGAAGTCATTTACATGGCCCGAAGGTCACACTTTGCAGCTGTTTTTAAAAGTCTGATGGGGGGGAAAAAAAAAAAGAAAATGGGAAAAGATGCAGAAGATAACCACAAAGATGGTTCACAGATGTGAGAAAACTCCTTACAAGACTTGGACAACTTGATCCCTGCCCATGGTAGGGGGATGGAATTAGATGATCTTTAAGGTCCCTGCCAACCCCAACTATTCTGTGAATATTTAAGAACTGAATTTTCACAGTTAACAGAAGAAAAAGTTGAAGGAGACTTACCCAAGGTGTGTAAATGTCTATGGGGGATGTGACCTCAGGTCCTGGTGGGCTGCTTAGCAGGACTAAAACTAAAGAGTGGAAACTAAAGCTGGACAAATTTAATCTGGAAATCAGAAACACATAAGGGGAATGGAGCAGGACTGGACAAAACAGTGGGTTCTTCCTTTGTGACAGCTGCAGGTGCAGACAGCTGAGTGCCAAGTAAATACACACAGCTTAGGGGTCAGTTAAACACAGTTTAAACAGAAGCAAGAAGGGAAGAGCAGTGACTGCTTCACACAGCCCAGATGTTGCAGCAGCACCTCCAGAGTACCAGACACACTTTTGGCTCATGGAAGAGGGTCCAAACCTTTGAGACCAATTTTTTTTTTTCCTAAAATACCAAGAACCTTTCCCTGGTCACTGGGTTTTAAACACATTTCTGTGCTTGCATCAGGAATAACCTGGTGAACTGCTCCACCCTCCATTTATATCCTTCACTTACTGTTCAGTATTCTTTGCATAAACCCCCTGTCATGGGAGGCTTCCACTTTTCCAAATATTTATGTGGGTGTCCTCACCAGATGATCTGAACATTTAGTGGTCTTTAAACAAACCACCCTTAGGTGAAGCTGCTTTGTTTCTGGCCATGAAGAACACCTGGAGCAGGATGTAAACTGGGCTGTAGCTTATGCCATAACAACATAAAATTGGGGTTTTAAAGGCCTTGGGTAGCCTGCATTCCTATTTTATTCTTTTCATAAGAAACCAGGTCAATTGTCTTTCATGCTGCAGAGATCTCATGCAAAACAGAAAGAAAAAAAGAAAAAAAAAGAAATGGTGTTGTAAATATCCTTAGTGCACCTGACTGCGCAGTTTCCTTATGTCCTTCCTCTGGGGAAAGGCACCATAACCTGGTCCCAGTACTCCAGATGTGGTCAGCTAATACAGGCACTGCTAAAGCCCTGCTGAGGCAAATGTTTGTTACAGCTTCACACAAACACTCACACACACCCCCCACTGCTCTGTGGCTGCCTACAGTCGGGCTCCTAAAGTCATCCATCTGCCCTGTCTTGGGGCAAACTCAAGAAAACTGTGTCAACAATGAAATAATAGTGGATTTGAGGCCTCCTGAGTGCTGGTGCAATTTGGTGTGGCCAAATGGCTCTTCAAATGGGTTTTATGACCTAAGGGAGGAAGATCCAGCCTGGCCAAAGAGGGACAACACGTGTCTCTGAAAAATCAAGAGCCGGGTTTGATAGGAGACCTCACAACTATGTGATGCTCTGAGAGAACCAGGTGATATGAAATATGGGCAGTTCTGGGTTCAGAGTAGCCAAAATCAGCATCTTCTCCAGGCTGAGTGCCCAAAGTCCATCACTGCTGTTTTCAACACCTCATCCTCAGGAAGTGCCCAAAGCCAGGTTGGAGCAACCTGGTCTGGTGGAAGGTGTCCCTGCCCATGGCAGGGGGTGGAACTGGATGATCTGTAAGGTCCCTTCCAACCTAAACCATTCTGTGACTCTGCAAATCTAACGTATTTTATTCCTTCCAATTCTCTGGTGCCCCTTTCTCTGCCTGGGTTTGGTCTCAGGATTCAAGTATCATCACCCACCTCCAAAAGCTCTTTACTTTGACTCAGAGCAGCTTCAAACATCACAGAGCACATCTGAAACCAGACTGGCTCCTTTCAGACAAGAAGGGCTGTTCTTGCCTCACCGAGAAATCAAAGCTCTGAGCAGAGGAAGGAAGGGAAAACAACACACTGAGCTCCAGGACACAAGAGATACACTGGATGTTCCCTTCTGGGTGCTGAGAAGAGCATCCAAAAGGCAATATCCAAAAGGAAATTCTCCTCCAAAGGACTAGGAGCCTTTCATATTAAAGCATTTGAAGTTTTCAGGCTTTAAATCAACTTTTCATCGCCAAAGGCTCAGGCCAGAAGCTCCCATGGCAGGGCTTGGAATGAGAGGATCTTTAAGGTCCTTTCCAACCTAAACCATTCTATGATTCTTGGAGTGGTTTGTTACCCTCCAATGCTGGTGTAGGCTTTTCTTGGAGGTTTTTCTTGGCTCGTGGAAGAGGCACCAAAGCTTTGAGACCAATTTTTCCTTGGAGGCAAAGAGTCCCTGCACTGGTGTGACAGCGACTTCATCCCACTGCAGATCCCACCCAGCACCAGCACAGCATGGAAAGCACTATTTGAGGTTGGGGTTTTGGAGAAGCAGATGCCAAATGCCATGGATTTAGAGCTCCTAATCCTTGTAAGTCTCTGCAGCCCCCCTTCACATCCTTTATTTAGCAAGACAGTGAAACCTAACCCTGTTGGGTCACAGGGCAAGTATGAAAATAAGAGGTGAAAAGCAACACAAATGTTGGATAGGGCACTGGATCAGGATTAGTGGCAAACAGGAGGGTGTTCAGGCTCCAGTCCTTCACTACTGACACCAAGGGGGACACAAATGTTACACACTGCAAGACAAATTTCCTGTGGGGTGTTCACAGTACCCACCAGGTCTCCTCCACTGGTGATGTGACAGCACAAGGTCAGACAAGACTTATTTTAACTGTTGGATTCAATGATCTTCGAGGTCTTTTCAAGCTTTGATTATTCTATAATCCTATGATTTTCCAAACCAGCCTGTCACAGTCAATCAAAGCCAAAAGCAGGGCTCAGATTTTTCTGTGTGTGGTTGGTTGCTTATTCTGAGTTGTCTTACTTTTTCGCCCTTTCCTGTTCTCCTCAAACTCTGAATTTTCACACATCAACCCTCAAGAGAGCTCAAGTGAGGAAGGGTTTGTTGCCAGGATCAAGCCCCCGTGACCCTGCCTGGCTCACACCCCCCCATCCATCTCACTCCAGCGTTACCTCCCACCCCTTCCCACCCTCCTTCCCTGCCTGCGGCAGCAGCACCAGGGAGAAAATCTGCAGAGCTTCATCCTTGCTCTTCTCCCTCCCCTCCCCCTGTAAATTCCCTGCCAAAAGCCCGGGGTTTGTGTCTTCCTCTTTGGATGCTCCCTACCCTCTCCAAGAGCAGAGGCTGGGTTTGCTGGGCTGCTCCCCCTTCCCCAGCAATCCTTCTTTGCCACACATACGGGATCACTCTTCCCCTCTCCATTTCTCATTTCTCTTTGAGCAGACAAGTGAGAAGTTTGAGGAATTTTCTGCTTTTTCTGGTTTGAAACTCCGCAGGGTGTGCCTGTCCTGCTTCCTCCATCACCACCTAATGGCGCGTAAGGAAACAGCACTTGGATCCCGATGAATTCTGTGTAGCTGGTGTTCTGGGAGCAGATTCCCATGGAGACACACAGGACACCGTGTGTGCAGCTCTGCCACCCTGGATTTACCCCACAGAACAGCCCCTGTGCTCGTCCCCCTGCCAAAATATCCCAAACCAGTCCTGCCTCACCACTCCACGGGCAGAGCAGACTTCTCCCAGGGACACGATTCAGACACTAAAAAGTTGTTATTTTCATTTTACTGCAGGGAACAGAGACCCAGAAGGGCAAAATGAGCAAAGAGTGGAGCGTGAAGAGGAATTAACTCATTGCAGAAGCAAACAGAGCTCCTTCCCTGCTCCACGTGTGTGTTCCTTCTTCCACTGGTGTTCTGGGACCAGTCCAGGACTGCTGAGCACAGCCAGGCCCTTCAAACAGATTTGTACAGACATCAGATGGCACTGGGCAATTTAAATTCTGCCTCTCCCTTACCCCAAGGCAAAGCCACCAATCCTAAGGTCCAGTTTTATGCAGGTCTTCACCTTTATCACAAGGAGTCACCTTCTCTGCCCTCACTTGCCATGAACAAGGCATCTAAGCTTGACCTACTTGACCTCTTTTTTCCCCAAAAATACTGCTCTCTTTTCCATTCTCTGAAAGTCCAACTCAAAACCCACTCAGAATACAACTTCTCTGACCTTTTCCTGCAGACAGCTGTGATGCTCCGTGGTTGGTGTGACCTCCAACTTTCACTGTATCAGTAAATCCTGCACTGGGCTTCAGGATTTTTGGTGTCAGGAGGCATTTAGTGCTCTAAAATGAGAAACTTAAGTGGAAGTTTAAGGCCACACGGCCTGTCTGGGTTAGCAATGAAACCCTGATCAAGAAGAGACACTGAGATTTGTCTCCAGATGGGACAGGACTTGTATCTTATGGAGAAATACAAAGCCAGAAGTTGTTTGTCTTGGCCTTTTCTCACCACAAAACAGTGTAAGAAGGTATTTTTTTAGGAATGGGAGTTAAGCCTAGCTCAGGAGTGACCCATTTGCTTAGCAAAATGTAGACAGACAAGGCTGTGTCGAAGCATTCCTGACCCAACACAACCCCACACCTTGCCTGGAAAGATGGATATTTGTCCAGAAAGGCGGATATTTGTCACCCTACTTTGAGTGTCAGGACCAGTCACCAGTTCCCTGGACATCTGGGGTGCTCCTTGGCATTCCCAAATAGATCCCAGCCTCTGGAAAGCACAAGGACAGCCGTGCCTGGCTGATGGGCAGCTCAGATTTGCTCTTTGGGGATACAACAAAACACTGTCTTCCTCCTCAATGTGCACAGCAACTAATTAGAGCATCTGTCCCTCCAGAGATTGCCCACGCTTTAAACATTTCCCTGGATTTTAAACAAAAATGTCTCTTGGCACAGGCAGGCACCATAAAAAGCTGCTGACAGGTCTGCCAGAGCTGAAAGGCACTGGCACTGCAGGCTAAAAATCAGGATATGTGGCGTGTCAAGGATGTCTTGTCCCTTAGAGGGTGAAACACAGGGAGGGAGCTTGTTCCGAGCCTCATCCCAGGCTTGCCAAGAGGGAAATCATCCCTCCTCAAGAGCTCAAATCCATCACACAGGGGCAGTGGAAACTCAGTGTGCTGCTCCACCACCCTCCAGTCCCAGTATGATCCCAGAGGTGGGAGGAAAGAGTCAGGAGAAGGAAACAGGGCTCCCAGTTCGGGGCACAGTGGTAGGGGAGAGGAATTGATTTTTTTTTCGTCAGGAACTGCAGTGATGGGACAAGGAGGAATTGGGACATACTGAAAGAGGGGAAATTTAGGTGAGAGATCAGGAAGAAATTTTTTCCTGGGAGGGTGGTTGGACACTGGCACAGGTTGCCCAGGGAAGCTGTGGATGCTCCAGCCCTGGCAGTGTTCAGGTTGGATAAGGTCTTGAGTGACCTGCTCTAGTGAGAGGTGTCCCTGCCCATGGCAAAGGGCTGGGACTGGATGGTCTTTAAGGTCCATTCCAACCCCTTATGATTCTAACTGGGGGCACAAAGGAGTGTCCTGAACAAAAATGTGACTTGAACCATTTTTAACTACTCAAAGGGGACCTTCTGACTCTCCACAACTCCCTGGAAGGAGGTTGGAGCCAGGTGGGGGGTCTGGATCTTGCCCCAGGTAACAGCAACAGGACAGGAGGAAACAGCTTCGAGTTGCACCAGGGGAGGTTTAGGTTGGATATCGGGAAAATTTCTTCACTGGAAGGGTGGTCAGGCATTGGAACAGGCTGCCCAGGGAGGTGGTGGGGTCACCATCCCTGGTGTTCAAGGACAGGCTGGATGTGGCACCCAGTGCCAGGGTTCAGGTGACAAGGTGGTGATCGGTCAAAGGTTGGACTCGATGATCTCAAGAGATCTTTTCCAACCTCAGCAATTCTGTGATACTTCAGCAAAAGGCTTCTGCTTTTATTCCAACCTCTCTGCATCTCCAGTAGGAGAAATTTAGTTTATGCATTAAAAGCATTTATGGTGCTTTGCATCATCCTTGCCTGTGCAGAGGGGTCTGCTCCTCCACCCACAAACGAGGTTAAATTTGCTTTCTCCTAACACCCAGTTTCACAGCTCTAGTTGCCTTTTCATCAGGACTTTGAATTACAAGTCCCTGTGATTGACAGGCAGGGAAGGAGCAGGTTTTTTCTGTAGGGTCAGGGCTGACGTGGGTATTTGCTCCTCACTTGTTGGGAACACAGAAGGAAAACAAGCACCACATTTACTTTGGTCACATAAAAAACTGTCCCAGTTCTCCCCTGCTGCTGCAGAGCAAAGAGAAGGGGAAGTACCAGCACCCTGATACCTTTTATATCCCCTTTTTACAGATAAAACTGACAGTGAAAACCTTCTGGTTGCTAACAGCATAGAAATTTTGGTCACCTCAGGGCCCATCGTGCTTGAGCTCAGCTCTGCAGTGTTACAGTGGGAATTTACTCCCCCATCACCAAAGTTTTCATGGTCTGCTGGAGCCCCTGGCACAGTTTAAGCCACTTTCTAGGCTGTTTAGGTTTTTAGCTGCCCAAAGGAATGCTGGGGTTGGAGTTCAGCATACCCCTCACAGCCAGGCTTGGGGATGAGAAGCAGATGTGATGGATGAGGTGAGGATTTGACCTGGCAGCTCCTGTTCTCCCCAGTATCACAGGGATCCTCACACCAGCTTTGAGTCCTTGCCCACCCACAGCTAAGCCAGGTTTACACATGGAATCCAGCTGAGCACACCCTGCTGTCCCCTCCCTCAACACAAACCTCCTGAGCCTCTTCCTAGGGCAGGCTCTGTTCTCCTGAATCCATATTGGATCCCCAAGATATCCCCCCTGGCCTCCAGCTGCCTATTCAGAAGGATGTTGGTGCCTTGTAAATCCTGTGTGACACCTGCCAGTCCCATATAAATGTCTCAGATACCATCTCAAATGGTATTTGACAGCTTTTTATAGGAGCTGAATCACACCTGAGACGTGCAGGATAAGGGAGCTGAGGTGCCACTGGGGTCTGTTTGTCTCCTGTAAAAGGAGTCCTGCATGCACTGGTTTAGATTTGAAGTTTAATATTCACATGTCAGGGAAGATTAATCCTCTGCTGCAAATGTTGGGGTTGTTCAGCCTCAATGAGAGAAAGCTCTGGGGGATTTATTAATGTCTACAAGTACCTGATGTGGGGGGACAAAAGAAAATGGAACCAGGCTCTTCTTGGAGCAGGACAGGAGGCAACAGGCTCAATCCAAAATATGGGAAATTCCACTTGAACATAAGAATAAACCTCTTCACTGTGGGAGTGCTGAAATCCCACAGAGGAGGGATTTGGAGAAGGCTGCCCAGAGGGGTTGTGGGGTTTCCATCCTTGGAGATTTTCCAAACCTGACAGTGCACATCCTGCTCTCGTTCAGCCTGGTTTCAGCAAGGGGGGGTGAACTAGAGACCTCCAGAGATCCTTCCCAGCACAGCTATCCTGTGGTCCTGTGCATCCCAGGCATTCCTAGGGCGTGGCCAGAGACCACAGGCAAGTGTCCAAAGTCTTCCAACTCTACTGACATAATTTCTGATGAAGGAAGAGGCCAGACTCAGGTAAATAAAGCAGGTCCGAGCTTAAAAGCAGCTCAGTGCCTCAGTGACCATGTGCTTCTATTAAAGTAAATTAAACTAAGCTAATTAAAACAGAGTGCTCTGAAGCCCTCTGTGGTCACCTTTATTCATCAGGTCTTCTCTGCCCACTGCTAACAATGAAGCAAAGAATGTGACCAAAGAGAACAGGAGCAACAGAGCAGAAGTTATGAGAGACCCAGAACTAGGAAGCTGGGTAAGGTTAAACACAGATAAATGAGAGGGGGGTGAGGCCCTGGCAAAGAAATTGTGGATGTCTTATCCCTGGAAGTGTCCAAGGCCAGGTTGGACAGGGCTTGGAGCGACCTGGGCTGGTGGAAGGTGTCCCTGCCCATGGCAGGGGGTAGAAGGAGATGGGCTTTAAGGTCCTTTCCAACACAAACCATTCTGGGATTCTGTGATTGAGATATGATATGTAGAAAGGTGTTTATTCAACTCTCTTCTCCAAGTCTCAAACAATACTCAGTGTTAGACACAAACTTTATTCCGAATGGTGCTTGAGATTTCATCCAGGTTCATCTGGGACAGCATGAGATGCTCACAATATTGCTGTCCTGGACCATGATATCCTTTTATCCTCCTGTGCTGGTGTCTGAGCTCCTCTGACAGCTACATCCTTACTACACAACCATTCCTGTGGGCAGGAGGTCGAAGCAAGGAAGTGATGTGAGAGGGAAGGAAGGGGATGCTCAGACACAGATGGAGTTTTCATGGCAGGAAGGTGAGGGATTGGGATTAATGCCCTGGCCTGGGATATGAGGACACAAAAGGCTGTTGGAGGGTGCCAGACTGCTCAGGTGGCACTGGAAGACAGGGTTGGAAGGGACCTTTAAAGGTCTTTTAGTCCAAACCCCTGCCGTGGACAGCCACACATTCCACTATCCCAGGTGGATCCAAGCCCCATCCAACCTGGCCTTGAACACTTCCAGGGATGGGGCAGCTTCTCTGGGCAACCTGTGCCAGTGTTTCACCATCCTGATCGAAAAAGAACTTCTTCCTTACATCCAATCTACATCAACCTTCTTTTAACTTAAAGCCATTGTATGGCCAGTCTTCCCCTGTCACAATACTCCCTGCTGAAAAGTTTGTCCTCATGTTTCTTATGGTCTCCTGCAAGTACCAAAAGGCTGCAATGACACCTTCCTGGAGCTTTTTCTTTCCAGGTGAACCCCCCCAGCTCTCCCAGCCTGGCTCCAGAGCAGAGGGGCTCCAGCCCTTGGAGCATCTCCGGGGCCTCCTCTGGACCTGCTCCAGCAGTCCCACATCCTGCTCACGTTGGGAGCTGCAGAGTTGGAGGCAGCACTGCAGGTTGGGTCTCACCAGAGCACAGTAGAGGGGCAGAATTCCCTCCCTTCACCTGCTGGCCACCATTCCCAGTCTTGGAAAGGTGCAGCTGGAGGTGTCCAAAGCACAGCCCACAGCAGAACAAGCAGCTGAGAAGTGAGGACGATCCAGCCTTTGGCACCTGAGTTCAACCTCTGGCCCTTTTCTTTTGCAGTCTAAAGAACCATTTCTGTCCACCTGATGGAAAGTTTTTACAGATCTCCTCATCCCACCATTCCTGGCCACACCCAGGGCACACCCACCCACCTGCACACCCGGTCACCCACATACAACAAGCAGCCACACCCAAACAAATATGTGCCCAAGCACCCTCGTGGTCCACCCAGAGTGAAGCTGTTGAGTTCACCTCTTTTGCAGCTTCCCAGCCTGTTGTATCACTGCCATCCCTTTCTCCCCAGAGTCCTCATCCATTAACTCATTTAATTGCTGCATTTCGGGATCGATGGGATTTCATCGATTTCCGAGGAGCTGCTCAGGGTTTGGGCTGCCCAAACCAGCTGGCAGTTTTGTTGTATGCTCTCCCCTCAAATCAATACTTAATAGATGAGAGGGATACTTGAGACTGAATACAATTTCAGCGGGATGGAAGGTACTTCATTACAACCTGACTGTCTGCTTTGTTTCCTACAGCCAATTTGCAGTCTCTTAAAATGATCACGGACATAACTTAGATCAAAACAAACCAAATCCCCCACGTGAAAGATAATGCACTGGTGCTCCTGGCAACCCCCTCCCTGGAAAGATAAATGGGTTTCATTTCTATCTTTAAAAGATTCAGCCAAGGTCTAGAGGCAAAAGTTGCAGCTGGAAAGAAAACTCATCTTGTTGAAGGGGGACATGGGCCTGGGCAACCCGGTCTAGGTGGCCCTGCTTGAGCAGATCCAGGGGTTCTTTCCAACCTCAACCATTCCACGAGTCTCTTTATCTCCCAGTACAAACCCAGAGGTGCAAAGAATTACATTATCACAAGATCCATCTTCACACCGCTGCCAGCTCATGGATATGTGTCAGCCTTGTGGTACCTGTGGTTTTCCTAAAGCTTCAGATCTTGGAATTGTGCAAGAGTGACAGTAGATGCAGACTCAGCAGGCCAAGGCCATTGAATCTTTGTTCCCTGATAGCTGATGTAATGAGGGATGATCCCACTGTCACCTGATCCTCCCATTCAAACCAGGCTGCAGCTGCCTCCAGTGACTCGACTTGTAAGATGGTAAATTGATCCTGGTAAAAGAAATCCAAGGTAAAACCTAAATGTAGCAAGAAGAAATAGCTAAAGAAATAACTTCACTTACAGAGGACAAGTCACAACTGGGCTGGACTGGCTTTAGACTAGACCAAATAATTCTGTGTAAAGTGAGAAACCAGCTGATGAAACAGCCCCATTCAGCTGATCCCATCTGCCAATCCCATCAGCTGTGTGGGTGCTCGCTGATGTCCAGCACTCCCAGGAGAAAGCAAGATCTGTGTTTTAAGGGAGAAGCATTTTTGCACCCAGTGATTAGAGAAATAAACCACATAAATGCATATAAATCACATAAGAGCACAGGAGGATGAGGCCAACACAAGGTCCCAAAGGATGTGGGGTTTTTCACACCGTTGCTGTGGTGGTGAGGAGACTGGGGCAGCAAAACCACAGCTTTGAGTCCAGAGCAAAGCAGGAAATGATTTTTAATGTTACTACAGGAAACCCTGGAGGAAGGCAAACTTCTACAAGACATTTAGTGCCAGATACATGTGAGAAAAGTGGGAATTTTATATGAGGAGAAGGACTTGGGAATGCTGGTGGACGAGAATCTTGACAAGACCCATCACTGTGCTCTTGCAGCCCAGGAAGCCAAAGGTGTCCTGGGCTGCACCAAAAGCAGAGTGGGCAGCAGGGCAAGGGAGAGGGTTCTACCCCTCTGCTCTGTCCTGGTGAGACCCCACCTGCAGTGCTGCCTCCAGCTCTGGGGCTCCAAACACAGGAAAGATGTGGGACTGCTGGAGCAGGTCCAGAGGAGGCCACGGGGATGCTCCCAGGGCTGGAGCCCCTCTGCTCTGGAGCCAGGTTGGGAGAGCTGGGGGGGTTCACCTGGAGAAGAGAAGGCTCCAGGGAGACCTGAGAGCCCCTTCCAGTGTCTAAAGGGGCTCCAGGAGAGCTGGAAAGGGATTTGGGACAAGGGGATGGAGGAACAGGAATACAGGGAATGGCTTCCCATTGCCAGACAGCAGGGTTAGATGGGATATTGGGAAGGAATTCTTGGCTGTGAGGGTGACGAGGCCCTGGCACAGGTTTCCCAGAGAAGCTGTGGTTGCCCCATCCCTGGAAGTGTCCAAGGCCAGGTTGGACGGGGCTTGAAGCAACCTGGTCTGGTGGAAGGTGTCCCTGCTCATGGTAGGGTTGGAACAAGATGAACTTTAGGGTTCATTCCAGCCCAAACCATTCTGTGATTCTCTGATTCTTTACTTCAGTGTTGGGATATCTGAGATGTCCACACAGGACAGGAACACAGGAGACCCAAAAACCCTCCTGGGCTGGTACTATGAGAACAAACAGGAGACCCTCTAATAACTCCAGACAGGGACATTCAGACAACTGAGTCTCACTGTGAATAACTCAGGGCAAACAAACCCTCCAAGACACACATTTCCAAGGCTCTCTCCCAGAACCACATTAATATTCAGATGTTTATCACACCACTTATGCCACAAATCATTTCTTTTTAAGGACTGCTTTTGTGTGCTTTGTATGTGAATCTCTCTGCAGAAGAAAACCAGCAATTATGTTAAATTCTCTTCAAGTAATTCAAGCCTTTATCATCCCAGTGCTGGTGTCTGCTTGTCTGGGGTGTGTGCTTATCACACTCTGCTTGCATTTTGTGAGTCTAATAACCCATTTTCACACTGACAGGTTTTGACTACACTTCTGGATATAAAACCAGTGAATCCACACCTGAGATGGAAAATGATAGAAAGACAAACAAGCAACTTTTAAATTTAAGATCAGAGATGTCTCCCTTGTCTTTGGAGATGTCATAGAATCACAAAGTGGTTTGGGTTGGAACGGACCTTAAGGATCATCTGCTTCCAATCCCTTCAGGCTGAAATCAAAGCATAAATACTGAAGGTAAATATAAGATGTGAGGAAATGCTCCAAACCTAATTCCATCATTTAGGCAACTTGAAAATAACAGGTAATTTGCACCTGCAGTCCTCAGGTAAGGCCAGAAGCTTATTAAACCTCATGAGACACAAAATGATGGGATGGGGAAATAGTGGGAATAGAATTAATAATTTATTTATGGCCTGCCACTGCCTGAGGGGAATAAGATGCAGTGTGGGGAGGGGAAAATGTAATATACCATAAAATCATGTCTATTGATTTTCCACATCTCATAGATTTATCTACTTTTACTTTAAAGGCTCATGTTTGAACAGATTTCATAGGTGTTTCCTGGGGGTGAAGTCTGAGTGATCAAAGACAAAAGGGTGAAGCCTGGAAAAATATTCTCTTCTGGACACCAGAGGGTTCCTGCCTGTATTATTTTGTTTATCTGGCTCATTCTGGCTGGTTTATTTTTCATCTTCCTAGGGTCTCTGGCAGTACTTGGAATGAAACCTCTCTCTTTCTGGTTTGTCCAGGACTTGCTGGATTTGGGCAGCCTTGTACTAATGGATTTCTCATGGGTACCAACAGCAAGCTGTTGGATACCAACACGGGGCTCCTGAGCCTGCACTGGTCCATGTGACATCTCTAAACTGTGCAGGGAAGGATGGAGGGGACATTTGGGCACTTGGGGATCTTTCAGTGAAATGTTCTTATGTGAGGTTGGTTCTTTGGTGTTCTTCTGGCAGAGTTTGGTTTGCTAAAACACAGACACACACGTGGATGTCTCAGACTTTCCTGCTCTTGGGTCTTCCTGCTTTTCATTGCAGTGAAGGTGGGTTGGAGAGACCCTCTGCTCTGGACCCAGGCTGGGAGAGCTGGGGGGGTTCACCTGGAGAAGAGAAGGCTCCAGGGAGACCTGAGAGCCCCTTCCAGGGCCTAAAGGGGCTCCAGAAGAGCTGGAGAGGGACTGGGGACAAGGAGTGGAGGGACAGAACAAGGGGAATGGCTTCAAACTGCCAGAGGGCAGGGTTAGATGGGATATCGGGAAGAAATTCTTCCCTGTGAGGAGGCCCTGGCACAGGTTTCCCAGAGAAGCTGTGGCTGCCCCTGGATCCCTGGAAGTGTCCAAGGCCAGGTTGGGCGAGGCTTGGAGCAACCTGGGCCAGTGGAAGGTGTCCCTGCCCCTGGCAGGGGCTGGAATGGGATGATCTTTGGGTTCCCTTCCAACCCAGACCATTGTAGGTTTGCAGCTCATTTTGAAGGTGAGATCTGTTCCCCACACAAGCACTTGAGGGGATTTCCCTTCCAGGCCAGTGAGGTGGGTCCCACAAATTGTCCATAGACAATGGAATGTTGTGGCCTCCACAGGTCACGTGGCCTCAGCAGCCTTTCACAGGACTTTGGTGGGTTTGGGGTGGTTGGTGGGTTTGAGGGTGTCAGTGGTGTCTCTGTGCTTTGAGGGGTTTCTGAATGGGCTGGTTTGGGGCTGGTTGTTTTCCATGCTGGTTGTGGGGTCCAGAAAACAGATACTGGGAGAGTAGGAGGGAAGAGGAGGACAGGAAAGATGCAAATAGATCAATGACAACACTCATGGGAGCAACTGAGGGGAACAAAGAAATAAGAATATGGTGTTTCTGTTATTATTTATTACATCACATTTAGTATACAAAGTTAGGGTATTTTTAGTACCCTTTATAGCACAGTCAAAGGTAAATCTGGCAACTCTAAAGTTGTGCTCAGGCTGAAATGTATCACATGCTGCCATCCTGACTTCCTAAATCAGCTGAACAGCAGGATAATGAATTGCTGGAGAAGGAAAGCAACTGCACACTGAGCAGTTCTTTCATTTGCCTTCCCCTGCTTATGGATCCAACTCTCCAGTGGCACTTTGCCCAGTTCATTTTACTTTAGCAGCTGGTAAATGAATAAGTGATCAGGAAGCGTTTCCAATAAATGTAATTACTCCTCTGCTGGGGAGGGTTGTGGCAAAGGCAGCCCAGCAACATTTTATATGAAACAATAAAAAAGGAGAGAATAAATTAAATGAGGAGGGTTTCCTTAGAAAATTCCAGCTTAACTTGATTCTCATGGGTTAAAGGAAACCACCGCTGAAGTCCCAACCTGGTGAAAATCAGGAAAGAGCTACTTTAGCTGTGGAATGAATTCCCTCCAGTGGATCTATGTGCCTTGCTAGTGCTAGAATGAAAAGTTCATAGAATCACAGAATGGTTTGGATTGGAATAAAAAGATCATCCAGTTCCACACCCTGCCGTGGGCAGGGACACCTCCCACAATCCCAGGTTGCTCCACCCTGGCTTTGGACACTTCCAGGGATCCAGGGGCAGCCACAGCTTCTCTGGGCAGCCTGTGCCAGGGCCTCCCCACCCTTTCAGCCGAGAATTTCTTCTGAACATCTGATCTAAATCTCTCCTCTTTGAGTTTAAAACAATTCCCCCTTGTTGCATCTCTACCTGCCCGAGTAAAGTTGCTGGTGGAAATAGAAGCCATTTTAATGCAGGAACAACTGGATGCTCCCCTGGGAAGAGGGTCTGGCTGTGCAGGGGCTGTTCCCCATCACATCTGCTGGCACAGCAGCTCTGGATTTTGCCCTCAAGCACTCGAGCACTGAAACTCTGCCAATCTGTGATTGCAGAGCTGCAGCCATAAAGTGTGGCCTCTGTCTGGGTAAATATGGCCCATGTCATAAAAACTCACCTACCTGAGTTCATCCAGTCCAGAGGCACTCCTGAAAATCCTGCTTTGAAGTACAGAAGAAAGGAAGGATAAGAGAAAGGAATATCCACTTGGAGATCAGATCATTCCTTTCTTTTCAGATGTTCCTGCAAAAATATTGCTGTGCCACAACAGAAGGGGAAAAAAAAAGAGGTGTTTTGTTTCTTAGTTTTTGGGGGTTTTTTAATAAATTCTACTGAGGGTTGTTCAAATGTTCCCAGCGGAATAAAAAGGAATGTTGTATCAAAACTTCAACTTCTCTTTTCTCTTACTGGAAGTTTCAAAAAGCTCTCTGGTGGGGTTGAGTGGAATTTCATCAGAATAGGCATTTTCTCACTGAACTTTCCTTTGACAGAGAAGAGTTCAATGAAAAGGTTCTGCAGCTGCTTTATGTAGGAGGAAACAAGACATGGAGAAAGGGAGAAATCTCTGTAACCTGAGTGTGGACCACAAGAGCTTCATGTTGGTGTCAGATCTATGTGTCTCACAGGAATCTGAGCCTGGAGAGCAGATGCTCCAATTCTCTTCCATGAGCTCAGGAACACTGGCTGGCCATGACACCTGATTTCTGTGCCTACCTGACCCAGCACAGCCCTAAGTGACCTGTCTGGAGTCACACAGGGAATTCCTAGAGAGTAGGGATTGAACACAGGTCTTTTCAGCTCCACAACTGTGTCAAAACCTGTCAATCCCTTTGGCTTTTGGGACCCTCCACTGACACCTGGGTTGGTCACTCCGAAATGGGAACCCTGTAAGTCTTCAAATTGGAAAAACTTTGTCCAATTGAGTAATGTTGTAAGCTGGGTTCAGTAAGATGAGTCTTAGTGTCCCCAGGGTACCTGGGTACCTAAAAAAGGAGCTGACTTCTCAAAGGTGCTCTGAAATCAGTCCTGCTGCTCAGGCGCCTCAATATGTGCCTCCTAACCTGACTCCAGGCCCTCTTCTGATGTTCCTCAAGCTTCATCTTCCCTTCCATCTGTACCACATTTGCATCCTCAGCTCCCTTCTTGTGTTTCAAACACTGACCAACTCTCCCACCAGCCAAAGGCCACATGGGACCATTTCCCTTTGTGAGCCAGACTCAGTAAAACTGAGTTTACAAATGCTCTCATCAGCAGTGCTCAGTGTGTCTTCACTGAGTAATGGGCTGTGGCCACTGATTCTTGGCAGGAATGGTTTGTCCTCCAAAGTTGCTGCTGCTTTCAGCATCCACAGGCCAGTTAAAACCTTTGGGACTTGCCTGGCTTGGTTTGTAACCTCGTGACATGTCACAGTTGACAGCTGAGGTCCTTTAAACTGAGCCCTTCACAACCATCTAAGTTGCTCTCAGGAGAGGCCTTTGGTCTTTTGGTTGTGCATAAACCTCTGCATCCCTCACACCACAACCTGTTCCAGTGCAAACACCAAACAGCACTCTGTGAGCTGGAAAAACATGGAATCCTGGGATGGGTTTGGTGAGAAGGGACCTTAAAAACCACCCAGCTCCAACCCCCTGCCATGGGAAGGGACACCTTCCACTGGACCAGGTTGCTCCAAGCCCTGTTGAACATCTCCAGGGGTGGAGAATCCACAACCTCTCTGGGCAATCAATCCCTCCTGACCAAGACTGTGCTCAGTGTGGATAAACAGAGTGGATTCCAGTGGGAGGGGAGTCCTCACACCAGGGGTTTATTGACCCTCACACCAGATGTTTATTGACCCTCACACCAGTGGTTTATTGACCCTCACCCCAGGGGTTTACTGACCCTCACATCAGATATTTATTGATCCTCACATCAGATATTTATTGATCCTCACATCAGATATTTATTTATCCTCACACCATGCTGAGGAGGGTGGGTTTCCAGGAGGTGCCTCAGCTGCTGCTCTGCCAAATAGAACAGGAATGTGCAGGTTTTAAAAGGCAAAGCCCCAGCCCATCCCTCACACAAGACACCTCCACCCTGACCTTTTGCATTATTGAATATCCTCACTGCCACAAAAAGGATTGATTTTCTTCCCAGGCAGTGATGGATGGAGAGACACAACCCAGGGGGAAGAGCTGCAAATTAACCTGGGTCAAAGATACCCTCAGAGCCCTTTTCCTTCCTTGCCCATGTACCCAAGTGTCTAAAGCAGCAGCAGGTCTCATAATTAACCAACTTAAGGCTGTAATTCCTCAGTACATCGATAGATTTGGGCACCATGCACCTGACCAGGCAGCAATGGATGACTTAATTTGCAATCATTAATTTATTAAGGATTTAAATTTTTAAGTCTGTCTTAAAAGGCAATGGGGTCTCAACAAAACTGAACACTGAATTTTAACTACTCAAGACTGTCAAAGCAGGGGCTGAGAACAGTTATACCCCTGTCTTTAAAATCTTATTGTGATTAAACTCTTTGATCACAGCCCACTGTTGCTGTTTCTAGGCTTTCCTGGACAAAAATGGTCTTGAGATGAACAAAGTATGTAATTTTCAGGACGTTTCCTTTTTGAATTTTACTGAGATTGAGGCTGACAGTGAAATATCAGTCTGAATGAAAAGTTCAACATTTCGATTTTTTTTTTTTTTTTTAAGAAAAAAGTTTGGATTTTCTCTGTTTGTGACTGAAACAATCAAACGAGTTCAGTTCACAGGACAAAACCTTTTTCTTTCTTTCTTTTTTTTTTTTTTTTCTGATTAAAACATCCAGCAAAACCACTGTGCTTTGTCCTGGCACATTGTAACACTTTTATCAGAGGGAAGAATGAGAAAGAACCATGGACTGACCAAATTCAACACAAGAGGTGTCGTGACCATGGGTTTGCCTGTCCCCTCTGTGATGAGCATCGTCCCTTGCCATCAGATCAGCTCAGCCACCAGAAACAGCTCACTGAGCTTTCAGATGACCAGAGGTGATCAAATTAAAACCTAATTTCCCTGCCAATCTGACTCAACTCCTTTGTCATGAAAAGACATCAAGGTCCACGTGGTTGGTTGTTGAGCACCCACCAGCCGGGTGGTGGCAGGTGAGAAGGACTCAGCACTCCATCCCTGGAAGTGTTCCAGGTCAAGTTTGGTGGGGCTTGGAGCAACCTGGGCTAGTGGAAGGTGTCCCTGCCCATAGCAGGGGGTTGGAATGGGATGATTTTTAAGAGCCCTTCCAACCCAAACCGTTCTGTGATTGCCCAAAAAGGCAAGATTCCCATAAAACTGAGCCTTGGCAACACCGTCCCCACACAGGCCACCTTCAGTCCAGAAGATCTGTGGCTTTGTTGTCACAATTAATGCCTAGAAGTGGCTGGAAGTCATCCAGAGGGTAGAATCTCTCGAGAGTAGGGATGAAGGCAGGGCTGAGAGCCTCCAGGGGAGGTCGGTGCTCCCAGCTGTGTGTTGAACCATCCCACACCCATATGGAATCATGGAATCCCAGAATGGTTTGGATTGGAAGGGATCCCTATGATCATTCCTTTCCAACCTTCCCTGTCATAGACAGGGACACCTTCCACTAGCCCAGGTTGCTCCAAGCCCTGTCCAACCTTGCCTTGGACACTTACAGGGATGGGGAGACATAGTCATGTAAGTCTCCAGTAAAAGGCATTTTTGGGTCTTTTTTAGGGCCTGATGTGTCTCAATCAGAAAAAAATAATTACCTTCAGACACAGGAACAACAACACATTTGTCCTACCCACAACAAAATTTGGTTCCTGCTTGGGGAAGGCACTGGTGGTGTCAGGTTATTGTAATTCTCCCACAGACGTGTTAGAAACATGTCACTTGGAAGTTCATTAAGTCAGATTCCTGATATGTGGGGGGGAAAAAAGGGTTTTTTGGGTTTTTTAAGTAGTTGAGATGTCTTTAAATAAAAGCCTAAGTGTAATTATGCTGCTTCATTTCCTTCTGAGGCTCTGAGGTCACCTTCCAAATGGGAACAAGATTTTCAAAGGACAAGAAATCCCCTCAGATGGCATCATAAGCTGTAAATCTGATGTGCTGCAGGTCAGCACTATCCCATCACAAGGTGCATTCCCTCCCCACCACAAGGCTGGTTGTGGAACATGTGGCAAGGTCTACATTTCACAGCCACAGGACAGACAATGTGGGTGTGAAACGATAAAAATGTCCTCAAAGTACTCCGTGAATCCTTCCTGCTCTTCCTAAATTACGTTAATGTTCCATTTGGAGTGAGAGAACCTGCAGGGAGATCAATTTGATTTAGGGTTGTTGGTGGGATTTATTTTAATACCGTGTTAATTTAAGACCGTTGTGAAGTAGCTGAGCAGCATCCAGAGCCCTAAATCACAGGGTGTCACAGGCTTGTAAAGTCACAGAGGTGCTGGGTGGAAGGGACATTAAATCACAGGTTTGTGAGATCACAGAGATGTAGTTGGGAGGGACATTAAATCAGAGAGATGGTTGTTGGAAGGGACATCTCGTCCAGCCTTTGGCTCAAGGCAGGGCTGACACCAACACTGGTTCCCATCAGCTGTGGCTCTGCCCAGCCAAGACGTGACAGTCTCTGGGGATGGAGAGACCCCAGTCTGTGTGACACTCTCCAGAGCTTCCCTTTCCTCCCAGCCAGGTTTTTATCCAGTGCCCAGCCTGAGCCTCCCAAGCTGCAATGACAGAATCATGGAATAGTTAGGGTTGGAAAAGACCTCTGGGATCATCGAGTCCACCTGTTACCTCAGCACTGTGCTCACCCCTCACCCACATCCCCAAGTGCCACGTCCACACACCTCTGGAACACTTCTGGGTATGGATATTCCAGCACTTCCCTGGGCAGCCTCTTCCAATGCCTGACCACCCTTTTGAGCAAGACATTTTTTCTAATGTCCAACCTAAACCCCCCCTGGCACAATGTGAGGCCGTTTCCTTTCCCCCTGTTGCTAATTACTTGGGAGCAGAGCCCGGCTCCCCCCTTCTGTCAGGGAGTTGCAGAGCCAGAAGGTCCCCCCTGAGCCTCCTTTTCTCCAGGCTGAGCCCCCCCAGCTCCCTCAGCTGCTCCTGCTGCTCCAGCCCCTTCCCCAGCTCCCTTCCCTTCCCTGGACACACTGAAGCCCCTCCATGCCTTTCTTGTTGTGAGGGGCCCAAAACTGCACCCAGGATTTGAGGTGTGGCCTCAGCAGTGCCCAGCACAGGGGACAGTCACTGCCCTGGTCCTGTGGCCATACTGGTGGTGATCCAAGCCAGGTGCCATTGGCCTTCTTGGCCACCTGGTCTCGTGTTCAGCTGCTGTTGATCAGCACCCCCAGATCCTTTTCTGCCAAGCAGTTTTCCAGCCAATGAGTTCTCCATGCACAATTTCTGCTCCCATCAGATTTTCCCTCAATCTCTTCTCCAGACTAAAACAAACCCATCTCCCTGAACTCTCCTGGCAGATCACAGACTTTTGCTCCAGCCATCACTACATCCTTTCACCAGGTCCTCTCCAGCTCCTCCCCATTCCTTTTGGATTAGCAAACCCGAGCTGGACTGAGTATTTTAGGTGCAATCCCCCAGCAGTAATTAGGGGTGCAGAGTAAGACCTGCCAACGCAGAACAGATTAAAATGGTCAAGAATTCAGTTTCTAACCAGTGGCAAAGGAAAGGTTTTCTTGGCAGCCCTCCCAGCTGGCTCATTCCTCCAAAGGATGGAGGTGCCTATCCAGGTGAGCAGAAATCATGCCTCTAGAATGCCTTTGGGATGTGGTGGTCCCAGAGCTGAGTTGTTGTTTAGACACCAACTGGCCATTGTGGGGTTTATTGCTCCTGGTTAAACAGGGTGAGCAAACAACTGGGAGCTGTTGCAGCTGCATCTCCGTGGACAATGGTCTTGTCCAGTCCCAGAGAGCCAGGAGGTTGGTTCTGCTTGTGTCTGAGCCCTGCAGAGGATGTGGGGTGGTACAGCTGATATTCCTGGCTCACAGAGACCCTCCCACAGCTGTTCCCAAAGGGAACAATTTGAACTCAGGCACCTTCATTGCTCTAGGTTTCTTCCAACTTGAACCCTCCTATGATTCAGTGGTTGCTCCTCATCCAGGCAGGAGCAGAGTCTCTGCTGCTGCCTCACTTCCAGCCAGCAATCCCCAATTATGGCCAAGATCCTTTCAAAGCAAGCTGGCAGGTGGCTTCCAAGCCAGGTGAACCTCTATAATCCATGCAGCACAGGAGCTCACCTGGGAATTTGGGATTTTTCTAACAAGCAGCTGTGTCCTTTGCAGGAGGGTGGTACCTGGTACCAGCTGCCATCTGAGATCCTAAAGCCTGAGAGATGCTTTGCTGGTGCTGGAAGGGACCTCTGAGGATCTCATTAGTCCTTCCTCCTCCCCTCCTCCCTCTCTCTGCCAGTGAAGAGGTGGTGCATGACAGCCCATCACTCTCCAGGCAATCATCAGGAAGGGATTTAAAAACCAAACAAACAAAACAAAAACAAAAAAAAACACTACAGGGTAAGAAACTGCTGAAAAAACCTGTAAAATTTTGCCTGGGAAAGAACATTTTCCCTGACCACACAGGGATACCAGAAGTAGGCAACTGTTGGTAGATGCCAACACGACTCTCTCCCCAGCCAGGCAGCTCCTCTTCACCCCCAAACAGCAGAAAATTTGCTGTGGGATTAAGCTGGGAAAAATACACCCTGTTTACCTGGCCTTGGCACACTGTGCCACCTCCTCCTGCCAGTGGACAGGTTTCTCCAGGAAGAAGTATCCAGTGTCACCTCTTTCCCCACGTGCCCTGAGGAGCTCAGGCATTAGGATGAGGTTAGAGCAGACCTGACCAAGCATCCCTACTCCTGCTCTTCCCTGCCTCCTGTTCCTCCATCCAGTGTACTGGTACAGGTGGGCTTGTGGTGAGGGAGATCCAGTTTCTCCTTCACACCCACCCAATTTCCTTGCCCCTGTGGGAGGAGGGAATCCGGAATCAGGAACCAGCACTGCTGGCAGCAAAACAAAAGGGCAAGGAGAAGATGTGCTGGTTATAAAAACAAGCTAATCTCCACTGCTGGGGAGGAGGAAGGACTAATGAGATCCTCAGAGGTCCCTTCCAGCACCAGCAAAGCATCTCTCAGGCGTTAGGAGCAGCCTGGTGACCTCTGACAGCTCCAGCCTCTGTGGCCAGTGCTGGCTCAGGGGATACACCCCAGGTCCTGCCTGGGAGTGACCCTGCATGTCTTCTACTCCCATCCTCCCACTCCTCTGGGCAGTAAAGGGCAGCATCATCCCTTAACCCATTTATTAGCAGAGTTTTGGAAACAGGGCTTTGCCTCAAATCCCTCTCCATGACTTAACTTTCCAAGCAGTTACTGCAGATGGATTAAGGGCCAGCAATGTAGGCATGGGGGCCTCCAGACTGCTTGCTAATTAAGCTGCTGGTTTCTCCTCTCAGAACCCTCCAGTCCCTTCCTGAATCCCTCAGGCTGAGAACAAAGCTTAGACCAGGAGTACCAATATTTAGCACAAAGAACAATCCTTTGTTCCTTAAAGACAAGTGGAGACAAAAAAAAGGAGCTGCAGTGACTTTGCTCCTGACAAATCGGTTCCAGCCTTGCTGGGTAAGTGGATTTGCAGCCCTGAAGGGATCCTTCTACAGTCTCCAGGGTGTTTTATCTCTGTTCCAGGAGTCCTATGGTAAAATCTACTGGGAAAACTGTAGCTGAGTCAGCTGCTTGGCTTCCCTACCAGCCTGGGAATATCATTACCTTGTGCACTGGTGCCTCCCAGTGCCTGGAAAAGGGAGAAGCAGGAATCTCAAGTAACACTGAAGGGACTGTTTCAAATTCGTTGTTTCAAATCAAAATACTCTTTGATATCAAATTTTTTGTTTTAAATCCAAGTACTCCTTGATATCGCAGAATCACAGAATGGTTTGGGTTGAGAGGGACCTTAAAGATCATCCAGTTCCAACCCCCTGCCATGGGCAGGGACACCTTCCACTAGTCCAGGTTGCTCCAAGCCCTGTCCAAGCTGGCCTTGAACATCTCCAGGGAAGTGTTATGTACCTCATGCTTGGAGGGGAATCAGGAAATCCTGGGACACCTGAGTCCTGGGAATGTTGGGAGCAAGGTTTTCCCCTGCTTGGTTCAGTGTATTGACCTTGAGAGCACCAAGTGCTGCTGCTTCTCACCTGACCCCTCCAGCCCCAGCAGCTGCAGGACAAGGCAGGAAGAAGACTCAAAGAGGAGAAAAATGACATCATGACTTTGGTACACATGGGCAAGACACAGCAGAAGCACCAACATGGGACACTGCCCCTGGAAGTGTCCAAAAAAACATGTAGATGTGGCACTTGGGGACATGGTTTAGTGGTGGACCTGGCAGTGCTGGGTTAATGGTTGGATTAGATGATCTCGGAGGGCTTTTCCAACCCTAATGATTCCATGATACACCACGGGAATTTTGGCTTCTGAGCCCAAACCAGCAGCCCAGCCTGACCACACTGCCAGCTCTGAGATGCCTCAGACATCAGAGTTCCTGCTCTGTGTCACCTGAATGTCTCTCTAGCCCTAAATGAGACCTGTGAGCAGGTGAAAGCCATGACCCTGGAAGAGGATCCATCTTCTGGAAGGATGTCCCAGCTCCTGGGGATGCTCAGAGCAGACCTGCCCAACTTCTGCCTTGTCATGCAGGGATGCCTGATGCCACAGAATCACGGAATTTTGGGGTTGGAAAAGACCTTTAAGATCTTCAAGTCCAACTGTCAACTCAGCAACACCCCCCCATAAGTGCCACATCCACGTGTTTTTTGAGCACTTCCAGGGATTGTGACTCCACCACTTCCCTGGGCAGCCTGTCCCAGTGTCTGACCACCCTTTCAGTAAAAGAAATTGTTCCTAAAATCTAATCTAAACCTCCCTTGGCTGAGGAGGAACCTGGTGCAACTTGAGGCCATTTCCTCTCATCCTGTCACTTGTTACCTGGGGAAGGCGACCCCTTGTTAACCTGTACATTCACTCAGGTCATTCCTAACACAGGGAAACAGCAAATCCCGGGATGAGGGATTGTCACTGCCATCCCTGCCACCCAGAGCCACACTCAGCAGCTGTGGTTGTACTGTCACATCTTCCAAGCATGTAATTTAGGGCACCCTGTACCCCATCAAACACAGGGGGCTCTGCTCCTGAAAGCCTCATGTGACCTGCACAGGTTTATTCAGCACCTTCAGTGCAGCTTGACGGGGTTTTTTGCCTCACCCAGCAGGTAAATGTGAGTATTTTGGGGTCAATCCTGCCAGGTCTGTGCCCTTTGCTCTCACCCAAGGCCACCACAGAAGGAGGAGGTGTCACCTCCCAGGTGTTACCTCCTCTCATGTTTGTTTTGCCCTGTGCATTCCAATGGGCACTGATGGAATTTGGAGCTGAACTTCCCATCCAATTGCTCTTTAGTATTTCCCTACTAGAGCCCAGGAAACAAGGGATTTGGGATGTGAGTGTCCTTCTTTGCATAATGAAACAATGAATCCCAGCCCTCCCTACTGGACTGAGTGGTGCTTTATATTTTAACGGTCACAATTTCAACTCTTTCTTACCATTCTCATATCAAATTACATTTATTCCACCAAAGGGAATTTTAAGGCCTTCTGCATTTTGCTTATTTTGTACTTTAAATGGGAACAGAAAGCAAAGACTTTTTAGGGTTCTTTGTTTTGTGTTGCCATTTAATTACTTTCAAAATGGTTCTTCCAAGCAGCCTGGATCAGCCTTCCTAGGGCTAGAAAAAATGGATCAAGGGAATCAGAATGGTTTAGGTTGGAAGGGACCTTAAAGATCATCTCATTCCAACCCCCTGCCATGGGCAGGGACACCTTCCACCAGGCCAGTTGCTCCAACCTGGCCTGGGACACTTCCAGGGATTGGGGCAGCCACAGCTTCTCTGGGCAACCTGTGCCAGTGACTTGGTGAGTCACTATATATAAAAATATATAAATATATGTATATTAAAATATATATATATATAAATATATATCCACTCCTAGAGTTTAACAGCTCCTCCCCATGACCAGCCCTCCCAGAAGGCCCTGATGAACAGAGGGTGTGCTGGTTTTAGCTGGGGTAGAGTAAACTTTCCTCACAGGGGGGTTAATTTTACTCTGGGGCCTGATACTACACATTTGCAGCACGGCAAAACACAGCAGGTGCTACTCCCGGCCCTCACTTTTGCCAGAACACTTCACAGTGCCCAGCAAATGGTGCAATTTAAAAACACCACTTTGTTAAGCCCTTATTGAAAAGAAAGGCTGAGGCGAAGAGGATTCATTTCCACACCTGCCCCGGGGAGCTCAAACACACCTTCACCTCCTGCCGGCGCGGCACTGCTGCTCTCCAAAACCCTCTCCAAAAGGTCAAACCTTGGGGAGAGAATTTATTTGCAGACAAGCAGGAGGTGCCTGTAAAAGCCAAAAGGGGTGGAATGAAGCCTCTGACCCCTCCAAGCATCATCCTCAGCAGAGGCACCTCACCACTGAGGCGAAGCGGTCAATGGTTTTTAAAGCAAATCCCTCTTGAGAGTGACGGTCCAGCTGCCCCCACCCCCTGCCTGGCCCGGTTTTTGGGGCCAAGGTTTCCTCCCCCTCCCCAACAGAACAGTTTTTACATGCAACTAGGTCACATCTGAAAGCCAGCACACAGCAGAAGCGGAGTTACTTTGCTTAAAATAAAAACATGCACTTCTATCACCTGAGGAGTTGTTTCTCTTTCGGCACAGGGCCCCCCCAGTCCTCCCACCTCCTTTTATCAGCATCTTCAAAAGAGAAAGGGAGTTATAATTGCTTCCACCCCTCACCTTAGAAGAAAAGGGAGAGGCTGCTGTTCTTCTCTATTGGCAGCTGGAGAAGAAACACGCTTTGAGCAATCATTTATTTACAGAACAAAAACAACACCTCGATTTCAAAGGGCAGAACAGTTCAGAAGAACGAGGCTCCCTCCTCCCTGTCCTGTTACCTCCCACTGCTCCACCTCTCCCCCCATTCCAGGGGCTTCTGCCTCTCTCTGAGCATCATGTTTTGCTTTTGCTACAGATCCCAGAATCCCAGAATGGTTTGGGTTGGAAGGGACCTTACAGATCATCCAGTTCCACCCCCTGCCATGGGCAGGGACACCTTCCACTAGCCCAGGTTGCTCCAACCCGGCCTTGGACACTTCCAGGGATGGGGCAGCCACAGTTTCTCTGGCCAACCTGTGCCAGGGCCTCCCCACCCTCACAGGGAAGAATTTCTTCCTGACATCTGAGCTAAACCCCCTCTCTTTCATTTTTGAAGGTGTCATTCCTGTGGTGAACCAGGGAGCAGAAAAATGGGACAAACCCACTAATTCCACGAGCCTGATTTCTTCCAGCTCTTTGATTTTTACCTTATTCTGATTATTCCGGTTCCTGATCCAGCAGGGTCCTCTGAGTCCTGTCCCACAAAGCACCCTTCCCAAAGCACACCTGAACCCACCACATTCCAGTAGTGGGAAAGCTGGATTTTCTGTCACATACAGCCATTCATTGCTGTAAAGCTGATGGATTGGTGTCTTCAGGGCTGAAAATGGCCAAAAAAAAAGCCCCCAAGCTCTGAGCAGGGACTGACTGGCCTATTTCCACTCAGAGACCAGGCTAAAATCCCAACAGCAAACTGCCACATCCCAATTACTCACTTCCAGAAAGCTGGAAAAGGACTTATGGGACTGTGTTACATCTTATTTCACACACTTCAACACTTCAAAATACAAGTTTTGCAGGAAAAGCCCCTGTAACAGTCTCTGAAATTAAAGAGCAAGATTGCTAAAGCTATAAAAACATTATATCACAGCCTGCTGCAATCTCTTGCTTGGATAACAAAGTTTCTATACCCATATTTATAAATGTATTTATGTAGTTCAACTGATGCCACACAGAACAGTAAAGGTGCCTCCAAAAATGAAAAGCTGATCAACTTGGTTTTGATATAATCAGTTAATTCAAAACTCTAAATGAAGACAACCATTAGAAAAAAAGCCATTTATTAGATATATGTACATATATACATGCAAAATGATTTTTTATACACATTTACACAGGTTCAATTATTAATACAGTGCAAAAATGTCTAAAAAGGTACCAGCCCACCTTCTACAAACTCAACAGGTTTTTGGGAGAAAGGGGGGAAAAGAAATCCACAGAAAATTATCAGCTTCATAAAGTGACTAAGCACTGAAAATCTGGAAATTATTGGAGTTTATTCTTTGCCAATTTTCTTGTGCTGAGCTGCTGGGTGAGGAAAAGAGTTTCCAGCAGACTTATCTTGCAAACTGACAGAATTAAGAAGATGCAATTCAAACTACATTAAACAGTTTAAAGTGGAACAAAAAGGGATGGATTCCTCCCCGGGGATTTGATTCAATACAGGAATAATCCCACGTTGTGAGTCAGATCTCATGTACTCAAACTGCAAGTCATTCTTTTTTATTAAATCTTAAAGCACTGAGATCCATGTAAACTATTCTATTCCTCTTGCTGCTCCACCAGGAGATGTTTAACTGTATAAATACCACGTGGATGTGGGAGCCACTCTAAATACCAACATTAAAAGTAAAAATAGGGCCAACTACGAGAGCTCTGCCTCATCCTGGAATCCCAATCCAAAGCTACAAAGTGCACAGTGTCAGTGCACACAGACTAATCCATGGAGATTCCTTAATATGGTTTACAAATATTACAGGGGGGGGGAAAAAAGGTTGCAAAGGGATTAAGACTAACAGCAAAGCAGAGCTTTGGTCACTGGGTAGGAAAGATCTAAAGATTATAAAGATCCACTCACATTCTCCAATTAATCCACAAAGCAAAAAAATATCAGTTTAGGCAAAGGCAGAACTGAACCAATGGGTTTGGTTTCATGTTACTGAAACGTTTTAAGGAAAAAAAAATTAAATGAAAGCTGAATTTAACCTTTATCCACTTTATGTTAATTACATAAATTACCCAGACACCTTGTTGTACCACTGCTGCAGAGCTGTGGGTCACATCACCTGGCACAGGGATTTGTTTTATGACACAGCAAACAGCTGGATGCTTGGGAATCATTGGGAATGTTACAGCTTCTTCCAGTCAGCTTAGTCCAAGGATGAGGAATGTCCCAGCTGTAAATGCTCTGTGTGCCTTAAGCTGGAGCAGCCTTGGCTTTAGCCAAGGAACAGGAAAGCTCCTTTGGATCATTTAGCCAGATTTAGGCTAAAAAGGCAGGAGCAGGGAGTTGGGTCATGTCACTAAAGTCCTTTTCCCAAAGTTTTGTCCATCTGTAGTATAAAATCCTCCATCCTTTTCCCCACAGGATGATTCCCCATGATAACCCAGTGGGTTGACACCCAGTTTATGCTCCTAGAAAACACAATCAGATCCAGTATCCTTTTAAGTGTTACATTTCCAGTATCAGATTTTTGGGGTGTTATTTTTTTTCAGCTTTTCTTTTTTTTTTTTTAAATTTGTAATCCAAACTCGTGGCTTAGTTCCCACAAAGAACCTTCCCAAGGAAAACTGGGACTGAGCAGCATGAAAAATTATAGCAGTATATAAATTATAACTCCTCACATCTGTGGGGTCACCTGGGTGTCTCCAGGACAGTGGTTGAGTTCTGACTTCACTTTTCCACTCAAAGAGAACTGGGATAATGACAGACAAAAAACTTTAATCCATTCCCTTATAACACAAGGGAATTCCCTCATGGCACACAGCTCCAGCTGTATTCTATCCCTCCATCATTCCTACCAGACTATTCCTCACATTTAGAGGCTTTTACGATGTTAGTGTTACAGTAAGTGCAATGAAAAAGAAATATCTACATTTTCCTACTGGGAAAAGCTCTGGAATTAAGTCCCTTGATGTCCTAGAAACTGGTCAGGCTGTAATGGGCAGCCTATCCCTGCTCTTGTTGCAATCAGCTGCATCCAGAAGTTCTTCCCAAGTACAGCACCACAAATTTCTGGTCTGATCCTCCACTGATACTCGTGTTTGCATCCTGAGATGTCAGGAAAAGTCACTGAGACACAAGGAAGTAAATTTTTTTAAGTGTTTCTGTAAAAAAACCACAACTTGGTGGTTTTTTTTGCTCATTAATCTCTTTGCAACCAGAGGTAGAGATTATGTGAGAGGAAAAGAAATCTTTGGTGAACGAAACGGGGCTCCCAGAAAGAAAGAAAAAAAAAAACCAAAATAAAAATTCTCAAGAACAAAAATAAAAGGAAATTTTAGGACCATAATCCCACAATAACACACCTACAGTTCTCTACATCTCAATTTGAATCCCCACGACCCTGCTGCATCAAAATGCTGTGCATTTTTTTTTTTAACAGACAGCCCTAAATTATTCATCTATGCTCTAAAATGCCCTGCTGCACCTGGGTATGTGACATCCCAGCACAGCCAGTGCAGCAGAGGTGAAGAGTTCCAGCTCTGCAGTCCTACATATTCCAAAGTGCACACTCAGGAATTCATCTGAGTGTAAGAACTCTACACCATTAACTGAAGGTGTTCTACAGAATGAAGAGAACCTGCTCTTGCTTCCCACTCCTGGAAATGGGTTTTTACCCACCAGCCACACATAATTTCTTCTAAAAAGGTGAAGGAGTCAATGGCCTGGCACAAGCAGGCTTGGAAGATTTATTATCCATACAGACCAAGCAAACATGGAATTGTCCTTGTACTAAAAGTGACCTTAACCAAGGAAACAAAGGCCACTTGAGCTGAGAGATCACTCACTTGGTTTATTTTATGCTGCCCAAGCACTGTTGCAATTAACCACTGAGCACACACTTAACTACAATGTGCAGTTTAGCCAGGAGATATTTATAGCCTTTATGGTTTTTAAAAGAGCCACAGCCTTTTCCTGCCCTTCAAAACCCAGACAAATCACCCTGAAACTCCCCCTGACCATTTTTCCCACTGATTGTGAACTCACCTAACTGCAGCAAACAACTCCTTTACTAACATTGACCAAGAATCTCAACCCTCCACAAACTCCAGAGACAAAAACGTTCCCCATCACTTCGATCTTCATTTTGCCACACAGTTTTGGCATTTTCAGAAGCAGGGCAAGACACTGACCTGCCAAACTGTCACAAAGCCAGAAAGACAAGTGGCAAAATGCTGTGTGGATGGTGGAAGTCAAGGTGTAAAAGCCTGTGGATGGTTAAGAACCTCCATCTGTTGATGCCACCTGGCCAGATGTCCCGTGCACCGTCACCACATCAAACCCAGCGACACTCCTCGCTCGCTGGGTGTTGGACATGATTCCAGCATCCCACTTATTTCAAGTTGCTTGGAACTACCCTCCTTCCAACAGCCATTGTGACAACTCTCTAAAAATACCCCGGGCTATTTTTGGCCAGGTGAATACAAAGAGAAAAACCAACCAGTTGTAAAAACAGAGTAGCAAACCCCAAGTGCTTTTTCATACACCACAGTCAGGCTGTTTCTCCAGGAGCTGCCTTGTCAGGATCTGGTAGGAGGAAAGGGATGCCACTCCCATGTGGAAGGCGATTTGCCAGAGGTTCCTTAATCCATAGAGGTGGATGTTGCAAAAACAGACACAGAAAAGGAGCACAAATGTCTTCACCTTCCTCCCAGAGCTGTAGAAGAGGTACAAGTAACACTGCAAAAGGAGCAGAGAGGCAGTGTCAGGGTTGAACTACATAAACCCTGGGATACAGCAGGAATTGCTGCCTGGGACAGGTGGAACCCACTCGCTGAGAACGTGTGAAGAGCAACAACCCTTTTAGGAGCAAACTAAAAGCTCCAAGTGCTGACAGAAGAGTCCCTTTTTTTAACTCAGGCAGGAGCAGCTCAGCCTTTCTCACTTCAGGTCACAGTTTCCAACTGTGCTGGTGCCACAGGCAGAGATCACTGCAATTTATGCACAGGCATTTTGGGAAGATGCCTGCTGTAAATCAAAAGGATGAGAGGCAACATTCCTTTATTGAGCTTCCCTGGCTCCAGGTACTGACTGGGAAAAAAAGCAGGACAGAGCTCTGTGAAAAGCCACTTGCATCAAGAATTTAGATCTGAAC
Source organism: Chiroxiphia lanceolata (assembly GCF_009829145.1). Taxonomy (NCBI): domain Eukaryota; kingdom Metazoa; phylum Chordata; class Aves; order Passeriformes; family Pipridae; genus Chiroxiphia; species Chiroxiphia lanceolata. The sequence goes on from NC_045637.1 coordinate 153,313,693, forward strand.
TAATATATTCACCTTAAAGCTCTGCCCTGAGCAGAGGTGTGAGAAGGCTGAAAGACACTGAATAATACAATAAATAACCCCTCTGCAAGTTTTAAACACCATAAATAAATAGAAACCTGCAGAGAGTGGTCCCCAAACCATCATTCAAATGCAACAGCACAAGGGAATGAACACACTGCAGGCATTATGTTATTGCCAATAACCCAACTGCTGCAGCTTCCTATGATGACAGGCTAAAAATTGAAGATTTTCCAACAACATATTGCCCTTAAGTTAAAGGTTGTGCAGCACTGTTTTCAGAATTTAAGGAATTTTTCAAGAAAAACCCATTTGGAGCATGTTGTATTTTCCTCAAACACTTCTGCATAAGAAAGTCAGCAAAAATAACCCCTTAGGGAAAAGAAAAGTCTGAGGAAGTCAAGCACTGCATTTGCCACCAGAATTAACGGTAATTTTCAATGTAAATTAAAACATTTTCAATAAGTTGCTAAGATTTGCTTAGTCCTTCAAGGTGGTCATGCTACAAAAGCCCATCACTAAGCCTGGCACTGACAGAAAGACATTCATCCCTTTGGGAAAGAATCATGCTTGGGAGAGCATTTATTTATCCCACTCAACTGCAATTTGCCAAGGGTCAAATTGTGCCTTTAACTGTATTTATGTGCCATTTTAGGTGTAATTTTGTGCCATAAATTGGTGCCATATTTAACTGTATTTCCAGTGATTCCACTGGAATCATTCAGGTAGGATATTAAAAACCTCTGCTTAGCCGAAAATCACCCTGTCTTATTAGAATATCAAAATAATCAGAAAGAATCTTATTTACAGTGAACATACCTGAAAAACACAGGCTAGAAAAGGTACAAAAAAAGCTATCACATTCCCAATTCCTTCATGGTCCTCCTGTTGGGATTAAAAGAAGTGACAAACAACTACGTCAGGCACAGTTTTTAGCAAGTGCTGCTTGATATTTGAGAACACTACAAAAATAGTCAAGTACCTCTCATCTCAGTTTATGCTGATTGACTGTAACAGTGTTAAACACCAAGATCAATATCATTGAACAAGACACCAAGAACTGAGGCTTATGTGACAGTTCCTGCTAAATAAAACTGTGTCAGCACACAACCAGGACACTTTTGCTTTTAAAATGTTGTTTGCACTTTCATGTTCGTTTAAAAAAAAAAAATCATAGAGAAGGATCTAAAATTAAAATATAAGAACAGAGAGGGGGAAAAAAAAAAATACAGCCAGGCTGGCAAGAGTAAAATATTTCTACAAGTTTTAACCAGAATAAAAGGCAAAATGTTGTGATATGCAACAAAATACAGCAGGTCCAGTGGGTCAGTAACAAGTTGCACATTCCCTGGAGAAACAAAACACTTCTTGTGGAAAGGTTTGTGCTCTGCTAAGGAGCAGAACAGCCACCCTCAACATGGTTACCCGAGGAATTGGCTCCCTTTGGCTCATTCCCAGGATTCAGTGCCATCAGAGGTACCTGAAATGAATATTCTGCCAGGTGAACTCCTCGGATGAGGTTCAGAGCTCCACACATGATGTTCAGGACAAGGGACAGGATCCCCAGGGGGGTCACAGGCTGCATTCTGTAAGTAGGGACTGAAAAAAAAAAAAAAAAAAAAGAAAACCAGACATCAGTGAAAATTTGCACTATTGCTCTGAATCTTTTAACAGAAAACAACCCAAATCCGCTTTTGTGGGTTCCAAACATTTTCAAAACCTTTCATGTTTGCTGCAGAGGAGACTAAATATGAACAGAAAAACCATTTTTTGTTGTTACATTACACTGTTCTGTTCTTCAGACACCTAGAAATCAGCAAGAGCTCTGGAGTATTTTTTTAAACAGATCAAGAACAGAATTTTTCTTGACCCATTTGGTATCAATGTCTTGCATTATGCTGCACAGAGATATTTTTCAAGTGTTTATTACAGCAGATTAGCATGTTCAGCACTCCTCACAGGTCAGCAGAAAAGCCTTTCAGCAGCCAAAGGTCTGGGAAAGGGCTTGGATTCCTGACACCCATAACAGCAAGACAGCAATTCATCTCTTCCTTAACCAGTAATTATGTATGTATTTCTGAGGGCTCAGGCTGCCCACATTTCCCAGGTAGGGAATTATCTGCCTCCTTCCTTTCTCACCTTCTCCACTACTGCTTAACACCCACACTCCCTAACACCATTCCTTCAGGATAACCTCATTGATAAAACACCTAATTAAGGTCAAAGCAATTATTATAAGTGTGTGTTTAACTCGGGAATCTGCTGCCTCTAATCCAGGGCTGTCCCAAAGCCCACCTACGGTTTTCCCTCGCTTGCCCAACAACAGATTCCACACCTGGATACTCCCCCACATTTCATCCCTGCCTTTGGGTCACCACAAGTAGGACACTGCCAGCTTAATAAAAAAAAAAATGGGAGTTTGCAGCTCAGATACCAAATTCAAATCCTCTCCTGCACCACAAGACACAGGAGGGAATGAATGAGCCCTCAAGAAACCTCCCCAGCTCTCAGGATCTTCTGCCCCCTGTCCAGGTGTATCCAGACCCTGGCTATTAGAAATAAACTCTGGCTTCAGTTCAGTGTCCTCTCCTTCAAGAGATTTTGAGAGAGGGATGTAAAAAACATTTGGTGCCAAATTAATGGAGGGATGTAAAGCATCTTTCCTAAGGATCTCTGTAATTAATTTGTCTGGCACACACTCACACATCCACAATTTCAGCTCCAAAGCAACTGCAGTAATTCCATTTGATATGTGTCACTTTATGGAGCATTACTGTATATTACAGTCAGAGTGGTGTAACTCTGTCATCAAAGGCAATTTGGCTTTTTTTTTTTTTGCAGACAGTGACATTTAAGGCCCAAACAGTGCCCTGACCAGAAGCTGTGGCAGCATCTTTGTCCACTCACTGAGCCCAGAATTCAGTTTCCTGCTATTTTTGATCAATTAAATCATGTTACAGCTCGCTCTCTCACACAGAAATTTCCAAATAAAGACTCTTTCTTTTCCTCAGATTCTAAGATTTACTTCAGAGGCACAAAATGTCTCTCAAACAAATTAGAATTGTCAAGCACAGCTGTCATTCCTTGAACAGGATCCTGCAAACTACATGTGTCGGGAGTTCCCAGTCCTCAGGGAAGAACAGTGCAGGTCTCCATATATTCCTTCTGCAGCACGGAATATTAGGTAAAAGTTACAGTTTCCTTAGTCCAGGAGGATAAAAAGAATTGCTGTCACAGATGCAGGGGAGATTAAAATATCCAGGGTTCAGACTCTGGATTCTGTGAGAACTGATCTTGAAATCGGGGAGCTTTATTTCTGCCATTACATTCTGAGGTTTAATTCACAAACTGAAACTGCACAGAAAAGGGAGATTGGTCCTGCTAAGGGAAAAATTATCACACTTCCCTGTGTGCATTCAATCATAATTTAAAGAGAATTTCATATTAGAATGGCTTATTAAATTAAATAAGGGAACAGGAGAGTACAAGCACTTAGTCCAAGACAGCACAGTTTTGCACAAGAACAGATAAATTTTAACTGGGTTTCAAACTGATTTGACTCTTCCAGTGCAGAAGTTGTGCATTCCAGAGCACCAGATCCACACAGAAATGTTGGGGAACTGTGGGTTATGGAGCACCCAGGCAAAATGCACCTGCAGGTTTGAACATGCACAGAGCAGCTCTGTGAAAACACCCTCACACAAGGAAGAAATTGAAACCTCTGCCCATAAAAGATTTTGTGAGCAGAGGCCTCTGCCCATTGAACACCAACACTCTGTGCTGCCTCCTCGAGGCACAGCACAAGGGGCTGGCAGTGAGTCACTCACTCAAAGCTCTGGATAAGGAGAATCAGGAGTGAGAAATGAAATCAGACTCAAACAGTTTAGAATGAAATACAAGCACACAAAAGACAAGAGATGTGAGACAGCTTCAAAAAACACCTTAAAAAGGACTCTGAAGGACTCCCTGTGTGCCTGTAAAACATTAGGAACATTCATCAAGAGGAGCTGCATAATTTCCCAGCACGTTTACTGGCCAAATTGCACAAGTTGTTCTGCTTCCCAGAGCCAGTTCTGATGAGAGAACTCTTCCCTCTTCACAGAAAGCTACTCAGACTTCACATTTCTGCTGTACCTGTGTCCTCCAGGGCACCATCAGCTGTGCCCACCCCATGGCACAAGGTGAGGGCCTGCAGCAGCAGCTGGGCTCGGGTAGGTGTGGATCAGTGTAAGGGCTTTTCTAGCAAGAGTTGGGCTGGGTTTAGTGAACACAGCAAGGAACCAATAGAAGAATGGAAATAAAAGAGAAGAAAAAGCTCTTGTTCCCATAAACACTAACAAGGACAAAACTGCCCTGACTTTTCCATCCCTTTTCACACTAAACTGGAGAGCCAGGGGATGAGCTGACAGGGCTCCAAAGAATCCAGGAGCCAGTTACAGCCATGTGAGGAGAGGGATATTCTCTGATCATCCATGGACTGATCCATCTGCACTAGGGAATCCATGGAGTGATCCATCTGCACTAGGGAATCCATGGAGTGATCCATCTGCACTAGGGAATCCATGGATTGATCCATCTGCACTAGGGAATCCATGGAGTGATCCATCTGCACTAGGGAATCCATGGATTGATCCATCTGCACTAGGGAATCCATGGATTGATCCATCTGCACTAGGGAATCCATGGATTGATCCATCTGCACTAGGGAATCCATGGAGTGATCCATCTGCACTAGGGAATCCATGGATTGACCCATCTGCACTAGGGAATCCATGGATTGACCCATCTGCACTAGGGAATCCATGGAGTGATCCATCTGCACTAGGGAATCCATGGAGTGATCCATCTGCACTAGGGAATCCATGGATTGATCCATCTGCACTAGAGAACCCATGGATTGATGAATCTGCACTAGAGAACCCATGGATTGATGAATCTGCACTAGAGAACCCAGGGACTGATCTATCTGCACTAGGGAATGCAGACACAATGAAATCCTGCTCACCTGCAACCACAGCCCTTCAAGAACAGCAGGGCCATCACATAAATAACATCAATTTGGGAACAAACACCATGCACACAGCTAAACTTAGAGCAGCAAAGCAGGGATTCAGCTGGTAGGGAATGATGAGAGGGGAGAGACATAAGCCAGGAAAGCCGACTCCAGAGGAGGGAAACAGATGAACACAAACACCATCCTTAAAATAAAGGCAGAACAATCTGTGAGAGTATTTGGGTTAGAGCAGAGAGGAGAGCCAGAAATAAAAAGCCAGATGGAAAGCAATTAGGAATATGGGGGAACTGGAAATGTATTTCTGATCTGTGGGCACAGACTGGATTGCAAATATTTACTGGCACTGAAGCTGTTCAAAAGGAAAAAAAACAGTGTAAAGAATTTCTACACCCTGTCACATCATGAAAAGATTTAACCTTCAAGGACAGCTCTGAGGAGCACTCACAAACCTGACTGGCAAATACAGGCCTTTCAATTCTATTTTTAATTCTTCCTGGCCACTGCCCTGCTATATTTTAATTTAAAATACCTATGTCAAATTAGATTCCAGCTCATCCATCACAAACAATAAGATTGAGCAAGTGGAACTTAATTTTATTAGTGTTTCATAAGCCAAGAACGACAAAAAAAAAAAAAAAAGGAGGAAATACAAGCTCATGGCACTCCAGCTGCATCTAAACCACCATGTTAATAGGATTAAAGCAGGGAAGGGTTTAGTGGTGGGCTTGGCAGTGTTTGGTTTCCTGTTGGACTCAATGATCTCAAGGGTGTTTTCCAACCTAAACAACAGCAGGTAAAATGTCAGGTTTTGTTACAGAAAAGTCTCTTGTCAAGGCTCTACGTGTTGTTCATATAGATACACAAATCCTCTTTCAGAATTTTAGGCAAATGCACTAAATTTTAAAGAATAAGGTCAAAGGAGAAAGCAAAGAGGGGAGAACAACTCAAGACAGCCTGGGAACAAGAGTTTTACCCTCAGCTCATATTCTCCTCAACCATTCTTGTCTCAAGACTGAAGAAACTCATTCAGATTACAATTATGTATCTTTTATCATGAGTTTGCACAAGCAATGAATCATTTGAGCTCCTCTTGCCATAGAAATTTGAACAAACACGGACTTTAAAAGCAGGAGAATTTAACATGGCAAATACCACGTCCAGTCAGAAACAATTTTCCATACAGAGAAGCTGATCTAAGGCTGGAAAAAGACACCACCACAGGTCCTTAAAGGCACTAATTACCTTTACCTGCTGTAATGTAAATTCCAAATATTGCCTCCTATGACAGAAAAGTCTTTTCTGCTTCATACACAAGATAAAAAATATGTATTTCTCAACACAAAAGGGACCTGTTGTGTGCCATTTGCAGAGTGAGGGTCGGGATATCTGCTGTCACCTTGTGTAGCAGTGACTTACCAACCTCCACATGAACTCCTGAGTGCCCACCATTGGTCATCCCATTCAGCAGCTCCGTGTCCTCCAGTTTCAGCTGAACTGGGGGCTGGAATTTCAGCTCCTCCTCCACCTTCTCCCAGTTGGCCTTGGCTCGAGAGCCACGGGTACTGTTGAAATGGAATTTCACCTTCTGAATGATGTTGTCTGGAACAACAGAGGAACCTGCTTCAGTCAGCTCTGCAAAAGTCAACTGCTCAATTATTAACCCTTTACATTATTAAATCTTAATTAGGGAAATCCTTAATGATATCGTGGTGGTCTTTTTTAATTGTTTTTAATTTCTTCATTTCTTATTAGTTTCGGGTATAAAATTCCACTGCTGGTTAGGGAAAACAAAAATACTTCTTCGAGGTACTGTACATCACAGAATCCTAAAATGGAAGGACATTAAAGACCATCTTGTTCCACCCCCTGCCACAGGCAGGGACACCTTCCACTACACCAGGTTGCTCCAACCTGGCCTTGGACACTTCCAGGGATGGGGCAGCCACAGCTTCTCTGGGCAACATGTGCCAAGGCCTCCCCACCCTCCCAGCCAAGGATTCCTTCCTAATATCCAGTCTAAACCTGTCCTCTTTCAGCCTTCTGGACATTTTAATCCCCACATCCTGCCAGTGGACTGCAAACAAGTCCTCACATCCCAGGGTGGATGTCAACTCGTATCTTAAACCACCCATGAACTACCACGAGAAGCAATTCCTGTGCTTTGACCATGACAAGGATTTTCCCAGCACAGAGGCAAATTAATTCAATCTATATCTGAGTCATGAAGCAGCTCTGACCAGCAGAGGCAATTCCACAGTGATTCCCTCAATGTCCAAGCCACAGATCCATGCACAGATCACTCTCCTTCACCTCTCACTCTGTCAATTTAACACCAGTCACAAGCAAATCCCTTTCCACAATTGTGGCTGCTGGTTTGACAGGAATTGTGCTGAGCCCAAGCAGGGAATTCCTCCAAGTACTCACTGCAGGTAGGGCTATTTCCTGTTTAACTGTGGAAAGATATGGGCAAATTCAACCTATTTCAAATGCTTATAGGATGAATGTTTCTGCATTTTATTCCCCTAAGTAAAATCCATATCAAATATTGCACAGGTTGCCCACAGCTCATACTGGAAATTATATATATGTAATACCTGTAGCATGTTGTGCTTAAGCTACTGTTATAGCTTGTATATATTCTATATTATTTATATATTATATATTATTTACATGTATCATTATACAGTATTTATATTTATGTACTCGTTTATATTATTTATAATTATATCTTTATTTACATTATTTACATATTGTTTAAATATTCTATATAAATATCTAATATTTACATATCATTTATATCTATGTATTTATTAATTAATTACATATTCTTTCTATTCTAAAACATAGCTTAAACTCTAGTTCTGTTGTGCTGGAATACACAGTGCCACAAGCAGGGAAAAATCCTACATTTTACCATGTCAGCCTGTTGAGAAGGCAAGAATATCTACATTATATGTACATAATGAATATCTACATCTATATGTATAATATAGAATAATTATAAGCTATATGAATAATTAAAATAATTATAATAATGATATGATGATCATGATAATGATAATCATAATAATATCTATGACTACCAGACAAAAGGCTAAGATCTCAGGTATCAAGTGCTTCTTAGATCCAAACACAGGGAAGAAGATGATTAAATAAATAAATCAGTTATCACACAGCAATATTAGGTAAACTCAATAACAAAGTATAACAGTAAAACTCAAAAAAAAGATGTGTTTTTTCTTTAAAAAAAAGACCCTCATGCAATCAAAAGAAGGTAGAAATTCCCTAATTCCTACTGAAGTTAAAAAAGAAAAAGGAATAATGTGGATCTCAATCTAAAATCACATCATGGCTGTAATGTGCCCTGCAGGGAATGCACCCAAAATCCAAGAAGGCTGTTTAATAAGCTTTCCTTGTGGATTTCTCAATCCTTTAAGCATGAGCTTAAAAAAAACTGACTGAAATCTGGCCAGAAGGGTGCAAACCCACTGCAGGATTTCATCCTCTCCCAGGGCAGTTTCTCACTGCAAGGGAATTGTGTGTGAGGTTCAGCAGAGCAGCTCCTACTTGGCAAGAAAAACCATTTATATCAGGTTAAAAAAGAAACACTGGGCATGACTCTGAAGCTTTATGAGACTGTAAGTCAGGCCAGAAATAAAGCTGCCCACAATCATCTATTCTGTCTCCCAGTAATCTGCTCTGTCTCCCTTTTTTCCTGTTCTCATCTGTCTCCACTCATCAGATTTTTTTAATTATGTTAAAGTGTCTGAGATATCAATTTCTTGTTCTTCTCTGCTTGTTCATTAATCACCACAGGATTTTGTCCATAACAGATGAACTCTCTGCCACTACACACCCAATAATCCAGTAGTTTATGGCATCAAGGTCTTCCCCCTTCCTTGCAATCACAAGCTAAAACTCATTTCTTAAACGAGTTTAAATAAATGTCTTCATTTCATCCTTCTTAATTTCTTGAATAAATTTCTCCTCCTAAACTCAGCAACTCCAAGGCACCAGGATGCCCTTTTAAAAAAGCAGAATTCCATGATAATCCAGCTGCTGATAGCAACAAGCACTGCCCACTGAGCAGAAAGCTTGGCTACAACAAATGAAAACAAGCAAAATACATCTAAAAATATAAATACTTGGAAATATCATGTAAATATGTATGTGCATAAATACGAAGTGACTGTGTTGATATATCATAAAAAAAATAATTTTTTTGGTAATAATAATAATAATAATAATATAGTTGTAATAATAATTAGGTATGTTTGTTATAATAATAATTGTATATATTTTGTAATATATATAATTTATAAATATAAATAATTTATAAATATTTTTGTAATGAAATAATTCTATATATTTGTATAGACCATTTATATAAATATAATATATAAAATATTATATATAAGTGTATCATCTATAAATATGTATTTATCTAGAAGCCTATAAATATCTATGTTCACTGAACTGAGCAGAAGCTTCGGGGCTGTGGTGCTGAGAAACAAGGTTTCAAAATACACACACACAGGCAAAGGCACCCCCAGGTTCACTTGCACAACCAGGCTTTGGCCTGGAAACATTATTTAACACCATAAAAGTTGCAAGGCAGAGAATTTTTACAGTCAGAGGCCGAAGTTACCAACCAAATTCAATGAAAGCATATGGCCTGGAAGCCAAGTTGATGCTGGTTGTGTCGTAGGAAGCAGAGAATTCCCAGCGAAGCTCTTCCAGGAAGCAGAAGGCCATGATGGTGGAGTAGCTGCTGGAACAGATTGCCATGCAGGCAACATCCCCAGAGGAGAGGAAGCTGGGATAGAAGCAAAGAAATAAAAGAGTAATATCACCATAAAAAGGTAAAAGTGCTGCTGAAGACGAGGATTAAACTGTGCTTTCCGTCAACACAAAACGTACAGACGGAGCTGAAGGAGCAGGCTGCAAAAAAATGGGGTTTTTTTTGTTGTTGTTGTCACAGCCCTGCAGCCCCTGGAGGTTTATTTATCTATTCTCAGACAATTATTTATTCTCAACTCGCCCAGGACACCTGAGCACACTGAATATCACCACACAGACTTTATTAAATTGGTACATCAGTCCAAACCGAGGACGTTTTCTCCCAGGCTGGCTTTAAATCACATTAATAAGGAATAAGGTGGTCAGAAAACCAACTTTGAAAGAAAATTCAGTGGGTCTCCAAATTTCAAACAAAAAAAAATGTAAAACCAAGGAAGCTTGTTCCCAGTAAGCAGATGCATTCCTTGCTCCCCATGAAAGATTCCCATATTTATGTCAAAGATTCCCATATTTGTGTCGAAGATTCACACATTTATGTTGGAGCTTCCTGTATTTATGTCAAAGATTCCCATATTTGTGCTGAAGTTTCCCAAATATATGTCCAAGACTCCCACATTTATGTCCAAGATTCCCACATTTATGTCCAAGATTCCCACATTTATGTCCAAGATTCCCACATTTATGTCCAAGATTCCCACATTTATGTCCAAGATTCCCATATTTATGTCGAAGATTCCCATATTTATGTCGAAGATTCCCATATTTATGTCGAAGATTCCCATATTTATGTCAAAGATTCCTGTATTTATGTCGAAGTTTCCCACATTTATATCGAAGATTCCCACATTTATGTCCAAGAGTCCCACATTTATGTCCAAGAGTCCCACATTTACGTCGAAGAGTCCCACATTTACGTCGAAGTTTCCCACATTTACGTCCAAGAGTCCCACATTTACGTCCAAGAGTCCCACATTTACGTCCAAGAGTCCCACATCTACGTCCAAGATTCCCACATCTACGTCCAAGATTCCCACATCTACATCCAAGATTCCCACATTTACGTCCAAGATTCCCACATTTACGTCCAAGATTCCCACATTTACGTCCAAGATTCCCACATTTACGTCCAAGATTCCCACATTTACGTCCAAGATTCCCACATTTACGTCCAAGATTCCCACATTTACGTCCAAGATTCCCACATTTACGTCCAAGATTCCCATATTTATACTGAACTTTCCCATATTTATGTCAAAGATTCCCGTATTTATGTCAAAGTTTCTCATATTTATGTCAAAGTTTCTCATATGTATGTCAAAGTTTCTCATATGTATGTCAAAGTTTCTCATATGTATGTCAAAGTTTCTCATATGTATGTCAAAGTTTCTCATATGTATGTCAAAGTTTCTCATATGTATGTCAAAGTTTCTCATATGTATGTCAGATTCCCACATTTATGTCCAAGATTCCCACACTTATGTCCAAGAGTCCCACACTTATGTCCAAGAGTCCCACATTTACGTTGAACTTTCCACTGGGAGATGGGCCCCATTCCTCCCAGGAACCTTATCAGGGAGATCCTCTCTTCCAGCTCAGCCCTTTGTCAGCAGTAATCCAGTCAAACACCACAGGTTTGAAGCTGAAACATTTCTCCCCCTGGATTTTCCCTCTCCTGTTATCCATACATTTCATCCCAACTTCATTTCATTCTCGTGGTTTCTATTTTACCCCATTTTTATTTGGTTGTTACTTGGGATTCAGGGTTTTGATTGGCTCTGACAGCCCAGTTACACTGGGTAGGTTCCCCAAATTCCTACTATTCCCAGCTCCCAGCTGAGGATCAACACCATTCCTGCCTAAAACCACCTTTTCCAAGTTGCCAGTAATTTATGGCCCTTTTGCCACGGATCTCTTTGCACTCCTCTCATTCCAGAGCCAGAGCAGAGCAGCTTCTGCAGGGACAGGAGATGAAAAGCAGCAGGACTTGTTGCCATCAAAGGCCACAATTTTGCTTGGACTGACCTGGAATTCCAATGCAAATCTCTGCTTTTCCAACTGTTTCACAGCAAATTCGTGGATCTTTTTTTTCTCCAACCACTCCCCCAAAAATGGAGGCTTAGATTTAGCTTGGGGTCACTTCAAGTTTTCTCACATTTGCTCACCAGAAATGCAATCACAAGCTAAAACTCATTTCTTAAATGAGCTTAAAATAAATTTCTTAATCTCTTTCTTCTTAATTTCTTTAATAACTTTCTTCTCCTAAACTTACTCATTCCAAAGCAATAGGATGCCATCTTAAAAAAGTAGAAATCCATGATAATCCAACTGCAAACAGTAACAAGCACTGCCCAACGAGCAGAAAGCTCTGCTACAACAAATGAAAACAAGCAAAATACATATAAAAGTATAAATGTGTGTAAATACAATGTAAATATGTATGTGGAAATATGTATGTGTGAATGCCTATGTGTAAATATGTAGGTGTTTAAATATAGTGTGACTAAGTGTTAATATATAGTAAAATAAATAATCTATTTTTATATATATTTATAAACCATTTATATAAATATAATATATAACATATAAATTTCTGTGTATATATAAATTATCTATAAAATATATAAATTTTAAGTAATATTTGTAAAATATATAATATATATATTTATATATTTTTTATATATAATATAAAATATATATAATATATATAATATATATTATATATTATATATATAATTTATATAATTTTATATATTTTAGATTTATATATAAAATATGTATAGAGTATGTATAGAGTATGTATAGAGTATGTATAGAGTATGTATAGAGTATGTATAGAGTATGTATAGAGTATGTATAGAGTATGTATAAAATATATGTATAAAATATATGTATAGAATATATGTATAGAATATATGTATAGAATATATGTATAGAATATATGTATAAAATATATGTATAAAATATATGTATAAAATATATGTAGAATATATGTAGAATATATGTAGAATATATGTAGAATATATGTAGAATATATGTAGAATATATGTAGAATATATGTAGAATATATGTAGAATATATGTAGAATATATGTAAAATATATGTAAAATATATGTAAAATATATGTAAAATATATGTAATATATATATAAAATATATATAAAATATATATAAAATATATATAAAATATATATAAGATATATATAAGATATATATAAGATATATATAAGATATATATAAAATATATATAAGATATATATAAGATATATATAAAATATATATAAAATATATATAAAATATATATAAAATATATATAAAATATATGTAAAAATATATAAAATATATATAGAATCATATAAATACATTAGTATGGATATATAACATTTACATATTAATATGTAAGTGTATGTATGAAAATATATAAATAGATATTTATATAAAATATACAAAATATACATTTAGAGAGCATATGCTCACTAAATTGAGCAGGAGCTGTGTGCTGAGAAATAAGGTTTCAAAATACCTGGAGCTGACAACCCAGACAGGCACAGTGGGGTTTCAGACTGGAATCAGGCCCTAGAGACCATACCCAAAATTCTCCTCATTCCCAAGATAATTATTTCAAAAATAAAAGCCCCAAAAAAAAAAAAAAATAAATCAACCAGGGACTTACTGGATGCTGAGGTCACGTCCCTTTGCTGTGCCTCGACTTGGGTACCGTGCCAGGACTGAGGACAAGGCCTTCAATCTCTTCCTGCATTCCAGAAAGTCCTGGTTGAAATGAAAATCCGTGGAGGCCGAGAGGGGAAGCCCGTCCCTCACCCTCACCACGCAGGCAAAGAAGATCAGGGACATTCTCCACTGGAGTATTCATGAGGACAACCTGAAAATGGAACGGCACACGTTGGGTTCGGGGAGGTGAGAAAGCTTCCAAGCCAAAATTCCGGCCGGGAATACGTCAGGGAAAGAGTTTATTCAGCACTGAGACTGAACAGCACCTCTTGCACCACCTCTGCCGTGGTGGCTGTGTCCATTTTTTGCCTCTCTCGGACTGAAAGGTGAGGCAGGGGATTTGACAGGGGAATTATCTACCTGGAAAACATCCCTCTTTTCCCTGCTTTGCTTTATTTAAGCATCAGAAACGCTGAGCAAAGTTCTTATTTATGGACCTGCTGCAGCTCTGGAATTGCAAACAGCTGCAGGACTGTTGCAGTTCCCTCATTTTCTACTGTAACACAGAAATCCAAGAATAAATTTTAGGCTACAGCCTGTCAGGCTCTTTTTAGACTCACCTAGGGCTAAATATAGAATAAAAGCTGCCCTCTCTTGTCTTCCTGGTCACAAACTCCCATGGAAAGTTATTATTGGGATTTACCTGGTACATTCAGAACATGCAGAGATCTGTCCTTCAGACATACCATGAGGATCCAGAGGACTAACACAGCTGCTCACATAATATCTGAAAGAGAACCATAATGAACATTAAAAAACACCTAATTAATAACTTATATTTACTATAAGAACTCCCCTCCAGTGGGTAAACATATCCGAGAAAGTATTTTGCCTAAGGGAAAACAAATAACTTATTTTCTTATTAATTAATATATTAATTTCTACACACATTCAAAGACACTATGAAATGATATGCAAAATGTTTATGATGCCCCAATCATAATTTTTTTAATTTAGCCCAATAAAAGAGCAGCTCTAAATCAGTGGATTTTAAGGGATTATCAGAAACAAGTCGAGGAAGAAAAAGGAAAAAAAAAAAAGGAAAAATAAAGGCATTTACTTGGCTTCAGGCAAACTACATAAATAAAGCATTAGGGAGTAAAAAGAAAGAAACAAAATCACCCTGTGAACTCAAACTTTAGATAGAGAAGGACTGTTTTAACCAGGCCTGTATCACACAATTCATTAGGATGCTCAAAGTATCTTTGAAATGTGTCTCATCAAAACATGTTTTTCGTGTCTAAGAAGTCCAGGGAGCAAAAACTCTTCTAGTTCAGGCAACAGAAACTCTTAAAACTGCTCTGATTTCTAATAAAGGTTGAGTTCCTACCACAGGCAGCACTAAGAAGATCTCATTTCTGCTCCAGAAGAATCATTTCCACACAATTTGTGGGAACAATCCCTCTGTCCAAGGTGGCAGCAATTTGCCAGCAGGTTAAAGCAACTACAATTATCAGAAAGCACGATGGCACACAACTTGTTCCCTTAGAAAAGCAAATAAAAACCACAGAAGACCAGACATCTCTTGAAAAGTGCTATTTTAAACTTTTAAAATGGAAATCGAAGAATTAGATGCTATTCCTTTTCCACTGTGCCCTCTCATAGTTCTTATCCAGTTGAGTAAAATCAAACCAAGCTCACAAAAACCTCATGTCAACACCCAGCAAAAAGAATTTCAACAATAATCAAGATTGTTATAAGTCAGCTTGAAACATCACATTGTTCTTTAATGTGCTGTGGTAGCAGCCACGAAAGAAACAGTGCAGAAAATTAACATACAAGTGAAATAAAACCAAAAAATACACCTGCTAACTCAGAAATATTAACTTTAACACAGCCAGCTTTTAAGCACAGTTGCTCAGAATAGCACAGTTTAATGGTGAAAAGCTGGTAGCACTGATGAAGTTTAACTCCAAAATAATTCCAGAACAGGCAAAAGATGGTCAGGAAAACAAAAAAGCACCAAGCTTAGAAAAATTAAATACATTTTCTAAATCTATCTGGCCTATGAAACTATTCGGCTCCCTGTGCCACTAACAGTAAGAGTTTAAAATTAAATATATATATATATTTATTCATCACTAAGGTTAACATCACCAACTGCACATAGAGAGTGGTACAGCTTCCCAAGACACACAAACCTCCCTGGTGCAGGGCACGAGGCTGTCCCTGAGTATCAGCTGCCCATCAGAGGGATCCTCTGATCTCCTGAGAAATATCTGCTGTGGGTCCCCACCAGCCAAATTCCAAATTAACTGCCAGGTTTCACTGCAGAAATGAATCCATACCCCTTCCTGGGACAAAACACCCACCAAGGAGGCTTTGGGTTCTCCTTCTCCTTTGTCAGAAGCCTCTTGTTCCTTGCACAGAGTGCTCTGAGTTTGTGACAGTTACCAATGTCCCCTCCCTGGCAGTTTTAACTACTTGCAAGCCACTTTTGCCACGTCACCCGTGACAAACTGTCACAAACTGGTCAAGGTGTGCCTGTAACCCAGTGACTGGACGCTGTTCCTGTTCCACATCTACTGCCCTTTCCTCCTCCAGGCTCCTTCTGTTTGCTCAGGGTCAGGAGCACAAAGATCTGCAACCACCTGTACGTGGCAGGTCTTTGACCTTGGGTCCTGAACGTGGGCAAAGTACTCGTGTCTCTGGACTGGGCAGATATCAAATCCTGCTGTACTCACAATGAATAACGTCACACCAACATCAGAACACCTATTTTACTGGCACAAAGCAGCCAGAACACTGAGATGTATTTTGACCAATTGTTTCAGGAGAACAAGTTGTAATTTCTGACTGAAGCAAAGAAAGTTGATTTTTCACTATTTAAAGCATCTGTACACCCAACAACACTTTAAAATAAAACTGTTTAGTGCAGGACTCAAACAGCACACATTTACCACTATTAGAACAAACAATTCTTTGGTGTGTTTCCATAGTAGGTGTCTAGGTTACCTGAAGCACAATTCCTCCCTCCCTCACTTCCTAAGCAGCAGACAACTCTCTCCAGTGTCTGCCTGGGGATTATCAAGGCAGCCTTAATCAGACCCCTTGCACTTTACTACACTGTTACACAACTCCTCTGGGTAAGCAGATTAGACCCAACTCACCGGGCCCACACTTCCCCACATGATCCACAAACTCCTGCTTGATTGCCTGCACTCAGGAAACAATCTACTCAAAAGGCTCTGAGAGCAAATGGAAACCAGTGCATAGTTCATGGGGGGAATGATGTTAAAATACAGATCTTTCAGAAATTATTCCATCTAACCATCAAAAGAAGAAAGTTTCCTTCCAGGAACAGCACAACACTAACGAGACATATCTTGCTACCAGGATTTCTCTCAAGTATTTGACTTCCCTCCCTGTTCAGAGCCACATTTCCCTTCTTTCTGCATCCAAGCCTCAAACACAACAACATCCAACTATTTTTTCCAGTCCTGACCTTCCTCTTGAATGAAGAGCAGAAAGCTTTAGTGGATGTTACCATGGTCCTGAAGCAGCCTGTGAAGTTTTTTGGACATGTGACAGCTTCACACATAACCATAACTACTGCACTAAAGCATCTTTCCTCAGGCAGGCAATCTCCAGAGGGAGTCATGGACAGCTACAGGTGGGATGCTGGACTACAAGAGAGATTCAGGTTGACTCAATCAAACACAAAACCTTTAACAGAGCTGCAGCTCAGGGGTTGGCTTCAGTCCAAAGAAAACAAAACAGCTGGGATGTGGTTCATGAGGGAGAGTTACTACATCTCTGTGGGATCACAAGGTGGATTTTACCCTCTTCTCACGTATATAAACAAGCAAATCCAAACCACTGTTAAATTCTCATCTTCTAAGATGGCAGGAGCTGTATCCACCTGCTCCATCCCAACTTCTCTCCCTCCACACCCCCAGCAGTGCTGACCAGCTACATCACAGACCCACAGCAACAAGAGCCACTCTCCAGACTGAGCAGTGAATTAAAGCAGTCTGAAAGCACGGTGTTATCTTATATTTTAAAACAGGATTTGTGCATATCCAGAGCTTACAGGCTCCTATAAATCCTCCAGGCTTTATCCTTATCCCTAAAGGGAAGCGTGTAGAAAACCTTTACCATCACAAATCTCCTGTCTACACAAACTCCTGTGAATTATCAGGAATGAAGCATTTTACACAAACCTCAAACCCCAGCATTCCATCAATCCCACTGTCCCAATGGACAGGCCTCCAAACCACACCAGAACAACTCTGGTTTCAGGTGAGGCTCTGAAACTTTGCCTCACCTTAATCTGTCAGGAACACCAGACACTTTATACCTGTTCCCAAAAATACAGCCACCCCACCCAGCTGAAGCCTCCCAAAGCCCACCAGCTCATCCCTGTACCCTCACCAGTCCATCCAACTAAGGACCCTTCCCACATCCATCCTGCTCCACTCACATTACACCCTGTTCACGCCTCTTCTCCCCCACGTTAAGCATCCTAAAATTCCCAAAACAACCCCTTTTCCACACTCTTCAATAAAACAGACACCCTGAAAGCAAACACACACACAGCCCCCCTCAATCAGGACTGACAAGTCCCCCTCTACAGTCCTCGAGCATCCCAGACACCACCAAATCCTACTCCCATCCCACAGGTCCCAAACTCTCATGTTATCCCAGCTCACCTCGAGCCATCCCCAGCCCAACCTAAATCCCACTCAGAGTCCCAAATCCTCCTCCTCTACCCCTCAGGCACCCCAAGGAACTCGCAACTCCAACATCCACACCAAAGGATTCCAATCCCAACACACACATCCCTCTCCCCACCACAGCAACCCTCAAGACCCAAACTCCCCTTATTGCCTCCCACAGCCCCCCAAGCTCCCCAAACCTCAACTCCCTGCCAGAGGACCCCCAAAACACCCCCTCACATCAGCCCTGCTCACCCCAGTCCACCCAGCTCACCCCCAAGGCTCTTCCCTTCCCATACACCCCCTCAAGCACTCCAAGGAACCTCCAATTCCAACATCCATCCATACAACACGATCCCAACACACACACCTCTACTCACCCCCACCCCATCCCCACATCCCCCTGCCCATCCCCTACCCCATCCCCACACCTTCCAACACCCCACCTCCCCTCATGGCCTCCCACACCCCCTCAAGCATCCCAAGAAATCCCCAAACCCTAAATCCATACCACGGGATCCCAACGCCAACACACACATCCCCCTGTTCACTCCCACCCCATCCCTACATCCCCTAACTCGCCTCATCGCCTTCCAGACCCCCTCAAGCACCCCAAACCTCCCCTCCCTGCCAGAGGACCCCCCAAACATCCCCTCACATCACCCCAGCTCACCCCCAGGGCCCTTCCTTCCCTCCAAGGAACCCCAAATCCAACATCCGCCCCTACAACGGGATCACAACACACACATCCCCCTGCTCACCCCCACCCCATCCCTACACCCCCCAAATCCCTTCATCGCCCTCCAGACCCCCCCCAAGCACCCCAAACCTCCCCTCCCTGCCGGAGGACCCCCAAACACCCCCTTATATCACCCCAGTCCCCCCGGTTCGCTCCCCACACACACCGTCCCGGGTCCCGGAGGGGCCGGAGGAGGAAGAGGAGGAAGAAGAGGGTCGGTGCTCGCCCGGACCCTCCGCACTCACCGTCCCCGCCCGTCCCGCGGCCTCTCGGGCCTCCGGCTCCGCCACAGCCCCGGCCCCGCCCGCTTCCGCCATGGAGAGAGCGCGGGGACAGCCGGGACGGGGGAGGGACCGGCGGGACGGGGGCGGGATGGGATGGGGTGGGATGTGGGATGGGGCGGGATGTGGGATGGGGCGGGATGTGGGATGGGGCGGGATGGGATGGGGTGCGAGGATGGGATGGGATGGGGTGCGGGAATGCGGTGTGGGGATGGAGATGGGGGTCGAGATGGAGATGGGGGTCGATATGGGGTGTGAGGACGGGATGGGATGGGGTGGGGTGGGATGGGGTGTGGGGATGGGATCAGGTGGGATGGGGTGCGAGGATGGGATGGGATGGGGTGCGGGGATGAGGTGAGATGGGATGGGGTGTGGGGGTGGGATGGGGTGCGGGAATGGGATGAGATGGGATGGGGTGTGGGGATGGGATGGGGTACGGGGATGAGATGAGATGGGATGGGGTGTGGGGATGGGATGGGGCGCGGGAATGCGGGGGATGTGGGGATGTGGAGATGGGGGTCGGGATGGGGTGTGAGGACGGGATGGGGTGTGGGGATGCGGTGTGGGGATGAGGATGGGAATAGGAATGGGATGCGAGGATGGGGATGGGAATGGGGTGTGGGAATGGGGATGGAGTGTGGGGATGGGGATGGGGATGGGGATGGGGATGGGGATGGGATTGGGGTGTAGGGATGAGGCTGGGGATAGGGATGGGGTCTGGGAATGGGACTGGGGGCGGGAATGAGGATGAGAATGGTGTATGGGTGTGGGGATGGGGATTGGGATGCAGATGGGGATGGGACTGGGGTGTAGGGATGCATATGGGAATGGGATTGGGGTGTAGGGATGGAGATGAGATGTGGGGATGAGGCTGGGGATGGGGTGGGGAAATGGGACTGGGGGTGGGGATGAGGATGGGGATGGGGCTGCAGCTGGGGATGAGGTGTGGGGGTGGAAATGGGGATTGGGATGCAGATAGGGATGGAGATAGGGTGTAGGGATGAGGATGGGGATAGGGATAGGGATGAGGATGAGGCTGCAGCTGGGAATGGGGCTGGGACTGGAGTGCAGGAATGGGGATAGGGTGTAGGGATAGGGATGGGGGATGGCGGTGGAGATGGGATATGAGAATGGGAATGGGGATTGGGATGCAGATGGGGATGGGAATGGGGTGTAGGGATGAGGCTGGGCATAGGGGTAGGGATAGGATGTGTTTTGGTGTAATTTGATCTCGTTCACTCTGCCTTTGAAGGGAACAGCTCCCTCTTTGCTGTCACCACTTAAAGTGGCTTGGTAGGTTTTTTCCTCCAGTTTTTAGACCTTTCTTAGGAAGCTGATGACCAAGCAAGTTCACAACACAGTGGGTACACTGACTGCTGAGCAGTTGCTGCATCTGTACTCCCATTTGTGTTATAGAATCCCAGAATGGTTTGGGTTGGAAGGGACATTAAAGATCATCCAGTTCCAACCCCTGCCCTGGGCAGGGACACCTTCCACTAGAGGAGGTTGCTCCAAGCCCCGTCCAACCTGGCTTTGGACACTTTCAGGTTGAAGGCTGAATCCAAACCATTATAAGGAACAAATGTTCCCATCTACATCAGCAGTGATCTGCCCAGTGGTGCAGAAGAGACACAATCAGGTGATTTTTCTCTTGCCACAGCTCCAACTGTGAGCAATGTGAACAATGAAGCACAGAGCAACACTGAACTTCCAAGGAAAACAAGGTTATGTGCAGACAGGCTTGAGCCAGATAAGCTGAGATGATCTGTATCCCATATGAGAAGCTTTGCCAGGGAATTTGAAGCCAGTCTTTGCTTCCATTTTGAAGCAGAAAATCCTTATGTCAAAGTGAAAACTGTAGAGTAAAGCGTGGACTGAGTATCTGGGGCAAAGAAAATAAACATTATCATGCACCACTGAATACTGGAGTGTTGGAAGAATCTTGTGTTAATCAATACAAACAAACAAACAAACCAAACCAAGCAAACCCAGGGCACAGTCTGAAATTGCAGCAGCTCCCAGTTTGCCGTGTAGCCAGGCCACTTTCCTGATCCTGAATGCCAAGTGATGGAAAGGATGCCAAGTCACAGGGATAAGAGGTGGCAAAGTAGATCAATTAAATATATGTTTTAACGTTTGAATATATTTTAAAGTTTCCTTCCTCAAGGTTCTCTAGAGTGGGTCAGTGCAGGGTCAGGCAGCCCAGCCAAGGGGATTGTACAAACTCCTGCAGTAGTCCCTAAATCCCTGTGAAGCTGTGGAAGTGCCAGCCAGCAGTGCTTTGCTGTGAAAATAACTCACTGCATGAGTTTTTACACTTTCATCTCTGGTATTAAATGCAAATTCACTTCTTATGGCCATGGCATGGGGGTAAGAAAGAGGCAGGGTGCTCACCCACTCAGGGAAACATGATTTTTTGCCTGACCTTCTGTTCGAATTATCATGCCAACCAGAAAACAAAGGACTGCTTTATTAGATTGCTTGCCATCAGGATTTCCTTAGGATTTAATGATCCCAGCCATGAGTAGGAAAGAACAGAGCATGGCAAGTACAGAGACGTGCCCTAAGAGGTTTAAATTAAACCAGAAGAAAACACACTGACATGCAAAACCCTTGACAGCTTTCTGGGTGAATACACGTTGGCATTTGATGGTTGTGTTAAAATAGACATTATGGCTTGTTGGAGCTCAAATGTCTTCCCCACCACTTCCTGAGTGAGCAGGAGGGCTGGGCACAAACCCTGGGCTTAAAAGGCCACAGTGCTGGTTCCAAGGTAAACAATTGTGAATTATCCAGCTGACAGCACACAGCTCTGCTTAAAAGGAAAGGTACACCCAAGTCTGAAAAAGAAGGCTCTGGCAGTCTTTATGCATTTCACAAACTCTTATTTATGGTGTGTGGATGCACCTTGTGTGTGTCTGAATAGCAGAGTTAGACCACTGCTGTGTGTCTGAGGGCAGGGGGAGAGTAGAGATTAGGAAGAAATTCTTCCCTATGACTTCTTGCCTACGACTCTTGTAACTGTGGTAAGAACTGCTTTGACTCCTTGAGCGATCTCTGCTGTACCACCCTCTGCTTCTGCTGCTGGAGTAGCTTCTTGACCTACAGTGAACAACAGGACAGAACAGAACTGAAGAGGAAGCAAAAAAGAGTTATAAATCTTTATCTTTTAAGCTAAATATGTATTCCATGCTTGCCATTAAGTTGATTGCAGGCCTGGAGCACCGCTGAGAGCTGGGGGTGTTCATCCAGGAGAAGAGAAAGCTCCAAGGACATCTTGGAGCCCCTTCCAGTGCTTGAAGGGGCTCCAGGAGAGCTGGAGAGGAGCTGGGGACGAGGGATGGAGGGACAGGACAAGGGGGAATGGATTCCCATTGCCAGACAGCAGGGTTAGATGGGATATTGGGAAGGAATTCTTGGCTATGAGAGCAGTGAGGCCCTGGCACAGGTTGCCCAGAGAAGCTGTGGCTGCCCCATCCCTGGAAGTGTCCAAGGCCAGGTTGGACAGGGATTGGAGCAATGTGGGATAGTGGAATGTGTCCCTGCCCATGGCAAGGGGTGGAACAAGATGGTCTTCAAAGTCCCTTCCAAAACCACTCTTGGATCCTACGGTCTTAGATATGCAAACAGCGAATCCAAAGCATCAGCTAAATGGGGAAAGAGTGTAAGATTAAAACCTCCTCTGCATGCTCAAATTTATACCTGTCCAGGAACAACAGCCTCAGTAAAAGATGCTGGAGGAGATATCAGTCATTTTCTGAGTGGAGATTTGATATCTTATCCAAGACAGGTCGTAGCCAGGTGGGGGTTGGTCTCCTCTCCGGGTAACGAGTGACAGGACCAGGGGAAATGACCTCAAGTTGCACGAGGGGAGGTTTAGGTTGGACATTGGGAAAAAAATTCCTCACCAAAAGGGTGGTCAGGCATTGGAACAGGTTGCCCAGGGAAGTAATGGAATCACCATCCCTGGGAGTGTTCCAAAGGTGTGTGGATGTGGCACTTGGGGACATGGTTTAGTGGGGAACACGGTGGTGCTGGGTGAACGGTTGGACTCGATGATCTCAGAGGTCTTTTCCAACCTAAATGATTCCATGATTTTATAATGGATCACAGCACTCCTCTGATAGTGGCTGGCAAGGCCAGGTAGCTCAAGGCCCTGGTCTGTAGCCAGTGTTTCTTCTGCAGCAGCCACATTTCTCTCAGCAGGGAGACCCTGTCATGAGTCATGTCTCCAAACATTTTGTGTCACCACCACATCAGTGAAAGCCCCTGGCTGAACTCTACATTCCCACAGTAATGCTGGTCTCTGAATCACATCACAGTGCTCATTTCATTACCTCCCAAAACACCCGTGATGGAGCAACACAGGAAGAAAAGCCTTAAATTTTCATTTCCTAGGAATTTGGGAAGTCGGTTTGTTAACCTCCAGAACAGCTTATTTAATGTTGTAACAGGAGGTAAATCCTTCTATTTGCTCTATGTTATTATAGCAGAACATGTCATGATTTGTAATGTAAATCCTCAATTTTGTGAGCATTTGATGAAACACGTGGGAGGTTTATCTGTCTGGCTGCTCTCCCTGAATTGAATGCATCCCATTACATAGACCTAAGCAGTGTAATGTTGGCTTCTTTCAATGTTCTCAGCATATCAGGTTTGTTTTAATACGAGAAGAGTCATTAAATAATTATTCAGCTTTGTCATATTCATCTTAATGGTTTCTTGTTCATAAATAAATCCTGTCATAAGGGCAAAGGGCAGGGATACTGATTCAGACCTAAGGCACAAGTAGTCCACTACTCTGTTTTCAGAAGTGTCCATAAGCAGATGTCAAAGAATAAGTGATAATTCCCCCAACCAACTTGAGCTTCCAACTACTTTCATCTCAGATGATTTCATGACCCTGATGTGTTTTTTTTTACTTGGTAATCCTCAAGGGATCTCTCTAAAAGTGCTGTCTTAATTTCTCTTTTAACCCAGGTAAGTTTCCTACACCCACAACCTCTGGCAGGGAGTTCCACAGCTCAGCTGTGCACAGCATGAAAACCATCTCTTCTTCCTCTGTATTAATATTGAAATATGCAAATACACACTGACCTTCTGGCATATGTTCGTCGGTTGGGGTTCTTTTTTTAATTATGAATTTACCCTGAGTTCTCGTGTGTCTTTCCCATGATTTACATTCAGACTGTTTCCACTGCTCCTACTGCCACTGTCTGCTGCACTCTGAGCAAGCCTCTGGGCTTCCCCTCTTCTTTCACTCCCCAGCTCACATTCCAAGGACAAAGCAAGCAGGGGGATCCTCCAGGCAGCTCCCAGCAGCTTTTTGCTTTCTGCCCAGGTCTCACGGGAGGTCAAAGCGACACAGGTGGCTTGAAGTCTTCCCACACCTCGCTGTTCATCCCTGTCCTGCTCTGACACGGTGGTTTTGGTGAGGAGAGCTGAGAGACAGATCAGAGAACGGAGTCAGAAAAGAGAGGGCATGCACCTACTCCTCCCTCTAAGCCCTGTCAGCTCCGTGCTCAGTTCAGAGCAGAGCCCCAGGGCATGTGGTGCAACCAAAGGAGGGGGCAGGAGGAGGTGAGAGAGTTTAAGTCGGTGCTGCTTTGAGGAGGTTTCACATTACCTCCACCCCGGAGTCAAGCAGCAGCTCGGAATATTTTTATCAGCAGGGTGCCCCGAGGACTTTGACTTTTAAAAGCCTGACCAGCATAAGCAAGAAGGCAGATGTGCTTTTTGACAAATGCAGCCCCATCACTGGGGTTTCATTCTGTGCTCCATTTGCAGTCCATGTGAAACAGGGACTAAAGGACACGATGCCTCTGGAAAGGGAATTAAAAATCAATTAAGCATTTATGCTGGCAAAGAATCCCACCATTTTAATAGTGAAATGAATGGAATGGGAATAAGCTTCGACTTCTATTATATTACTCTGACCTCCCTCTTCCTCCTTCCCTCTGCCAGGAAGGACTGCAGGGCAGGGAAGGGTCGGACCTGCCCCCCAGCTCAGGCAAGGAGAGGGGGCAAGAGCTTGTGCTGAAACACAGCTCTCAAGTCGAGGGCTGGAGGGTTCATGGGCAAAAACACCGAGCAGGAATTCTCACATTTCCATAGCAGATCCAAGGTTAGAGCTGCCCTACGTCAGGGCTGACCCTGAGCACTGGCAGGAGGGGCAGGGAGGAGGTTGCAGAACCTGTTGGTGCACTCAGGGCTGTGACAGTCACCTCCGCCCCCATCACTGTTTGTCCCCACACCTCACAAAGGTCCTGCTTTGGAGAGGCAGGTGGTGTGAAATACCTGGTGTGCAGACAACAGTCCTCATGGGCTGGACTCACCTCGAGGTGTTGAAGGGCCACCAGTTCAAGGTGCAGCACTGTGTAGATGCTCCCAAGAGGCTCTGCCTTTGCTGGGATCAAACCAGTGGGGCAGCCACAAGGGCAGTGATGTGGCAATGTTTGTGTCCTGCATGGACACTTCAAAGATACATGAAGATGCTCCAAGGGCTGGAAACCCTCAGAGACAGGCTGGGAGAGCTTGGGGCGTTTACCTGGAGAAGAGAAGGGTCCAGGGAACCTTCATGGCAGCCTTCTTATCATAGAATCACGGAATGGTTTGGTTAGGAAGGGACCTTAAAGCTCATCCAGTTCCAGCCCCTGCCACAGGCAGGGACACCTTCCACTAGCCCAGGTTGCTCCAAGCCCTGAACAACCTGGCCTTGAACATTTCCAGGGATGGGGCAGCCACAGCTTCTCTGGGCAACCTGTGCCAGGGCCTCCCCACCCTCACAGGGAAGAATTTCTTCCTCATATCTCATCTAACTCTGCCTAGCCCCAACACCAACCCTGATCCAAACCCAAATGTGTCTTCCCACAGCAGGTCCTCCCACACACTCACAGCAGAGCAGAATGACCCAAGGCTATGACTGTGGCACATGCAAAATCCCAGTGAAAGCCTCCTCTCACTCTGAACATCCTCTTGTCATGCTGTATTAACACTTCAGATCAGACACAGGCCAGGAGCTTCCCAAGCTGACCAGGACTTAGCAGAGTCTGTGAGGGAGCTGACTGCAGGTTTGTTCTCCTTAACACAGAGCCTCCCTCTCTCCCTGTTCCGGCTCCCCCTGTAAATCAAAGCATCTTCAGGCTTTAAAAATTGTCATCTGCTTGATACTGGAGAGCTTTGCTATTTCGTGGGAACAGGTCATTCAGCTCTGGATAAATGTTATGACAGTTCTCCCTCCATAAAGACATAATTGCTCCTCCTCCTCAGGCGGTGCTGTGGCGTCTGAAAAGCATTGGCAAGATGTAGTTTAAATGCTCAGGCATTTTTTTTGGCCCAGAAATAGGCTGATCAATTATATCCATACCTGTAAATAAAGAAGGGCAGGGTTCATCCTCTGACCTGAGATCAGGGCTCCTGTTGATGTGGCTTATCTCTGTTCCTGTTCTTCCCCCAGGACAGGGTGGATTCTTCCTTCTGCTGACCAGCAAGAGCTGCTGGCCCACGACCTTCTCAGACCATGCCTGGGTCAGTCAGCAGATCCCAACACCATCCCAAAGCAATGCCAACAGCTGAACAGAACAGGCAGCCATGGAGAAGTGTTCCCACTACTGTCTGACCATCCTCACTGCTTTATATATGTCCATCTAGTCCATTGGGTATGTACATACGTAATTCCTTGTAGAATTTGATCCTAAAAACTGTTTAATTTTCTCCTCTGATTCGCAGCTTGAGAAGGTGGAATTTTAATTTGGCTGCCACCCCCAGGCTACTGACTTTTAGTGCCCCCTTAAATGACAATTGTCAGACTCTATGGAGAAATAATTGGGGAAAATCCAGTCCCAAATGAGGTCAGATTGGATAATTTCCTCAATCTTTTTAGCTCTCTGTGTCTGAGGATTTGGGCCCTGATACTTCTGCCTTTTTCAGGGTTTTTTTGCCTGCCCTGTGTAGCTGATGGGTCTGGCTAAGCTGGAGGTCCAACCCCAGTGCCAGCATGTAGGAATTCATCCCTTCAAAGAGGGAGGAGTGACCTTGGTTTGCAGCATCTCCCTGTCCCCTGTGGCACTGTCAGACACCAAATGAAGAGCCTGTGTGCTTGATGAGTGCTCCTGCTCTCTCCCAGCCAGAAAGAATATTTCAATTCCACAGCAGGAGTTTCCTTTGTTAACCCTTCCCCACCTGCTCTCAGGGTATTTTTCTCGTCCCCAGTCTCCAAGAAGATTCAGACTGGAGGTTATATTTGCCTAATTAGCAGTAGGCAAATATGCAGTTTTATAATGTTCAAAGAAGGTTTTTTTCCCCCTGAGGATTTTTAGGATTAGATCTTTGGAGAAACAACATCATCCACCACACAAATACACCCTGCTGCTGTAGCACTGTCACGCTGAATGCACAGGAATGGAGAGCTGCAAATTTTACAAAAGCTTATCAAAAGTTGTAATTAGGAGGGGGAATTGAGGTCTGAGAGAATCAGAGCTAACAGCCCCTCTGATGTGCTGCTCTTTAATGAATCCCAGGGACAGGTATAACACAGGAGGAGGGACTGTGGCACCTACACTGACACTACATGGTGTAACTCTGCTCATCCAATGAGTAACAGTGGTGTTACTGCTCACCCCACCTCTGCAGGGAGGCAACCTTTGAGATGCCTCATGGAATGGTTTGGGTTGGAAAAGATGTCTAAGATCATTGAGTCCAACTGTCAACCCAGTTCACCACTAAACCGTGTCCTCAAGTGCCACATTTAACCATCCTTTGGGAAGTGCTTTGCCACAACATGTGAAATATGAGGTTTAAAGTTTTGAAATTTTGGGATAATGGAAAATCCCAGCTTGTTCTCCAAAACAAAGGTAATTCGCAGATATTATAATGGGAGAGTAGAGCAAAAAATATGAAGTATTTTAAAAAAGCTCCACAGCCTTCTTTGCTTCAAAAAGCCCATAGATTTTAATTCGATTTAATTGAATTAAGATCATTTGGGGTTGGCCTCGGGAGATGAGCATCTGGAGGTGATGGTAGCACAGATGTTCCCTGGCAGTGGTGCAGCAGGAGAAGGTGAGTCATCTGCTACCCAGTTGATTCCTTTGCTGATGGGGAAGAGGAGCAGCTTTGCCTCAGATCTACAGTGACTCGTCTCAATAAAGACGTGTAAAAGAACACAGCAAAAATTGGCCCTGAACAATCCCACAGTCACAGGATGGGTGGAGTTGGAAGGGATCATAAAGATCACCTTGTTCCAACCCCTCTGCCATGGGCAGGGACACCTTCCTCTAGCCCAGGTTGCTCCAAGCCCTGAACAACCTGGACACTTCCAGGGATGGGGCAGCCACAGCTTCTCTGGGCAACCTGTGCCAGGGCCTCCCCACCCTCACAGAAACTCTCCCATCTTGCTCCCACATCCACCTGTGTGCAGTCTGATCCAGAGAGCTGCTTCCTGAGATGCATCCTGCAGAACAAACAGTGGCCAAACAGGAGGATATTTGGTGGGTGTTAAGCATGGAAGGATGTTGGAAATGACGGTGCATTTGCATTTATACAAATCCCAGCAGTCAGGGAGGAAGGCTCAGGCTTAGAAGTGGCTTCAATTTTGTTTTCTCAGTTTTCCTCCCGAGAGCCCACATTTCATTGCCCTCAGCAAATGATGCCTCTGCTCATGGATATTGTTTCTCCCAGAAACTTGCCTTCTAGGGCAAAGCTCATCCAACCATGGCACTACAGCACTCCCGTTACACCCACTCCAAATTAACTCCTCTCAGTTTTCACACATCACATTTCACCAGCGCTTGTAACAACCTATAAAACCGCAAGTGAGAGGCCAAAGAAAGAGGAAAATTACTTGGAAAGTCTGGACAATTAGGGAGAGAACAAACCATAAGAAAATCACCATCCTGGGGAACAGAAAATGGGCTGCATCCACTGAACACGATGTTTGCTGCTGGGAATAACGTGGTACATTCACACTGACTTTTGCAAACACAGCAATTACTGTCTGGGTGCCCTAAATAGTCACATTTATCTGGGGAGACTTTCTCTGCTCCGTGTGTTTTTTCACGGCTCTTCCTCAGAGCTGTTTGCTCCCCGGCAGAGTTGTTTACATGCTCGTTATTTTTATGGCTTTCCCCTTCATTTCCCTGTAAGTAGAACAACAAATAAAAGGTGTAGAGAGGGTGGGAGTGAGTTCCTGCCAGGGGTCAGTCAGGCCAAGCATCAGAAGGTGGTTTCTGACAGCAGGTTCATCCTACAATTGTTTCAGACAAGTCAATAGCAGAGGTTGACTTGAGAGGAGGAAAATGATTGATGTGGTGCTCCGGCAGAGAGGAAAATAGGAAGAAAATTAAGGCAGAGACACAGGTTTTTTTCAATTAATTGTTTTTCCCTGAAAATTAGGGGACACAGTTTATTTCCACTTATAATGCCAGGAGAATTTAATTCAGCCACATCTTACTTGTCAGTGCCAGCAGGGCACGCAGGAGAAAACGTGCCCATGCAGATGAGATTAAATACCCTCTAATGAGGTTTTCCAATTATTTTCCTTGGCCCATATGTTTTAACTAGACCCAAGTGCATCCAGTACTTGGATTTGGGTCAGAAATTGTACTCAGAGCCTTTTTCTACTCTGTGCCTCTCAGTCTGGCCACCTCTGCACATGTTGGCCACTAGCACTGGACTGGCCAGCACTCGACAGAATGTGGTAGAGACATTTTCTAGTGCAGCCAAGACCTAAAAGCCCAGGAATAGAGAACTGTGGAACAGAATCATAGAATGGTTTAGGCTGGAAAAGGACCTCTAAGATCATCAAGTCCAACCATTAACCCAGCACTGCCAAAGCCACGACTAAACCATGTCCCCAAATGCCACATCTACACGTCCTTTAAATCCCTCCAAGGCTGGTGATTCTGCCACATCCCTGAGCAGCCTGTAATAATGCTTGACAACCCTTTCCATCCAGGAATTTTGCCCAATATCCAATCTGAACCTCCCCTGGCACAACTTGAGGCAGTTTCCTCTTGTCCTGTCACTTGTTCCCTGGGAGCAGAGCCCGACACCCTCCCTCAGCTCCCCCTCCTGTCAGGGAGTTGCAGAGAGTGAGAAGGTCCCCCCTGAGCCTCCTTTTCCCTGGGCTAAACAACCCCAGTTCCCTGGGGTTTATAAACAAACCTATCTATGGGTTTATAGCTGTTTCTTGCTTCAGAATCTGAGGTTGAATCCGTGCAGCAAGTATTTTATTGATCCTGATTTATGTTTATAGACACTGTGTGATTATATCACTCCTTACCCAGACCCACTAACACTTCCATATCTGACTAGTTAGGTACTAACTGGCAGCAACAGCTTCATGGCTGAATTTTCTCCCATTCTGTTCCTTAATTCACCACCAAAACTCCATTATTATTGTGATGGTAAAAAGCTCAGTTATTCATTATTATTCTCCCAAAGGCCCTCAAGTTACCCTGGATTAACACTTGACAGATTTGAGCACCAGGGCTAAATCTGGGTGTAGCAGAATGTGACACAATTGATTTCCCAGCTGATCCATAATCCATCAGAACAACAACAGATATCTCTCTTCAACTGACGAGTGCACACAATTTAATCAGGAAACTTTTGACAAGCTGTAGGTACAGGATATCTCACCAAGATGACACCTCTCCAGTTCAGGTTCATCCTGCTTAACCTTCCTGAGGCACCAATAGCTGAGGATTTGTGATATTCCTGAAGTAAAAAAAAAAAAAAAATCATCTGTTTGGAGGGGTCTTGGATTTGTGAGTTTGGGGTTTTTTTTTGGGAGGGGCAG
Source organism: Chiroxiphia lanceolata (assembly GCF_009829145.1). Taxonomy (NCBI): domain Eukaryota; kingdom Metazoa; phylum Chordata; class Aves; order Passeriformes; family Pipridae; genus Chiroxiphia; species Chiroxiphia lanceolata. The sequence continues at coordinate 153,344,728 of NC_045637.1, forward strand.
TTTATTGCTGGTTTACATTGTTTACTCAGATAAATGCCATAAGTGCAAATGACATTGGAAGAGTCTTGTTTCCCAGGGAAAGCTGTGGCTGTCCCATCCCTGGGAGTCCAAGGCCAGGTTGGACAGGGCTTGGAGCGACCTGGTCTAGTGAAAGGTGTCCCTGCCCATGGCAGGGAGTTGGAACAAGATGACCTTTAAAAGGTCCATTCCAACTCAAACCATTCTATGATTTTGGAAATCTCTGCGTGGTTTCATATGTGGCCAGTCCTAATTTCTCACACTGAGAGGGAAGTTTTGGCTTGCACTGTAGGGGAGCAGACTGGAAACTGGCTGATCCCTGATTTACATTTTATTTTCATGTTTACATTCAGCTTTTACTTTAAGCTCCTGCCTTATCCTAAGACAAACTGTTTCCATACAGAGGCATAAACAAGATTCTCACTACATCACGCCAGCAGTTTTATTATCTGTGCCCACCACAATCTGAATTAAGTGAGGCCAAAGCGCTGAACTCCCAGCACAAACATTTCGCTGCTGCTGCAGGGAAGAGAAATTGTCATTCCCAAACAGATCAATGCAGTTTCCTGTCTCTGACAGTGGCCAGTGTTGAACGTTTCAGAAAACAATATAAATCCTTCCCTTCCAACATTCTCTGCCTGTAAGTGCACACACTGCACTTAATTGTTCAATCCCGGAAAAACAATGCCTTCCTGACCGTAGCTGATCATAATTGCATATAGCTTTATTTATATCAACATCAATATTAGTCTTGATGGTTATTTCTGGGGCTGTTACCAGGAGGCACTGCGTGTTTTGTTGCTGCTGTTCTCTAAGCACACTGTGCCAGTCGAGGACTTCTGGTGCTCCTTCATTCCTCCTATGGAAACCGCCCCCCTCTTTGCAGGAACTCCCTGCAGGAATCCATCCTGCCTGTATCCACAAGCCAGAATTCTGTAGAATTATAAAGTCATGGAACGGTTTGGGTTGGAAAGGACTGCAAAGATCATCTTGTTCCAATCCACCTTCCACTAGCCCAGGTTGCTCCAAGCCCCGTCCAACCTGGCCTTGGACACTTCCAGGCAGCCACAGCTTCTCTGGGCAACCTGTGCCAGGACCTCTTCACCCTCACAGGGAAGAATTGCTTCCTAATATCCCATCCAACCCTGCTCTCTGGCAGTTTGAAGCCATTCCCCCTAGTCTTGTCACCCCATCCCTTGTCCCCAGTCCCTCTCCAGCTCTCCTGGAGCCCCTTCAGGCCCTGCAAAGGGCTCTCAGCTCTCCCTGGAGCCTTCTCTTCTCCAGGTGAGCACCCCCAGCTCTCCCAGCCTGGCTCCAGAGCGGAGGGGCTCAGGCCCTCAGAGCATCCCCAGGGCCTCCTCTGAACTCATTCCAACAAATCCATGTCCATCTTGTGCTGATAACTCCACAGCTGCACACAGAACTCCACGTGGGGTCTCATGAGGGCAGGGTAGAGGGGGAGAATCACCTCCCTGGATCTGCTGACCTGAATTCCTCAGTGCCCTCTTTTGTTCCCAGGATTCTCCGTTCCTCCCCCAGGTTCAAGCTCAGGGAGCTGCTCCCTTTTGCCTATTCAGATCTCCTGAGAATTCCCCGCCCCGTCGCAGCCACGGCTCTGCCAACTGCTCGGCTTTTCCTTCCTGGCACTGCTCTCCCTGCCATTATCATTCTGCTCCGGAGCCTCAGCTGCAGATTCACCGCTGTAACACCAGAACAAAGCGCTGTATCAATTAGTTTGACCTCCCAGCTCGCGGGGGCCGCCACGTTTCCCCCAGTTCCGTCTGCGCTGGGACTTGAATTCTTTATTTTTAAAGCCCTGGCAGCTGTATGGATTTATCTGTACCCGAGATGGCTTTGTGTGGAGTCAGTGTGGCTTCCATATGACCTAATGGTTCGGGATCAGCAGTGCATACAAATGGAGCTGCCCTTGTTCTGGGGCCAGTTTGGGTTTAGGAGAGATGCAGTTGCTGAACCTGGGCTGGTAAAGCCCTGCCAGATCTCGGCTGGTTCTGCTTGGAACCAGCTCCAGCCTTTCCATGCCACGTGTCCCACTCCTGGAAGCCGTAAGTTTGGGAGAGCAGTGACAGGGTGTCCCACCAGCACTGCATGAAATCATTCCTGGCTCAGCACAGCAAACTGATGAACCTCTGCTGGTCTGCAGACCTGCTCTGATGGTCCCCAGCACAGGCAGGGTCCCGAATTTCTGGGTACATCTGCACCACAGCCAATTACCAAAACCTCCTGCGAGCCCCCAGGCTGCAGGAACTGTCTGAGCTAAATCTAACAAGCTCTGAAGTACCTGAGCTGACTCAGTTTCGAGCATTTCCAGCTGCACAACAGAGCGTTCTCAGATGGTGAGAACGTCGAGCCGGGTTTATACATCTTTAATAATGCAAAGGTAAAAAGGTAAACTAAACTTAGGGGAAAAAGGAAAGGGGAAAAAAATCCAGTGGAGAGGAATCATCGTATATTTTTCCCCTCAAAAAGCTATTAATTAAATATTAGTTTGAATCTGAGTGATCCTGGGGATATTACACTTCATATCAGGCCTCTTATGGGGCCATGTAGCTGCCTCCAGCAATATGTATGAATTTTCCCTTTTTTTTTTTTTTTTCTGCTTGTTCAGTCCCATTTTTTATTTCCAATCCCTACCTCGGTGTCACTCCTGAACAAGAGGAGGCTTTTAGGCAAAATCACCTTATTCCTTTTACAGACAGAAGACCAATATGGGCTGTCAAAGCCCCTGGTAAAAGCCCTCTGCTGTCATCCATTCCAAGAGCTCCAAATTTAATACAGGAGATAAGAGACACAGAGAAACAGATGGGAGGTGGCAAGAACACGGTAACACAAACAGTCTAATTTTATTGGAAAGGGTAAAAACTCCCCTGTGTTGCTGTTCTGTAGCTTGTCCCACTTACTGGCTTCCACACAAGACTCCACATGCAAACCCAGACATTGTATCATTAGCTTCCACAATTTCCTGCAGCACCAAGTTTCACTGGTTAATTATATGTTGTATAAACAAATCTCTCGGGTTTGACCCAGTTTGAGTATTATTGCATGGGTAAATCATGTCTGATATGAGGCCGTAGAACTTCTTCCTTCGCTTAAAGAATAGTTTTGATTACTAACAAGACATCAGGGTTGGTGGTTTTTTTAATCCATATTCCTGAGTTATAACCCCTTGAAGTAAATGAAAAAAAATAACCAATTGTTTTGGGGTTTGGATCAGGCCGAATGTGACTTGAGACACTCACAAAGGCACCAACCCACACATCAGACATTTATTGGTTACGGAAATGTAAAATCCTCAAGCTCTTTATCTACACACATTAGAAGAGCAAAATGTTTGGGGGTTTTTTTAATTATTTGGGGAGAACCCAGTTACTAATGAAATAAGCAGCGAGGTAGATAGGAAGGCTTAGAGGTAGGGATCATCCTGTAGCAGCTCAGAGAATTACACAGAAACCACATTAAATGCTGTTCCAGCCCCTGATCTCACTCATATTCGGGTTTCTTGACAGCATTTGCTTTTGCTTGTTTTCTGGGGGAGATTTTGGCACTGTTGAGATTCACGAGCCAAGGAGATCGAAGCTCTGTGTTTATCCAGGGAGAGCACCGACAGCTGGAGGAGGAAACCTCAGTGTTCCCCAACTCACCTGCCCCTCAGCACCTGGCTGGTTTTGTTTCTAGTCTCAGCAAGCTGCAGGTAACAACCTGCAGGCGTCGTGTCCATTTAAAGCCCCAAACACCAGTTTAGATGAAATGGGGGTTTCGGGGTGTGAAGAAGCCCGAAGTACAGGGATATTCCCTGCCCCATTAAGCAATTCCCACATAATATATTAATGAGTTGCTGATATCTCTATCCCACTGGGGCAGTCATTAACCAGCTCTGGTTACTGCATGGATAGCAGATGGGGCCACCTACTCACACCAGGGATGGAAACGCTCCTAAAGCTTTAGGGTAGGATGGGGGGGAAGCTCAGTAATCCTCTAGGAAGCGTGTTAGTGGTTCAGGTATTAACTGGGTTCACAGGAAATCCCAGGGGAAAGGGAAGCCTGAGCGTAGAGAACTGCAGGGAGCATTTGGATATCTGAAGTTACAGGTATCCCTGTAACCACATCCATGATCCTTTTTGGCAAAAGCAAGTCCTAGGATAAAGGTTTTGCTTGAGACACACCATTTCCTTCCCTTTAACATCTAAACTGTGCACTCAAATGCTGACCTGGGGATTTTTTAATGAAGCACCTTTTCGCTGTTTCAGTTTCCTTAACAGACAAACCGCCCGTCGGCTTTTCACTTTTAGCTTCTTGTTTGCTCAGCAACGAGGCTTTGCATAATTAAAACCATTTTTCAGTTCTTCTGGTCTGCAACAATTATAAAAAATATCAAAGGAGTGGTTTTGTGTGGTTGACTGATTGAAGGAAGCACTTAGGGTGCTCATCTGTTCTTCAGCAACACAGGTTTTTAAATTTAACTGCAGAATTTGCCGTAGGCTGGTAGAATTTTTCCACAGAACTGTAGAATTCTGTAGAGTTTTGAGCACCTCTCAGTGCTCAAGACTTCAGTGACCTCTGGGAATGGCTCTGACTCAGTTCTTCTCCTGGTGTCAACACTTCACATCCATTTCCAAACAGAATCTGCAGAGCAGTTACAGCGAGATTTGGAACAAGCAGCCGTGAATTTGTCTCACAGAAGTATTTTCAGCACCACCCCCCTCAATCCAAACGCACCAGATAATGAAAGGCTTTGTTGGAAATTCCTTCTCCTCCTTATGCAACAAATTAGGTAGGAAAATACTCAGCAGAGCAGAGGTTTTTCAGGCACTAGGTCCTCTACCAACAACTTGTTGCTCAGAAAAAAAAAAACCCTTGTTTCCCATTTCAGACTCAGGTTCCATGTATGGAATTTGCAAAAAAAAGATAAGGAAAAGCCTCTATAAATACCTAAACAAAAGCTGCTTAGTTCAAGCTTCCAGGGCCACATGTAGACTAATGATTACTAAGGCAATCTAAGGCACTTTGGAAAATACAATCTGTGTCCCAATTCAAGCAGTTTTGCCCCAAAGTGCCCATAGGCTCCGTAGCTGCTCCACAGTGGCTTTGTACACTCCTAATGTTCAATCTCCTGCAGCCAAACAGGCTCTGCCTCAGGAAAGAATGCAGCTTTCCAGCCGAGAAGCTGGAACCAGGAGTTGTCGATGTGGATTTTTAGGCATAAATTGTATCACTAAGAAATCTCTAAAGTGGATTTGAGGTAGGATAAAGCTGCATCTGCGGATCTTGCTGCCTGCAAAAGTTGTCCACGGGACTGGAACGTGACCACGAAAATTTAAGCCTATAAAAGGGGGCATTTCGCAAATTGATGGCTTATCAAAAACTAGAATTACACAGAAGTAATTATTCATAACTACACTGAGCATTATCCCCCTCACACAGGCTACAGCCAGAGTCACTGCCATCAATGGGGACTTTGTCACCGGTTTCAATGGGCACAGGATGTGACCAGAGCAGCATCTGCAGCAGCTCCCAGAGAGGAACACGAGGAAAAATCTTCATTTGTAACTCGATGTTTCATGTTTCAAAGGACTGGCCTCAGATGTGCTTCGGACACTCTTTCTTTTGGGTGTCTCTTTCTTCATCAAGCTGCATATTTATCAGCTCTAGTCCTAGACATGATCTTAAGAGCTTATCTCTCAAGGGATCAGAACTTCTCTCCAATTTGCGCCTTTATTAAAATAATCAGGGCTTGAAATTAACTCTTTTTTTATTGCTCACAGTGTCTGCTACTTTCATCAAGAGCAAGTAGTTCATTTCCATGCCTTTTTTGAGACTTTTTACTTATTTATTTGTTCATCTGCCTCTAGCAAGTTCACATTCTGAGGACAGAAAAGCAAAAAAAGTGCAGGTAAAAGGGAATTAATAATTTATTTGAAGATTAAGGAAATCAAGGAGACGTGCTGTCAAATTTTGATTCTAGCAAGGAATTCCTGCAGACCTACTATAACTCAACTTCTCAGTAGTTTTGTTTCTCAGTTACCATGTAAAAGTGAGGTAAATAACACCCTTCTGCTTTATAAGAGCATTTCACAGCTAAATAATTTAGGACCAGACTGTGCTACACTTTTTTTTCACATTTTTTGATTAGCTTACCATGCAAGTATCCCCAAGGACCAGCAAACCTGTGTGACAACTCCAGTGATAGGATTCCTTAGGGACCACTTGCACAATCATGTGGTATCAGCCCTAATAAAGAATGACAGAATCTGGCTGTTAAAACTTCATGAGATGCTCAAATACTGTGGTGATAGCAACCATTAAACTATAGATAAATTACAACCATTAAACTATAGATAAATACATCTGAAAAAAAAATCCACTTTTGCCGCATTCCCAACTTCTAAAATATCCTCTGATTTCAGCATTGCTACTCTATTCTCAGTAGGGGATTTTTTTCATCTAAAACCTCATCTGAATTTCTCCTCAGACAAGGACATAATTGCAGATTCCACTGCCAGGGAAAATTCCTGCAATGAGTTCTGGTTTGTACAACTTTTGGAAAGCATTTGGAAACGTTTTGCTCCTCGGGTGGTGAGGACTGGGTAGGTGCCCTCTCACAGACAAAACTTCATTCTGGAATTAACAAAGGTAATGCTACAGGAGTATTTATATAAATTAAATTGATGGGCTACACGAAAAGCTGTTTTAAGCTGCTGGACATCCTCAGTGTGAAGTAAGTCGGCCAGAAGGATGCGTTAGGCTGAGGATTTACAGATTTAATACTCCTTCCTGAGCAGTTTGACGTTTCAATTTCTGGTTATCATTTTCACGCTCTGGAAAAATCCCAAACTCCAAATAAATAACCTATGGCCTGTTGCAATCATTAGAATGTGTCGGGTTTTATCTTGGGGGGTGATCCTAAGATGTAAGCGGGGCTGAGGCTGAGCAAGGGGCAGGATGATCCCACGTTCCCGTCCTGAGGGAGAACCAGGGCAGCCCCGTGTGATGAACGCATTGCAGCGAACATTTTTCCACACGTAATCTTCTGAGGACTTTTTTTATGCCCGCAAAAATATTTTCCCTTCGCAGGGAATCGTCTCAGGCTTCTCGAATTAAAGGGGTGAAGGAGCTGAGGGGGGAGGTTGCTCAGCTCCACAGCTCTGCCCGGGCATGATGGTGAGGGGGAACATTCCCCTGTGGGGATTGTTTATTCTGTAAACGTCATTTATTCTCTAATGGTTATTTATTTTGCTATTTATTCATGCTACTTATTCTGTAAAGCCCCTCTTCCTCCTCCCTGAGCCACGTCCAGAGAGATGGGTAAGCAAATCTGCGCTCCCATTTCTTCCGAGAGGGGAAAACACCAGAGGGAACCAAGCAGCTATTTCCAGGATTTAAAATCACAGCCCACCACTTATGGGCAATTACACTTCCCACAGGGAGAAAGCACGAGTTAAGAGCTGGATTTATTTTAATTTAATTTTTTTTTTTTTAAGCATTCATCGTTTTAAACACGGCACGGCACCGGCGGATGTCTGTCACGCCATGGAGGGAGCGGAGCCCTCATCCCCTAAAGGCGCTGTCGCCCGCACGAAACGCCCCCCATCCCGGGAGAGCACGAGTTAAAAGTTGGATTTATTTTAATTATTATTTAGAAAAAAAAAAAAAAAAAAAAAAACAACAAAAAACAGTCATCCTTTTAAACATGACGGGGGACGTCTCTCGCTCATCCCCTCGCGGCGCCGCCTTCCCCTCACGCAGAGGGCGGGAAAGGCGGGGAAGGAGGCGGCGCCCGGCGCGGCCATTGAGCCCCGGCGGGTAATGGCGGCCGGCGGCGGCGGCGGCGCCGCCTGGCGGCGGGGCGGGGACAGCGGGGGCTGAGCCGGGGGGCGCCGTGCGGGGACAAAGCGCCGGAGCCGCCAGGTAAAAACCCCGGAGAAAGGGAGGGACGGGAAGGGCTGCGAGGGGACCGGGATGGGATGGGATGGGATGGGATGGGATGGGATGGGAGGAGGGGATGGGCCGCGCTGACGGCGCCGAGCCCGCCTGGCAGGAACCGAATGCCCTGAGGGCGAGTCTCGCCCGCCGGCGGCGGAGGGTCGGGGCTGAGGCGGGGGCGGGGGGCGGGAGGGGCCGCCCCGCTGTAATTGAAGCCCCGGGTGAGGAGGGAGGGACGGACGGGAGGAGGGACCGCGGGGGCTCCTTCTGTGCTTTGTGTCCAGGTGGCGAGGCCGAGGGGCGGCCATGGGGGTGCAGGACCGGCCCCAGTGCTTCTTCGAGATCGAGATCAACAGGGAGCCAGGTGAGGCTGCGCTCTGGGGGCTTTTCCACCGCGTTTTCGCCCCTTGGTGATGGGCCCAAGCCGCTAGCAGCGAGTTTGGCTACGGACGTGTTATTTCTGAGTTACTTTTTAATAACTTCTGGTGTTTTCTGCGGTGCTGGACGCTCCTGGTTCTCTCCCGGGTTCGGTTTTTATTTGCACACCTGAATTTAAAGGTTTGGAGAGGCTCGTAAACGCTGTTTCTGAAGGTAAAAAGCTGTCTGGTGATGTGTTACACCTTTTCTATTATACCTTTGTTATGCCAGCTCTATAAACTGTGGAAAATTGGGGCAAGCCGTGAGGAGGCTGGAGATTTACTCCTATAAGTATTTTTAATCATGCAGTAATTAAAATTGGGAAGGGACCTCAGGAGGTCATCAGGGCTGAATCTTTCCTCCTCCTGCTCGAAATGAGTCTTCTGAATGTAAAAGAAGAACTGACCATTCAGTCATAGGTTATCTCACTAAGTGGCCTGTTTAAAAAAAAAAAAAATTTAAATCCATCTCTTAACTCGTATTTTCCCTATGGGAAGTGTAATTCCCGTGAGTGGTAGGCTGTGAGTTTTAATCCTGGAATAGCTGCTTGGTTCCCTCTGGTGATTTCCCCTCTCTGTGAAAATGGTTTGTACAGATTTTTCTTACCCATCCTCTATGAATGTATATTTATCGGTGCGTGTCAGTTGTCTCGCACACAACTCGGTGCTTTATGTTGCTACTACTTGTCTCTCAGAGAAAATGAATGTACGGGATGGCTTCATTTATGCTTTCGCTTTCATTTTCTGCTTTAATGTTTCTCTGAAAGCCTTTGAATTAAGAGGCTGTGTCTCTGAGACTCCAAATTTCGGCTGCATTCAGATGTAACTGAAACCCATTTAGCTTTTTGTTTTCACCACAATTTCAAAAGAGAGATTGATTCTGTTCTGACTTCAGAGACCTGATAGGGCATATCTATAAATCTGTTGCTATTGTAGATGCTGTCTGAGTTATTTTGATTAACAGTGTGTTTTCTGAATAGTTTTATTGAAAAGTGTTGATGTAAGTGGAGTTTTGACATGTTCTGTTGCTTTAAATTCGGATTTACTATGGAATGAGACGACTAAAAATGTTGTAGATTGTGTAGCTTTCCAGTTAGGGATGGTAGTTTAATGGCATTGATTTAGAGCCAAGACAATTTAGAGCCAAGACAATTCATTCTTCATCTCATTTGTTTTTAATCTTTTTAGGTTTGTTTGGGTTTTTTTTTTGTTGTTCTGACTCTCCCTGCACTGTTTCCTCTGCTCTTTACGCTCAGGTTGCTGCTCCCATTTCATAATCGCTTTTGTTGCCTCGTCCCCTCCTCAGCCCCGGGCTGTGCATCGCGAGTGAAAGTGGATTACCTTGCTTTCCCCCCCAGATCTGTTTGGGATTGATGACTGATAGCGGTGTCAGGGAGGAATTGCAGCGTCTGTGTTCCTGGTGGTGCAGAGCTTGGGTTACCTGGAGCAGACCCCGGGGTCTGGCTCACTTTTTGTGGCTGTCTGCATTTATTTTCTCCTCAAAGTAACAGGAATCTCCCAGCTGCGTCTCAAACTCGGGGCCCTGCTGGGTTTATTGCACCTGACTAATGACTGGTGTTTTTGCAGGAAAATGTGCCAATCTGTAAGATGTTGGTGGTGGGACTTGTGCACGAGCTTGTCCTTCTGCTTTGTTCTGGTGCCTGTTTATTAATTCACTGTGCAACTGTGCCTCGGGATTTAAGGATATATTTAAAAAGCTTAAACGTTGCTCCCTTAGCTGTGAGATGACCTTCAAAAGCTGAATCGAGTGGTAAATCAGTGCTTCCAGATGACACCAAGCACTAACTCTGAGAGCTGTGCTCTCCTGCTGACACTACTCTGAGGTATTAAATTTAACTTCTAAACTGCCAGCAGATTTCCAGATTAACATTTTGCTGCTTTGACTTCAATAAACGAGCCAATCTCCTCCTTCATCTTTGTTAGATGTTGGGAGACAGATCTGGGGAGGAGAAACAGCCCTGCTGTTTGTTGTTAGCAAAGAAATAGGGCATTGCCCCCACCCTGTCTGCACTGAAAAGCTGAACTAACATCTCCACAAAATGCAGAGACAAGAGAATGTGCCTCTTGCAGCACTGGAGGCACCTCTTTGCCTGCAGAACACAAACCTGTGTCCTTTTTAACACTGGAGGTTGCTTGGAGTCCAAAAACATTCCCCCCTCCCAGGCTTTGCTTTCCCAACCAGAATACCTGTAGCAATTAAAAGTGAGGTTAATTTTACTCTAATTAGATCCCTTAGAAAATGCAGCCATGAATAATGTCACTTTGCTTGTGCTTTCAGAAGCTTTTTTTTTTTACAGCTTTTGTGTCCATATTTTAATTTTAGCTGCAGAATCTTGGAATAAAACTTAGTGCCAGCTTGTGTGTGCCTCTTTACAGTGGGGCAGACTTTGTGGGCTTAGTGTTTTTTGAGTCTAAATTTAGGCTGCTTTTAGGAAGTTGCCTGTTAAGCATTTTTTTTTTCCTGAATGCACGTTGTGGCTTGTAATTTTTAAACAGCAAACGGGGGATAAATCAGGAGTAAACATTTATTTTGATCCTGGCACAGGCAGCACCTCTCCCTTCTTTTGGGCCCCTCACCGATGGATTTGGCTGCTTGCAGCGTGCACATAGGATTAAAGTGCTTACAGCATTCCAAGAATTTGGGGATGGCAGCAGATGCCTATTTAAATAATTCTGTCTTTACTCTATGAGGCAAAATCTGTGTGAAGCTCCAGTCTTGCAGGTACCGTGATAATTGGAACAGATGTCCCACTAGGATGTCACAGATGCTGCTCTAGCATTTCATGTGGCCATCCAAGAACTTTTTCCCACATCTCCCCTCCTCACCCCACTCCTGACTGACTTTGTCCCTCCTAAAGTATGTTATATTTACTAATTATTGCTTTGTTTAATTTCTTTTTTTCCTCCTGTCTTTTGTTATTGTTTGACCCTTTGCTCACTCTTCCACTTCAGTTTCCTCCTTTCCTGCTATGTCCCTTCCCTTATCAGTCAGTCTGTTCTTTCCTTACTTTTCTCCTTCTCGTCCCTTTTGCCTGAAGTTTGGTGTATTTTGGGATTTCAGCTGCTGTGAATTTATGTGAGACAAACCCTGCTGTAAAATTCCTTGTAGTCCTGTGCCTCCAGTAGTAACCCAGGGGTGCCTTAGGGGGTTTTACTGCCTTTCCCAAAGACAGAAACTGTTCTCAACTACCTTCACATAAACTTTTGAGTCCTTTGAAGGGAAAAAGTTGTATTTTGGCAGAAAATAGATCAGCACTTGGACTGTCCCTGAGCTGATTTGCAATTCAGTTGTGTCTGGTACAGAAGGAGCCAAGGGGGATCCTGTGTGGGGAGCCCTTGTCAAGGGAGACAAGATGTAAGATTGCAGGGAACCAGTTTAATAAAAATTGTAATCCAGTCATCCTGTAGGATTGTTGTTGTTGTCAGTGCAGGATGAAGAGCCTGAAAACTCACCTTGTGACCTGGAACAAGTTGGATGAGTAAATGGAAGACAAAGTGAGCATCCTCTTGTGCCAGGAGAAGGAGAAGTGCAGCCTCTCACTTCCACACCTCTGTGAATTTTTTTTGTGTGCAGTGCTGGAATATGTTTGGTTTTGTGGAGACCAGGGAAGAGTGGAATGGAGGGAGCTCCAGGCAGCGTTTGTGGAAGATTGGGATTAGTAGGGAGCTGGGCAAAGAAGTTTGTGGAGGTTTTCCTTGCAAAGGGGCAAGGAAGTGTTAGCAAAGTGTCAGTGTGTCAGGACTGCAGGTCCTCTGCTCGGGGGAACTGGGACATCCATTCCTTCAACTCATATTTTAAATAAAATCTGTTCTTTTCCCCAGTAAGCTTTTATTTTCTTACACTGTAGCCACACTTCTATTTTAAAGCAATGTCTTTAGATTTATGTGCCTTAGTGTTCACGAATTTTAGGGATAAATAAACTAATAAAATTCAAATACAGTCCTTTTAGTGAGCTGTTACTTAAACTTGAATGCAAATCTGTCTGAGCCTTTGGGCCCTTGGCAGCCTTCCTGCTCTCAGTCTGTACATCACTGTCTTCATGGCTGTAATCCCTCCTTTCTCCTTCAGCAGGATATCCCTGCTCATATCCTGGGAAAAGTGCCTTTTCCTTGGTTTTACTCCGAGAAAAAGATCAAACCCAATAGGTATAATTTTGAATAACTAGGTTTATTTTGGGAGTGTGTATCAGAAATTGATACCCATGTGGTCTAAATATAATAAAGCAAAACAGTTCTCATGACATGGAAAATAACTTAAAAAACAATTTGCTCCCAAAGTTCTTCTGGAAAAGTTAAGCAGCTTAATTGGAGGATTAACATTAGAAACAGTAAACATTTGAAATCAATGATTATTTTAGTAAACTTTGCCCTTATTTTAATATAGCATGGATATTCCTACCCTGAATTTTTACCACTTAATTTGAATCAATACTAGTTCTTCCTCAGCAGAAAAATTTGTTTGGGAGTTCAAAACCAAAATAAAACAAAGTTTCTCTAATTGCTGCAGCTCATTAGCCTCAGATAGCACTTTATGAAATCCAACTTCAAAAATCTCAGGCTTTACAAACAGCAAGTGCTGCATTTATAATTATTAATAATGTACCTCTTTCATCACTCTAATTCCTATTAAAAAGCTTTAAAAAATAAAAGCCTGCCAAAAAATAATACTTCATTGAAGTGTTGCTTTACAAATAATAGGTACATGTAATCCCAGCATGTTTTGCTTTAGCCTGGAAGTGAGATCTCTGTGCAGGCTCATTTCGTGGCTCAAGGCAACTGAGGGCTCTGGGTGGGTTTGGGAGCAGCCTTTGCCTGCTCGACTGGCTCTTTTCAGCAGGTTTTTTGTTTGTTTGTTTTCATTTCCCGTTCAAATATTATGGTTAGTCACAGAGCTCCTTCCCTGATCTGGTAACTTAAACCTTCGCATCAGGGAAATGAAGCTGAAGAAAGCATTGGAAGTTTTCTCTCAGGAGTGAGGGATCATTTTGGAGAAGAAGTGTCTAAATCTGAGGAAATAAGTGGCATCTCAAATGCTTTTTTTTTCTTTTTTTAATCTCTGTTATATCTGCATGTACCTCACCCCAAGTTTAAAATGAGATTTTTTTTTTTCCCGTATTTTCATTAATCTTTTTATTAACAGCTGTTATTTCCTGCATCTTTGACCAAGGTGTGAAAATGTGCTTGATCTTTCCTGACACATTTAATTGCCTGTTTGTCAGGGGAACAATGTAACCTTCCAGTGATAATGGTATTCATGGAGCTGGAGTAAAACACAGACAGTGACCCAGCAGATGGAAACACAGCGTGGGGTTTCTGTTGGATGAGGAGGCAGCAACGTTTTGTGTTGTTGGATAGAACTGGGTAAGCAGTACTTCAGGTTTTGTGGAGGAGAAAGTCCTCTTTTAGTCTGGATCTGTAACCTCTGGGTGTTGGGAATGTGTGTTACAGTTTGTAGGAGCTGAAAGGAGTGAGAAGGCCGGGCTGGATGGGGCTCTGAGCAGCTTGGTCTGATGGAAGGTGTCCCTGCCCATGGAAGTGGATGATCTTTAAGGTCCCTTCCAGCCCAAATCATTCCATAATTCTATGAGCACCTTGTTACTGACAAAGCTTTAGGGAAAGACATGTTCAAGTCTTGATACCTTAGCTGTGCATGTGCCTTTTTCCATCTCCTGCTGTCATCTTCAAGAACTTAAGGTAATGTTCTTCCACCAGAAAAAAAGAAGTGGTGTCTACTGCTTAAAGTGCTAAATATGATGGAATTATAAGTAGGACTTGCAACCAGAATCCTTCTACAATTTATACCTAAGGCTAAAAGTCCCTTCTGGAGCCTGCAGGCACTGACACCTCTCAGTTATTTGGCAGCTGGCGCCTTGGAATCAGCAGCTGGCGCCTTGGAATCAGCAGCTGGCGCCTTGGAATCAGCAGCTGGCGCCTTGGAATCAGCAGCTGGCGCCTTGGAATCAGCAGCTGGCGCCTTGGAATCAGCAGCTGGCGCCTTGGAATCAGCAGCTGGCGCCTTGGAATCAGCAGCTGGCGCCTTGGAATCAGCAGCTGGCGCCTTGGAATCAGCAGCTGGCGCCTTGGAATCAGCAGCTGGCGCCTTGGAATCAGCAGCTGGCGCCTTGGAATCAGCAGCTGGCGCCTTGGAATCAGCAGCTGGCGCCTTGGAATCAGCAGCTGGCGCCTTGGAATCAGCAGCTGGCGCCTTGGAATCAGCAGCTGGCGCCTTGGAATCAGCAGCTGGCGCCTTGGAATCAGCAGCTGGCGCCTTGGAATCAGCAGCTGGCGCCTTGGAATCAGCAGCTGGCGCCTTGGAATCAGCAGCTGGCGCCTTGGAATCAGCAGCTGGCGCCTTGGAATCAGCAGCTGGCGCCTTGGAATCAGCAGCTGGCGCCTTGGAATCAGCAGCTGGCGCCTTGGAATCAGCAGCTGGCGCCTTGGAATCAGCAGCTGGCGCCTTGGAATCAGCAGCTGGCGCCTTGGAATCAGCAGCTGGCGCCTTGGAATCAGCAGCTGGCGCCTTGGAATCAGCAGCTGGCGCCTTGGAATCAGCAGCTGGCGCCTTGGAATCAGCAGCTGGCGCCTTGGAATCAGCAGCTGGCGCCTTGGAATCAGCAGCTGGCGCCTTGGAATCAGCAGCTGGGCTGTATTTCTCTTCTCTGAGGAGAATGGGGATAGTGGCAACTTCCTCCCTGGAGAACATCATGTGTTTTTTCACACAGAGAATGCAGGAGGGATCTTCTCCCCTGGGGCAGGCTGGGAGAGCTGGGAGTGTTCACCTGGAGAAGAGAAGGCTCCAGGGAGACTTGAGAGCCCCTTCCAGTGCCCAAAGGGGCTCCAAGAGAGCTGGAGAGGGACTTGGGGACAAGGGATGGAGGGACAGGACAAAGGGGAATGGCTTTAAGCTGAAGGAGCACAGGTTTAGATTGGATATTGGAAAGAAATTCTTGCCTATGAGGGAGGGGAGACCCTGGCACAAGATGCCCAGAGAAACTGTGGCTGCCCCTGGATCCCTGGAAGTGTCCAAGGCCGGGTTGGATGGAGCTTGGAGCAGCCTGGAAGAGTGAAAGGTGTCCCTGCCCTTACCAGGGGGTGGAACAAGATGATCTTTAAGATCCCTTCCAACCCAAAGCACTCTGGGATTCTATTCCATGGTTCTGTGAAGTCTGTCCATGGCTTTCTATAGCACTTGGCTCAGTTCAGCACTTTTCCAGCAGAAGAATGGGAATGGGACTGCTGTTCTCCTGGATTCCTGGGCTCTAATGGAAATGGGTAACTTTTCTGCTGAAGTGTCTCCTCCATTGTGTTCTTTGTATGGATCTTCAATCCTCACAGCTTATAATGGTGTCTTTACCTCCAAATAACTCCCTTTTCATAGTGGTAGTTACAGAGCCGCTGTCTGATGTGAGATCCATGAATATTCCCTATTTCTTCATTCTTTGGACACTCTCCCTGCCCATTTCCTTTAGATTTTCCTGCTGTAATGATGAATGCTTAGAGAACATTCTTACTGCACTTAATGAGACACAGACATTTCAACAGCTGAAGGCATCTGGAATTTTTACCTAAGAGTACAAAATTCAGGTGGTGTTATTTCATTCCTTCCTTTCTGAGCCAACAATTCACCTCATTATAATTGTATATATTTGGACAAAGCCTTAAACTTGAATGCAGTTTCTTGGGAGCCTCTTAAATTTTATTTTTTTTTGGCATAAAATGAAATACATTTCAACTTCAGTTTGGTTTTTTTTTTTTTTTCTTTAAAGGCAAGAAAAGAGAATTTGTTCCTGGAGTAGTTACTTTTTAAAATGATCCTTGAAGTCTTACCAGTGTGCACCACTAGAGTGTAGTGCTCATTGATAGATTGTTACTGGTCTTCTTGTAATGCTGGCCAACAGTGTGGCTTCTATGGTTTTATTTCACAACCTGGAGATACAACTTTTTCTGGGCTAATTATGTATTTTCTAAAGATTTCATATATTTGGGAATAGTTTGTTTTAAAATACTTTTCTTTATATTAAATAATTTTTCAACCGTATTTTAATAGTTTTAGAAGGTAGATAACATAAAAAGAGAAAGTAATATTTAGTTAACAGTATCTGGCAATTAGTCCTGCCTGCCTTTCATCTTTCCTATTTGGTTTATCTGGTTGTTGTTTTATTATTTTGTTTTGTTTTGTTTTTTAAACTGAAGGATTTTAGGCCAAAAGTACCAATGCATCTGTAATCCTTAACATGGCATGAAACTAAATTGGACTTTTTAGGTCATGATCCTGGGGAAAACTGTGGAAATGTGATTATTAATGCATTTGTATAAACATGGTAATTGGGGAGGGAATTCCTCCAGCTCTCTGAGGACTTGTGTTTATGGCAAATCTTTCTCAAAACAGATCTGACATGATAAACTATTTTAGTAAATCAGTTTGGCTTTCCAGGTTCAAATCAAAATGGGGCCATTAGGATCGTTAATAAATTAACTGTAATGATATTACTTAATTTTTTACAGTTGTTATTGTTCTTCCTTGCAGCTTATTTTAATATTTGCATATTTAAGACGCTTTCTTATTCTGCTTAGTGAAACAACTTTTTCTCAGAAAATGATACTTTTACAAATGCTGATTTATTTGTGTGGAGACTTTCTCCTTTGATTCCAAAGAGTTATAAAACTCCTAATTTTATTTTTTTATTACTGTTTTCTAGTTGGTCGAATTATGTTTCAGCTCTTCTCAGACATTTGTCCGAAGACTTGCAAAAACTTCCTTTGCTTGTGCTCAGGTAAATAACTCGAATATATTTCAAATTTTTATGGTGTCTTGCAATTATTATTTGTTTATACAAGTATAAAGCACAGCCACGGGCTTATCTGAGGAGCTAAATAGCTGTATAATGGGGATCACTCAGCACCTAATTCAGTGTATGTCAGGCTGGCAAAGCTCACCTGCCCAGGGGTTATCCCTTGCAATCCCTGTGTGACTCCTCCTCCACATCCCACTGCCAAGTGATTTGCAGCACATGGAAAGAGCTGCTTAGGCAGGAGGGGTTACAAGTAGATGGAGCTCAAAGATTTTGTCTCTTTCAAACAAAAATCAAACACATTTAGGGCAAAAAAATTCAGAAAAGAGAAGCCCAACCCGTGAGCTTTGTGCTGGCTGTTGTGGAAAAGTGTCTGAGCTCGGGGAGGTGCTGCAGCTCCAACCAGTGGAACAAACTGCTCTGTGTTTTCCCTGCCTGGGAAAAGTCGTGGCAATGCTGTCAAGGAGGGTAAAAAATGAGATTAAAACTTCCAGCAGTGGTCTGAAAGCTCACATCTCAGTGTCCCAGCTCAATTCCACGGTCAAGTGCCGTGCAGGATCCCATTCTCCAAGGGGATTATCCACAGCCTGAGGGACGTGCTGGAACATGGCCAAAAATGTGGGCACATATTCCTTGGGATTGATTGAGGTGGGATTCCCAATGCTGTAGCAAAGAGGGGCATGTTTTGGGGTGAAAGGGGGTGTGTCCATGCCTGTAATAAACAGCTTTGCTTGCATAACTCCTGTGGAAAATAAAACTGGGGTAGAAGAAGACCTGGATGGTGGGTGTGGAAAAGAACTTGTATTTGAGGGAAGACTTCTGTAAGTCCCATAAACAGCAGTGCCCTGAATGGCTTTTGTGCCACAGACTGCTCTTTGCCCTCATCCTGGCAGGGATGGGCTACTTGGAAGGGCAAACTTGGGATGTTTGAGCTGTCAGTTAATTTGGGGTGGAGGAATAATAGATTGTAAAGGGTGGGGTTGTCTCTGGGTGAGGAGCATACCTGCATTTGTGAGGTTAAATGTCCTCTGACTGGCTGTCAAATGCCTCTTCCATAACCAGTGGTGGTATGAAAGTGAATATTGGGGTTTTTTTATCCTGTCCCCTTACAAAATAACTCCTGTACATGTGGTTTGTGTGGGATTTCAGCTGTTGAGCATGGTATAATAAAAATAATATTCTTAATTGCCGTGTTCTGCCAGCTCCCCTCTTCCCAGGAGCTAAAGTGTCTCTTTGACATTCCCTGAGTGGAGCAGTATAAATCCCTCATGAACCTACTACACCTCCCCATCCACATGCTCAGTGTGGTTTTCCTTCTGGATTTGGCAGGAAATGTTAATGCAGCTTGAGTTTTTGGGATCACCTGCCTCAAAAACCACCAGCACCCCTGACCTCCAGCTGGCATTGAGGGGTGGCCTGGCACTGTGCATGGCCTGGTGAAGATGTGACACATGCTTGGAGCAGCTCAATCCCACTTTTCCAAGCGTGGATCACATTGAAACTGAGCTGAAGCCTGTTCTGAGCTCACATTTCTCTCCTGGGAATCATCTGGCACATCCAGATGTGGAAGTGCTCTGAAGAGGACTCTGTGAGCTGCAGCTGAGTGTAGCTGCAACCACAGAAAACAGTTAACCCATCATTATCCTGAACTCTTGTTTCCTTATAAATTATCCTGGGTGGATTAGCACACTCTTCCTTGGAAAGGGAGGAAATTTTTTTAAGGAACAACTTAATTTTCCCAAGAGTCCCTTTTTGCTATTTATAGATGGTGAAAAGGCAACAGGGTAGGACTGTGTTATCTTTTATAGCTTTGCTCTTTGATGACTCCCATATCCATGGGCACTGGGAAGGTAAAAGCCATGGAATGATTTGTCCAGTGACAATCTGTAGATTCTTTCTGTTTAACCTCCTCTGCAGGTGAAAAAGGAATTGGCAAAACAACTGGAAAGAAGCTTTGCTACAAGGGCACCACATTCCATCGTGTGGTTAAAAACTTCATGATTCAGGGGGGGGACTTCAGCGAAGGTAAAACAGCACTTGGAAAACTGGGGAGTTTTTTTAAAGGGAACAGAAACGTTGTAACTGATGTGGTTATAATGTGTAGAACCTCAGAAAATGCCATGGCAAGTATTGCAATGCCACAAAAATATTTCCTTTGCTGTGAAGTGTAGCCCAGGTCACCCATTTGTTAATTTTTGAAATTCGAAGATATTTCAGCTGCTGTAATATTGGTTTATTGTGCCATTGCTTACTGTGCCATTTGACACATCAACTGATGTGTTAAATCCTTGCTGGAGGGTTTCATCATTTTCTATCTTATTAAAACCATTCCAATCCAAACTGGAAGTGCTTTTACACTCTAGTGTCTGCAGCAGAGGCAACACTGATACAGGAACAAAACTGTTGGAATAAATTTAACAGTTAAGTAGTGAGCAAACTCTTAGGTGTTTAAAAGTATCTGAAGGAAGATTTTGCAGGAGTTTCTTTGTTTCCTTCCCTGCAGTCTGTGTACAACTGGATGTTTTATCCTGTTACCCTTTCTAGAAATCCCTCTCCTTACCAAAATCTTTTTTTGATGTGTCCTGAAATCTTGTGCCCAATCAAATGATTGTGGAGAAGGAATATTCCTGTGTTGAGTAAAGTAGCAGTGCCTTGTAAAACACTGGTGGAATGTTATGTACAGCTTTTGATAAATGAAATAAAAGTTTTAATTGATGCTTTTTAATGTGTAGGTAATGGAAAAGGAGGTGAATCTATTTATGGTGGCTATTTCAAAGGTAAGAGGAAATATGTCTTTGCAGATTCTTTATTCAGTTCTGAGATAAACAAGTCTTGATTCCCAAACTACTTAATGAAAACAGGTCTACTCATAGATCACCTTTTGCATGAAACTAATGTTGCATGAGAATTCTTTTTTATATGCATGACTTTCAGATAATTTTTTTTTTGTTAATATTTAACTTTAACTGACAATTAATTAAGGCTAACATTATTGGTTAAACATGACTTTCAGCATGGAGGTTAGGCAACTTTATTCATGAATAAACTCCTATCTTCCTGCCTAAAACTGTCAACATATTCTTTTGTTTATAGAGAATGTGGTCTTTTGCAAAATGAAAAGGTAAGAGACAAAAGCTCAGTAACACAAATTCAAACTCTGTTCCCTTGTACCCTCCCTAGTAAATATATAGACAACTGATACATCCCTTTGTAGATGGATATCTGTGTTGCTTGGAGAAATGAAGAGTTCTGTGTCTAACCTTTCTGAGGGTTAATGACTTATTCTGAGAGAGAATCCTGCCATAATTTCCAGCTCTAAACAGTTATTTCTTCTTTTTTTTTTTTTTTTTAATGTCCCTTTTCCTCCCCTTCCCCTACTCAAGGTTTGTATGCTTAGTGTTCATTTCTGAAGTGTTATTTACAAGCTGCACAAGTTATTTTCCTTGCAAAGAATTTGTGAATAAATTAAATTTACCTCTTTTAAAAAATCTGTTGGAAGGAAAATGGTGAGTTTATGAAGTATTTGTTTAAAAGACAGACAATTGTTTCTGAAAAAACAAGTGGCTACTGTGGTGTTCAAATATTAAGACACTGGATGTATTTGTTCTGTATGGGTTGCAAGTAGCTCTGCCTGGTTGTGCATGAAGTTTCTCTTAAAAAAGAGACCTAGTTTGATGTTGGAGTATTAAAATCTTTGGTCAAGGGAAGTCTTTAATAGATCCATAAATTAAGAAGTTACTCAAGGTTTGTTTCTCAACACGGTGAGTGCTGAATGTGCAGGATTGAGTTTTGATATATAATCTAAAAAGCTGCAGCTTTGTACACTCAAATTACTGTTTTTACTTCTGAAAATGACCTTCAGAAGGTTCTATATTATAATGCTGTGCAACCAGAGCTCCTCTTTAATTCACTGGAATATAAAATGCATGTTTAGTTTAGTCTTAATTGGTTTTATACTTAGATTCAGATATTTAGGTGGGTTTTTTTTCCCTTGTATGTTTTGAGCCTTCCAGTTTTCAAAGGAGAGGTGGCATCTTTAAGTGCCATGCCAGGGAAATAAATAAATGGCTTTTTCTCCTGATCTTTCCACCTGGAGTATAAATAACAATATCATGTATGTTAAGTCTTGTTTTAGAATGTAATTCTGCCAAGCTTGTTCTTATCCAAATAAGAATTAAAATCCAAATCTGTGAGAATCTAATGTTAATCGGAGGCACTAATAACGACTTTAATTATTTTCATTAGAAATGTTTGCACTATATCTGAAACTTCTCTGCTTTGTCTCAACTTTAGCTTTTAAGAGACTTTTATTTAAACCTGTTTTTTCCCCCCCACCCTGTTCACATTTCTCCAGCAGCAGCAGAATTTCTCCTCGTAGCATCCATAAGTTACTAAGAAAAAAAAAAAAAAACAAAAAAAAAAAACCCGCCTGCCTTGTCAGGGGAAAAAAAAAAATCTGACAAACATATTTTTTCTTCAAACAGATGAAAACTTTATTCTCAAACATGACAGAGCGTTCCTTTTGTCAATGGCAAACCGAGGGAAACATACCAATGGTTCCCAATTTTTCATGTGAGTAGATGTTGATCCCACAGTCGAGCTTTTCTTACACAGAGAAGCGCCGTTCATGAGAAAGATGGTATTGCTAAAATCCTCTATATATCCGTGTTAATCCACCTGATTTTTAACTGGGATGGAGTGGTAAAATGCACTAGGAATGGCTGGTGGCCTTCATTTGGGTTAGAAGCTGGATGTTCATTGCTTTTTTTTTTTTTTTTGCCCTCAAAATAGGGCTGATTTCGTTACGTTCTCGGCGTCCAGAAAATAAATTCTTTGCTTTTCTGTGCCCTCCAAATTTTGTCAGATTGTCTGCAAATTATGATGTGGGAGCATTGTATGCAAAGGGCAGTGAGACTTAAAGGTGATTTATCTGGTTTTGCATGTGCTCCTTAAAATATGATGATTTATGATTTACTTTGGGGGGATTGTTTTAGTTTTGTTTGTTTGTTTTCTTTTTGTTGGTTTTTTTTTCCCAGGCTTTTATTTATTGGGGTTTTTTGTTTGCTTATCGTTATTCTTCTTATTATTATCACTTTTTGTGCTTGCTTCTGACATGCTTTTTTTAATGTATTGCTGCATAATTGTGTTTACTTGTGCTTATACCAATACTCTAGTACCAACACTATGTAAAATTATGTGCTGATAATCAGATTTTTTTCTTCACTACTTAAAAAAAACTTTCCATTCTGGTAGCCACATTCTGCTCAAATTGTAGAAAACACATGACTACCTTTAGTAAATACTCAGGTCTGATAATTGAGGGTTTTCTGGTTAAAGCAGCTGTATTTTAGGGTCATTATCGGTATTTTTAAGCTTGCTAATTTTCCTGTGATTATTCCTCCTCTTACAAATTGCCTCCCGTTAATGTTTAACACTTTGTGTTTGGAAAGAGCAACTTTATAACTTAAGTCTTGTGCTGAGAAGTACTTTGTGAAACAACAGCTGGGGTTTTCAAAAGCAAAATTTAGAGTAGTTACTTAACTAGAAAAACTCTTTTTTTTTTTTTCCTCTTTGCCATCTTTCTTGGGGGAGAGGAATGAATGGCGCTTCCCTGTCTGCAGGAAAGGAGTAAATTGTCCTCAAGAATCTTCCTTTTTTATTTTTTCTTTGCCTGAAAAAGCTCTTCAGTATGATCTGACGGAGTTCAGATAAGAGACATTTTTAGGCCTCTTCCTAAAAAAAAAAATGTCCTAAAAATGGAAAATGCACAAGGAACCTTAAGAGAGGGTCTTTCACAGTTCAGACATTCCACAGTGGTAAAGTTGCTTCAAAACTTGGTTTCTCTTACCTTCAAAGGAAATTGTAGATGTCTGTGCTTCCTTACATATAAATCTGAATACATCTGTGTGCTCATTAAAACAGTCTGTATAAACAATACCCTGAATATAAATATATATATTATATAAATAAGCTCTCTGAAGGCATTGCTTCCCTATTTACTACGTGGTGACTTCCTTTGGGTTCTCTTGCCACGATTTTCCATTTTTAAGCTTATCTGAACAATACATGAAAACCTAATGATGTCACATGAGTCAAGCAGCTGTCATTTGAGGGCTCTAAAGTTTCTTTTCTCTCCTGCATTTAATTCCAAAGTCATCTTTTCCCCCTTAGGCTTTAGTAGACTCAGCTGGTTTGATTAGGTTTGAACACCTTTGTCTCTCCCCACACAGGTTGTGTTGGATGCTAAATTATAACTTGGGCAGGAAAATAAACAGAATTTAAGAGCACTTTCCCCAAATAGAGAAGTATTTTGAAAGATGCAGACTTCTTAAAAAAAAAAAAAATCTGATTTTTCATGAAATCAACATGAAGAGAAAGTGTTAGTTTGGGAATTCAGAGAGAGAGATTTAAACAGTTATCTCTGTGGAAGGTGGATTCCCCTCAGCTGCCTGTAGGAATCCAGAGCTGGTTTTAGGGTCTTGGTGGGGTGTCCTACCTGCTTTCAGCTACTGGGAGAGATGGATGGGGATGTTCTGATTACCTTCCTGCCCCAGGCAGATTTCCTGGATATCCTGGGATGTCTTAAATGACACGAGTGCCCTGGAGTCGGGGAAGTGAGTCAGAATTCCAAGTGGGAAACGACTGCTGCAGGTTTTCTCTGGGTAGTTTCTGCCTGAACTTCAAAATGCAGTTTATTAAAGCAGTTACTCTTGCTTGGTAGCATTTGTCTGATGCCCTGAGGGGTTGTACTGTGCATCCATACAGCTTTGCTTTAGTCAAATATTCACTTCCTTTAGTCATTTGCTTTAAGCTGAAATTAAAATGTGCTTTTTATACTCCAAGTAATGCTCAGTTTCTCTGTAGTTTACCATTAGGAAAATTTTGTCCTTCAAATGTATAACCTGAAAAGTGTGTGAAAGGCAGTCCTTTAGATTTTTTTTTTTAATGTTTGAATGTGTTTAATTTTATTGATTAGATCTGTAGGAAGGGAAGTAGCTCATCCCTTTCTGAACTTCTTTAGATTTTTGCATTTATTTTCATACATACGAGGGCTGAGAACTCTTGTTTATTGTGCACATCTAATGTAACAGAGAAGGAGTGCCAAGAAGTGATTTTCTTTTATATATTTGTCCAAGTAGGGCTGAAATAATGGCAAGAATCCTGACTAAAACAGTTTTCCTTATTCATCAGGAATGCTTTCCCTGCTTACCAGTGAAAAGTGTCATTTGGAATAAGGGGTCCTTACAGGGATTAATCAGGCAGCAAATCTCTTTGGCAGGTTGCACTGACAAGCCAGTCACAACAGGACTCTGCAATGCCTAAAAATCATTAAAAGTTGATTTAAAGTGGTCAGTTTTACCCGAAATAGAAGCTCCAGGCTCATCTTAATGTAAACAGGCATCTGACTCATCCTAAAATATCCTCAGCTCTCTTTGACTGGCAGGAATTTCTCTGGCATGACTGAACCTGAAGAATTTCTAAGCAATAATAGAGAGTAGAGCAGAAAAGGCAGTGGAAGTGTTGTTGGGAAGCTCCAGGGAGGGCAGGGTGAAAAGAATGACCTGAAATTAAAGCACTGGTGCAAACTGGCAAAGTGCAGAGGTAGAATGAGGAGTCAGAAGTGTCTCTGTGTAATATCAGAGGTGCTGTGTTTAGTGCTGGTGCACTGATTTTTCCCCCACTTTTTTTTCCTGACTGGAATAAGAGCAGGAGTTGGGTGGAAAGGAGGGTGTTTGGCTGAGGAAGGATTATGTGTTTCATGCAGATATATTTGAAATAGGCCACGTCTGTTCAGGTGTGCCTGAGAAACATTTCCTGCTCCGAAGGAGCACGTTGTGAGAGAGACCATTCAGGTGAAATACAGGAATTTCACTTCCCTTTTCCCAAAGGGATCTGTTGTAGCAGTTTATTCCAGGCTTGTGTTGAAGACAGTTGTAAGGCACCAGGCCATAAATCAGCTGTTTGTATGTTCAGAGAGCACCAGTCTCTGACTCTTTTCTGGGAATAACTTCCTTTAGAACCCTCAGGTATTTTGCAGGTGTTCTAAACACCATCTGGGTGTGTTAATCTTTACCTGTCCCATTTCCACGTGGATATTTAGCTATAGAATCCCTAGGGTGGGCAGAGGTTGGCAGGAACCCCTCTAGAATCATCTTCCTTTTTCTAGATCTCCAATACCTGCTTTGAATTGCTGCTGATAATATAATATTAATAGTAATTATTGGGGGAGCACATCCAGAGCACTGCACAGATGCAACTGATGTCTTTAGGCCCCTGATTTAGAGTCCAGTGGGGGATACTTGGTCTGGTCTTGGATATTCCAGGCTGTTTTCCTGTGGGGAATGTTCCTCTGGAGCCACATCCTCTGCTTCTCACTCGAGCTGAGCTGATCTCTTGTCTCTCTGGAGCAGCTCCATCGTGCATTTGACAATTCCCAACCTGCCAGGAAGGAAAGTCACAACTAAAATAAGTGCAACTCTTGTGAAAATGAGTGTCTTAAGTTCTTAAAAAAAAAAAATTAATGACACTCTTGATCCTCCAGGTGCTCACCTGGGCTTAACTCTGCTTCCATGGTCATCCAAAATCTGTCAAGCTACATTTAATAGAAAATGAGAAGTGCCTGTGCAGAATGAACAATAAGGAAACAACAGGAAGCAAAACAAAATAACCAACCTCTTTGTTTTATTTTCCCTGGGAAGTTGTGTGTAATAATTAATTTATTGCCTTGTTATTTAGCTCTGTAGCTTGCTGAGGAATACATCCCTATTGCAGCTTTGAGAGGAGTCTGCACTGTGTTCCTTATCAGCCCAAATTCTTGCCTCTGTTCAAAAACTATTTAAAACTTGAGCCTGATCTCCTATTACTGCCAGATTTATATTTTTTTTTCCATGTTGAGGGTGTCGTTGGTTTTAATGTGTCTCTCAAGCTCTGCTTGCTTGCTCAGAACTAAATAGCTATTTTTTGTTTTAAAAATGTTTAAATGCCTGGTGCCATGCCTAGTTACTAAATTCAAACAAACTAACCCCTTTGATCTGCTAAATGAAGGATAAAATAAGTTGTGAGGGCTCTTTTGTTTTGATTTTACAAATTATTTCTGAATATTACCAGCTCGTTAAAAGCAGTTCATTTCTTTTTGGTGTCCCAAAACAGGTATTTTTCTAATCAACAGTTAATAATTTCTTTTTTTTTTTCTTTTTTTTACTGTGAATGAAATACCTTTGAGCTAACTATTGAACAGTTTATTCATGTAAAACCCCAAAAAAATGTCAAATGAAAGGGGCTGATGTTGCATTATCTTTGAGCAATAGTGGTTCATGTGCACTTATCACACCAGCAGGTCCCATTGGCTTGATGAAAAGTTGATGCAAAAACGTTCCCAGGATACTTTTATGTGTAATAAGTAACAAAAAGATCATTCTGGTGCTCGAATAAGCAGAGGCATAATTAATAACCTGTAGTTTATTTTGGGGGGGGGGGGAGAATGTGGCTAAACTCAACTGATAATGCATTTTTAAACCATTGCTACTGCTCAGAATTAGACCAGACCCTAAAGCTCAGTATTAACTGGTGCAGGTATTTTGGCTTTTTTTCCATCTGCAGTGGGTCTGTTGTTGTGGAACTCTGGACAGGAGCAATCAATGAAAAAGAAAACACCTATTTTTCATAGTTCTAGAAAAGCTTCATAAAGCAAGGGAGCTGTCAGCCAAGTCTGAAATGTCTGAAGTTGTCCCCTTGCAGACTTTACACCTTTGATTTGGGAACCCAAACACTTAAGCTCTGCTGTGCCTGTGAAATTCCTCCCTTAGGAGGGGGTTCAGTGGAGCATTTGAACCCCTGAGAAGCTGCAAACGTGGGAATAAACCCACAGAAATTGAATATTCACCTACCTCAAGTTGGGCATTGCTGGGTTGAGACTTAGAGGGGAGTGGGAGGATTCTCTTTCCTGACTGATTTTGCAATAGTGTGACAAACAGGGTTTGTCTGTAGTTTTCTTTTTGCTTTTTAAGGAGAACTTTTAGTTTTCAAAATACCTTGTACTCTCAAGAAAATTTAGAGCCCTCTTTTAGGCATCCTTGTTCTGCATACGACTTGATTAATATGAATTTTAACCTTGTATTTGATAAAACATAGACACAGTTTTGTCTGAAAATGTATTACAATTTATTTCTGCCATTTTTGTGTAAAATTTACAGAAACAGTGTTACATCGTGCGCTCCAAAGGTAATGTCTCATTCCTCTAAGGCTGTGTCCTTTCCTTTTCTTTCTGTTTTTATCTTTTCTTGTTTTTCTGATCATATTGTTAATGTGCATTGAACCCTTTGCTAGGCCTGAAGTTCTTGGGGGGGGTGGGTGATAAAATGCTTTTATGAAAAAAAAGATGATTTTCTCCTCAGCAGTATCTTAGACCCATTTAAACCTGAGTGAAGAAAGGTATTGATCCAACTGGATAACTGTATCTGTTATAAAGCAGATGCTGAATGTTTTCAATTAATAGAAATTCTGTCTAGAAATGTTCCAATAAATATCATTTTGGGGGAGGAACTCACCCTGACTTCAGGTTTCCGTAGTGCAAAGGCAGGAGGTAGGTTTTGCTCCTGATGAAGTTTGAAGGGTTGATGCAGAAAACTTTTTGAAATGCTCTTTTAAAGGGCACACTCACAGAATAAAGGTCGTGTTCCAGCCCCAGCACTGAGGTGAGAAAACATTCAAAAGCACAGCAAGGATTTGGGGATCTGCTTCCTGTGGGAAGTTGTTCAGTCTCCCAACTCCTTGTCATGCACCTGAAAGGTTTTCCCTTGGGATAACGCTTTTCCTTGTGCTTTCACTCCATGAAAGGAGAGAAACCTTGTCCATTTTCTCTCTCAAATTGCCAGTTTAAGGGGAGAAACCTCTGCATGGGTTTTAAGCACCAACCATCCCTTTCTTTGCTCAGTAAGGCCTAGTCTACAGTAAGTTCCTTACTTAATTGGTCTCAAATGCTGCTACAGCCTCCACAGCCCCTCTGTTTGAACCTGCTGCCCTTCCCAGCTAATTCCAAACACTAAATCTTCCATACCATTGGTTTCATGGAAGGAAACCACTTCTTTTTTCACTCCTTTAAATCAGCTTTATAATTAAACCCCCTTAAAGTGTTTACTTAACAGCAGGTTGCTAACACAGTTAACTCTTGCTTAAGGAAATTCAAA
Organism: Chiroxiphia lanceolata; assembly: GCF_009829145.1. Classification (NCBI taxonomy): domain Eukaryota; kingdom Metazoa; phylum Chordata; class Aves; order Passeriformes; family Pipridae; genus Chiroxiphia; species Chiroxiphia lanceolata. The sequence goes on from NC_045637.1 coordinate 153,373,099, forward strand.
AGCTGCAAGGATTTTTCTCCTTGTAGGAATACCCTTTATTAGCAAGGGAACACCAAAGAACACCCCCAATATTGAGAAATTCAGTAGTGGCTTAATAGCATTTATTCCCCTGTGTTAAACCAAAGAAGTTTTCTGTATTATTTAGCATTACAGAAGTGGAAGGTCTTGGCATTTGGAGCTTAAAAACAAATCAGGAGTGTAAACACTCCTGATCCACAGTTCCATCTTTTGGGATGTGTTCCAGCACTGCAGTGTTTTGTGACCTAATAGCTCAAAACTCCAGGGAAGATATGTGGTTAAGAAGCAGTATTTTATTAGAGCACTGAAAAACTGACTTCATCCTACCCAATCTGTGCCACTGTAAATTTAGAAAAAGCATCTGTGATTGATTTTTTTATTTTGAGAGAGGGGAGCTCACTGGAGGAAGGTTTGAAAAGCAAAATAATGCTTGGGAGGAGAGAGAGGAAAGATGTTTTCACATATTAGAGTAACTTCAACTGCAAACGACCTGGACTTCTACTTTATTTCTCCCCCAATATTTGAGCAGGTTCTGATGTTTGTCTGGATAGGAGGGTTCCCTGTGCAGCAGGAGCTCAGGCTCACTTGGAAAAGTAACTTTATTTTGGGTTTGGAATAGGATAGAGACACCAGGTCGTAGAATCAAACAGATGGGTACAAAATGCAGTTGCATTTCCCATTCAGGCTGAATGGAGGAGCTGGAAAACAGGGAGGAAGTCTGGATTTAACTGTAGGGTGGCACATAATGTCCTGCTGTGGATTTTTGGGAGTTCATGAGCTGAAGTGTTGGCTGATTTAAGGCAGAACTGTTGCTTTGTGTTCCTGAGGCCGAGCAGGTACATGGAGGGGGAGAAGGAAGTGGGGGGAGGGAGGTAAAAGCAGAGAATCTCTCACATATCATAACTCTTGTTTTTTTTAAAATACATGACTTTAAAGTGACCTTGTCATCTAAGAAGTTAATAACCTCAGAACCATTTCAGTTCCACTAGTTACCCGTTATTTGTGGCCCAATTGTATCTTCTCTGTGATTACAGATTGTAGAGTTATATTAAACGAGTATTTAAAGACACATGTTTGAAAATTGTTTACTGCATGCATAAAATGATACTTGGTACAACTTTCAAGTATGCACAGTTAGTTAAACCTCAAACAAATTTCATGTAAAAGCTTAAAAAAGCCTTGTTTGTACAATCTGTAGTTTTAATAATTTTTAATTCGTTGAATTCCATGTATGTAACTGAATTTTTTCCACTATTTTTTTGTCTTACCTTCACCTCTTTTTTTTTTTTTTCCCTGTGTCATTCTCCTCTTTCACTTCATCTGAATCCCTGATTTTATTTTATTTTACCATCTTCCCATCTTGCTGTTTGTCAAACAGAACAACAAAACCTGCTCCTCATCTCGATGGGTAAGAATCCTTTCCAGTTTCTTTTCTCCAGTGGTGGCTAAAGTTTGAAGGGTTTAAGCCTTCACATGTTGCATTGAAAGTAGACAACAATGGGCAAACAAATTCTTAATTCTGGGAAAGATTATACAATAGAACGAGCTGGGAAACAAAAGTTTGAATTCCATCAAAATTTCAAGTTGCAGCTTATTTCCTAAAGCTGGACAAAAACTTGGATTGCCTTAAATCCTGACATTATGTCTTTAAAAACTGGTTGCTGCCCTCAGCCCATAAATCAGTGAGTTGAGTTGTCAAGTTTAACATCTTTGAATAGTCCTTTGAATCCCTTTTCTGAGGCGTGTTTTCATGCCCAAAATTTATGGGGCAAGTAAAAGAAGGAAAGAGAAATTGTGGTACCGTAGAACAAAACTGAGGATTCCTGAATTATAACTGTCCCTGCAATGCCAGTGGGGAATTTGTATTCTGAGCTTGGAGAGACCTATAAATTGTTCTTCTCTGGGGAAAACTGCCCTTTTGTCATGTTTATATATGGACTCTTGATGTCTGTTGCCCAAAATTGCTAAAATAGAAGGGTGGATGGGGGATTATGGTCTGTTCACCCTGAGAGTAGACTGACATCATGTATTTCCCTCAGATTGGAGCAGAGTGGATCTCTGTTTTATGCTGCATGTAATCTTAGCATTTAAGTTAATTTAAAATAAAATCTTATTTTTAACACATTAGGAGCTGAATGTTTCTATTTCACACCGGGTTTTTTTTACATCTGAAATCAGTCAAAAAATAATTATTTAACCCTGAAATCCGCTGGAAAAATAACCACGAGCCGTTTCTAAATGTGTTGTACCTTTTAAATGTTTTCTTTCTGCAGTGTCCATGTTGTCTTTGGACTGGTTATTTCTGGTTTTGAAGTCATAGAACAGATAGAAAACCTCAAAACTGACACTGCAAGTCGACCCTACGCAGACGTTCGGGTCATCGACTGCGGGGTGCTCGTGACCAGATCAGCGAAGGATGGTGAGCACGTGTCATGGTTTGAGATAGCCCAAATTCCAATTCCCTAGCTCCATCCCCCCTCCCACATCTCAACCCAATGTGAGATGGGTTTTTTTCCAGACAAAACACAACCAGACTCAGAATGGGGAAAGGGAATATATTACAATGACTGTACAAATAAATACTACAATACATTATACACACGACTACAACTATCTCTACCATGACATAAGTATTTACAATGGATCAGATCTCTTCTCCCCTCCAAATAAAAGTCCAGGAGGGAAAGAAGAGACAGATCCCTTCCAGTCTCTCAGGGCAGCAGCTTCTTCAGAGTAGCAGTCTCTAAGCAGCAGCATCTTCTAAGGCAGCAGGTTCTCTCTGTCTCTTCTGTTTCTTGTAGCAGCTGATAGCTGGATCTCTGCCAGCACACACGAGGGGGGGTATCCCCCTCGGCCACTCGTCTCTCCAAACGAGTGGTCTTCCGTGGGCTTCGTCACCCCAGACAAGGTCGTTTCACCACGGTCATATCACGAAGCACAGGGGGTCTTCGTGACGGTCTGGTATCTTCAGGAGATTCAAGCTCCTTGCAGGGCCTCTGTGCCCTGTCTCAGGCTGCGAGCTTCTTTGTAGCTTGCAGCAAGGGAGGGCCTCAAGGCCAACCTCCCACACCGTCCTGGCTGAGCTCTCAGGACGTCCGAGCTTCTCAGCTCCTCTCTGCAGTGCATCTTGCACTTCAAGGCTCTTTCAAGTAAGAGTCTATCAACTTCCTCCTTCCAGGAGGTCTCAAAGGAGTTTTGGGGGGTCTGGTATCAGTTCTTACCCCCAAGAACTCTGTAGAACTCAGCTGCTGACTCTCCTTCCCTCAGGTCTCCTTCCAGGAGTCCCTTCTCTGGTGCTGCATGTCTTTGTTGCTTCTTCGGTTCAGTTCTGGCTGCTGCTTTCTCCGGCCACTGCCACGGCCACTGCCCACGATGAAGAAAACATCTCCCGGCATAACTATAGGCACCTAGCCCAGCATTATGCTGTTCCAGGTCCCCACAGGCTCCAGCTGGGGCTGGGGGGCCAAAGCCCCCCCTGTGGGGCTCAGAGCCCCTTCCTCGTGGCTCACAACATGGCCACCTTCTTCTAACCACCAAACTACAACTCTTCTTTTCCGGTCTGGTTGTGATATGTTTACATTTTTTGCAGGAGCGCTCATTGGACAGAAATTCAAAACTTCCAGGGGTTTCCACCCCTTGGGGTCTACCACTTTTCTTATCCTCTGGGGAAAAACAAAGTCCAAACCACTACAGCACGGAATTCCCAAGCTTTTCAGGGATCTTCCCATTGCTCTCAGGGAATATAAAAACTATTCCAACATCTAAAAATCATCATAGTAAATCTCTGATCTCAGTCAATTCTTACGAGCCTCTACAACTTCAGTCTCGGTGTGGGTGAGGAAGGCACAGAGAAGGGAAAAAAGGTTTTCTGACCTAAAATTTGTCCCTTGCGAAATGTGTTGTTCCTGCTTCCTACTTTCCTTAGTTATGTTGGATATTCGTGTGGCAAACTCACAATTAGGAGTTATTTTTCTGAATTTGACAGAGGGAGACACAAACATGCTTCTCTTGCAGTTGGATTTTGTGCACTTTGCAAAGGTTTAAGACCATGTAACATTAATATAAGCAGTATATGGAGTCAACATAATCTTCCTTTTCATAAGTATTCATGGAATATAAATTCCCTTAAATATATGTTTGGACAGTTGCTGTGAAACAGTGCAGTGTTACAAGTTTGCATTTTCTACTTAATTTTTGACTTTCCTTGAGTACAATGTTGTTATTTGCATCCTTTAGAGAAAATCAAGAGCACGGATTGTGTAAAGGTGTGAGGGTGCAGAAAAGAGAGAATGACAGTTTTAGAAATAAAAAATATACAACTGAGGCTGCAACTAATTTGTTCTTAAACTTTGTTTTGCAGCCTGTGCATTGTTTTTAAAGAAACTATTTTTATTTTTTTTTTTTTTTTTACTATAAATGATCCTTGCTTGTCTGTGTACTCTGTCTTTGCTGGAAATTATTTGTATCTCCCAATATGGATTTGGGCTGGACACAATTAGATGTATTTTCATAGTGATTCTTTAATGCAACTCCTTGTGAAAAAGGTCACAAAGCTCCTCTGAATCAACATTTATAAATTTATATTTATATATATAAAATAGTCTGGTTTATGCTGTGTAAATCCATATACACAGTGTAAATTTAAAATATCTTTTAAGCTTTGGAGAAGAAGAAGAAAGTCTGTTCTGACTCCGAAGGCTCCGAGTCCTCCTCCAGTGCATCCAGCTCTTCAGAATCCTCATCTGAAAGTGAAGCTGAAAATGAAAGGAGCAGAAGGAGAAAGAGGAAAAGAAGAACTAAAACCAAACAGTCCAGAAAACGAAGGAAGGAGGAGAGGAGGAAAGAGGATCCAAGGTGCAAGCGAAGCTCAAACCAAAGACGGTGACTAGTCCCTTAAACTTAAGAATTTTGGAGAAATATGAGAAGTTCTCCTGTGGTTTCAAGCAGTGAACATGAAAATGCTTTTATTTAAGTTTGCATTTTGATGCTTGATTTTATAAACAAACTATAAACTAACCAACCAAACAAGCAAAAAACCCTAAAGATGAGCTGGTTGAGTAGAGTTTTTCAGGAAAGAATTCAAGATCTTTGTAGGCAGGAGCTACAGCAACAAATGAGATCTCAACTTGTGAAAGTATTTGGGGCTCAGTACAGCTGTTCAAGTGAGACTTCAGGCAAATTAATAGGATTTTGATATGCATTTGATGATATTCAAAAATATTTCATGGCAAGTTGTAAATTAAAAGCAGAATTATTTGCTGCAAAGCAAGGACTGAACCTTCTCCCCAGTAATAAAGGGGCATCCTTCCTTTAGCCTGAAATGGGTTGTTAAACCATCTTTAGGTTTGGGGTGGGCTTGGCTTGGAATTCACTTGCAGTGAATATGAAAATGCTTTTATTTAAGCTTGCATTTTGATGCTTGATTTTATAAACAAACTATAAACTAATCAACCAAACAAGCAAAAAACCCTAAAGCTGAGCTGGTTGATTAAAGTTTTTCAGGAAAGAATTCAGGTTCTTTGTAGGCAGCAGCTACAGCAACACTGAAATGAGTAAATCTCAGCTTGTGAAAGTATTTGGGGCTCAGTATAGCTGTTCAAGTGAGACTTCAGGCAAATTAGTAGGATTTTGATATATATTTGATGGTATTCAAAAATATTTCATGACAAGCTGTAAATTAAAAGTACAGCTGTTCAAGTGAGACTTCAGGCAAATAACAGCATCTTGATATATATTTGATGATATTCAAGAATATTTCATGGCAAGGTGTAAATTAAAAGCAAAATTATTTGCTGCAAAGCAAGGACTGAACCTTCTCCCCAGTAATAAAGGAGCATCCTTCCTTTAGCCTGAAATGGGCTGTTGAACACAGTTGGGTTGTTAAACCATCTTTGGGTTTGATGCAACAGGTGGGCTTATCTTGGAATTCTCTTGGAAAAGAGGTGTGTTCCCAGCTGACAGCTGACTGTGCTTCTCCCCATAGCAGCCTTTCTGACAAGAGTGATGTCCCAGACAGAGTGGACGTGAGCACAAAGAGGGACAAGCCCGTGGTACGTCCTGAAGAAATCCCCCCAGTGCCTGAAAATAGATTTTTGCTCAGAAGAGATGTGCCTGTTGTCAATGTAGAGCCTGAACCGTAAGGAACTCTGAGCTTTTTATTCTGCCTTGCTGAAAACTGTGCATGAAATATGAAATATTCCTGTTCACATCCCTGTTCCTTAGCGCTGGGAGCAGGTGGTGGCCGGAATTCCGGCGTTTAATTGTCCTTTTTACAGTTTTCTCTGTAATATTCCTTCCATCTCCTGAGTTGGTTTCATTGTTCCTCAAGCATCAAAAATCCCAGGCAAAAATTTGCCAGTGTAAAACCACAGCAAATATTTAACTGCAAGGGAAACTTGGATTTGGGAGAGGTGATTTGTTTTCATCTTGCTTAGACCAAAGAAGAAACTTGGGTTCAAAATCAGTCACCCAGAATTTTAGGACTCATCAGTGTTTGACTGAGAGAAAATACCCATCTTTTGCTGCGAAGGAAGTCAGGAGTTCATGAGAATAATTTCAATTTGTGTTTTGCACCTCCACTAAATTGCAGTTGGGTTGTTTCTTTGTCAAGTTTCCTTGGTTTTGGACTCTGAGTTAAGACATTACAGTGCCAGATATCTCAAAAATCAGGGGTTTGGTTTTTAGGGTTTTGGTGTTTTGTTTTATTTTGGTTTGGGTTTTTTTTGTCTTTTGGGTTCTTTTGGGGTTTTTTTTGGGTGGGGGGGTTTGGTGGTTTTGTTGTTGTTTTTTGGGGGGGGGGTGGTTTGAGGTTTTTTATTTTATTTTTTTCCTTTTTTGTATTTTTTTTTTCAGTTTTTGGTTTTTTGGGTTTTGATTTTTTTTTATAATTTGTCTTTGGGGTTTTTTTTGGAGGGGGATTTTTGGGTTTTTTTGGGGGGATTTTTGGGTTTTTTTGGGAGGGTGTTGGGGTTTTTTTGGGAGGGTGTTGGGGTTTTTTTGGGAGGGTGTTGGGGTTTTTTTTTGGTTTATTTTGGGGGGAGTTCTTTTGGGTTTTTTGGGGGGAGGCGTTTTGGGGCTTTTTGGGTTTTGTTTTTTGGGATTTTCTTTGGTGGAGGTTGGGGGCTTTTTGGGGGTTTTGAGGAGTCTTGGTTTTTGGGGGTGTTTTTGGTCTTTTGGTTTTAGGAGGGTTTTGGGGGTTGGTTTTGGGGGGTTTTCGGTTTGGGGGGTTTTTTGTTTGGGGGTTTTTTGTTTGGTTTTGGGGGTTTTTGTTTTTTGGGGGGGTTGAGTTTTGAGGGTTTTTTGGGGGAGTTTTTTGAGCTGTTTTTTGTTTGATTTGTGTTTGGGGGACATGGGGGCTTGTTGGGTTTTTTTGTTTGTTTGTTTAAATTTCAATTAATGGTTTAGTCTCCTGTAAGTCTTTTCTTGGAACATCACTCATATTTCCAAAGATTTAGCAACTATTTCTTTTGAGGACATTACACAAACTGTAAAAAGGAGGATTGAATTCCCTCTTCTTTCCTAAGCAAGAAGACTTTAGAACCTGTGAGCTCTCCTGAACTGAGATCCTGAACCTCTTCTGCTCATGTTGCCCTCAGGATTTCTGCCCCAAACACAAATTAACCTCTTGTAACAGGATTTTGCAAGTCCTTTGTTAGCATTTATTTATGTGTAAAGACATCAGGCTGCACATTTGCTTGAAAACAAATACATGTTGATTTGCCTTTTGTTGCAAAATTGTCTCATTTCTTGGAAAATTCACCGAATTCTTAGTTCTGCCTCAAAATGAATGAATAAGATGATGAATATTTTTCATTATTAACTTAAAATTAGGTTAAGTTAACTGGGTTTTTTTTCCATGCAAGCTCATATTTTATTAATTTATGTAGGAAGCTTCTTGATGCCACTCCAGTTCTGACTGACCAGAAACCATCAGTCTCCAAATCCGGAAGAAAAATTAAAGGAAGAGGCACAATAGTATGTGACAGTTTTATTTATTTATCTATTTCTTTCTTCTCACCCAGAGTATCTTCTCTGACCTTGAGCTTTGACTTTCCTTGGAGGCTTTGTAGGATGCTTTATTTACGTGTTTATTCACATGTATTTATTTGCATTCTAGTTCAGGAGGTTGAAATATTGTCAGGTAGCTGATTTTTATGATGCAGGTTTCCATTCCTTCTTGTTACTCTCTTAAAGTTTGGGGAAAACAAAGGCTTAATTCTCAGCCACAAGAAGTCTCCAAACATAAGAATGAAATTGTTTCTTTTCAAAGATGGAAACTAATTCAGGCAGATTCATCCCACGCAAGCCACAAGATCCAAAGCAATGAGAAGTGACAAGAGCTTTTCCTCTTCCCTATTCATTGGATTTCCTTGTGTTTTCTCTGAGCATTAGGACTGCAACAACATAAGACACACCAAGCTGCTCAGCAGTGTCCTGGGTGTCTGCAGCATTTTCTGATATATAATTCAAAAGTTTTTCTTCTCTAATAACTCACAATCCAGGCCCTAAACGCTGCACAGCTGTGCTGTTGTTTTTCACTCAGTACAAGGGGGAAAAAGTAAGAAAAGCTGCTGTAATTGTGCATTTGATTCCATTGGATTGCAGCATATTCTTCCCCTGGAGAACCTTTTCCTGGATCAGCTTAGCAGGTGGCATTTGGGGAACCATAAAGCCAAACGAAGCCTTGGTCCTGCCAAATGTTTTTGCAAGTGGAAGTTCTCAAAAAGAAAAGTGCATATACAGATATCAATATATCTATAGATATTCTAATTAAAAGCTTCATTAGGTTTCTCTTTTTTTTTTTTTAATCATTTTAATGCCCTCTTGAAAAAAATGAAGGATGAGAACAAGGTGTCATTTAGGGCCAGCACTTAGCTGGAGAAACACATTTTTCTGCCATCTCTAATAATCTGATCAGCAACAGTTTCTCTTTGGGGTGAAGTTGTTTGATGTTTTCCAGAATATTTACTTGTAGATTCCAAGATGCTCCTGAGTAGACTGTCTGAGAATTAGGGAGATCCATGATACCTTCACAGTCATCTGTAAAAGCTTTTTTAAGTAGTCATTCCTTCAGCCCAAATTAGCTCTACATGGAAGGTTATCCTTATATTTTTTTATTTAAACAGGGTATCTTAAAGACTTTTGTAATTAACTGAATAAATCAACACGTGCATCTTTCTGATTTTATTCTGGGGGACAACACTTTTTTTTCCCCTGCTTTTGCTTTCAAAAGTGGCTCAAAATAATTGAGTGAAATCCAGATGTGTTTTTTCTTGAGTCAAGGAGCATCTGATTTCCTCACAGAATTTACCTGAGTGTGTATCCAACTGGGTAGTGCAAAATCACAATTTACTATATTAGAGGGTTTTTTGTCTGCTGCACAAGTAGCTCTTATTGCCTACTTAAATGCTGTTCCTAAGCATAGTTCTTTAAATATGAAGCTTCTTTATTCTTTTTTTGTGAAAGAGTTTTGGGATTTTTAGTGTTTGGGTTTTTTTTGGTTTAGTTTGGTTTTTTTTTTTTGTTGGTTTTCTATTTTTTATTGCTTGGAAGGTGTTTTAAACTGGATTCTCATTTCTGCAAAGCTGAACAGCAGTAACTTTGGAATAGGGCTTGTCTTTGCTCATATGAGCAGTTAAGTGCCTGTTAACTGAAGTGAAACATCTGTGCTTTAACATCCAGATAAAAAAGATAGTTATCTGCAGTAATTGTGAATCCATGGCCTCTTCCTTGATCCTTCCTTTTATGTTTAGGAGAAAAGGGTGAGCTTCTGGCCCCCCTCAGGCTTTGTAAAACACCCTGAGTATGAAAAGACACAGTTTGCTATGTAAGAAAGTTGCATAATGTGGTTTTTTTTCTGTGCTTTCACAGCGATACCACACCCCCCCCTCGATCCCGGTCGTGTTCCGAGTCCGAGGATGACGAGAGCAGTGAGACCCCTCCTCACTGGAAAGAGGAGATGCAGAGATTGAGGACGTACCGACCTCCCAGTGGGGAGAAGTGGAGCAAAGGAGATAAGTAAGATCCTTATTATAAGTTTTATGGTCTGGGGGTTTTTTTACACAGTGTTTAACACATTGTGAAGATGTACCAGGTGGATGTACCAGGACGAGAGGAAACGGCCTCCAGTTGTGCCAGGGAAGGTTTAGATTAAATATTAGGAAAAAAACAATTCATGGAGTGGGTTGTAAAGAACAGGCTGCTCAAGGAAGTGGTGGAGTCATCATCCCTGGAATTGTTCAGAGAAAACATGGATGTGGCTCTTCAGGACATCAGTTCTGGGCTCCTCAGTTCAGGAAGGACACGGAGGGGCTGGAGCAGGTCCAGAGAAGAGCAACGAGGCTGGGGAAGGGACTGGAGCACAAGTGCTGTGAGGAGAGGCTGAGGGAGCTGGGGGGGCTCAACCTGGAGAGGAGGAGGCTCAGGGGAGACCTCCTCGCTCTCTACAACTCCCTGACAGGAGGGGGGAGCCAGGTGGGGGTCAGACTCTTCTCCCAGGAACCAGCAGTAGGACAAGAGGGCTTGGTCTCCAGCTGTGCCAGGGGAGGTTTAGGTTGGGTATTGGGAAGAAATTTTTTCCAGAGAGGGTGCTCAGCCATTGGAATGGGCTGCCCAGGGAGGGGGTGGATTCTCCATTCCTTGGAGGTGTTTTAGATGAGACTGGATGTGGCATCAATGCCGTGGTCTGGGAACCACAGCGGGGTTGGAGAAGGGTTGGACTTGATGATCTTGGAGGTCTTTTCCAACCCGGTTGATTCTGTGACAAGGTTTGGTGGTGAACAAGGTGATGATATTGGGTTGACATTGGACTTGGTCACATTAAAGGTCTTTTCCAACCTTAAAACTTCCATGGTTTCCTTTAGCCCCTGACTGGGTGATAGGGATTCTTTGGGTACCAAGTGAGACAACTGAATCCACGGACCCTTTATTGCTTTGGTTATATGTTCCTTCTGCAATTGCAAACTGTGCAATGGATGGAAGCCAACTCTCCAAAATTTCTGACTTGATACTAAATATGAGCTTCTGTCAAATTATGAGACAGAAACTTCAAAAGGAAAACTAAAAAATACTATGTATAACCATTATTGAATAATTGCAAATGTTTCTGGTGGTTCTTTTTTATATGGTGAGATATGTTTTAAAATTTAAATATTTAATAATATCTAATAATATAACAACAATGTTAATTTTAGTAATAATAGTAATATTTAATATTTAATAATACTAATATGTAAAAGTGGTTTGAGAATCCTGCAGTTGTAGAGGTCAAAGTCCTGCAGAGTAGGGTAATTAAAACATTAAATCTCTTCACACGGGTTCTACAATATGCAAAATTTGCTGATGTTGGCCGATTTATTTCTTAGTGATGTAATTCTTAAAATGAGTGTAAGAAGCTCAGTCAGAACACAATTGCCTGTAGTAAAGTGTGTGGGTGTATCAGGTTCTTATATCTTGATTTAAAATAGAGTTTAAAAATACTTAATTTATCTGAAGTTTTAAAAGAATTTCCACTCAGGATGGGGCTTTCTGCGTTGTTTTCCAGGTTGAGTGATCCGTGTACAAGCAGATGGGATGAAAGAAGTGCATCCCGGAGATCCAGGTCCTGGTCCCATAATGGTTATGCTGATCTAAACACCACAAGATACTCCAGCCATCACAAGAAGCACAGGAAAGAGAAGAAGAAGGTGAAGCATAAAAAGAAGTCTAAAAAGCAGAAGCATTTCAAGAAGCACAAGCAAACGAAAAAAAAGAAAGCCTCGGCCTCATCAGATGTGGAATCTTCTCATTCCTTCCACAGGAGGACAAAGTCATCTTGTGATCGTGAGAGGAAATCTCGTTCTTCTTCCTTGTCTTCTAGGCGTTCATCCAGAAGGGACTGGTCCAAGTCTGATAAGGAAGATCAGAGCTCATCATCTTTATCAAGCAGAGGGTCTCGCTCTTACTACAGGTCCAGGTCCAGATCCAGATCCAGGTCTAAATCAAGGTCTTACTCCCGAAGAAGTTCTAGATCGAGATCAGCCTCTAAATCATCACGTTCTCGAAGTAGGTCAAGGTCCAGTTCTAACCCCAGGCAGCAAAAGACTGTTCCCAGTTCTCCACGGAATATTTCAACCCGATTAAATGACAGTAAGTTGACCAAGGCAGCCGAGCCCGTCCGAGCAGTTCTTCTGCCCAGTGACAAAGTTGTCGTCCCACCAGTTGTCCCCGAAAACCTCCCTGTGATACCCTTAAGTGACAGTCCACCTCCCTCGAGGTGGAAACCTGGGCAGAAACCATGGAAGCCATCCTACGAGCGAATTCAGGAAATGAAAGCTAAAACAACCCATTTAATACCCACCCAAACTAATTACAGCCTGGTGGTCGTTAAAGAGGCCAACACGTCCTCCTCCTACCGCAAGCGGGAGAGGAGCTCGGAGAGCGATCGGAGCGGGTATTCCAAAGGCCGCAGTGACAGGAGCTCGGAGAGTTGGCCAAGGTCCAGGAGCAGGTCCTCCCGAAGTCGGTCCTACTCCAGATCCTACACAAGATCCAGAAGTCCATCGAGCTCTAGGACAAAATCCCACTCTTCTGGCAGGTCCCCGTCACCGAGCAAATACCGCAGTGACCGGTCGGGGTACAGCGAGTCCACGTCTTACTATTCCCTCAGCGACGAGGACAGACACGGGAACAAAAGGAAATCCACGTCCAGCGATCAGAAAGCTCGGGGCCCCAAACTGAGGCAGGAGACGAGCTCGGAAAGTCCCCTGCCTCACAAACATCCCAAAGACTACGATGAGTCTTCCCAAGGATTGAAGGAGAGCGACACTTTGTCATCCTCAGACTTCTCCAGCGACAGCGAGCGCTCCGCCAAAGCAAAAGCGGTCCAAGAGAAGGAAAGTCGTTTTCCATTAGAAGGGGATGCTCAGAAACAGGATAAAAATAGCTTGAGTTCCGAGAGAGGGGAGGAGAAGTCCAAGTGTGAGCGGGATTCTGATCGCTCCAAAAGGAAAGCAGGGAAGGAGAAGTCTCTGGAGCAACCCAGAGGAGGGGCAAAAACGAAACGGAAATCCTACTCAGGCAGCAAATGGGACTCGGAGTCAAATTCCGAAAGAGGAGAGGCAAGGCATAATAGGGGGGATTCCAGACCCTCCTCTGGTAAAGAAGAAGGAGAGGCCACCTCAGGGTCTGATACAGAGCTCAGTGTCACCAAAAGGATAAAGAAACAGTCCAATTCCTCCCAAGGCTTTTTGGACTCTGATTGGAAGACAAACAAACAGTTGTCATCTTCTGAATCCGACAGTTCCTGTTCCAGCTCAGCAGACACTCGAGGCAAGTCAAAAAAACACAAGCATGGGTTGAAAAAACAACTTAAGAAATCGCATTCCAAAAAGCCAAAAGAAAAATCCAAAGGGAAAAAGGAGAAAAAACACAAAGTCCAGAAAAGAAAAGAGATGTTTCATTGGCAGCCCCCCCTCGAGTTTGGTGAAGAAGAGGACGATGAGATAAATGAAAAGCCAGTTACCAAGGATGATAAAAAAGAAAAGCAGCTTACCAGGGACATAAAGGATAAAAAACAAGTTTATGAAAAGGATGAAATAGTCACAGATAAAATGGGAAATGGTGAAAAGTCGTGTGGGAGTGAAAACCTTTTAGATAAAAACACCACAGGTGAGGCCTCCCCAGATCGCAGCAACCTTAATAAAGAGAACATTGAAACAAACGCTTCAACTGGTGCTTTAAACTCAGGAATAAACGTTTCTGCCTGCAAGAATGAGATTAAGCAAGCTGAAGAAAGTAACCAGAACGGATTGGAGGACGTTATTCAGACAGATGACAACATGGAGATCTGTACTCCGGATCGTAACTCGCCAGGGAAGGTGGATGTGGACGTTTTGTCTCCTGTCATTCTCACTCCTAAACCCCAGGCTTTAAGTGCTACTATAAAAAAAGAGCTACAGGTTGAGACCCCTGAGCAGGATGCTGTCAAACTAGGAAACAACATTAGAGACTTGATTCATATTAAAGAAGAAAAAGAAACGGGAAGGCAAGAAAGTAACTCTGTGTTTGGTGCTAAAGACTGTGGTTTAAAAAGTGAAATGACTGAAAATACGCAAAGCAATATGATAGACAATAAATGGAAGCCTTTGCAGGGTGTTGGTAACTTACAACCAGCAGCAATTAGTACAGCCACGGAGGTTAAGAGTGTAGCAGTAGCACCAGAGCCTAAACCAGCAGGTTTAAGGATTGAAATAAAAGCCAAGAATAAAGTAAGGCCTGGGTCTCTGTTTGATGAGGTCAGGAAAACAGCCCGGCTCAATCGGCGGCCCAGGAACCAGGAAAGTTCCAGTGAGGAGGAATCTCCAAGCAGAGATGACAACAGTCCATCCAGGAGCCTCAGTAGGTCACGGAGTAAATCCGGGTCTAAATCTCGACACAGAACAAGGTCCATATCCTACAGTCACTCCAGAAGTCGATCCCGAAGTTCTACATATTCATACAGGTAAGAAGTTGGTGCTGCTCCCACAGCCTGCCCTGGGAACTTGGAAGTTTTCTTCTTTTCAAGGCATGTTTTTCTTTTTCAACTCATGTTTTTCTATTGAACAGCACAGTGTCATAGAATTATAGAGCGGGCTGGGTTGGAAGGGACCATGTCATTCCATCCCCCTGCCCGCCCTGGGCAGGGATAGCTTCCACTAACCCAGATTGCTCCAAGCCCATCCAACCTGGCCTTGGACACTTCCAGGGATGGGGCAGCCACAGCTTCTCTGGGAAACCTGTGCCAGGGCCTCGTCACCCTCATAGTAAACAATTTCTTCTCAATATCCCATCTAAACCTACCCTCTGTCAGTTTAAAGCCATTCCCCCTTGTCCTGTTCCTCCATCCCTTATCCCAAGTCCCTCTCCAGCTCTCCTGGAGCCCCTTCAAGCTCTTGGAAGGGGCTCCAAGATGTCCTTGGAGCCTTCTCTTCTCCTGGATGAACACCCCCAGCTCTCAGAGGTGCTCCAGCCCTGCGATCAACTTAATGGCAAGCATGGAATAAATATTTAACTTAAAAGATAAAGATTTATAACTTTTTTTTGCTTCCTCTTCAGTTCTGTTCTGTCCTGTTGTTCACTGTAGGTCAAGAAGCTACTCGAGAAGCAGAAGCAGAGGGTGGTACAGCAGAGATCGCTCAAGGAGTCGAAGCAGCTCTTACCACAGTTACAAGAGTCGTAGGTGAGTTTGTCTGTTTGGAGATACTGCAGGACATGTTGTGCCCCTCTTGCTCCCCCTCTCCCCCTGCTCTCTTCAGCACTTGTATTTTATTAACTTAAGATGTCTCTGTGGTTTTGTTTCTGTCAGTCGAAGCTACAGCCGAAGCCGATCCAGAAGTAGTTCTTACGGTCATCACAGTCGATCCAGGTATGGATTCTAGTTGTGTACAAACTCTTCAATAAATGGACTTCTTATAAAAATGCCTTTAAGTAAGAATGCTTTTTATTTATATTTCTTTAAAATAGACTTTAATCTATAATTCCATAACATACAAAAATAATTTATATCGTGTATGCTGCGTATTTCATTATATATACTATAATATCCGTACATATGTAAATACATATTTATCAGAATACTTTTTAAGAGTGCCTTTATCTCACAGAGTCTGGAATGGTTTATGTTGGAAGAGCACTTAAAGATGATCTAGTTCCAACCCACCTGCCATGGGCAGGGACACTTTCCACTATCCCAGGTTGCTCCAACCCTGTCCCACCTGGCCTTGGACACTTCCAGGGATCTGTGGTACTTAAAACTCTAATATCGTTGTAACAACTTGAATCAAAGCAAAATCAGTATAAGGCATTTGAAAGCTGGAAATAACCAAATTATCCCAGCATTACAGTTACAGGTGATGATATGAGATGAGAAACAGTGAACACATCCCCCTTTTTTGTTAAAATAAAATTGAGTTATAAACGGAATCCCTTTTGCTTGTTTTCGAAATAGCAAACAAGGTTTTTACAGCATCTACAAAAAAGAGAAACCACAAAACTTTATGGATGCTTATTGTGTCTTTTCTAGATTAGTAAATTTGACATTTTTACTTTTGCTTTGAAGATAATTGTTGTTGTGTTGAAACTTTTCTAAAGCACGGAATTGTTTGCCGCAGCCTTCAAAAGTAATTTCTAGCCAGCCCTTCGTCTCTGTATGTAAATGTCATTTGAGCCTGCATATAAAATAGCATTTTAGACAAGAAATCATAAATTTACAGTTGCCTTCTTTTCCCTTTAAAGTAGGTCCTACACATACGACAGTTACTACAGCAGGAGTCGGAGTAGGAGTAAAAGGAGCGACAGCTACCGACGGTCTCGGAGCTACGATCGGAGATCCAGGTGTGGTTTGGCACTGGATTTGTGGGGAAAAAATTTGCTAAATACATACCTGTGATGTTTAAGGAAGGCCAGTGTGCTGGGTTTTTTTCCCTCAAGCATAAAAAAAGTAATAATTAAAACCAATTAAAATCCGAGCGTGTGTGTGAGTGAGGAAGTCAGAACTTCTGACACACTAAATATGAGGATGGGGAAGAAGTAGGATAAGAAAGATTTGAGTTCCAGTTCATTGTGTGAATGCATGCAAAATGTTCACGTTTTCCCAGTCACCATCCCTGGAAATGTTCAAAAAACATGTGGAAATGGCACCTGAGGACATGGTTTAATGGGGAAGACAGTGCTGGTGCTGGGTTAACAGTTGGACAGGTCTTTTCCAACCTTCATGATTCTATGATTTCTGATTTTTTTAATAGTATTAAGTGATTTTTAAAAACTACACAGTGAACTAACTCTCAGGATTTAAATCAAAAGCTGCCTGGTATGCAAAGAATTCCATTGGGTGGTAAATTCTTTTTGGTTTCAACTGCAAAAATGGATTTAAAACAATCTGGAAGGGAAAGTAAAAAATTGCAGTGAAATCCAGACTTAATTTTTAACTTCCTAGAATGTATTTTGAAAGAATAGTTTTACCTACCTGCAAATCTGATGAATCTGGAATAAATTCTATTCTGCTCTGTCCAGGGGATTTACAGAAGTGCAAGTGAGCACATTTCACAGAGATCAGGGGTGGAGCAGGAGATATAGAGAGATATAGATTTAATATCACTGATGATTGGTTTTATACCTTTTAATATGTCCCCTATTAGTCATAAATCATACAGGTCTCTACAACTGCTGTAAAGTTTCATCCTCTGCCCTCCTCATACTCATTTTTTCCCAACCTTATAGCAACTCTTAAAGGTTTTGCTCTCAGTCATTTCCACAAGACAACTTTCATCTTGTGTTTGAGAGGAAATCAATTAGATTAACAAAGAATGTGGAAATAAACTTGCAAAATCATTGTCTTATTATGTTGAGAAGCTTCAAAGAAGCAATGTTGGATTAGGATACACTCACCTTTCATTTAGAAAGCTTCCCTTGCAAGCAGGAGGCTAAAAAAAAAAATCTCCAATGAAAGCTTATTTCTGTGTAATTGGAATATTTCCTGTGGTTTGTCTGAAACCATCTGGACTCTTTGTTGATGTTTGGCCAGGTGCTGAGCTTGGGATTCTTCTGGATAAGCCAAACCATTTTAATACACAATTTCCACACTGCAGAGACACACACACACACTGTTCTTGTGGTTCTGGGGCCTAATTTTCAAGATCCTTCTTCAAACAAGAAAATACAACATGTATGAAGCAAGGATTTGTGAACTTATCTTAGTTGAGAGATGCTTGCAATATGAAATCAGATGTGTTAGAATATATTTCTCAGTCAGCTATTAGCATTTATAAAAACATTAATTTTGGATGGTTTTTAGCTGTAAAAGACAAAGCAAGAAGTTACAGAGAACTTGCCTTGAGTTATCCAGGGCAACACCACGTAAAGTTAATTATTATTTCAATTTTGAGAATCCTTTACTGAATACTTCAATTATAAGAAACACCGCCCTGTAAAAGACTTTGTGTTTGTTTTTCTTATCTGTGTCCATCTTAACAATGTTCTTTACACGATGTAGATTTGAATTTGAAGCTCAAATCTGAAGCAGTTCTGAGACATTTTTGAACCTTTTTTCCTCGCCAGGTCCTACGGCTCCGACAGCGAAAGCGATCGCAGCTACTCCAACAACAGGAGCCCCAGTGAGAGCAGCAGATACAGCTGAAAACACTTCTGGGAGGATGAAAACTGTGTTTCACCATTTTTTCAGTGTTATATTAGGAAAAAACCAACCAACCAACAAAACCAAACTGTTTTGACGGTGTCACAAGTGAAGGCTGTTCGCTGAATTCGCTGAAACTTTCCCATTTACCGGTGAACTCGCTCGACTCTGTGCTCACAGAGAGAAGGACTGAGCTCCACAGCTGAGTTGATTTTTTTTTTTTTAAGTTTTTTATGTGAAATGCAACTTTTACAGGATAATTAAAAAAAAAAAACAAAACCAAAACCCAGCAGTTTTGTTTCCTCGAATTAGCTTTTCCAAGCCATGGATGACTCTTAGATGAATTGCTGCCACCGCTTTTCCGGGTGCAACAGAGTCTGTTTATAAATAAAACACCTTGAGGGCTTTGTGCCCGTTCCTGGGAAATGTGTGTGAGCAACTATTAAACTGTGAAGTCGATTTCTTACCAAGGCTGCCGTTTCTAGTTTATGAAAATGCTTTTTTTAATCCTGGAATCTGCATTCTTGTGCTGTCTTGATTGTTGATTATTGCGTTCTGTACAGGATAGAGGCGATGAAAACAAAGCTGCCACTCTGTCTTAATCCTTCCTGGACTGTGAGGTTGAGGAATTCTGCTGGAAAAGGTGAGGTGATGCACAGTGGGAATTGTCAAACTGACAAGCAGTGAGCAAAAGTGTGATGTGAATGAGTTTTGAGCTTGATGTCCGACTTGTCTAAACTTTTTATGTTTCAAAAATGACTTTTGTGATAAACAGCAATGTCCTTCGGAGACTAAAAAAGTGTTTCCAAACACTTCTTGACTTTCATTTCAGTTCCTATTACAGTGCTTGGCATCCTCCACCACACCTTGGATGTTGTTAAAGCATTAAGTGTGTCATGAGTTTGTCCAAAACACTTTTTGATAATTTTTTTGAGAAAACCAACTACAGAGGTTCCTTTATGAAATGCCTGTAGGTGTATCCCATCCTGTGTTCCATATAGGGAATATCAGATATTGATACTGCAGATACTGAACTCTAGATTGTTAAAAGGGTGGGACTACAAAAATACAGGGTTGCCTGATAAAAAGCATGGACAATACTTTACTTTGAAAGTCTATTACCAAAAATGACTCCATGTTCCAGGTATTTGCAAAAAAAAAATAAATAGATTTAAGCTGAAGACCATTGAGTAAGTTTTGCAATATTCTGACTGAGTTGCTGTAAAATAATTTGTGAAGTTTTTCCAGGGGTTTAGAAAGTTGTGTGCTGAGAACCAGATTTTTAATGGCACAATGTGACCTGCAAATTGGGGTCTGTAGTGACACAACAGACTTAACATTGTTTGATTAGAGCTAACGAGCTCTGTTGTATCATAATAGTTTTCATTACTGACTTTCTGTAATATCTGGAGATGCTTTCATTTCTCTCAAATGTTTTCAAATATTGGAAATGATTTTTTTTTAATTTTTTTTTTGGTGTGTGTGATCTCATCAGGCCCCAACAGCTTTGAAAATTAAAAGTGGTTATTTCTCGCTTAGGCATCAATTCATTCTCTCTTTGATTGAATTAAACTACCCCAAATTAGATAATTTTTTCATACACTTCTGAAACATGAAAAGCAAGTTCAAAGGGAAGTTTGCAGACTGTGATGATTCCCTCCATTTCTGTCCATCAGCAGCTGAATAAGATGTTTGTGTGCACGTTCCTGAAGCTGAATTTGCCACAGAGGTTTTTTCACTTTTCTATGAGAACCCGAAATTCTGAACTTTCCCCCTTCCTACACTTGTAGTTTAGTGACAAAGTGTGTGCATGTAACCCTTTCCAGTCAATCTTTTGTAAGCTTCTTATGCCTTTTAACGTTAAATACATTTCTTACTCGAGGCAGGATGCATTTAGAGACGGGTTTCTAACAGCAGGAGCCATCTGAGAGTCCTGAACAAATGTTTCAGTAACATTTGTTGCACTTTCATCACTTTCAGTACAAATGTAACTTGTTTGTCCCTTACTAAGAAAATAGAACTAGAGGGCTCATGTGTAACAAAATATACAAATATAACTGTTACCATTCGATACTTATTAGTGGAAAAAATAGCTCCAGAATCAGACTTCTCTCATATATCAGAGCTGATTTGAGTTTTTAAGGTCAGGAAAAGGTAATAGAAATATGGTCAATCAATTAACTGTAGTTATCAAAAATTACTGCAATGCCACTAAAGTCTTTCATATCTTGAATTAAAGCTTTATAAAGAAATTCCATCAGGTTGGGGAGGGGGGGTGAGGGAAGCGTTGGGGGCACTTAGTGAATTCTGTTCAATTGTGCTTCAGGTAGAAAACATCCCCCTGAGCTGGTTTTCTAACTTTGGTCTATGTTTTTTGCAATTTTGTTATTCCAAAGTAGTCGCTGTTTGTAAAATAAACTTTTGTACATATCTGCAAATGCTGTTTTTTCTCTACATCTGGAAAAATCCGGTGCTGCTCGAGGGGAAGCAGGCAGGAAAATGAAAAATATACTTCAATTTCTGCCTTTGTCCCTTGCAAGACTCGGGCAGGAGTTTGCCTTTTCCTTTTCCTGACCTACATAGGGAACGATTCCTCAGCGAGACTCTGCACTGGGTTTACATAACAGTCATTGGAGGAACAAATATTTTGAAATTTCCAAGTGATTTGAGGTCTCTCCATTTCCTCAAGATACATAAAAGGTTCCTCTCCTTGGTGAAAAGATCCACTCAACAGCTCTCCACGGAAATCTGGGGATTGGGCTGAGCTTAACCACTTTGCTAAATGTTCTTTCCCAAATACACATTCCCACATCACTTCCTTAGCATTGGAAGTGGGATATTAGTTCGTGGCAGCAGATGTGATGGCTCAGTGCATTAATCCATTAGTCTTTTAGACCTTCTGTTCCACAAAAAACTGGATTTCATTGGAAATACTGGCTTTGTCATAATGGACAGACTAATTGCCTTGGTCTGAGGTGAAAAGGACAGAGGAAAGTGTTTCCTTGTTTGGTTTAGTCTTTAGTGTGGTCTTTTCCCTGACTTTGGAATACTGATTCTGAGAAAGAGAAGCAAGAAATCCTGGGCAGGACAAAGAGGAGCTCCAGGTGATCTGAGCTGTAGTTCTGAAATGCTTGGAAAATGGTAATTTTAAGGTGGGGAAGGGGTGAAGTGGCACATCAAAGAGATCAGCTGAAACAGGGTAAGAAATGTTAGATAAACTCCTGTGTCTCACTGCTGCATAAACCAGTTGTTTTTCATAGGATGGTGTGGGTTGGAAGGCACCTTAAAGCTCATCTCATTCCACCCCCACCATGGGCAGGGACACCTTCCATGATTCAGGTTGCTGCAAGCCCTGTCCAGCCTGGCCTTGGACACTTCCAGGGATCCAGGGGCAGCCACAGCTTCTCTGGGCAACCTCTGCCAGGGCCTCCCCACCCTCACAGAGAAGAATTTCTTCCCAATATCCCATCTAACCTTGCACTCTGGCAGTTTGAAGCCATTCCCTGTGTCCTGTCCCTCCATCCCTTGTCCCCAGTCCCTCTCCAGCTCTCCTGGAGCCCCTTTAGGCCCTGGAAGGGGCTCTCAGCTCTCCCTGGAGCCTTCTCTTCTCCAGGTGAACACTTCCAGCTCCCCCAACCTGGCTCCAGAGCAGAGGGACTCCAGCCCTGGGAGCATCCCTGTGGCCTCCTCTGGATTTGCTCCAGCAGCTCCACATCCTGCTTGTGCCAGAGGCCCCAGAGCTGGAGGCAGCACTGCCAGTGGGGTCTCAGCAGAGCAGAGGGGGACAATCCCTTCCCTAACAGGTTGTTAAAAGTGATCACCAACCTTTCTTTTAAGAGCATAACATCACTTTTTATCCTTCCAGAGGTGTATTCCCTGCAGAAGTCAAACGCTGGGATGGTGCTCAGGTGCCACAGCCGTGGAGGTCACAGTGTTACCTGGAGCTCAGGGTGGAGCAGGGCCTGGTGAAAACAGAGTGGGTGACACTCACTGCTCACCAGTGGCATTTTTTGATTTAAACAAGCCTTAAATCCTGCAATCAAGTAAAATTATCACTCAACCATAAGCGGTTTCTGCTAAAAAAAAAAAGGGAGGTCTAAGTGAGATTGGTCTGTAGGTCCTGGGTTGTTTTGGGAACGGTTTATCCACCATGCAGCTCACAGGATATTGTGGAGTAGCTCTGTAGGAGCAAGTGTTCATCTCCAGTTGCAGGTGAGTGACTTGTCTCGAGTCAGACTATTACATGAACCATCTGCCTTATAAATCACAGATTTACAAACCTGCAGCACAAATACACTTTCCCCGTGAAATCCCTGCACCTCCTTCCCGCTCTGTCGCTCCCAAACCAGGGCAGTTTGTGTCCTTGCGCTCGAGGGGAAGCAGCGTTTGAAGCGTTTTTCCTGAAGATCCCTTGGTGTCTGACAGCGTGTTAAATGTCTTGTTGTGTCTTTGGTGTGCTCGAGGCGATCACACTCCCGGTTCAGAGCAGTGCAGAGTGTTTGGATGACCTTGAGCTGCACCCTGGAATCCCATCTGGTGTCATTTCCAAACCCAGCGCTGCCTGGGATTTAAATCACCAGGAGATAAAGCTTTGCATGCTCCACCCCTGCCTCGCAGCCATGTAAGGAATTCTCTTGTAGGTGATTGGGAAACAGGAAAGGGTTTTCCACCTGGTTTTAAAAACGCTCCACTGTGGTGCTTTAAAAGTGTTTACAAATTATCTAAACAATTAAAGGGGCCCAGGCTTGAATTCCATAATATCCGTGTAATCCCTCTGAAGTAGATGGGATTGCATGCGTGAAATCAGAGGGCCTGTGGCAGTTTGGGGGAGGTTTTTTTTTAATGAAGATGATATTTCAGAGTCACAGTGGATGCACAGAGAGGGGGTGGGCATTAATTGGGTATTAATTGATGTTTTTCTGCTGTATCTGTCCTTGCAAGAGCAGGGTGGAGCCCATGGAAATTGATGTTCTTACCTATAGGGTGTTCTAATGTTGCACCTGGGATTTTGTGTTAATTTTGGGCCCCTCGCTGCAAGAAAGTCATGGAGGGGCTGGAGCGTGTGCAGGGAAGGGAATGGAGCTGGGGAAGGGGCTGGAGCAGCAGGAGCAGCTCAGGGAGCTGGGGGGGCTCAGCCTGGAGAAAAGGAGGCTCAGGGGGGACCTTCTGGCTCTGCAACCTCCTGACTGGAGGGAGAAGCGGGGGGGGAGACTCGGACTCTGCTCCCAGGGAACAAGGGACAGGACAAGGGGAAACGGCCTCAAGTTGCACCAGGAGAGGTTTAGGTTGGATATCAGGAAAAATTTCTTCGTGGAAAGGGTTGTCAGGCACTGGAACAGGCCACCCAGGGCAGTGGTGGTGTCACCATCCCTGGAGGTCTTCAAAAACCATGTGCATGTGTCACCTGAGGGCATGGTTTGGTGGTGGACATGAGAGTGTTGGGTTAATAGTTGGACTCAGTGATTCTGGAGCTCTTTCCCAGCCTTAACAATTCGAACATGGGGAGTTCTGAGCTCAACACAGCTTGTGAACACTCGTAGCTCCCACCCTGCCATTATATCCTAGTCCTGGCCTCAGGCTGCAAAATTCCTTAATTAATTCCCTCATTCAGCCTGGAAGGGGCTGCCCTCCCTCTTGGGCTTTCTTTTTCTTCTTCCTGCACCCTGTGAGGGAGGATAAGGAAGGGTCCTTCCCCTCTCCCACTGCCTTGGCCACCCACTGTGTAACTTTACCCCAATGGATTTTGGCAAGTGAACCAAGAGAAGCTTGAGGAGGATTGGGAAGGGGAGAAGGTGAGAATTGCTTCCAGGAGAAACACACAGCTCTTTTGGGAATGTATCACTGAGACAAACCAATCAACAGAGGCTCTTGGGTCTTCAGAAGAAGTAAATTTAAGGAAGAATGAAAAGGCAAATACATTCTTTTGAGAGGGCTAAACATCTTATCACTCCATGCCCTTGTCCCAGCTCCCTCTCCAGCAATCCTGGAGCCCCTTTAGGTGCTGAAAGGGGCTCTAAGGTCTGCCTGGAGCCTTCTCTTTTCCAGCTGAACACCCCCAGCTCTCCCAGCCTGGCTCCAGAGAGAGGTTCCTGCCATTGGAGCAGCTCCGTGGCCTCCTCTGGGCTTATTCCAGCAGCTCCATGTCCTTGTGTTGGGGGCCCCAGAGCTGGACCCAGCACTCCAGGTGGGATCTCATAAGAGCAGAATAGAGGGCTGGAATCACCTCCCTTGACCTGCTGGTCATGCTGGTTTATTTTGCTGAGGTTTGCACCATCCTCTAGTGATGGTTTTAAAGAAAATAACACTGAGAGTGGAGAATTCATTTTTTTTTTCTACTACACTGTGCAGTTTGATAATTTCATTGAGTGTCCTTAGCTCCTATTTTGGGAGAAACTGTGAGCAACCCTTCCCTGATCACTTCATTTCCCTTATTTCCAGTGTCCCCTCTGAAGGGACAATCAGTTCCTGTTGTGTCCCATGAGTAGGGCTGCCCATGGATCCTCCCCGGGAGCTGCTGGTGTCACCACGAGTCGCCTTCTCAGAGCAGCTGCTCCTCTTCAAGCAGCATTGCCATTTGGCACTGAGGCCTGGGGAAAGGCTGAGAGAGTTGGGGTGGTTCAGCCTGGAAAACGAAGGCTGTGGGGTGACCTAACTGTGGCCTGAAGGAGCTACAAGAAAGATGGAGAGGGACTGTTTACAGGACAAGGGGGGAATGGCTTCAAACTGAAAGAGAGCAAGTTTAGATGAGATATTAGGAAGAAATTCTTCCCTGTGAGGGTGGGGAGGCCCTGGCACAGGTTGCTCAGAGAATTTGTGGCTGCCCCATCCCTGGAAGTGTCCCAAGGCCAGGTTGGATGGGATTCTTAGAGCAACCTGAGCTAGTGGAAGGTGTCCCTGCCCATGGCAGAGGGGCTGGGAATAGATGATCTTTAAAGTGCCTCCAACCCAAACTTTCTATGGTAATTTTAGGGAACAGGCTGGAAATCTTATATTCCACTGGCTTTGCTGCTACCTATGAGGTGATTCAGCTCCAGCTTGATAGGAACAGTCCTCAACCCACGGGTCCTTTACCTTGGGCCTTACCTCTCCCTTTTCCAAAGATTAAACCTCTACCTCGTGACAAATAACTGTACATTTTAAGGAGTCAGAAAACCAAGGGAGAGGGAGGATGTCAGGCACAGTTAATGTGATCTTTTTTTTTTAGATTTCATGAGTGGGGCAATACACCTCTCCTTTTTTTATCCCATTAAACCAGGAGGGAAACAGACAAAAAGTATTTTTTTTTTTAATTAAAACCACTCTATGTACCAAAAACCCACATGCTGATGGAAAAATCCAGCTTTAGTGATGGATTTCTATCAGCTCCCTGCAGGAAAGTGCACATATTCCATGCTCATCTTTCATTTCTATCAATAGCTTCGAACTGACACCTTTCACAAGGAGTTTGTGCCAGAGAACATGGTAAAAAGGGACCTTTCCAGCTCTGCAGTTTCCTCCTTTGCAGAGTCAGGATCAACTCCAGTTGTATAAACCACAGTAGTTCTTATCCAACCTCCCTATTAAAAAATTGCCAGTGCTAAGAGGGAGCAGTTGAGGTGCCAAAACCAAAATTGCTGAGCTGTTCACATTATATAAATATAAATATATATATATATATATAAATGTACTTTTTTTTTCTGATATCTAAAGTAAAGGGCCTTTTCTGCCACGTAAGCCCATCACTGCTTCTCACAGTTGGAGAGGAAGAGAATGACCTTTTTCCTTCTAATTAAATCGTAGAATCCCAGAATGGTTTGGGTTGGAAGGGACCTTAAAAAACAGCTCATTCCAACCCCTGCCATGGGCAGGGACACCTTCCACTAGCCCAGGTTGCTCCAACCTGGCCTTGGACACTTCCAGGGATGGGGCAGCCACAGCTTCTCTGGGCAACCTGTGCCAGGGCCCCACCACCCTTATAGTCAGGAATTCCTTCCCAGTATCCCACTAACCCTGTCCCCTGGCAGTGGGAAGCCAATCCTCCTCATCCTATCACAACATGTCCTTGTAAATATTTAAGTAGAAAGGAAAAAGACCACCTCAAATATTTGTAAAAGGGTTGGGGAAGCTCTTACCTCTTCTCTGGACTAAATAGCTCCAAGTTCTTCAGTTATTCTGAGGGGGTTTGGGAGTTTTTTGGTTTGGTTTGGTTTGGTTTGGTTTGGTTTTTTTTAACTTAGCTCTGACCCTCTCCTGGACTCCACCACCAGCCCTTAACCCTCCCCAGATCACCACACCCATATGGGCAACATTCTCCACGTGATGATTTCACAGTGCCATGGGGATTTAAAGCTTCACTCCACGTGTCCTGCAGGCAACATTCACCTGTCCTTGCCCGAGGTTTGCCCCTTTTGCCACAGAATGAGGATTTCCAGCGTCCAGGTGGGGATGTGACGCCTCTGCCTTCCCCTGCTGCATCCCTGCTCCCCCATTCCCTACCCAGGCCACACTCTGCAGCTCCACTCCTCTTACACAAGCAGCATTTTCCCTTTGTTTCTGCTAAATTGCAGCCTGTTTCGTTTTTGGTTTGTTTTTTTTTTTTTTTCCAGGCTATTTCTCTACTGCGTCAAGATTGTTTTGAAGTTCCAGCCCGTCCTCCAAAGTACTTCAAGTCCCTCCCGGCTTGGTATCATTTGCAGCTGGGAAGAAGCAAATTCTCTATTCATGCAAGTAATTATTAAAAAAATATTTTGAGCAGTACCAGGCCTGGGACAGATCCCCGGGGAGTCCCAGGCTGTGTATCTCCTCGGTTTCCCGGCGGATCATAAATAACTCCTCCAAGCAACGTTCCCTCCTTCCAGCGCTGCTTTCCTCCGGCTTCGTGTCATCTGTCCCTGCCATCTTCCCTCTCCCAGCCGTGCTGGAGCTGCAGGGATGTGAGCATGGCTTGGCATCTTAATTTAATGTGAACTTCAGCTTGTTTGACTTGAGCTTCTGGGTGTTGGGTCTTACAAAAGCTTGGCTGAAGGTGCCCGTTGCTGGTTTTCCATAGTTGCCCTCAGGGACTGTGTTTCTAAACCCCCTGCACATGTATCTTTGGAAAAGCTGAGCTGTCCACCCTAAAACATCTCCTTCAGGCCTTCACTCTTTGGAATCATGGAATAGTTTGGGTTGGAAGGGACCCTCAAAGGTCATCTACTCCAACCCCCCTGCCATGGAACCTCCTCTGCTGAATATACCAGCAAAAATATCAGTATTTAATGTTCTTCTCCAGCACTGATATAAATCAGACTACTTCTGATCTTCACCCTGGATTTTTTTTTTGTTTGGGGGATTACTTAGCATGGCTTAGGCAGTGGAGGAAAATTCACTGTGTGTTTTCTATATATGAATATTTACTGAAAAAGATGGTTTTTTGGGTTTCCCATTACCAATTTCATGGAAGCACAGACTGGTTTGGGTTGGAAGGGACCTTAAAGATCATCTCATTCCACCCCCTGCCATGGACAGGGACACCTTCCATTAGCCCAGGTTGCTCCGAGCCCAGTCCAACCTGGCCTTGGATATTTCCAGGGATGGGGAATCCACAACTTCTCTGGATACCCCTTTTATGATGGAAAGGTGGATTCCAGGGACCTAAAGTCCAGGGAGGAGTGAAGAGGCTTTGAAATTATTGCAGTTCACATGTATGTGCTTTGCAACTCCAGCATTTCCCCAGCAGTCTTAAAGATCACTCCTTACCCAAGATCATCTAAGGAAAAAAAGTAGGAACCTGGTTTGTTCTAAGAAAAGAGGTAAAAGGCAGGATGACATGGGGAGTTTGAAAGCTGGGACTTCATTTTGCAGTGCTGCATCCCTGAGCAGCAGCTCCTATTTGGGGCAAAGTTCCCCCTTCTCCCTGAAGACTCTCTTGAATAGAAATGCATCTCCGGGTATTTCCTGTAATTCCTGATAATTATTTCAATCAAGACATCAATTTATAACTTCCTGGCTAATGAAATGCTGCTCCTTCACTGCATTATCCTTTGATATGCAAAGATGCCTTTGAGCTGCAAGCCCCGTGCTGGGAAGGGCTGTGCAGCTTTCACACCTGGCAAAGCCAGTGCTGCCAACGTGACTGGGGGTGACACCAGAGCCCTTGGGAGCTGCTGCAGGAATTCTGTCCTTAACTTTGCAGGAGGCGAGGCAGGGACCATCTAATGTGTGCACTGGACAAGGACTGAAGTTTAGAGGTGAGGAGCAGTAAATCCAAGTGCATCTCGCTGGGTTTGGGAGAGTCTGGTCCGGTAAACTCCCCATTTTTCTGTAAGTTTATCAAGTCTATTGATCTTCTCCAGCAGCAGCAGGAGGTAACACTCTAAGACCAGGTTGGATGGAGCTTGGAGCAACCTGATCTAGTGGAAGGTGTCCCTGCTCATGGCAGGGGGTTGGAACGAGATGATCTTTGAGGAGCCTTCCAACCCAAACCCTTCTGGGATTCTCGGATCTACTCCTAGCAATCATCTTGCATTTACTGAACTCGTTGCCTTCATGATTTGCTGCCCCTTGCTCCCAAGAACCTCCCCCTCTCCAGGTTAAAGGGTCCTGAGTTTGTCATCTCACCTCATAAAGCAGCTCCCCCACCCCACTGGTCATTTTATTTGTTCCTTCTGCTTCTCCAGCACCACTCTGGGGGAGACCAGGACTACCCACAGTCACTGAACTGTGGATGCTCCAGGGTTTTCTGCCATGGCAAAGTGATGCCTTGATGGATGTGCTCAGGGAAAGCTGAGAAGTAACAATTCCTTGGCTCTTTTTGGCTCCCACCTTTGGCCACACACTGAACCAGTGATTTCAGAGAGCTGCTGGTGGCAATCCAAGCTCTCAGCTCCAGGTGCCACTTCCAACCTCAGCACAGCATGAGCATGGTCTAGACCTTCTTCCTCCAGATGCTTTGCTTTATGCATTCCTAAACCAAAGGTCATTTGAAACTTTCTTCTCTGCTTTTCTGGGTTCTTGTGAGAGCCTTTTGGAGTTTCTTGCCATCAGCGTGACTCTCGATGACCTTCTAAGAGCTCACCTGCAAGCACAGAGGTGCAGGTCTGCTCCTACTCCTCCAGATTGAGGATGAGGATGTTGAAAAACCCCAGACTCAGGCTCTGATGAACCACACCACGGACTTATTTCCCTCCTGAAAAATGACCATTGAAGCACCACCTCTTTCTTTCTGTCTTTTCTCCAGTTTTCGAGCAGCAAAAGGACCTTTCCTCCAATCCTGTGGCAACTTCGTTTCCTTCGTGGTGTTGTGAAGGGCTTTAAAAAAAAAATAAAAATGTATACTCCCACCTAGAACTTAGAATCCCTGTGCTTTATCATGAAAAATGTTAAATTCTACTGAATCTACTTTTGACCAGTGCCCTGAGCATGAGGAGTTAAATAGTTCATGCAGGGAAGCAGTAGCCAATAACGGCTGGAGAAAGGCCTGGTGGGAGAGTAAAAATATTTCTTTCCCCAAAATGTTGAAGCTGCCAAGTCAAGTTGTTAATAGAGATTATTTCTCCAATGCAACAGCAGTGAGGACAACTTGGCTGGGGCTGCTTGGCTTGGCTTGGCTTGCTCGGTGCACGCACTGCACAGGCCTGGGTCGTAAAACCTACCCTTAAGTAACACTCCAAATAAGCCCCTTTCCTCCCAAAAAGAAGACCTGGAAATGCTCTGGTTCTCTGCTGTAATTCATCCCGGGCACAAGCAGGAGCAGCTCAAAGAGCAGGGTCGTGTCAGCTGCTCCATGATCCTTATGACACATTGAGGTGACCCACCTGCCCCTTCCCTGGAAGTGTCCAAGGCCAGGTTGGACAGGGTTGAGCGACCTGGATTAGTGGAAGGTGTCCCTGCCTATGGCAGGGAAGTTGGACTAGATGTTCTTTAAGGCCTCTTCTAACCCAAATCCCCCAAGGCACCAGTTCTAATGAGTCCCACTGCTAATGAGCTGATGTCTGTCAACATCAGCACCACACCAGGGGTGTGCAGACACTAAAGGCTCTGAGTCAGAGTGAAGAGACACGTCACAGTCTCCCTTCCCTCCAGATTTTGATACCCAAGAAGGATTTCTTGATGTTCAGCAGCTGGGCAGATGTTTGGGCTGTGAAGGTACAGCTCCAGTGTGGGTCCCTGCCACCAAACCTGCTCCAGTGTGGGCTCCTCTCCCCAGGGATCCACAGGCCCCTGCCAGGCCCCTGCTCCAATGTGGGCTTCCCACAGGGTCACAGACTGTTTTGGGCATCCCCCTGCTCCATGTGGGCTCCTCCCTGTGCTGCAGGTGGATCTCAGCTCCACGTGGACCTCCAAGGGCTGCAGGGGCACAGCTGCCTCCCCATGGCTGCAGGGGAACCTCAGCTCTGGTACCTGGAGCACCTCCTGCCCCTCCTCCTGCACAACCCTAGGGTTTGGAGGGCTGTTCCTCCCACGTATCTCACTCCTCTCTCTGCATTTCCACAGGCTTTTTTCCCACTTCCTAAATCTGTTATCCCAGAGGTGCTGCCACCACCTCTGATGGGCTCGGCCTTGCTCAGCAGTGTGTCCATTCTGGATCTGTCTGGCATTGGCTCCACTGGACCTGGGGGAAACTTGAGCAGCTTCCCACAGGAGCCACCTCTGTAGCTCCTCACTGCCAAAACCTGGCCACTGAAAACCAATACACTGTTCCAATCAATTTTTCATTACTACTTGGATCTTCTCATCACTGCACTGTAACTCGGGGGTTGGAAAGTAAACTTCCTAGTACTGGTATTACTGTATATAAAATATAACCTGATCATTGCAAAATGAGCAGAAAATAAAGATCTGGAATCCAGTATGAGCTCCTCCGAAAATTAAAACCTGGCTGCTGCCAAATCCAGCAGATACCTGTGGGTGGGCAAAATATTGGAAGCAGGAAAAATACAGAAATACAGAAAAAATACAGAAAACACAAATCCAGGAGTTTTTCTAGGCTTTCTGATGGGTCAGGGTCTTACTTGCAGTGTGGATTCCCCTCCCTGCCTCAGCCAAGCAGAGAGAAGTTATTCCCAATGAATCAGTGATCCCTCAGAAGGAAAATCCCACCTGACGTGGGATATTTTTGCAGCTCTGGGAGGTGCTGGGTCAGCCCGGGTTGGGATGTGAAGCAGTGGATGGATGGCCTTGGCACAGGATGTTGTGCTTAAGAGTAGAGTAAGGACATCTCCAGCTTGGATCACAGCCTTTCCAGGCCACAGGGAGGGATAAACATCAGCACAACCACTGCTCCACTGCTGGGAGAACAGAGACCGTCCTCCCCACAGGGGTCTGACAGCTCGGGGGGCTTCACCTGCATCCTCAGACAACCTTCCTGAATGAGGGTGTCACCTGAAACCAGCCAACCCTGCCTGAAGAATCACTCTTCCTTTTAAATTTTTTAATTCCACCCCCCCCCCCAGCTTGGAGGCAGAAGTGAGAAATCAAAGAGGGGAAAGGAAGAATTAAGAAGAGAAAAGCGAAGAAGAATCGGGGTCACCACGAAGCAGCAGCGTTTCAGTCGTCCTTTGAGAGCTCCTCTGTGCTCACACCGTGGGTGTTCTCGCTGCAAACACCAAGAGGGAGACGTTTTCCCTTAGTAGGGCAGGCTCTGGCACCACTGCCCTCCTTGCCTGGCCATAAAAGGGCAGTGTTTTCTGCAGGACCCCCGGATCCTCGGGAAGCTGACGGGTTTTTGGGAAGGGGCCTGCCCCGCTGCTTGCTTTGGACCTCACAGTCCTCGTGTTAATGTTGTTTTGGCTCGTTCTTCTCTTGTGCCTTTTGTTTTGTCTCTCTCCTCCTCCTGCTCCTCTCAGGAGGTTGGAGGGAGAGAGGCCAGAGAGCCTCCAGGAATGTTCTTGCTTTCCCTATTTTTCATTCTTTCTCTCTCTCTCTGTCTTGGCCTGATTTGATCCCTTCTTTTCCATGATCCATACGCCCGCTCAGAAAACCAGCTGCTGAGTGAAAACCAGTTTCCAAGCCCACAATGCGTCCCTGAAGGACTGACCATGTCCCCAACTTCTCTCCTGTCTTCCCATGGGAATCTGGAGGGCTCTTCCACCTCCTGCTCTGCCCAAGCCCTGACATGCCAGGGACTCAGTGCTGGCTCAGGAAGGGTGGACACCAAGGGAGCTCATCTCACCATTTCCTGGAGATCCCTCCCTTTGGAATTCCAGCCCACAGGAGATTCCCAGCAGAGCACAGTTGTTGCACTTAGAGCAGTGAATCCCAGGCAGGCAGAGCCAGTGAGAGGATGTTGTACCTGCTTGGAGAGACCCTTCCAGGCCTTCACAGAATCTTTTGGGTTGGAAAAGACCCTTAAGATCGTCAAGTCCAACTGTTCCCCCAGCACTGCCAAGGCCAGCAGCAAACCATGTTTCCTGGCTCCACATCTACACATCCTAAATCCCTCCAGGTTCCTGTGAGGGCCCTCACAAACTCAAAAGCTCTCTGAGCTGTTACAGGGTGTCAGCTTTGTTTTTCTCCTGTGTCCTTGCTGACACTTCCCTTGGAAAAGACCACAGCTATGGAAATGTAAATTGAAATATCAGGGATTAGTTATACCAAGGAATTATGATCCTCTCCTGATTTTCCTAAACATTTTCCAGTCTCTGTGTTGTTGTGGCTGACCTTTCACTTAAGACCTCCCGTGTGACCTTGTGGAGTCACTGGGTTGCCATTTCAGGGCCTAGGGAGAGAAAGGGAGAAGTAAAGCTGCAGGAGATGTCCTTTTTGTGGGCACCACACTGCTGGAAAGTGTCAGGGAGGAGACTCAACACTTCTCCCGTGTTGACAGGCCTCCCTCCACATGCTCCTTTTTTACCAGTTTCTCCAGAACTTTGTCTTGCTGGAGAACCTGCTCCTTGACAGTGACTGAACTGTGAGGCTCTCCATGTCAGGGGTGGGCTCAGCATCCTCCAGAAGGCAAGGAGCTCATGGTGAGCCCACCAGGGTGGCATCAGGGCTTTGACCATCCCTGAATGCTCCCTGAGCTACGAGGGCTCCAAGCTCTGGAGCTCCCTGGTCCCCTGCGCCGCATCCATGAAGGTGCCACAGGGATTTGGGCTGCGGAGCAGAGCTTAAATCCCCAGCTCCCACCTCCAGCCTCATCTCCCCCTTACCCCCAGCGCTGGCTGTGTGTCAGCCAAGTCTTTTCCAGGAGCTTATGTAGCTTTTGGAAAAGTTTCCAGTGTAGGAGACGTGTTGGAAGGGCCGCACACTCATCTCACGAAAAGCCTCCTGATAGGGGAGAGGTGCCGGTGGCATCGGCCAGGAATTTTTCCTGTGGAGCAGAGCAGGGCTGGGAGCGAGAAAAGGCATTAAAAAAACACCAAACAAACCAAAAGTACATTGAATGAACCCAGAGCAGGCAGGACGTGGCCACGGAGACGTTATGCAAAGCACATCTGGAAGGAGTTACAAACAAGGCAGGGTCCAAACAAGTGCAAGACGTTACCACAGGGATGTCTGCAGGAGGGAGTGGCTTGGGAAAGGGGGAGAGCTGGGAAGGTGGGATGAAGATGGAGCAGCTCTGAGGGTGCCCCCAGCCCCTTTGTTGTGTGGCCAATGCCCTTCAGAGCCGCTGTGTTTCTCTGCTTTCAGGGTGGTGGAAGGGAATCCACGTGCCTTTGGATGGTGTCTGCGGGAATGGTGGGGCAGAAATGGGTTTTGGAGGTGGTCACCACCCCAAAGAGCCTCGGTAGGGCTGCCTTCTCCTTCCCTGGTGGAGCCCAGAGCTGAGGGCAGAGCCTGTCCTGGTGCTGGAGGTGTGGGAGCACCGTGGGATTGTACATGATCCCTCCCCAGACACCCTGGAGCTGCTCCAGCTTTGCCCCCCTCGGTTCCCAGCATGAGGATTTTGGGGATACTCAGCTCCTGGCTGAGGCTGGGGGATGTTGGGATGATGAACCCCACCCCTGGCTCATCATCCAAGCAGAGCTAGGGGCAAAAGAATGAAGGTTTACTTTATTTTGGGGGGAGTGGTATTTGGAACTGGTTGTGCCTCACAGATCCCATCCCAGGCCCTCAGGGGGCTTTGGGGGGCCCCTTTCCTAGATTCAAGTGTTCCTTGAATGCCCTTCCAGTGGGGAATCCCCATTTCCTCCAGAGAGTGTGAGAAAAGTCCAAAAATCCCGTTTTAACATAAATTGATGTTGTGCCATAGGACTCTAAATTAGGAGTTTATACCCCAAATCCTTGGGATCTTTTTATGGATTTGGGGGGGGGGGGCAGAGGCTCCGTGTGCCTCAGTTTCCCTCCTCCACCAGCACCCAGAGGTTGCTCCCAATAACCAAATATGCCTAGTGGGGGATCCCCACTTCCTCCAAACAGTGGGAGAATACTCCAAAAATCCCATTTTTAAATAAATCGATGTTATGACACCCCAGATTAGGGGTTTAGACCCCAGAAAAACCTTGGGGTGTTTTGGTTGTGAGCCTCAGTTCCCCCCATCAGTGAGATCCAGAGGATGCTCCCAATAACCAAATATGCCTTAAACACCCCCCTCCACCTGTCTCTGGCATGGGGGATCCCCATTTCCTCCAAAAATCACGTTTTTAAATAAATGGACATTATAGCACAACACTCCAAACTGGGGGGTTATGCCCTAAAAGGCTTTGGGGTTTTTTTTATTTCATTTGGGGAGCAGAATGGGCTCTGTGTGACTCAGCTTCCCTCCTCCAGCAGCACCCAGAGGATGCTCCCAATAATCAGATGTGCCTTAAATACTCTCCCAGTGGGGGATCCCCATTTCCTCCAGCAGCAGAACACTCCAAAAATCCTCGTACACAAATAATTTTGTAAATAAATAATTTCGTAAATAAATTATTTTATCCCTCCCACCAGTGGGACCCAGAGGATACTCCCAGTAACTAAATATGCCTTAAACACACCCCCCCTCACCTGTCTCTGGCAGGGGGGATCCCCATTTCCCCCAAAAACCCAATTTTTAAATAAATCGACGTTACACCATGACGCCCCAAATTAGGGGTTTATGCCCCAGAAAGCCCTGGGGTGTTTTTATCGATTTTTTCTGGGGGGAAAGGGGCTCTGTGTGCCTCAGTTTCCCTCTTCCAGCACCACCCAGAGGATGCTTCCAATAACCAAATGTGCCTTAAACACCCCCCTACCCCATCTGTCTGTGGCAGGGGGGATCCCCATTTCCCCCAAAAACCCCATCTTTAAATAAATCAATGTTATGC
The DNA here is from genome assembly GCF_009829145.1 of Chiroxiphia lanceolata. Classification (NCBI taxonomy): domain Eukaryota; kingdom Metazoa; phylum Chordata; class Aves; order Passeriformes; family Pipridae; genus Chiroxiphia; species Chiroxiphia lanceolata. The sequence continues at coordinate 153,408,454 of NC_045637.1, forward strand.
CACGACACCCCAAACTGGGAGTTTATGCCCCAAAAAGCCCTGGGGTGTTTTTATCGATTTTTTCTGGGGGGAAAGGGGCTCTGTGTGCCTCAGTGTGCCTCCTCCACCAGCACCCAGAGGTTGCTCCCAATAACCAAATGTGCCTTAAACACCCCCCTGCCCCATCTATCCGTGGCAGGGGGGATCCCCATTTCCCCCCAAAACCCCATTTTTAAATAAGTCGACGTTACACCATGACACCCCAAATTAGGGCTTTATGCCCCAGAAAGCCCTGGGGTGTTTTTATCGATTTTTTTGGGGGGGAAAGGGGCTCTGTATGCCTCCTCCACCAGCAGCCAGAGGATGCTTCCAATAACCAAATGTGCCTTAAACACCCTCCCGGTGGGGATCCCCATTTCCCCCCAAAACCCAATTTTTAAATAAATCCACATTACGCTATGACACCCCAAATTATGGGTTTATGCCCCAAAAAGCCTTGGGGTGTTTTTATCGATTTTTTCGGGGGGGGGAAAGGGGCTCTGTGTGCCTCAGTTTCCCTCCTCCACCAGCAACCAGAGGTTGCTCCCAATAACCAAATGTGCCTTAAACACCCTCCCAGTGGGGATCCCAGTTTCCTCCAAAAACCCCATTTTTAAATAAATCCACGTTATGCCACGACACCCCAAACTGGGGGTTTTAACATAAATCCTCGCTATTCCTCAACACCCCAAACTGGGGATTTATGCCCCAAAAAGCCTTGGGGTGTTTTCTTCGGGTTTGGGTGGGGAGCAGGGGCTCTTTGTGCCTCAGTTTCCCTCCCCCAGCACCACCCAGAGGATGCTCCCAATAACCAAATGTACCTTAAACACCCCCTGCCCCATCTGTCTGTGACAGGGGGGATCCCCATCTCCCCCCAAAAACCCCATTTTTAAATAAATCCACGTTATGCCACGACACCCCAAACTGGGGGTTTTAACATAAATCCTCGCTATCCCTCAACACCCCAAATGGAGGTGTTATGCCCCAAAAAAGCCTTGGGGTGTTTTTATTGGGGTTGGGACAGGAAAGGGGCTCTGTGTGCCTCAGTTTCCCTCCCCCAGCAGGACCCAGAGGATGCTCCCAATAACCAAATGTACCTTAAACACCCCCTGCCCCATCTGTCTGTGACAGGGGGGATCCCCATCTCCCCCCAAAAACCCCATTTTTAAATAAATCCACGTTATGCCACGACACCCCAAACTGGGGGTTTTAACATAAATCCTCGCTACTCCTCAACACCCCAAATCGAGGTGTTATGCCCCAAAAAAGCCTTGGGGTGTTTTTATTGGGGTTGGGACAGGAAAGGGGCTCTGTGTGCCTCAGTTTCCCTCCCCCAGCAGGACCCAGAGGATGCTCCCAATAACCAAATGTACCTTAAACACCCCCCTACCCCATCTGTCTGTGGCAGGGGGGATCCCCATCTCCCCCAAAAACCTCATTTTTAAATAAATCCCCGTTACACCATGACACCCCAAATTAGGGGTTTATGCCCCAAAAAGTCTTGGGGTGCTTTTATCGATTTTTTCTGGGGGGAAAGGGGCTCTTTGTGCCTCAGTTTCCCTCCTCCACCAGCACCCAGAGGTTGCTCCCAATAACCAAATGTGCCTTAAACACCCCCCTGCCCCATCTATCTGTGGCAGGGGGGATCCCCATTTCCTCCAAAAACCTTATTTTTAAATAAATCCACGTTACGCCGCTACACCCCAAACTGGGAGTTTTAACATAAATCCTCGCTATCCCTCAACACCCCAAATGGAGGTTTTACGCCCCAAAAAGCCTTGGGGTGTTTTTTTAATTGAGTTGGGGGTGGGGGGGGAGCTCCGCGCGCCTCAGTTTCCCCGCCCCAGCGGGATCCAGAGGGTGCTCCCGGGGGATGCTGCGCTGCGGGGGTGACCGTGAGGGAGGGTTGGGGTGCGGGGAGAGGGGACACGGGGGTGTCCCGGTGGGGGTGGTGGTGGCTGCTGTCGCTTTAAAGGGGCAGCCTCGGCCCCAGCTGATGCGGCGGCTCCAATCAGCGGCCCCGGGGCTCTTGGCAGCCGGAGCCGCCGCCGCTCCGCATTCCTCCGGCTTCCGAAAAGGGGCGAACATGGCGATGGGCAGGATGAGGTGAAGAGGAGGAGGAGGGAAGGAGAAGAAGAGGAGGAAAACGGGGGAAAAAAAAAAAAAAAAAAAAAAAAAGAAAAAGAAAAGAAAGGAAGGGGGGAGGGGGAAAGAAGAACAAAAAAAGAGGAGAGGAAAAAAAATAAGAAAAAAGGAAAATATAAGGGGGGGAAAAATAGGAAAAGAGGGAAGGGGATGCAAGCGGCGCTGGCGCGGTGATTTCCTCCCCCCTCCACCCCTTCTTCCTCCTCCTTCTCTAAAAGGCAAAAAAAAAAAATAGAAGAAAAGCAGAAATAAGGCAGCCAAAAAAAAAAAAAAAAAAAAAGCCACCAACCCAGCAACCCACCCAACCCACCAATTCCTTGTTTTTTCATGGAGAGCACAAACCCCAGGCCAGCGGAGGAGGACCGGGACTCCTCAGCGCGGAGACCTTTGCATCAAAATGGTAGAGCCTGAAACCCCCCCTTTTCCCTTTTCTCCTCGCTTTTATTTCTCCCTTTCCCTTCCCCTTCCTTCCCCCGTCGCTTCCTCGCGCTCCCGGGGCTTTGCCGACTTCCCAAAGGCCTCGAAACTTGCCCAAATCCCGGCCAGGGCGGCGGAGGTGGATGCGGGAAGCGGGTGTGTGGGGGGGGGGGGGGGGGGGTTGCATGGGCGATGCTGCATCCACGCGTGGGGGGAGCACTGGGGGGGGGGGGGTGGCCGTGTGTTTTTTGGGGGGCACAAAGAGCGCAGCCCACCCGGGAGCTGCACTGCCAGCAGCTTCGGGGGGGTTTTGCGTGGGGTCCTCCCCTCGCGCGAGGGGAAAATGTGTTGCATTTGGTTAAAATGGCATTAAAAACGCCCCCCCCCCCTCCCCCGCCGCTTTGGGGTGGCTTGAGGGGGGATGGGGGGGTTTGGGGGGTGCGGAAGGGGCGTGAGGAAGGGTCTGATCCCCTCCTCCCCCCGAGGGGGTCCCAGCCCGTCTCAGCGCTCCCACCCGGGGGTCTCCGGGAGGATTTGGGGGACACACACACTTTTGGGGCCCCCAGGCCGGAGGATTGGCTGAGGGGAGGGGGGGGGGGGGGTGCAGGAGATGCCGCTTCCTCGGCCATTCCCATTCCCCGGATGACTCCATCATTTTGCCAATTCCTGCCCCCCCCCCGGCCATGGCTGGCTCCAGTCGTGGGCCCCCCCTTTTCCCGGGGGTCTGGGGGATACTGGGAGCACCCCGACATCCCGGAGGAGCGAGGCGGCGGGGAGGGCGCAGCATCCCACCCCGCTGCGGGCCGGGAAAGGGATTTTCCATCCCTGGACTTAAAAAATAACGATAATAATAATAATAATAAAAACATCCGAGCCGGGGCTCTCGCCTGCGGCAGTGACCTATTTTATCGGCCGGCGGAGTTTTTGGGGGGGGGTTACTCCGAGTTGCAGAGGGCAGGCCTGAGCTGGGAGGATCCACGGGAAATCCCCTGGGATGTGCCGTGACCACAGACCGCGGTTCCCGGTACCCTGGTGCCTCCCCATCCCTAAAAGTGCAGGGCTGTGATTGCCCCAGCGCTGGCTCCGTGCCCGTCATAACACCCCGGGAAAGTGTCCGAGCGGCTTTTCGGGAAGGGGAAGAAAGTGCAAGCTTGGAAAAATAAGGAAACAGCGTTGGCTCAGCGCAGGAGATGATGGACGGGATGGTGGGATGGGGCTCGGCACCCCCTGACTCCGAGACTGGGGGTAAACCGGCTGGGATTGGGATTGGGATTGGGAGTGGGAGTGGGAGTGGGATGGAGTTTGTGCTGGTCAGTCACACTCGACCTGCAAAATTCCTGCTGGCACGGAATCAGCTACTGGAACTGCCCCTGCATCCCATCTCCCAGAGGAGATGCTGATGGACCGGGGGACACGCAGGGGTGTTTTTGGGAGTGTTTCATTCCCTGAGGTGGGGAGGGAGATGCCCAGAGCCCACTCAAGCGAGCAGCCCTACGAGGAAGACGGGGAAAAGTTGGGAATTCAGCCTTTCCTTCCACACCCGGCCTCAGCAAGGACCAGAGGAAGATTTGCCTTACAGAGCAAAAATTCCTCCTTGGAAAGATAAAGAGATTTATTCTTTTTTATTATTTTTTTTCCCCCTGGATCTGTGGTGAAATCTCGCTGGATGCAAACATTCCGGCTCTGACCACGGAGTTTCCCTGAGGATGCAGGTTGGGATAAGCACCGCTCCGGGGCTTTTGCCGGGGTCCCCTTGGCTCCGCGGCGGAGCTTTGTTCTCCCTGTGAGGAATTAACGGCGTGTTGGGTTGTTACCAGGCGAGATAAACGGCCTTGTATTCCCGTCTCCCGTCTGCGGGAGAGGCTTGTCACCCCCTCCACAAAAATAACCCGCTGCCACCTCTGGAATTGGCTTCTTTGGAAAAGGGAGGGAGAAGCGGGAGGCTGCCTGCGAGCTGATTAAATATTGGTTATTTTTAAGATGCAGGTTTTTCTGATGGAGGAAAAATGGGGGGTGGGGGGTGGGGGGGAGAAACCCAACCTTTTGCAGATGAACTGAATGTGTCAAAACATCAGAGGGTCTTTGAAGGTTTTGGGGGAATTGCTGATTTTCCCGTCCTCCCTCCGTGCTCCGGCTGGAGAAGGAAACTGAGGGCTCTCCCGCTTTGCTGCATTTAAACCTTTATAGATGGGGACGTGCTGATGGCCATGACAAAGTGCTCTGGGAAGAGCAAGAGGTGAAGTTTTTAATCTGCTGCCACGTTTGCCTGGCCCCAAAAAGGGGGATACCTGGATCCTCCACGTGCTTTGCATCCTGGATGTCCCCTGGCATCCCACGGGTCCCTGTAAGGCTGGAGGAGTTGGTGGGGAGAGTGAACCGAGGGTCAGGCTCTGTGCCTCCTAATTTTCCCTTTCTTATTTCTAAGGGGAACACGTTGTGTTGTGTTGCTGGAGTGGTTTGGGCAGGGCAGGGATGGCTCTGTTGGGTTTCCCACACGGGGACACTGAGAAATTGTCCCCACATTCTTCAGGGCTGCTGTCCCTTCTTCAGCCAACCTCGGTGTTCTTCCACCTCTCCTGGGATGGCCTTGGAATATGGGGAAAGACTGGCCATGGCAGTGCAGATGTGATGGGTAAAGGACTTAATTACAATAAATGATCCCTTTTTTTGTTATTATTTTTACGATTCTATATTTTGCCTGGAGCCAGGGCCACTGACACCCTGTCTGAGTCAAAGCCCTGCTCCCTGAGGTGCTGGATTTGCTGGAAAAATCATGATAAAAATGAGGCATTTTAATACATGTTCATAAAAAAATGTTTAAAGCGTGAGGTAGGAAGGACCTGGTGCACCCAGACCCTTGATCTGGGCAACTGGATCTAATGGAATGTGCCTCTGCCCACAGCAGGGGGGTTGGAACGAGATAATCTTTAAGGTCCCATCCAACCCAAACCGTTCTATGTCTGGACCAGAGGAGCACAAGTGGTGCTTCCCAAAGAGCCCCAGTCAAGGCTGTGTTTAGGAAAGAACTGGAGATGGGACCATCCCTGGAGTCAGTGCCAGGGTTTGGAGGGGATCCTCCAGGATGGAAAGCCCTACCTGGGATGCTGGGAGAGGTTCAAGGTTGAACAGTTTTGTGGGCTGGGGTTGGGTTGGAAAACGTTGTGCTTGTAGGTTTACTGGGGGCTGGGTGTGAGGCAAACCTTGGAAGTGACATATCCCACCTTCCTGTTGACCCACCTGGAAGGTCGTGGTGGCTTCCACAGGGATGGGAACTGTGGTGCTGGGCAGGGGATGCTGCCATCTGAGGAAAGCCTCGGGGAGCAGTGCTTGGGAGGAGGTTCCATCCATCCATCCATCCACCCACCTTACTTCCCGAGGATCTCACCCTCTTCCCGGCCATCGTGTGGCAGCATATGGAAGTGGTTCTGGCTCAGGGTTGTGATGCCTCCAGACTCTGCACAAGTGACACAGTGGCTGCCCCGCTGCACCGTCCATGCTCCTGGCACCGAATTTGGGGGTCCTGGGGGTGAGTCTTATGACCCATGTGAGGATTCGAACATCGCCTGCCCTGCTGCATCCACCCCCTCCCTCGCTGGCAGTGGGACATCCGTGGGGTCTGAGGGGCTGATTCTCTTCCCCGGCTCCCCCCGGGCTGGGCAGCACTCGGAGCCGGCCCCTGGCGCAGCCGCTTGGCCGCCAGCCCGGCTGGGGAGGTCAGCGCTGGGTTTTGTCCTCGTTTCCTCCCTGGATCTTCACTCCGCCTGTTTTTCCCGGGCAGGGGAGGGAGGGGGACAGTGGCTTTGCGTGTCTGCGGATCCCCCGGGCTCGTCCACCCGGGCAGCGGCTCCGCGGGAGGTCCCGCATCCCGCAGGCAGGAAGGCAGTAGCCCATCCCACCCCATCCCATCCCGCCGCCTGCTCCCGTGCCAGGGTGGCGGCTCGGGGACATCTCCATCAGCCGGGTGTCACTGGCTGTGCCAGGCGCTGGCGGGGACCCCGCGGCCGGGCTGTCCTGTCTGTGTTTGCCAGGAGGACGCCTGCTCTGCCCAAATCCAGCAGCGTCTCCTCGGGGTTTAACTCCAGACCCGGCTCCGGGCTTGGCGCAGCTCTGGAATTACCTGCAGAGCTTCTGCACCACGTGCTGGGTCTGGCTGAGCTGCCCAAAGAAATCCCTTTCAGCCCTGACCGAGGGGACAGGGACAGACAGATGGGTGCATCCAGCCTGCTTTGGTGCCTTCCCAAGGGATTGGGATTTGTCCTGGGCTGGAAATGATGTGGCATTGCTGAAGCCTCAATATTTTTGCAGCAGAGGCTGTACCTGCAGAGGGGATGGTGCTCGACTTCACATGTGCTGGGATGGACTCTCAGGGCTTGGCATTGCCCTTGCTGTCACCCTTGGTGGGACAGAGGGATGGTGGCATCCCCCAGGAGCTGTGTCACCTCACTGGGCCGGTTTGGGGATGGGGGGTGACAGCAGGGTTGATGTCCATCCATCCTTGGAAGTATCACTGTGGCTTTGCAGCTCTGTGTGTGAAAGAAAAGGAGAAAACCATCCAGAGAGGCTGGTGGGGTTTAAAAATTAAAAAAAAAAAAAAACAAAAACCACATAAAATAAATGAGAAAGCACCAAGCCATTAACCCTCTGTGGGCTGTGCTGTCAGAAGCCAGTGCCTGCTCCCAGGGGAGCGAAGCCTCGTGTTGCTCATCTCACCTCATCCCCCTGCTCATCTCACCTCATCCCCCTGCTCTCCCCACACTGCCAAGAGGAGAGAGAAACCCAAATGAATCTTTCCCTCATTTGCAGAGGTGTCCCCTTGGATGCAGGGAGACAGGGATGGGAGAGGGATTTGCCCCTGTTCCCTTGTGCTGAGGACAGTCGTGGTGGGCCCGGTGCTGCTGTGCCAACTTCCCAGGCTGCTCCTGGGAAAAACTCGTTTGAGCCAAAGCCTGTAAATGCTGGGTATCATTAACAAAAAATTAAAACCAACAAAATGGGAGGGGAAAAAAAAAAAAACCTGGGAAGCATCTGACTGTCCCACAGCTGGGTTAATGTTCTCTTTCACTTGTGCAGAGGCTGGAAGGTGTTTTTTGGATGTCTGACACCCCGGGGTGGGGAGAAGCTCTGGGAGAATCTCTGATCCCCTTCCCCTTGTTGCTCTAACAGGTATACGGCTCTATTTTAGACACATAGGGGAAAATCACCCCTTTACGTGGTGTCACCACCATCCCAAAGGTCATCCCTGGCCTCTGGAGGTGGGATGGGACCATCCCCGCTGAGCGCGCAGTGCCGCTCCGGCAGCATCCCGGTGCTCCCAGCGATCCCAAGGGCAGGATGCCGGCGGTGGGCGCTCGGGGCCGTGCCGGGGCCGGCGCCTCGCCAGGCGGGGCTGTGGCCGAGCTATTGTTTTCCCTTCCTGCTTGTTTTTCCGGACAACCCTCTCCTAATTAAATGAAAACACCCGTCGGTCGGTCGGAGGAGAAGCGAACAAATCCCACCCCCGGCGCTGTCCCGTGCCGGGAGCACCCACGGGAGAGATCCCCGGGGAGGGAGGCGGCAGCGGGGCAGAGCAGTGAAGGTAGGGAGTGCTGGGATGTGGGTTATCCCTCTGCCATGTTTCCCATGCGTGGCCATGGTCCAAAAATAGGTGGTTTGGCAACGGGATGTGCACGGGCAGCGCCGCTCGTTCTGGGACGGTTTCGTCTTGGTGTATCCCGGTTTTGGGAGTCGTGGGAAGGCACAGGCGTCACGTTATCCTTAAAAAACCCCTCTGGGCGGCCTCAAAACCGTGGAGAAAGGGCTGGAGGTTTCATCCAGGGGTCTGGAAAGCAGAGGGCAGATTGTAGGAGACTGAGGATTAAAACTGAAAGCACGAGCGTTTGGAATTTTTAATGATACCCCTTTGTATCATTTGAAATAATCTGTAAAAATAGGTCTATTAACATTATTTCTTTCCCCAGCAAAAGTCAGGCTTTGGCATTAAGTAGTCTCAGCCAAGCTCTTTCCCCCTGAAGTGCAGCCATGTCCAAATTGAGAGGAGGACACGGGGTTTTTTGAGGATCAAGTGCTGACATCGTATTCAGCTCCTTATTAAAGCACTTTTCCTTAATGCAATTTAATACTGAAGGTCAACAGTAAATGTTTTGGTGGCTGGAAAATGATAGAGAAAAGCAGATTGCCTTTTTTCATGGGTGTTTTGAGGGTGAAAAATTTAAAGAAATCCTCAGATTTTGTGCTGGGTGGAAACTGGTTCCTGGGCACTTGGTCTTAACTGTTCTGCTTGAGGGTGAAGCAGGGGTTTGTCACCACCTAAATGTGCATTTTATGCCCCCAAATCCCCCATCCTGTGGTATTTCAGAAGAGAATTATGGTCCTTGATGCTCTGGTCATGAGGCCAACAGACATGGAAAGAAGGAAAGAGAGAAGGAAAGAGGGAAAGAAGGACAGAAAGAAGGAAAGGAGGAAGGAATGAAAGAAAGCAGGATGGAAAGAGAGAGAAAGAAAGAAAGAAAGAGAAAGAAAGAAAGAAAGAAAGAAAAGAAAGAAAGAAAAGAAAGAAAGAAAAGAAAGAAAGAAAAGAAAGAAAGAATTAAAGAAAGAAAGAAAGAAAAAAGAAAGAAAGAAAAAAGAGAAAGAAAGAAAGAAAGAAAGAAAAAGAAAGAAAGAAAGAAAGAAAGAAAGAAAAAGAAAGAAAGAAAAGAAATGAAATGAGGGGCTGGTGAAGGTCATAGATGGTCTTCTGGGGGCTGAGGATTTGGGTATTTAAATATGTGAGAGTGGCCTGACCTGCTGGTCCCTTGGGGAAGTTTGGAGCTGCAGGAACATTTAAGGATCTGACTCCTAATACCTGCTAAGAGAAATAGCATCTTACCACAGTACACTGATTTAAATCCAGCAACAGACACCTTTCAGGGGAGGAGATGAGGTGGTGTTGGGACTGTTTAGGGAAACTGAGGCACGTTGGGGGTGGAAATGGAGCTTGGGCTCCACCTCTTGTAGCAGGATTCTTGGTGGACTTGCTGGAGAGAGGCTGCCCTGATCCAGGGAGCTCAGCATCTGCCTTGATCACCATTCCTGTATCACTCATCACCCATCCTTTGGGCTCATCCAACCCCCCTCCCCATCCTCCATCCACCCTCCTGCCCCGGTGGCCGTTTTGGGATGGGGCTTTGGCAGCATCACTTGAAAACACTTCAAACAGAGCTGGAGGGCAGGGTCAGGGCGGGGAGGCACCGCCAGGCCCTTGGGGTGGGGAATTCATGAACATGACTTCATGAACATGCTGCTTTCTAATAATTTTTAGGGGGTGTTTTTTGGTGCCAAGACCCCGCTCAGAGGTTGGCTCTGGGGGGGTTTTAGGGTTCACTCCGGTTTTATGCACCCAATCAGCACCCCGGACTGGGGATGGAGGTGGGATGGGTGACCTACTCCTGTGTTCCTCCTCCTGTTGTCACGGCACTAAACCATCCGGGGTGGTGATGGTGGAAAAGAGCAAAACTCTGATTTTTTTTTTTTTTTAATATCTCTATATATTTAGTAAAAGCATTATATATATATATATATATATATATAAATATATATATATAAAAAATATTTGTGTTTTCCCAGAGGCAGAATACCGACTTTAACCCTCCCATTAATCCCGATCAGTCAGGGCTCCTCTGCTCCAGCAGGGGTGGGAGCTGCCGGAGGGGGGAATTTTGGGGCAAGTTGGGGTCTTTCTCGGGATCTCACCCCGGCAGGCGCCTCTTGTCTTGGCTGGGGCTCTGCCTCCGGGCGAGCTCACGGAAAGCATCTGAGAGCAATAAAGAGCAAAAGCCTCCCGCTGACAAGCCCGGGCTGAAGTCACCGGCGGGACGCGGCCAAGACACGCATTGTCCTCGCCGCTGCTGGGACTGATTAGAGCCGCCTGGCAAAGCCCGGCTCTGGGTGAGGGATCGGCCCCTTTTGCCAAAAAACCTCGATCCGGAGGAAAAAAATAAAAAAAAAACACACCCGGCTTTTGTTTTCCAGGCTGGGCCGTGCAGAGGCAGAGACCCAATTCCCCTCGTTTTGCACCCATTTCTCCCCGGCCGACGCTCTGCTTCTCCCCATCCTACAGAAGGGATGGAGGTGAAACGAATCCCAGTAGGAAAACCCCGAATTCAATTTATTTTTCAGGAGAGAACCTGGCAAACTGCTCCTCTGAATTCTTGCTGCCTCTTCAGCGTTCGATATTTATTGGATTTTTATTTATTTTCTACGTGTCTTGGGGGGGGGGGGCTGAGCCATCCAAGATCTCATCAAAATGTCCTTGGCAGTCACTAGACTCGGGAAAGGGGAGGGGGTGGGTGGATATTCCAGCTGGGATGCAGCATTTTGTAACAAATACACATGTAAAGTGTTTCTGTATTTATGTGTTTATGTATTTTTAGATATAAACAGTTTAAATGTACATAAAGATGAATGTATAGAGCATTAAAAATATAAAATGCATATATAAACATATATAAAATCTATATAATCCCCCCTGTTTTCATACCTCTTTGCCCCACTCCAGGCTGCAGAGCCAAGAATTTGGAATAGAACTGCTTTTTTCCCTGGGCTTTCTAGGGCTGCCAGGACAACCAAAGCTGACATCCCTGTTGGTCAGATGAGTTGGTGGTGGAGCAGAAATCCAGTGAAAATGAAACATTTTGGTAGAGAGGGGGAAGGGTTTTTTTTGCTTGACGAAAAAACAGAGAAGAAAACACCCTTTTCTATTATTTAAACATTTTTGTCTGTGTGTGCTTTTGCCTTTGGCTCACAAAAAAAAACAAAAACAAAAACAAAAAACAAAACAAACAGAAGACAAACAAAATGTGTCTTGCTGGAATTTGTGTGTTGATCAAGAGCTGCATTTTGTCCCAGAAAAAGTGGGAGCTGAGAAACTCTTCGTGGAGCAGGAGGTGCGGGATAAACCCAGTAGGCTGAACCCTCCATCTCTGTGACTGTTCTGCACCACGTCCTTTGTCACGTCCCACAATGGTGGGGAAAGAGGGAATTAACAAGCCCAGATCTGCCTCCATCCATAAACTGGGTGTTCAGCAAGGGAAGCAGAGAGAAAAGATATATCCCATCTGCTTTTAATGCAGGACAAAGGATTTAGGGTATGGGATATCCCTTGGGTTTGGGATGAAGCTGGTAAACCCATTCTGGGGCTCAGGTATGACCAGGAAAGGTGATGAACATCTGGACCGTGCAAAATACATGTGAGCCCAATTAAATACCCAGCAAACACAGCCTGGGGAGGGTTGACAGTACCAGCATTTCCCAGCCTGGGCATGCTGCTCCCTGATTTGAATTTTTCCAGGTAGTGCCTTTCCCCAGGTAGTTGAACACGGTATAAAAAAGCACATAAATCACCTCGGTGGGTATTCAGCAAATATCAGAGGATTGTACTGTCTGTACAAACAGGGAGGTATAAAATCCTAATTTCCTTCTATTCGGGGTTTTAAATCTCAGCTGGTGCCTAAAACTGGCTTCCTGTGTGGGGCAAATGTCCCCCCTGGGGTCTCCATCTGGTTCAGGAGGTCAAGGCATCCCCTCTCCTGTGTGACATCTCCTCTGTGTGAGTGTGGACAGCTGAGCCTGGCTTTGGACCTCCGTGCCCAAAGGTGGGGTGGTCGTGGTGCCTCCTACCCATGTTGAAGGGATATCAGTGCGTGCTTGTATGGCCATGACCTGCCCTTTCATTGGGGTTTCCTGCTTGGTTGAGTCTCCCGGACTCAAGCTGGGGGTGCAACTTCTTGATTGGTGTCTTCAAGCTGGGCCTGGTGGTAGAGCTTCTTGGTGTTCCAAAGCTGGGCCTGGTGGTGGAGCATTTTGGTTGGAATCTTGAAGCTGGGATGGGTGGTGGAGTGTTTTGGTCGGCATTTCCAAGCTGGGGCTGGTGGCGGAGATTCATGGTTGGTATTTCCAATCTGGGGATGGGGATGGAGTGTTTTGGTTGGCATTTCCAAGTTGGGACAGATAGTGGAGCATTTTGGTTGGTATCTTCAAGCTGGGGCTGGTGGTGGAGCTTCTTGGTTGATATCTCTCCAAGCTGGGGCTGCTGGTGAAGCTTCTTGGTTGGTATCTCCAAGCTGGGGATGGAGTGTTTTGGTTGGCATTTCCAAGTTGGGACAGATGGCGGAGCGTTTTGGTTGGCATCTTGTAGCTGGGTCTGGTGGTGGAGCAGTTTGGTTGATATCTCTAGGCTGGGTCTGGTGGTGAAGCTGGGGCTGGTGATGAAGTGCTTTTCATTGGCATTTCCAAGCTGGGACAGGTGGTGGATCATCTTGGTTGGTGACTCCAAGCAGGGACACGTGGTGGAGCTTCCTGGTGTTTCAAAACTGGGTCTAGTGGTGGAGCCTCAGGGTTGGCATCTCCAAGTTGGGGTTGGAGGTGGAGCCTCAGAGTTGGCATCTCCAAGCTGGGGCTGGAGGTGGAGCTTCTTGGTTGGCATCTCCAAGCTGGAGATGGGGATGGAGTGTTTTAGTTGGCATCTCCAAGCTGGGGATGGCAACGGAGCTTCTCAGTTGGCATCTCTGTCTTGGGATGCACGGCCAGGGATGGGTGGCACATCCAGGTGGGCGATTCTGGGGGGGGAAAGAGCCCCGTTGAACGATTTTATTTCCTTCCTCCCCACAGCTGATAGTCGAAAAGACGACTGACTACCCTTCTGCTGAGTACTCCCTGGTGGAGGATGTAGCCCTCCACTTCACGTGTTTGATGGACAGACTGAACGAGCAGCGCCTCTTTCAGCCGGACCTGTGCGACGTGGACATCGTGCTGGTGCAGCACAAGAGCATCTTCCCGGCGCACAAGGGGGTCCTGGCCGCCTACAGCCAGTTCTTCCACTCCCTCTTCACCCAGAACAAGCAGCTGCAGCGCGTGGAGCTCTCCCTGGAGGCCCTCACCTCGCAGGGCCTCCAGCAGATCCTCAACTTCATCTACACCTCCAAGCTGCTCGTCAACTCCTGCAATGTGCAGGACGTGCTGAACGCGGCCGCCGTGCTGCAGATGAACAACATCGTGTCGTCCTGCCAGGACCTGCTGGACACGCGCTCGCTCAGCCTGGCCACCGACATGGCCCTGCCCGCCGAGGGCTGCGCGGGGCCCCCGCCCTACTACTGCGAGATCAAGCAGGAGGTGGACGCCCCCCACCCCAAAATCTACGCCCGGGAGGGCAACGACCCCTTCTCGGTGCGCGTGGAGGACGGGACGGGCGGCGGGACGCTCCCCGCCGGCCCCGCCAAGCAGTACTACAAGGAGGAGAAGGATGGTGGTGCCGGCGCCGTGTGTAAGATGGAGGGGGAGGAGTCCGAGGAGGACCTGGACAGCCAGGGCTCGTACAACCGGGAGCAGATCATCGTGGAGGTGAACCTCAACAACCAGACCCTCAACGTCTCCAAGGGCACGGAGGGCAAGGCGGCCGCCAGCGAGGCGGCCGTGATGGGGCGGCCGGACGGCGACGGGCGCGACACGGAGGAGGACGGGGAGGAGGAGAATGAGGAAGGGGAGGAGGAGGAGGAAGAGGAGGAGGATGCGGAGGTGGGTGATGAGGAGGAGGAGGAGCGCAGCGAGGAGGAAGACCTGGAAGAGACGACGGAAGAAGAGGACGATGACGATGACGATGAAGATGCGTCGGAGATGAAAAGAGAAAAGGGTGGGCAGCCCCGCCGGGGCAGCCGGGCCTCCAAGGCCACCAAACCCACCATGGCAACCAGGTCCCAGGAGATGGCCAAGGTGGAAGAGGAGGAGGAGGAGGAAGAAGAAGGCCAGCGAGGGAGGAAGAGGAAAAAGGAACAGGACGGTTTGGGGCAGAAGGTGAAGCTGGAGGAGAAGCAGCATTACCCGTGCAAGAAGTGCCCCCGGATCTTCAACAACCGCTGGTACCTGGAGAAGCACATGAACGTCACCCACAGCAGGATGCAGATCTGTGACAAGTGTGGGAAGCGTTTCCTGCTGGAGAGTGAGCTGCTCCTGCACCACCAGACCGACTGCGAGAAGAACATCCAGGTGAGCCAGCCCCATCCCCAGGGCAGGGACATGAACATCCCCCCAAGGGGGAAATATCTCACCAAAGGGTGGAGCATCCCACTGGGGATGGACATCCCACCAAGGTGGGACCATCTCACCAAAGGAGGAGCATCCCACCATGATGGGACAACCTGATGGGGGAGGGACATCCCAAACACCATGGAGGTCATCCCACTGAGCTACGTTATGGGATGGGCTCATGCTTAGGTAAATCTGATGGGAAGGAACCTTCCTTCTCCCATGACTCGTATTCAGGCTCAGGAGTGTCCCACAGTGCCATGGGATTTGTGCAGGGAGATTATTCCTTCCTCCTTGGCTGGTTGGGTGGAAACATGGAGTTAATTTTAGAAGAGTTATTTTTCTTTTGAATTGATTCAGTTAATCTGGATAAAACATTGTGAGACCCTGATGGAGACACGCTCCAGCCGTTCCCACCCAGGCTGAACCCAGTTTAGCTTAATTTGAAGATTTGCTGACAGGAGTCAAAATGGTTTTAATCTGCCTTTTGTGCTTTTTTTTTGGTGGGTATTAGCAAATTTCCGAAAGCATTTGACATCCCTGAGTGGCTCAGGCTTGCTGTGTCCTTCCCCCTGTGATAAAGAGATCCTGTGTTTCAAATTGCTCAATCTGTGCAGTTTTGGGGGGGACAAGGAGGCACCCCATCAGAGCAGCAAATGTGTGTTCCTGAAGGTCCCTCCATCCTTTCTCCTAATCCACAATGAGCTGTTTTCCATGACGCTGCTGCTGCTAATTAAAAATATCCCAATTTCTGGAGAGTTCATCCATCATCCTTCCAGCCAGTGACCGGATTTTAAATGATCTCCCAGCTCTCCTCGAGGAAGGGAACACAACCCAAGTGCTACTGGAGTCCTTGGCCAATGGCACCCCAAATAAAATAGGGAATGAGGCAGATTTTGGCCTTAGGGCATGCAGGGAACAGGGAGGTAGGAACAGTCTCAGCTCCCAGGTGCAGCACTGCCTGCACTGACCCTTCAGTGCATATTCCTGGAAAATTCACAGCGCTGAAGTTGCTTCTTTTGGAGGGTTTTTCCAAGGATGGATGAGCGCATCTCCAGTACCTGAGTGGTGGTGGCTGTTTCAGAGCCTGTCATAAAGCCTGGGAAATTAAAAAGGAGTTTTCCCAGGACGTTTCCTCAGCCTCATCTGCTTTCCAGGTGGATCACATGGGGCTGTTACCTCATTGCTTTTTTCCTCCCTCCTTTTTTATGCCTTTTCCAGGTCATTTCTGAGTAGGATGAGCCACAACTGCCCCTGCAGTGACCTCCTTCTGTGGAAAAAGGGATCATTAACTCTCACTTAATTGAGCATTTTTAATTTGACAAATAGCCAAATTCACTCCGTTTGCTCTGGTAATATTGAATAACTTTATCAATATACCATGGAATTATGTCTGCACGGAAAAGAGATTTTTTTTTTTTTAACTTTATGTGTTTAATAGAGAGTCTTTATTTCTTGTTGTTTAACCAGATCCATAGAGGAACCATCTCTCTTATCCCAGTCAGCTCTGCTGCTTTCTTTCCCTGTTTTGTCCCCAAATTTCATCCACAGTGCTTTAGGTTTTAGGCATCATCTCACTCCCTGTGATCATTTCCCATCTCCCTAACATGCATCCTGCCTCCACCACCTGAAAAGCGATTCATCTTTTGCTTTGTTGGATTGTTCCTCAAACTCTTTTTTTGGTCAGCTTCTGTGTGGTTTTCCTCTTAACCTGAAAGGATTTATATTCTCATTTTTTTCCCCCTCGTTTGGATGTTACTTCCACATTTTTGAGTGACAATTTTCTGCAGTAACTGAGGACACAGAGCTCAGCCCTCCGGGGTGTTTGGTCCCAGCCTGAGGTTTTTCCTACCTCTGCTGCTTTCCCTCTACCTTTCATTTTAAAATTCCCCTGCAGCCTTTTTCATTTGAAGTGGAGAAAATGGATATTGATGTGTCTTTGATATCAGGCTCTAGTCCTGTATTTACCCTGAAATACCTCTTAAAGCAGAGATAAAACTGGAATCCATGGAAATACATACTCAGGAACAGTAAAACTCGGAGGAATACCTGTGTTGACATTTGAGCACGGCAGGATGAAGATGATGAGGGTTGGGAGTGGCTCTGTGACCCTAATTTTGCCCCTTGGGCACCTACATATAAATATATATGGAGAGATACTGTGATTTCACAGCATAAGGGTGTATTTTCAAAGGTATCACAGCAAAATTTGGTTGAAGTCCATCAATGAGCATCTGTTCCTCTGGGTAGGAGGGGAAGGTGAAGAAATCCCTCCCTGGGCCCACTGGTACCACTCAACTCTGCTGTTCTGAGGTGCCTCCAGGGTTTGAATTATTTTCTCAACACATCTGTGAGGAAAAGGGATAGTTTTATCCCTGTTGACCAAGAGGAAGATGAGTTGGGGAAAGATGAAGCGGAAAGAGTTGACCCTTGGGGGAAAGAGAGACCCTTAGCTCCTGGTAGGGTCCTTGCCTGCCATCCCTGTGCTCCAGCAGTGGTTTCCTGTGTGGACATCAGTGTTTCTCTGAGCACTGAACTGCCCTCACATGCTTCAAACAGATCTCACCCCAAAGCTGGAATTTTTTTCTTAGAACTTCCAGAGAAACACTGAACTTGTTGGAGCTGAAAAAAATCCCAACCAAAACTTCTTGGAAAAGACTTTGCACATTGAGTTGTTCTTCTTGTGCTGATAGACTGGTTTTTTGGGTCCATTTTGGTCCATTTGGACATCACAGATTCATAGATACGTTTGGAAAACTCATTCAGCAGTGAAGTATCAGTAATACCTGCTGCCCTGGCTTGGGATTCCCTTTGTTTCTATATTCTTTGCAGCCTTCTAATGCACAGAGGGTTGGGATTATTTTTATGTGATGGCTTCATTTAGGAAATAAAATTCCCAGCTGGGAATAGGGCCTTGGTGCATGAGCTGCTGTTTGCACAAGTCCTAATAGAGCCACTGATGGAGACGCCACGTCCTTCCCTGGGAGGACATTGTCCCTTCCTCATCCCATGGAGAGAAATTTGAGGTTTGGAGATTTTGGAGTGGCAAGGTCTGTGTCAGACTTGCTGGTCATTCTGACTTTTGATATCTCAGCTGTAGGTTTCACAGTGATGTTCCCTTTCACAAGATGAAGGTGGTTGCCCAGTGAGACGAAAATGCTGGTGTTGTCTGGGCACGTTCCCCTGCTTCCCTCACCATCCCCTCTCTCCTTGCAGTGTGTGACGTGTGGGAAGGGCTTCAAGAAGCTCTGGTCTCTCCACGAGCACAACAAGATCGTCCATGGCTACGCAGAGAAGAAGTTCTCCTGCGAGATCTGCGAGAAGAAGTTCTACACCATGGCCCACGTGCGCAAACACATGGTTGGTGAGTGCGGGCGGCACCGGTGCCACGGGGACACTTCATTAGGGTCTCCATCCAGCAGTTTGGCAGTGAAAGCTGGTTTTTCATTGCTCTTGGGTGTTTAGGGCTGGGCTTAATCTTGTGTGAGCTTTCTCACATCAACACCTCAAAATTTGGCCTGACGTTTGATGTTGAACCTGTGTCTGCTCAGTGCTGGGTGTGGAGCAATCGGGTGTGGTGTTGGAGAACCCCTTTTATTTAATTTAACCAGAAAAAAATAGTGCTCAAAGGAGGGTTTGAAGTGCAACCATCCTTCCCTTGTAAAATAGGACCAGGCCACACCAGCGCTGGGCTTTGAAAAGCAAATTGCACATGACAATGGTAGACCGGGTCCCTGGGCCTTGCAGGGACCAAATAGATCCAAAAAAAAAAGGAGGGTTTGGGCAAGAAATTAGGGAAGAACTTAAAATGTTGATGCTGTGCATCTTCCCAAGATGACTTTGGGTTTACTGGGGTTGGGCACTGGCGTTGGGAGAGATGACTGGGATGTGGGGAGAGGGATGGTGGAGGTGTGGGGAGAGGGATGGTGGAGGTGTGGGGACCTGACCCTGCCCCTCTCCCCCTCAGCACACACCAAGGACATGCCATTCACCTGTGAGACCTGCGGGAAGTCCTTCAAGCGTAGCATGTCCCTCAAGGTCCACTCGCTCCAGCACTCTGGAGAAAAGCCTTTTAAATGTGAGGTAAGGTCCTGGGTGTGGCCCCACCCCATATCCTCTCAAATGAGGACAAACCCGCTGATTTGGGGAAAGATCTTCCACTTCTTGAGGCTTCCCCCCTGCTTTGTACCAGTGCAGCTGCAAGGATGCTCCCACACTGTGAGATCCCTTCCTGGTTTGAGGGTTCCACCAACTACATGATGAAACTTGTCCAATACCCAGATCTTGTCCCCCCAGTACCTGGATCTTACATCCCACCCCAAGCCCATCCAGCCTGCAAACCCGGTTGGCTATGGCCCAAAAAACCACTTATTTGGGTTCTCTTTCGGGAGAAAAAAAGGGATTTCTTCACTGCTGGTGACTTGGGGGGAATGTGGGAGTGTTCTGGGCGCTGATCAGGAACTCATCCCCATCTCACCTCCTCAGAACTGCAACGAGCGCTTCCAGTACAAGTACCAGCTGCGCTCCCACATGAGCATCCACATCGGCCACAAGCAGTTCATGTGCCAGTGGTGTGGCAAGGACTTCAACATGAAGCAGTACTTCGATGAGCACATGAAAACACACACAGGTAAGAGCCCTTGACCTCGCCCCAAACTCCTGCGGTCAATCAGGAACTCTGGGGAAAGAGTGACGGGATGGGAGTGGCATCTGTGCGTGGATGGATGACCCAATTGCCAGGTCCTGCACTTTGGCCACAACAACCCCCTGCAGCCCCACAGGTTGGGGACAGAGTGGCTGCACAGTGCCAGGCAGAAAAGGACCTGGGGGTTCTAATCAACAGGAAGCTGAACAGGAGCCAGAGTGTGCCCAGGTGGCCAAGAAGGCCAATGGATCCTGGTCTGGCTGAGGAACAGTGTGGTAGCAGGACCAGGACAGGGATTCTGCCCCTGGACTCAGTGCTGGAGTGCTGTGTCCAGCTCTGGGCCCCTCAGTTCAGGAAGGCCATGGAAGTGCTGGAGCAGGTCCAGAGAAGAGCAAGGGCTGGGGAAGGGACTGGAGCACAAGTGCTGTGAGGAGAGGCTGAGGGAGCTGGGGCTGTTCAGCCTGGAGAAGAGGAGGCTCAGGGGAGACCTCCTCACTCTCTACAACTCCCTGACAGGAGGGGGGAGCTGGATGGGGGTCGGTCTCTTCTCCCAGGAAGCAGCAGTAGGATAAGAGGACATGGTATTGAGCTGTGCCAGGGGATGTTTAGGTTGGATATTAGGAAGAAATATTTTGCAGAGAGAGTCATCAGCTGTTGGAATGGGTTGCCCAGGGAGGGGGTGGAGTCACAATCCTTGGAGGTGTTTAAGGACAGACTGGACATGGCATCAGTGCCATGGTCTGGTTGACAGGATGGTGTTGTGTCACGGGTTGGACTTGATGATCTCAGAGGTCTTTTCCAGCCTGGTTGATTCTGTGGTGGGGGTTTGGGCCCAACCCCCAGCTTCTCACCCACGTTCTCCCACCCTCAGGCGAGAAGCCCTACATCTGTGAGATCTGCGGGAAGAGCTTCACCAGCCGCCCCAACATGAAGCGGCACCGCCGGACCCACACGGGGGAGAAGCCGTATCCCTGCGACGTGTGCGGGCAGCGCTTCCGCTTCTCCAACATGCTCAAGGCCCACAAGGAGAAATGTTTCCGCGTCAGCAACCCCTTGGCCTCGGACACGGCTGCCCCCCAACCCGCCACCAGCCCCGCCCCACTGCCCCCCGGCCCTGGCGTGTCCCCCCTGCCCCTGCCGCTGCTCCATCCTCTCCCACAGACCCTCCCTCCTCCTCCTCACCTACCGCCGCCCCCTCCCCTGTTTCCCGCGGGGAGGATAAATTCCAACAACAATTAGGTGCCCCCCACCCCGGCCATGCGCCTGCACGGACTGCTCTGCCCTTTGGGAATGCCTCCCCCCGGGGAGACAAGGCTTTGCTTGCTCTCTACCCCCCCTTCCTCCTCGTTTTGGGGTTGTTTTGGGTTTTTATTCCTTTTTCTCACCCGTCATTCTCCGCAGACAGGGGGAGCAGGAAGAGGCCCCTCCAGAGGAGTGTGGGTGTTGAGAGGGAATCGCCGTCCGTCCGTAAGGGTGTAGGTAAAAGCTGCCACTCTCTGCTTCATCTCCAGCTCCATCTTTGTCCTGGAATGCTGACGGGGCTGAGAGGAGCAGGATGCCCTTATATCTGGCGTTGAGAGAAAGAATTCCTGCCGGTGCATCGATATTTCTAAGCTGAAATCCAGTTAGTGGTGCTTGAATCCCTGTACTGTAAAGCTGGTCTTTCAAATCAGGCTCTTCTCCCACCAGGTTGAGAGGTGGCCACCATGGAGGAGCTCGGATATCCCCATTGGAAAGCCATCAGCATGGTCTCCTTAGCAGCCCTTGCCACATCTTCCTTCCCTGTGCCAGGTTTTCCTTCTCCGTAGGCAAAAGCACAAACACCCACGTTGCATCTCGGGGCGTCTACAACTTGCTGCCGGTTCATTTTTGGGGTGCCCTAAGTGTGCCGGGCTCCAGTGTGCCCTTTCTGCTAATCCCAGCGGGAGCTGGGATCCTGGGGATGCTCTGGAGTTGGTGAGCTGTCCCTGGGAGAGCTCAGATGGCTTCGGGACCGGCGGGAGAGTGGCCTGGGACAGAGGAGCAGGACGCTGTCGTTCTTCGGCGGAATCGGCCCGGAATAGTGCCTTAACAATTCGAATAACCCCTGAGTGGGGGGTGAGCTCCAGGTTGGGTCCCGTTGCAAGGTCTGGAGCTAAAGCAAGACCTCCTTCAGCCTGGTGACAATGTCCCATCCTCCAGCTTGTTGCCTGCATTGCTCTCCTAAGATTGGCCTCTCCTTGTGGGTTTGGTATCTACTGCCCTACCCTGGTTTGGGGGGACCAGAGGGGACCAGTGAGGGCTGCAATTGTTTTGGTGATGCCCTGAAGTTTTGGTTAGTTGAAGTTGCTGCAGTTGAGCTGGTCTTTGTTTTCACTTAGGAATAATATGCCTGGCTTCATGGCAGAGAAGAGGAAGGCTTTGCTGTCGCCCTTTTTTTGGACACTGGGGTCCCAGCTGGGTTTCTCACTGCTTTGCTTTGCTCCAGGGTGTCACGTATCGGCCTGGCCAGAGTTCTATGGTCTCCTTGCCTGGGAAAGTGTCCCCTTTGGGGCCAGAGAGCATCCAGCACAGGCAGAGAGGTGGGGTGTGTTGCAGCTGACTCCTTGCTCCCAAGGCCAGAATTGGGGTCAAATATGGACACGGATCAGGTCATGGAGGAGATGGTGAGCAGAGCTCTTGGTAAGCAAGAAGGAAGAGAGGTCCCTGAGTGGGCTGTAGGAGCCCTGTCTGATTTGCACCTTGCTCTGGGTGAGAGCAGAGCACTGGGGATAATGAGCCACACCAGGCTATGTGAAAGGTCTTGGTGCTTCACCTCCTGGACCAAATCAGCAAAGCACTTGGGCAGCGTTGAGGCTGCCCCTGCAGAGATGGGAGGAGTCAGCCCCCTGCTCAGGGGCTCTGCTGACCAGGAACATGCAGGAGCCTGACAGGGACAGGACAGGGGAGCTTCTGCTGTTGTGCTGAGTGCTCTTTGAGGAGATGGGTCAGCCGAGTGCTGTGCCCTCCTGCTGAGTGGTGCCCACCATGCCTGACATCTTGGGGAAACTGGCTGCTCTTGTGGATGTTGGCATTTTGGAGCAACAGATTGCTTTTGATCCCCATGTTGGCTGGGATCCTGTGGATCCCCCAGCACCTCACTCGGTACCAGTGAGCTCACCCCCATCTCCATCTACTTCAAGTAAAAGGAGGTTGCCATGGCAGAGCTGTTTCTCCATATCGACCTTCTCAGTGGGTTCCAGAAGCTTCCCTGCCATCCTCCATGACCCTGGGGCTCCTTGGAATGGTGTAAAGCCTTCTCAAACACAGACCCATGAGGAATGGGGGCACTCAGCTCTTGGGGTCGTTGGCTTTCTGAAGGGACCATGATCCATACTGGGAGATGATTGTATTAGAGAAGCATTCAGTGATACCTGTGCAGGTGTTGGAGTGGTCCATGCTGTCTCCTCCTTTACTGCCTCCCAGATCCCCCTTAGGTTTCCCAGTGCCTCTTTCCCCTCATGCTCAGCCCCGAGATAGGATGGGAGCACTCTGCCCTGAGGGCTTGGATGGGCTGCCTGGCTGATAGACTTCTCCCCCCCAAGTAAACACCCACGCCAACATCTGCTTCCTTGTACCACTCGCCTGGAGGTGGCTTTCCCTGTTCCTGTCCCAGTTCATCCTCTCCCAGTGAGGACCTGCCCCCCTTGGACATCTCTGTGAGACGAGAGCACTTCACTGAAGGTGGAAGCCCAGCGGAGAGCCCAGTGACTGACCCCAGCCGTGCCCCATCCCCTTCGAGAGCCACTTGGAGACGTCGAGATGTGACCATGCACACAGCACTTTGGAGAACTAGATCCCTGCTGCTCCCTCCCCTCTCCAAGGCCCGGGCAGTTCCCAGGAGTCCTACAAGGCCTCCAAGCCCTTTTGTCTACACCCTTACTCAGCCCCAGTGTGTCTCCATGTCTGGTTTTCATTAGAGTACTAAGAGCCCAGACGAGTCGCTCCCGCAGTGCCTCGTCCATCCCGGATCCATCCCGGATCCATCCCGGCCGGCCCTGTTGCACCCGCTGGGCTTGGACGGGGCACGAGATAGGGGAGTCGGGTCCGTCGCTTTCAAGCTTTTTACGTTTTACTTTTTTTTTTTAATTTTTATTTTAATTTTTAACTCTTGCACCTTAATCTCTCACACCCCTTCTCCAGCAAGACCGCGGAGACAAGAGGGGTTTGTTTTCCACGGCGCAGTTCACGGACACGCCGCAAACGCAATGTCCAGCCAATGACTTCTTGTTTTTTGGTTTTTTTCCCCTCTCACCCCTTCATTTGAACTTTTGGGGAGGGAGGGAGTCGTGTGGGGAGGGTCCTTTTTTGGTTTTTTTTGGTTTTATGTATCCCAGGAGCCTGGTAGCACAGACCAGTTGGCCTCACACCCCCGTGAGGCGTGGCTGGCCCTACGGACCACAGCCATAACCCCGGCGCAGTGGGACGGACGGACAGACGGACGGACGGGTGGGAATGGCTGTGACAGTGCAATAGAGATTAGCATCCGCTGCTAGACAACTCCACTGAGTGAACTCTTGGTTTGCCCGAAGCTGGGAGGGAGGGAAGGACGGACAGACAGACGCCCCTTGTTCGCACGGACGGCGAGAGCTTCCCCACACGCAGCCCTGCCCGGTGACACGGAACCACGACGGGAGTTGGGTCGGACTTGCAAAGGAAGAAAATGATAGTTAAAAAAAAAAAAAAAGCAGAAAAAAAAAGCTAAAAAATAGGAATGAGAACAACCTCAGTAGCATGGAACTTGAAGGAAACGAATGAAACCCCAAGCACTTGCCTCAAAACTAGTTTCTCATGCCTGGTGTTTGGCTCTGTATTATTTTCTGGCATTCAGTATCGGTTGCCCAAACATGCCAAGTTAAAGAGTGTATTGGTGGCTCTACTAGTGTGAACAAACTAAATGAAGCACTTTATTCTGTATAGATAAGGGAAGGCGGGGAGGGGAGGGGAAGCTCGGATGCTTTTCGGAAGCGTCTTAAGTAATGTTCTAGGAAATGTATTATTATTATTATTATTATTATTCTTTTTTTTTTTTAATGACCATGTGTAATCAATATATGTTTATCTTTAACTCCAAGTACAGCAATTACTCTCTTTGGGACAGTGTGAGGAGGGGGAGGCTGAGGTGGTCGGATCAGCCCATCACCACGGTGCCAGCTGAGGTGAAGCGTTGTCTACTGCAGGAACGGGCGAGTCTTGCTTCGTTGAGGGCCCCGCTGGCCAATGTCCAGGAGGTCCCAAGAGGTTCATCAAAGCCACCTTCCAGGGCACGGCTCACAGCCAGCCATTCCCATCCCGAGCCATCTTCTGCCTGGGGGTGCCGGGGCTACTCTCTGGGCCGCCCACAAGCGCAGCGAGTCACGGTAGGGTGGGCTGGTCTGGGCTGTCCCTCAAGGCCACATCCTTGGCCACGCTTTGAAACCTGCTTCTGGCCTCTCACCGAGGCACATCTCGGGGCTTGCTGAGCTCTGAAACTGGTGAGAGGTCAGAACTGGGCCTTTCCACTGCGTTCTCCCAGTCTGGAAGTGTTATGACTGTTACCAAAGAGGTTGCAAGTGGAAGGACTGAATCAATAAACAATTTGTCTTTTATAAAAGAAAACCTAAAGATCCACCACTTTCTTTGTTACCTTAATTTTGCTTTGCCTTCTTCTATTTTTTTTTTTTTGTTGTTGTTGTTCTTTTGAAAGCCTTTTTTTCAGGCAATTGTGTGAGGAGTCGGAGGCAGG
This sequence comes from Chiroxiphia lanceolata, assembly GCF_009829145.1. Taxonomy (NCBI): domain Eukaryota; kingdom Metazoa; phylum Chordata; class Aves; order Passeriformes; family Pipridae; genus Chiroxiphia; species Chiroxiphia lanceolata. The sequence continues at coordinate 153,433,479 of NC_045637.1, forward strand.
CAGGATGGGCTTCCTACGGAATGTTGACCACTGCCACTGCTTCACATGTGTAGACTGTGTGTTGGGCTTGGTGGGATGTGTGTGTGAGACAACTAGACTGTTGCGGGACCAAGAAAAAAACAGCTTTTTAGGGAAGGGTGGTGAGGGGGTAGTGGAAGGGATTCAGGGATTACGGCCCCTAAGGGTGTTATAGAGCTGAGGGCTGAGCTCCCGAGTCCTACTTGGCTCCATGAGGTTTGTGTGAACTGTGACCTGGGGCTCTCTGAGCTCCTCTATTGGCAGTGGAGAAACCAAGGAGCCCATCCAAAAGCCTTTATTAGATTAAATTGGAGATGTGGGAACCTCACCAGCAACACCAGCACTGATATTGGGAAACTAATGGAAGAAGAGATGATTTTCCCTCACCCTTTGGATGTACCTACTCCTTTGCTGCTGAAGATACCCATGGGGGACCTGTACCACTGGAGCTGTTGCATCTGAGCCTGGAAAACACCAGACAGCAGCAAGGGCTGACACCTATCTGAGCATTCCTGGTGGCATTTCTAATCTGTGATTGCCTTTGGACTGATGCAGCTTGTTGGAGAGGTGGAGGAACATCTCCAGGCCAAATTTTGCTTGGTGATGTCCAGCTTTCCCTCCTTCCTCAGGCCAACACTGGCTTGCACCTGCTGAGATTTGGCCCTGGTTGCTCAAGCAGTGGGATATTTCAAGCTCTTCTGGGTCCTTTCATACAACAGTTACTTTACCTTTTATGTTTTCCTGCTCTGTGCCAGTGGTGGTATCTCCACAGCTTTATAATGGCTGTGAACCACACGGGAGCACCAAGCTCCCATTGCCTGTGCTCCTGATGGAGGGGTGTGAGGTGAGCAACCAAGGATGGGGACCTGTTTTATTTGCAACTTCTCAAGCCTTTTATAAAGGACCACAGCATAACAACCCGTGGAAGCTCAGCAACATTCTCCCATTGGCTTCAGAGGGCCCAGATTTCCCCCAGGAGACCCAAGAAACGTCGGCAGCAGGTGAATGGGGATTAACCCTCTCTTAGGATCCAGGGTCAACAGCTTCCCAGTCTGCATCCAGCAAGGAGAGCTGAAGCAAAGGTCATGGAATCATTAAGGTTGGAAAAGACCTCCAGGGTCATGGAGTCCAACCTTTGACCAATCCTCACCGTGTCAGCCACACCAGAGCACAGAGGGCCATGTCCACTCGTTCCTTGAACAGTTCCAGGGATGGTGTGGGTGTCCAGTCCCAAGCAGGACGTACCTGCCACCGCAATAAATGACCTTAAAAATTGTTATTCTATGCAGGGATTATTTTTTTAAAATTCTTCCTAATTTTTTTCTTTTCTGCCACAAGCTATTTGGAAGATTGATCTTTAATTAGCTTGGGAGTTGTCCACAGGAATTTCTGCAGAGCAGGGCAGAAGGTGTTTAATTTTTTTTGCAACGCATTTTTCACACATTTGATTGTTTCAAGGGTTTTTGTTCCTTTTTTTTTTTTCTTTAAAGCTATTTTGTGACAGCCAGTCACCTTGGATTTCTTTTTCTTGTGAAAAGACTTCATTACTGTTCTGATGTGATTGTCCTCTAAGGAGCTTATCCTGTAACTTTTTTAAATCCTTAAAATGAAACCAGGACAAGGCTCTCTCTGGTCGCTTTACTTCTCTTTCCTTCCAAACATGTTTTAGTTTCTCCATGCCATGCCCACGTTTTGAGCCAGATGAATGAGCCAGGTATGATTTGTAACACTAGAATTTTCATACCACTTTGAGGAAATTATTTTGAAAGGTTTGTGTTTGTTCTTTGGTTTTTTTTTTTTAATTTTTATTATTGATTATCATCCCTATTCATGGTATCACGAGATCATAGAATCATGGAATCATTAAGGTTGGAAAAGACCTTAAAGATCATCATCATCAACCCAACACCACCACCATGTTCACCATTAATCCATGTCCTGAAGTGCCATATCCAAGTATTTTCTGAACACTTCCAGGAATGGTGAGTCCACCACTTCCCTGGGCAGCCTGTTCCAACACTTTACAACCCTTTCTGTGAAATTTTTTCCCCCTGATACCCAATTTAAACCTGGCACAACTTGAGGCTGTTTCCTCTCAGCCTGTCCCTGTAGATATCCATCTACCTTCTACTCCTAGGTTAGCTTCTAGTCCTTGTATCCATAGAAAAGATCTTTAAGGATACAAAGTTAAAGTTTCAGCTTTCAAATGGGGGAAAATAAGCACAATAAGAGATGGGGCTGGGTGTGTTCATCACAACTTTTGTTTGGTCTTTGGTTGCTGTGAACGTTCAGTTTCAGCTCTCCCAACACACAAACACAGGGGACTTCTTTTGAAATAGTCACATTTATTTTCAAATGAACCAGTGGTCAGGTGGTGTGGGCATCAGGAGATCTTTGCTCTAGCAGATCTTTGTCCTGCTGCCAGTACAGTAGTGTTTCTATCAAAACATCATTATGGATAACTTTAAGATAAATGTGCATTTTTCACTTGTAGGAAGCTCTCTTTGAGCCAAACACATCTGCAAAGTGAAATACTCTTTAAAAAAAAAAAAAAGGTTTGACAATTAAAAAGAAGAGAGAAAGAGCAAAAATATAAAACCTTTCCCTAAAAAAACAGTGCTTGTCCATCCACAGGTGAGGACATTGTGATCTGGGATTGAAGATGTGGAAGGTAAAAGGCAGGAGATGAGCACACAGGGCCTCCCCTGCCCATCTCTCCCCCTCTCCCACCCTACTACTTGCATGACTCCTCCCCTCCTGCAGACTCAGCTCCCAGCCTCTCTTCACTCCAAAGTCCAAGTGGAGGCAAGGAACTAAGATTACTTGACTGTTTTCTTCTCATTGCAACTTTCAGAGCATTTCTGCTGCTCACATGCTCGTTCCTTTTGACTGTCTCATCCCAACAACCCTCATCACTCAGGAACTCATCAAATTCCACCCGGGTCTCTCCTGTACCACTTGACTTTGACCCTTCCTTCTCCTCTCCAAGGGGGTCTCTAGCACGATGCTCACAGCTTAGGTGGGGAAATATTTTATAGACCCTTTTCCCTGGGGAATGTTAATTGAGTCCATTGGGACCTGCTTTCTGCCTGGTAAGGGAGGTGTAACAGCAGTTGAAAAGATGGGGAAAAACATGAAGAAGGAGTTGAAACTTCTATTTTTCCTGTCTACTGAGACAGGAATAACCCATTGCTCTGTTTTTCTCAGCCTCTCCCATCTCCTTCCAGGCTCCAGATCCCTCCTCTAATTACCTTGAGAGCATCTTTAAATTCCCACAGAGCTTCAAGATCGTTTCCCCGTTTCCCATCTAAGTAAAAAAGTCCCAATCACAGATGCAATGTCCTACACAGCATCCAGATGCCATATCCCTGATAAACATCACCTCTCTCCCCCCCCATCCTTCCTTGCCCCAGGCCCCCACCCCCCCATGGAAAAATGACAAATCCCTACATCTTTGTGAGACGCAAGACATTGAGGCGCACGGGGAGGAACGTGGCACCGGAGGCGTACTGGATCTCCCGGAGAACCCCTTCCCACTTCTTCTGCTCCTCATCATACCTAGGGAGAGACAGAGTTACAGTGAGGAAAGTGTCTCCTCTCCCTCCTTTCAGCTGCTCTCCACGGTGGAGGGAGCCCCGGTGCAGGGCGTGACATCCCACAGGAAATTATTTGGCCACCGGAATCTTGTGGGGGCTGCGTGGGGACTTTCAGCCCTGGTTTGTAATGCCAGGTTGGGAATGTGGATGTCAGCACCTGGTCTCACAGGGAAGAGGGTGCTTTTTTCATTAGGAAACGTTTTGATGGCACCAAGATGGAACATCCATGGTGAAGGACAGCAGGTTCCTGCTGAGGGTGCTGCAGCACTGATATGAGAGACAGGAGCAGCTAATGCTGTGTGAGCAGCTGTCACAGAGTGCTTCCTGCCCTCTTCTCTGCTCACGTGTAACACTATCTGCTTCCTAGCCAGGACTATCTGCTCCCCAGCCCCAGCACTGGCTGTTCCCAGGGAGAGGATGCATCGCACAGATGCTGCTCCACACCAAAGGGGAGGCTGGAACCAGCTCCAGGCGAAATGTCAACTCAGCAACAAAGCCAAAGGAAGAGTTTTCCCTGGTATGTTGCTGTTTGAGGCTGGGAGAGATCACTGAGCTCCCCAGTGTGCCCTCCAGCACAGCACAGGGCAAACTCCCCACCCAGAGACCCTGTGCTGAGCCTGCAGCCTTGTGCCGGGGTCGCAACCTCCATCTCATATTGATGGCACCAAGAAAGGCAGAAACCATCTGTTCCATCACTAACATCCCTCCCATGCTGCCTTGGACAGCCCTGGGGAAGACCATCACCTCCAAACATCGTTGAGCTCCGTTGGCACCAGTTCTCCCGACTCCGTCTCCACCGTGGCGAACCCTCCGAGCAGGTAGAGCACCCCAGACAGGCTGACCAGGCTGGCGGAGCTGCGCTCCTGTGGGAACTCTGTGAACGTGTCCCACCTGCCACATCAGGAGAGGGGACATGTTAGAGCAGCCTGGCTACCCCCAGCAAATCAGGAATCAACAACTGAGTTCACAGGTTAACTTGTGCAGGTCTGCGTGGGATGGGATCATACCCTGGCTGGTTTTAGAGACAGCTGTTTCCATCATCACGGTTCAACTTCATTGTGCATTGAGTACATGGCCTGTGAAGCACATTGGGCATGGATCAGAATGTCCCAGTGCTGGGAGAATGTCCCAGTGCTACAAGAGCCACCCAAAATCAGAGAGTTTATTGCGTTGGGTGAAGCTGCCAGGAGGAAGCTACAGCCCCGCAGGGATGGCACCAGTTGGTGAAACCATTTTAAAGATGAGCCTGAGATGATCCACAGCCCAACCACAGTGACACTGGTGATGCCCAGCTCTCTGAGGAATCCTAGGCCCTGGCTTGGTTTGGAGGGGACCTTAAAGATTATCTATTTCCAGCTCCCCTGCCATGACATATAGACCGGAGGAACTGGAATCAGGAGTCACAGGCAGACTCCAGAACGGCTGTGAGTTGGTCAGTGTACACCTGGCAGCTGCTCCTGGTGTAATCACACCCCGAGGTGTGCTCAGGACCTACTTGTTGGTGGCAATGTCATAGACTTCCACCGAGTTGGTCAAGCCGGAGTCGGTCACACCGGCGGCCACGTAGATTTTGTCCTTGTGCACGGTGGCCCCGAACAAGGAGCGGGCAGTTTTCATGGGAGCCATGTCCTTCCACTCAAACTTGGATGGGTTGTAGACACACATCTTCTTCAGGCACTTCCTGGAGAAAGGTGAGAGGGGAAAAGGAGCGTCAATCGCCCGCCAAGGGGTGGTTTTGGCACTGCAGGAGTTTTGGGGTGTCTGCTGGGAAGAACGTGGGGTCTCTAGAGAGGGTTTTGCTCCACATCAGCACAAATGGAGGACACTTGGGGTGTCCATGCCTGGAGTCATCACTCGTGTGTGTAACATATCCCCTCCTTCTGTGCCCACTTTGGGTGGGAGTCCTGAAAGCTCCACATGTGCTAACAACCCTGGATATGGGTCCATGTAGCCAAGAGCCTCTCAGGAGCTCACACACAGCCATCCAGACAGTGTTCCAGTGCTCCTGATCCACCCTGATGATGTGAAATATCATCAGTAATGTCCCTGTCCCCAGACTGCTGGTGTGAGGTGTGAGTGGAGGCACGTTCACACCTTTCAGACCACAATCCTTCCTACCTTTCCCAGATTATGGCATGTTTGCCCTGCAAACAGTCATACTCGTGCTCTGTAATGCTCCCCAAGAGAGGTTTCTCCTGCTTGAGCCTGTCTCCTCCAGGAGGGCAGGATGTGGGGTAGGCTGGATGAGGTTTTTCACTCCTGTTGCAAATACACCTCTGGATTTGACTCCTGGGACCACTCTGCTCCACAGGTCCAAGACAGGAGAGCCTTTATGTGAAGGGGTTTCTTTCTCTCCACTGTGACATTTATTTTTTTTTTGTAAGTAAAGAGGATCGTAGATCATAAACCAGTTTAAATTGGAAGGATCTTTAAAGCTCATCTCATTCCAACCCCCCAGCCATGGGGAGGGACACTTCCCACCAGACCAGGTTTGCTTAAAGCACCACCCAGCCTGGCCAGGGATGGGGCAATACATTCCCTCTCCTGCCAGGACACTGCCATCTCCCTGATGTCCCTGTGGAGCTTGTGAAGGCCTGCAGGCAGGCACAGGGGTGACCTGGGAGTGAAGGATCCACATCCCTCACACCCTCCTTAACCCATGTTGGGGAGGTACCAACTTGTGCTCTGCATTCTCACTCCTTCAGGAAGTGAATCCTTGAATTCCTCTTGCTTTTTTGACTTACTTGTCACTTCCTTTGCCCCCAATGACGTAGACAAGGTCCTTGTGTGACACCACGGCGTGGCCATAGACCGCGTAGGGGAGGGGATCAGCTTCACCCCACTTGAAGGACCTGGATCAGAGAAAGGTGGGAAGCAAAAGGATTTGTGGCTTGGTAGGTGACACTACAGCACGTGGCACTTTCACCACTCAGATGTGAGCACAGCTCCTGACTCAGCCTCAAAAACACAAGGTTTCCACAGAATCATGGAATATCCTGAGCTGGAAGGGATCCACACAGAGATCGTCAAATCTGACTTCTGGTTCTGCACAGAACAACCCCAAAAACCCCACATAATGAGATAGAATTCAATGAGATAAGGTTCATCCAGTAAATTTCATGGTCCTGGGGGAAAAAAAAAAAAGGAAATAAAATATGCAGAATATTTATGGTAATTATTGTTTTCTGCAGTTCCCCGTCCTCTTGAGCTTTGTGGACACACATCCCCACTTTTCCCAGGGCCTCACCTCATTTACAAGCGTTACCAGCCTGCATGATGGAAAAAATTTAAAACCAAGTCCACCCCTAAACCATGTCCCCAAGTGACACATCTACACGTTTTTTAAATCCCTCCAGGGATGCTGACTCCACCACTGCCCTGGGCAGCCTGTTCCACTGCCTGGTCATTATTTTAGTGGAGAAATTTTCCGTAATATCCGATCTAAAGCTCCCCTGGTGCAACTTGAGGCCATTTGCTGTCATAGTGTCACTTGTTCCCCGGGAGCAGAGCCCGACCCTGGCTCCCCCCTCCTGTCAGGGAGTTGTGCAGAGCAAGAAGGTCCCTCCTGAACCTCCTTTTCTCCGGTCCAGACACCCTCAGCCCCCTCAGCTGCTCCTCATCAGACCTGTGCTCCAGACCCTTCCCCAGCTCCGTTCCCTTCTCTGAACGTGCTCCAGCACCTCAATCTTTCTTGTCACAAGGGACCCAAAACCGAACACAGGGTCTGAGGTGCCTCAGCAGTGCCCAGCACAGGGGGACAATCACTTCCCTGGCCCTGCTGCCACACTGTTCCTGATACAGGCCAGGATACCACTGGCCTTTTTGCCCACCTTTTGGGCACATGGGCTCATGTTCAGCTGCTGCCAATCAAAATAATGCCAGAATAATATCAACCAAAGGATACTAGAGATAAACTGGTGCCAATCACATCTCCACCAGCTTCAAATGGATATTCAAACCACCCCCTGAGCATTTAGCAGGGGCAGAGACACCCTTTCCCAGAGCCTGCAGGGGCAGATAAATCCCCTTTTCTGTGGGAATGAAACTGGTTTCAAACCTCTGCCTAAAAAACAGAGTTAGGAGCACACATATCTAAATATAGATAAAATAAAGACTTGTTGACACCTCCTACTCCTCCTGTTGGGGCAGGCTTTGGATGTTTCTGTCTCCTGAGAGCAGAACAGGATGGTGCCTTTTAATAAAGCTCATGACCCAGCATGGGTTAGAGCCCATTGTCCAAAAATGAGTGGATATTAAGCCTGACATCAATCAGGTTGAGCCGTTCAGTGCCGCGTCTGAACATTTTAAAAACCAACTTTCCCTTTCAAACCACTTCTGGTGAGACCCCAGCGAATGCCACTGAACCTTCAAGAGCAGAGGGAAAAATTCCTCCTGTACAGGTCTCACATGATCATCTACTGATATCAGTCCCTGATATCATACCATCCCCATTAAAGCTTCCATCTCCAGGAGGTTCAATCACAACAGCAGCTGGAGTGTGACAGCTCCGGGCCTCAGGGCACAGCTCAGGACAGTCCCAGCATTGAGATAAAGAGTTCAAGCCCTGCCTCCAAAACCTTTTGACCCCTGGAGACCTGGAGTCATTTTTTTCAGGCAGCTGCTTCACCTTCTCCTCCAAACCCCCTCCCTCCCCGCCCGCGGGCACTCACAGCCGGTCGTAGCACAGCACAGAGTCCAAGGTCTTCTCCCCCTCCTTCAGTTCTTTCCCTCCGACCACAAAAATAGAGTTTTCCGCCTCTCCCAGGCCGAAGAGGCAGCGAGGGGAGGGCAGGGGGGGCATCCCCAGCCAGTCTGCATCCAGATGGTCGTACTGGAAGGGAACATATGGCCATTAGTGTGTGATCACCCAGCCCCTCTGCTTAGCAAAAGCCAGGGTCCACAGGCTGAGGGTAAAGTCCATCCCCAGGGGCTGCTTGGTCACCCCATGGTACAGTGTGCCTGTGCCCTTCCAGCTGGGGCAGGATGGGAGATCTTGGAGCAAACCCAAGTCTTGTACCATGTGATATATTTTTTTATGGCAAGAGACGGGCCAGTATGAACTTGTTCTGCTCTGTTTACCAAAACCTTGACTTTATAGAATCACAGAATCATCAAGGTTGGAAAAGACCTCTGAGACCACAGAGTCCAACCTGTGACCCATCCCCACCTTGTCTCCCAGCCCAGAGCACTGAGTGCCAGGTCCAGTCCTTCCTTGGACACCTCCAGGGATGGGGACTCCACCACCTCCCTGGCAGCCCCTTCCAATGCCTGACCACCCTTTCCAGGAAGAAATTCCTCCTGATGTCCAACCTGAACCTCCTCTGGCACAGCTTGGGACCATCTTCTCTTGTCCTGTCTCTGGTCCACTGGGAGAAGAGCCAGACCTCCACCTGGCTACAACCTCCTGTCAGGGAGTTTTAGAGAGCAACAAGGTCTGCCCTGAGCCTCCTCTTCAAACTTGGAACTTGGAACAAGGTTGGTTCATCTTTGGGTGAAAGAATTCCGTGTTGGACCTATAATGGACAGTTCCTGGGACTGAAGGAGCTGAAGCACTTCAATTTTAGAAATTTTGCCCAAACCTTTTCAGTTGTAGGGCACCCTGATATCTTCCATCTCTGCCAGGCAACAGCGTGGTGTCAACAGTGTTGGCAACACAGCTACAGTGTGTCAGAGCCATCTGATAGATGAGAGAGCTGATCCAGTGTTGCTGGATCAGGTCACCAGATCCTTGGACATCTGCAGATCATTGCCTCATCTCCCACCAGAAAAAAAAAATATGAAAGGGCTCTCTGAGCACTGTGGTTTGATGGGAACTGTAAACTGGGGCAGAAATTTTTGATGCAGCTTGGTAGCAGAGGAGGGAGGGATGTCTTGCAGCCAATTCTGTGGGACTCTGCAAGATGAAGCTGTGATGCTGCACTGCCTGGAGCACTGTTTGCTGTGGGCTCAGGCCAAAGAGCTTCAGCCTGATGGGTTGGCTCCAAAGCTTGGCCTCAGCTGGGTGCCTGTGGTTTTTGGTCTCCTTTGAAGCTGTTGTCCACATTTGTGTTATTTATAGTGCAAACCCGAGCAGCTCAGCCATCAGGATAGTTCCTCCTTCTTGATGGGCTCAGCATTGTTTACAAGTCATAAATCTTACAAGTGACAAAGAAAGGACACCCTTTTCCATCTGAGATGTCAATGGAATCGTTTTGCTCCTGCCAAAATCTGCAAGGCCCCTGGGATTTATCAGTATTTTTATATTTTGGTGCCTGTCCTTAAATCTAAACTATCCCTGACCTGGCAGTCCTGGCTTTAAGGGGAGGAATGTGAAACTGGGGAGGATAGAAACAGTCAGAAGGTGAAGGGAGCTGCTACACAGTGGTTCAAGGGTTTGTACCTGTCTACATCTGTCATTTCAGGTGGAAAAAAAGGCTCAAAAGACCCTTACACAGGAACCATGAGCTACATAATGACACTGATGCAATAAATAACACCTTTGCAAACTGATGGCACTCTCCAAGCCCAGGACTCTCCCAAGAACAGGTGCCACAGTGAGGTGTGGAGGGACCACTGTCCCCTTCTTGTGTGGAAGGAGCTAAAAATGCCCCCATGATGCCCAAAGCCTCTGCCACTGAGTCAGTGGCAAATTGGGAGCTGAATGTAGAAATCTTGCTGTTTGCAGCTTAGAACCACAGAGTACTTCGGGTTGAATGGACTTCCAAAGGTCTTCATCCAGCCCCCATGTTCAAGCAGGCTCAGTTTTGGGGTTAGAGTGGGATTCGCCAGGGATTTTTGCTATCAAATGTGAAATATTTCCAAGGATGTTGCCCCACTGGAAGTGTCCAAGGCCGGATTGGATGGAGCTCAGAGCAACCTGGTCTAGTGGAATGTGTCTCTGCCCATGTCAAGGGGGTTGGAACTGGATGATCCTTGAGGTCCCTTCCAACCCAGGCCATTCTATGATTCTATGGAGATTCTGTGACCTCTCTGGACCCTGCTCCTGTACTACTCCAACCCCCTTGGGAAGATTTTTCCTCACAGCAAGCTGATATTTCACTTCCTGCTCCCAGTGGCCATTGCTTCTTGTCCCACCTTTGTGCAAATCCAAGGAGAGTATGGATCTCTCCTCCGTGCCTTCTCAAAATAAGGAGCTGCAGACACCAATGAGATCTTCCCTCCCCCTTCTCCAGAATCATCACACAAGGCTCAGACTCTTCTTCTACCTCCTTCTCTGCAGCCTTACCCGTCTTGGTGGCCTCTGCTGACCCATTCCAGTACCTCAGCGTCTCCTGCATACTGGGGAGCCCCACATTGGACACAGCAGCCAGATGTGGCCTCACAAGTGTGTGACTGAAGGCAAAGAAAAAATCCCTTCCCTTGACCTGCTTGTTTCAGTTGTGCTGAAATAACCCAGGACAAGGTGGACCTTCTCTGCTCCAAGGAACTACTTTGCCTGGGCAACAACCAGACTGATGGAACATTGACCTTCAGGTACAGGTTTGGGCTGAATACAAAGCAGTTCATCTGCCTTCTCTGCACAGGTGAGTGATGGAGTTGGCCACACCTCTGTCATTATCCACTGCCCAGTGTGAAGGGTTGTGCCTCAAACAGCACATCCCTGGCACTCCCACAGCCTTCCCACTCCATCCTGCTTTCTAGGGGTGGCGATTCTTCCTGCTGGCTTCTTATTTCACAGGCTTCACCATGCTCCAGCTTATTTCACAGCCTCCTGACCCTCTCCAGCTGAGGACAAGCCTGTCTCTGTGCACATGATGCAGATGGACAGACCTACCCATGCAACAAGGCAAGGGAGGGATCAAGGCTGGATGTCTCAGCCTGGGAACTACCCTCATTTTACCCTTTCTGCCTGGACATGTTATTTTTTTCCCAAAAGATGTGAACCATGGAGAAGAACAGAAGGATTTCTGGGTATGGGAGGAAGAGCAGAGGATTTCCTGGATTCTTCAGGGTCAGCAGGAAGGGTACCTTGAGTTTGCTGTCTACAAGAAAAGTGCTCTTGGGTCACAACCCAGGCTGGGGCTCAGGTTGCCTATACACAGCTCAGTCCAGTCACAGCTTTGGTCACTTTTGAACTGGAACAGCCACTTTCCTTGTGGAGTATCCCAAAAGACATCACATTGTGGTTCCCACATGACAGGATGGAAATGGCCAAGGTATAGAGAGAGCTGGAACAAACCCAAAACCACCCCCAGGGGCAAGAGCAGCATTAGAAATGGGGCACATGTTGCCAGGCAGGGGCACATCCTGTGTGCTTGGGGTGTTTGCTCCATGGCTGTATCTGCTGCTGCTCCTGTTTTCTGGCACCTGGCAGAATCACTCTTGAGTTTTCCAGGGGTTTCATGACCAGGGAATGCACGGGATACAAAGCAGAACACAGACCTTGTACCACTAACCTTCTACTCCATGTGTCCCATGGTAAGCACGGCTGGACCAAATTCACTGCTCTAAACAGTGCCCTATTCAGGATTTGGATCAGGAAGGTTTGTCCCTGTTACCTGCTCCTTCAACCCTCCTTCCTCTACTACCAGAACCACCCCTCAGTGGGATCTGCCTTAAAAACATGGGGAGAGGAATCTCTAGTAAAGCAACTCACGTGCTTCTCCTTCACTTAAAACTTTCATTCGAACATCACATGACAAGGAATATTACTGACAACACAGAAAAGCTGGTGGTGTTCCAAAGTGGTCCAAGAAACAACAGAAAGATAAAAGGTAGTACCTGTAGGAAGTAGGAACTCATGGGATCCTCCTTGCTGTCCTCGTTGTAGTACAGTCCTCCAACAATGAAGATCTGATTCTCTCTGGTCACCAGACTGACGTGGTTCTTTGGGATTTGAGTGGACAGGGAGGCAAAATAGCACTCGTTGGCATTGGGATCATAGGCCACTGCCCCACTGTCGCTCACCATGAAAATAAGGTCCTGCAGGAACATCCCAAAGCGCATGGTGTCATTTAAGATCCCAGGGAGAGCATCCTCCTCCGTGTCTTCCTCCTCATCTACTGCTCCGTTGACAACATTATCCTTCGCTTGATTTTCACTGGTTTTCTTCACTTTCTTCTTCTTCACCACGGTGAATTTGCCTTTCTGGGCATCCTTCACCATCTGCAGCTTCTTGAGGAGCTCGGGGCTGGACTTCACCACGCTGTGCTTCTCCACGTGGTCCCTGATGTAGTCGTTGGGCATGAGGCGGAAGCGGATGCTCTCGAAGACGACAGGCAGGGCCTTCTGCCGGCTCTCGCAGTCCTTGGTCCCCACCCACTTCATCACCACTTCAAAGACGGTCTCCTCTTTCTCCACGTTGAGGGAGTCGCTGGAGATGATGGCGATGAGCTCGTCGGGGGAGAGCTGGTAGAACTCCTCGTCGCGGGAGACCAGCGCGAAGCGGTCGCAGATGAAATCCCGAGCGGCCACGGCCAGCCGGGCACAGTCCAGCATCAGCCCCAGCCGGAAGATGGCCAGGCAGTTGCTGAGGCAGAGCCTCTTCTGCAGGAAGGACACGCACACGGTGAAGATGGAGGGGATCTGGAACATGTTGGCCACGGAGAAGATGTCCTGCACGTTCTGCTCCGTGATCTCCAGCTCCGAGGTGTAGATGTAGTGGAGGATCTTGCCCATGACATCCGGATCGACGTCTTCCAAGCTTATCTCCCTCTTCTTGCTCTCTTCCATGTCCGAGAGGAACATGGCTCGGAAATACGGGCTGCAGGCTGCCAGCACCAGCCGGTGGCAGGGAAACTCCTTCCCTTTGACTTTCAAGACACAGTCCAGAAACTTATTGTGGTCCAACATGTCTTTGAGTCCATCCTGGAGAAGAGTTTGCTGGTAGAGACGCAATTCTTCCACTTGATCAAGAGGCAAACCCATGGCGAGGAGCGGCCGCTCGTCCTTTCCCCCAGTCCTTCTTTTACAGAGATATATTTATGGATATACCTGAGCCCCTGGGAAAGAAACTTGCTCAAAGCAGGGCTCTCAGCCTCCCTTGCTTCCAGACCAATGGCACACCGGGAATGTGAATCTCTTGCTACTACTGCAGCTGTCTGTGTACTTCAGCTTCCAGGGCAGGGCTTTATATATAGACCCGGCGCTGCAGAGCTTAAGGAATCCATACTGCAGCATGTGTAAGCCGATCACCCTTTAATATGACACATAGGACGAGGAGGAAAGGGAGGGGGGCCCCGGGGGAACAGCTGTAATTCCAGCCCCAGTAATTCAGGAAGGGTCTGTGAGCTCGTGAGTCACCGCGGGGGGAGCGGGAGCCGTCGCTGCCGTGACACGGGTGGGGGACGCGCGCGAGACCCGTCCCGCGCTTGGGGAACGGCCTCGGGGTGAATCAAACACCCAAATCTGCCCTCTGGGTCACGGACGGCAGTGCTGAGACTTTCTCCCGACAGCTCTAAAGGGGCTGCTCCCAAACTGCCAAACCTTTGGCTGCGTGCTAAAAATAGGCAGTGAAGTCAAAGCTGGAAAGACGCGCTAAGGGAGCGTCTTATGTGGGCTTTGTGGCATCCCCAGCTCCAGCCAGCTCCCTCCCAGGGATGCTTTGCTGCACAGGTTTGTCCTTTATTCTCCTCTAGAGTCACTTCTCAGGAGTCTGGAAGGGGGTGGAAAATGGAGATAGGGCTGTTTATTTACAGCTCTGTATGGGATACGAGGCCTGTGCTGGAAGTTACTTAAAAAAACTCACTAGAGGAGGAGATCTGAGAATTGGGGGAGAGGGATAGTTCTCTTTCCCTGCAGTAGGTGGTGGAGTTCCCATTCCTGGAGGTGTTTAGGGAAAGACTGGATGGAGCACTTAGTGTCATGGTCTGGTTGACATGGTGGTGTTCAGTCACGGGTTGGACTTGACTATCTCGGAGGTCTTTTCCAACCTAATTGGTTCTGTGATTCTGTAATATGTGCATGGGCCCCACTGGCACAGTCTCTGGGCACCTTGTCATCAATAAATTCATCTTTTCCACATCTTGGTGACAGACAGAGTGTCTGAGGCAGAAGAGAAGTAAAGGAAATGCAACAAGGGGCTTCAGCTCACAGATTAACACATCTAAACACAAGTACCTTCTAGTAAATTGAGGGCCTCCTGCTGAGCTCTTCTGATTCAACACACCCATGATGAGGTCTAGAGCAACAGCAGTTCAACCTGAGCTGATGATCCAGAGCTGATGATCCAGAGCTGGGTCATCAACCTGAGCTGATGATCCAGAACAGCTGAGTTCTCCAGCAGGTCTTGTGTCTTTCTTGCATGCCTATGGAGGTCTAGGAAGCTCCACGGGTCCCCAGATGGCCACTCCAGCTCCATCTCTTCCCATGGAGCTCACAAAGAAGCAAATTATTTTTGACAGACATGGGTAAGCAGAGCAGCTCTAATTATTTATACCTATAGTAAAACTTGTACATGAATCTCTTTTATCTTTCACTGTGGATCCTCCGGGCTGCCTGACACTCAGTGATGGCACAGATTTAATTAATGATTTAATTAAGCCTATGCAGAGATATTAGCCGCTATTCCTGGTGTATTTAAAGCCACATAACCCCTTACCCTGGCAGGGATGTATTTATAAAAATTGCCATGATGATCATCTGCATAAGCAGGAAGAGGGAGGGAGCTATACTGGTATGAAGCCCTTTTGTACTGGTGTGGTTCCAGCACCATCTGGGAGGTACCAATATAGCAGGAAAATAATCACGAGCTGTTTTCAGAGCTCACATCATAAGATCTTCTGCTGTGCTGTTCATCTGTGATGGGATCAAACACCGGGTGCTGATCTTTGAACTGGGTCGAACTTCAGAAATCTTTCTCTGCTCCCTTGACATCTGGGGCTGGACACCCCAACCCTCCCCTCTGCCCTCCCTCTGCATTAGCTCTGCTCTATCCCAGGTTTAATCCTGTGTTGTTGTGCTACCAGCTGGGATTTCCACCGCTCCCCCTCCCTCTGCCTTTAATCTCCCTTGAGCCCCGGGTTGTTTTCCTTTTTGTTGTGCTGCCACCTGACTTTTGCCTCCGTGTTCTGTGCATCACAAGGTGCTGCTGCTAAAATGCAGCTACAGCCCATCCCTTCCCAGAGGAACTCTGACCCATTAGTGGGCCTCTGGTATCTTGCGGGTTCGTGGTTCACCCAGGGAAAGGGCACTGTGCTGGTCCCAGACCTGCTCTGGGGTCTCCACTGATTTCAGTGACTTTGCACAGCAACTGGACCAGCTCCAAGGCTTGGGGAAGCAGCCCAAGCACTGTGTCCCTCAGATCTGACCAGGATACAGCCACTGATTTCCAATGATCAATGGACTAAATCAGTTATTAAGCGTGTTCCTAAGTGGGCAACAGCCCCAACATGACATGGGAGCAGGTGAATGTCCTGGTGTCGGCTGAGAGTTTGTTTGCTTCCTTAGTAGCTGCTACAGTGCTGTGTTTTCTGATTTAGGATGAGAACAATGTTGACACCACCCTGACATTTTGGCTCTTGCTGAGCAGTTCTCACCCTAAGTCAGGGACTTACCAGTGTCTCAATCTCTGCTAAGGAGGGGTTGCACAAAAAGCTGGGAAGCAGCATGGCCAGGAGAGCTCACCTGAACTGGCCAGAGGGATATTCCATACCACAGAGTGCCATTCCCAGTACATAAAACTGTGGAAGTTACCCAGGAGGGGGCCAATTGCTGTTTGGAGACAGGCTGAGCATCAGTCAGTGGGTGGTAATTGTATTGTGCATCACTTGTTTCTCTTGGGTTCTGTTGCTATTATTATTATCATTATCATCATCATCTTTTGTTTCGAATATTAAACTGTTCTTATCTCACACAAGGTTTACCTGTTTACCTTTTCTTTTCTTTCCAATTTTCCTCCCCATGGGGGTGAGGAGGGTGCAGGGGGAGTGAATGACAGGCCGTGTAGCACTTAATTGCCAGCTAGGATTAAGCCATGACAGTGAGGATAATGGAAAGCATCCTAAGGGATGCAGCAGGATCACTCCTTCCCATACAAAATTTTAGGACAAGGAAGGTGAATGCAGGAATTGTAGCCACGTCAGGCTGATCAAGAAAGCATCCAGTGTAGGGCTATTAATTGGGATTTGTAATTGCAGTAAATAATTGCTTTTCTTGGCTTCTTGTGTGAGTTTTATGAAAAAAAACCCAACAACCAGATATGATGAGATGCTCTTCTTCAGGAGAGAGATGAGGAGTGGATATATCCCATTCTAGAGTGGCGTTCAGTGAGGCTGAGGGTCTCCTGTGCAAGGCTGAGCTGGCTGAGACAGTACCAGGGTGCTCATGGCCCACCAGACCTCCTGGGCTTGTCAGAGCAGTGACACTGAGGTGACAACTTCGGGTAAAGGAGGGTAAAACCCAAGATCTCCCCTGAACTGTGTCTAACAGATCACTGCCTGGGTCGGTGTCTAAGATTAGCTCCTTCTGGCAGCTTCAGCAGATGCAGCTGCTGGGTAAATATAGATCCTTAGTGAATGGGCTATTTTCACTCCTGGAGTATCCAAGTCAGGAGGGCAGTGCAGAGTCACTGGGATTTGCCATGTGAGTCACACACTTGGACACTGGGAGGTGACTCTGTCCTGCTGGGAGCCAAGGACCTGAGCTGAGCCACCCACAGCCACACAGCCCCTGGGCTCAGCACCTCAGGGTGGTGTTAGTTGTGCAAGGACACCCGTGTGGAGGAGGAGAGATTCACTTCACCCCGGAGGAAGCACATCCTGTCATAGCTGTTACGGTGGAAAAACTAAATGTGAAATAATGGAGGTGCCAAGAAACATCTTCCAAAAGTCCAGCAGCAGACCTGTGTTAAAAAGGGCTGGCAGCTAAAGAGGCTTTAGGGATGTGAGGAGGTGCCATCAAGGCACAATACCTACCCTTAATTCCAGCATTTTTGGTCAGGCTCCCAGAAATAAACCCCATATAGCTCCTAACTAAAAACCCACATAAATGGAAATTTGATGGCCACGGGCTCAAGACATTTCACCAGTACAAAGGTGGAGCCAAAATAAAGGTGAGAGTGAATCAAGCTGCAGCCCAACCTCCAATCTGGTGATGCCACTAAGGTGGGTTTTTGTTAAAGTCAGTAATGTCTCATGTCACAATTTTGGGTGGGAGGTGAGGACCTGCAAAGAGATCCCTGTGTCTCTCAGCTCCGATGGCCGGGGTGTCACCTGCAGTACAGCAGAAGAACAGGGATGAGCAGCAGGGGCCAGAGTCGTCCAACATTTATTTTACTACATAAATAAGTGACATTTATCAGGGACTTCACAAATTACTTTGGCAGAGCTGAAAGCTGGCTAGGAACTGATCCTGCTTCATCCACAGGGAAGCCAGAACACACCAGCACCAATACCCACGTTGCAAAGGGGTCCAGATTCTGCCCTCACCAAAGACTGACACATCTCAGACGTAAGGCCACTGAAAGTTACTCTAAAGTGCAAGAGAGCCAGAGCTATTTTGAAGTTATTAACCCACCTTTTCCCCAAGGCACCGTGTTTCACACACTCCCGTGCTGCATCCCAAAGTCTGCTTCTCCAAGGAGACTCCCATGGGCTTTCCCCCCACCCCCAAGTCACTGCCCTTCATCCAGGGTCTTTCTCCTCCTGTGTTTACCTGTGTGCTCACTCAGCCATGCACTCATGGGCTTGGGCTGTGCACACCAAAGGCAGCTGAGAAGAGGGGTGGGTGGCTGGAGATGAGCAGGAGTTGGCTACAGCATCTTCTGTCCCTCAGCCACGGGCAGGAATGTGAGTTCAAACCCTAGTCCATAGCATACAAAAAAAATACAGAAGGGTGATTTGGCTTGAGTCCCAGGACATGTGTCACAGCAGGATGGTTGTGGTGGCCACTCAGTCTCAGAGCCAGCAGTGGAGAGCCCTTAGGGCTTGAGCTGAGCTCTGGGCACCAAGCAGCTGTGGGCCACGAGTCGTGGTTCTTTGGCATCCTTGCTCCCAGTGTGACCTGTAGATGATGCACAATGGCTGTGAAGCAGTTTGACTCCCACATTCATTAACTGTGCCTGGTGTTGCACTAAATCACTTTTTTTGAGACATTTATCAGTGAAGGGACCTGTGTTGTACAGATTGTAACACCCAGCACTGTGTACAGTTGACAGTAGTGGGCAGAGTCACCCTTCCATGTGTCCTTCCTGGTCCTCCTTCCCTTTGCTGTAAAGCCTCTACTATTTATTTACTATCTCTTGGTAGGAGTGGATCCTGCTGAGCCCTTTCACAGCCCTCACTGCACAACCACAGGAGTTGAACCCCGTAGAGTAAATCAGATCATTTCTTGTGGTGAAGGGAACACAGGATGGAGATGTTCTGCACAGAGCAGGCTCAGCACCAGCTAATCCTTTTCTCAGTGTTCTGGCCCACCCTAAAACCTCCAGCCATGGGACTTGGAGGGTCTCCTCTGGGAGACATGAGCTACATGGACATGTGGGAGCGCCGAGTGCTGGTGGACCAAGAGTTGTGGGTGAAATCTCTAGGCCTGCACAATGTCAGAGGGTCAGAAAAACCACGGGATGGCTCTATCTGGCATTAAAAAAATGTCCTGGGAGCTGCCTGGGGAGCCTGTGAAATGCCCACTGTGCCTGATAGAAAATCCTTCCTGCAGCAAGGGGCTGACCGGTGCCTTCCAGGTGACTTCTACAAGGGTGAGCTACAAGTCCGATTGTCAGGAGGGCCTGGAGAGCCCCAGCCAGGGGCTGTCCTGGCAGCAGTGGCAGGAAGGGAGACAAGGCTTTGGGATAAGCCTGCTGATGCCTCCCCTACTCCACCTTTGCCTTGTCACTCTTCTCCTCCTCCTCGATGGCCAGGATGCGCTCGCGCTCTTTGATCAGCTGCACTCCACAGTATGTGATGAACCAGATGGACAAGGTGCTGACAGGGAAACCTAGGAGAGGGAGGGAGACATGGTCATCTTCATGTGGTTCCATGCCTGAAAAGGACAATTCTTCACCAGCATTGATGCCTCTCAGGTGGGCCTGGGAGGTCCCACAAGTTCACGGTGGCCAATGATGTTTTTCATCCCGGATCCAGCCCTGCAGCTCCGCTGAGAGAAGAGAGAAATCCCCAGGAGCAGATTTTAGATGAAGCTGTGCCTGAGCCCACCAAGGCACCAGGGACTGCAGCCAATGTGGGAACATGGCTTTGAGCCCTCTCTTACCCCCAAAACTCCTTCTGCTCCTCAAGTTCAGACATGGTGCTTGACTTTCTCCCCATTCAACCTGCCCATTGCTCAACACTGGGAACTTCTGGAAGCTTTAGGGCCCCACTGATGCTGAGGATCAACCCCAGCCTTGTCCTGTACTTCATGGGGACACAGTGTCCGCCCAGGAAAACACATATTTTTGTCACCCACGTCAGTGACTGAGAACCAGGAGCTCTCCCTCCACTTAGGAAGGGTCTGACGGCATCTGCAATCACAAACCCCGTATCCACAGCAGAGGGGAGATACAGGGCTTGTTCCTGCTAAAACAGGACCTCTGAAATGAATAATGCAACCACCAAAGGCCAGCTGGCTCAGCAGGCAGGCACTCCTGGCACACTGAGTCCAGAGCATGACATTATCCATTCCCTACGCCAGCCCCCTCCCAGGGAAGGCTGGAGGACGTGGGCTCTCAATAGCTATTTATACCCTGGGCAGTTCCAGAAGACTTCAAAATAGTGCCACCATCCACTGATTAGAAATGCACAGGCTGCAGGATGAGGATTTGTACCTGCCACCTTCAGGCTGGTGCAGGAATAGCTGCCAAAGCAAAGGGGATAAGGTAGGACAAGTAAATCCCTTTCTGCCGCAAGGGGAGCTTTTCACGGTCAGGGGCTCAGCCCAGTGGGGTGACTGTGACCTTTACATTGCTCCAAGGAGCCTAAATCAGTGCCAGGCTGTGCCAGGAGCTGTACAAGCACACCTGGAAGGCAGCTTGGACCCCAAAGTGCTCTCATGGGGAGGGTGGGAGCTCAGAAACCACTGCCTGCATTTATTTCATAAGAATTAAGCACACTTAGAGCAGCCACATAACAAGTTGGGCCACTTTGGACCCAAGAGGACTCAAAAGTCACTGTCTCCAGCTCCCCTACAGTCCCCATTAAGACAAGGGTCCCTCAGTGGGGAAGGCTGGGAGCACCTTACCCGTCACAAGGAGTCTCTTGGTCACCAGCAGTGCAAAGTCCAGGCTGCTGAGGGCAGGGATGTTGTAGAGGACAATGGCCCAAAAATTCACTGCCCCGAAAGCCGCCCGGATCCGCCGGGACATGGCCCCTGACAGCTTGGCCTGTGGAGGGGAGAGGGGCAGAACGTGAGGGAAAATGGGGTTGTAAGGAAAGGGAAGGCACTGGTCCAACTCCAGCTGGGATTCCAGAGGGAAGTCAAAAGTTAGAGAAGCCTTCAGTGCCTCTGGCATGAAGAAACGTTAGGACAAGGCAAAACATCTACTTTGCTGCATTAGGGGCCCTGGGCTGGTGTTTCAGGGTCCCATGAGTAGGGACAAGATGTTAGACACAGTTTCATGCTAATTGTAGGATCACAGAATGGTTTGGGCTGGAAGGGACCTTAAGGATCATCTCATTCCAACCCCTGCCATGGGCAGGGACACCTTCCACTAGCCCAGGTTGCTCCAAGCCCCGTCCAGCCTGGCCTTGGACACTTCCAGGGATGGGGCAGCCACAGCTTCTCTGGGTAACCTGTGCCAGGGCCTCCCCACCCTCACAGCCAAGAATTCCTTCCCAATATCCCATCTAACCCTGCCCTCTGGCAGTTCAAAGCCATTCCCCCTTGTCCTTTCACTCCATGTCCTTGTCCCTCTCCAGCTCTCTTGAAGCCCCTTTAGGAATGCAAGGGCTGGGTAAGCCATTCCTAAAAGAAGAAGAATGCTGTGGTATATCAGGATTATTATTATTATTATTATTATTATTATTATTATTATTATTCCTACATGCAAATCAATCCCAGGTCATGGTAAAGATAGTTTCTTAGGAATTAAAAAAAAGAAAAAAAAAAAAACGCTGACAACTAGTGACAGCAGCAGAGTGAAATTGTCACTGGCACATAATCCTCAGGAGCTGCTGCTGAGAGTGGAGCAGGGAAAGGGTTTATATCAGTCTTCAAAGAGCACAGTGAATCCCCAGGCCACTTAGTGCTGAGAATTGTGGTGCCACAGGGAAGGAGATTTCACTGCCTGTGAGAGCCTTAATCTGATTAGAAGTTCAACAAGGAGAGCAAACAGGAGGATTGCTCTCCACAGTTTGTATTCAGAATGGACCTTTATTTAGCCAGTTTAGGATCTCCAGACTTCGGGTTGAGCAAAACAAATAAGGAACATAATTGCTTCCAGGATGGGGTTTCCTAAGTTTTTCTTTCAATGTGTCCCTGAGACACCTTGGTCTCAAACAAACAGAGACAGGCTTTGAACTGTTTGGAAAATAATTTTTTTCTAGTACTTAAACACTTGTTTTCATCAGAAATTAGATCAAAACTGCTCAGAATGCCAAGATGTTTTTCAGAACAAGAAGAACAAATTATTTCCATGTGGAAATATAAAACCATTTCCCCACAGAATCACAGAATCTGGATATTCCCCATAGAATATTCCCCATGTGTCCATGGGGAAATATTTAAGCTTTTCCCCATGGACAGACATCAGATTTTGTGCCCAGCTGTGGTACTTTGATACCTCATTGGAGCTGCATTCCTGCTTCTCTTGGACTTCTGTTTTCCCCCTGAAAGGTCCACCCCAACCTAAATTTCCCGGGAAGCATCACAGGGGCAGGTGGGAGTTTGCTCTGGGTGGGTGAAAGAGAACATAAAATGAAGGGATACAGAGCACCAGGGCTGTGCCTCCCTTGCACAGCCCAGCAGCTGATCACAAGGATGCTCCAGGGACATCACAATCCCTGGAAAGTGTTCAAAGAACATGTGGATGTGGCACTTGAGGACAGGTGGTGAACGTGGTGGTGCTGGGCTGATGGTTGGATTTGAGGATCTCAGAGGTCTTTTCAAACCTTAATGATTCTGTGACCTCAAAGGCCACAGGAAAGAGCTTGAGGAGGCCAGGACATGGAGCTCCATGGCACCATCAGGGATTCTGCTCTTTAATCCCAGCTCAAAACAGGCCTGACTCATATAAACAAGTTTGAGTTCCCTAAATTCATGATGCTTTCCAGCACCAGAGTTCGGTCCCAGACCCACTGGCCTTCCCCCAGGCCCTTGCAGCCCCAGTCCCTCACCTCCAGTTTGGCAAAGGGCCCCAGCTGGAAGAACTTCTGCACCCAGAGCTCGAAGTTGAGGCCGAAGCAGTTGACGACGGACCAGATGTAAACGACCTCGCAGGGCCCCAGCCACAGGGTGGTGACAGCAAAGGTGGTGACACTGGCCAGGAGCTCCTTTGGGATGCTGTCATGGTTCCCTCCAATGTGATCGTACACGTACCTGGTGGCCAAGGAAAGGGGTTGGTGCTCCCTGTAGTCAGGGAGACCCCTCTGGAATCCCTTATCCCATGCCCACCCACCACAGGCTCCTCACAGGCAGGTCAATCCAGAGCATCCAGTGGGAAAGGGAGGATGTTCTGCCTGAGACATTCCGGGATTTTGCCTCATCCCAGCTGCTTGTGACTCGTGTTCCTCACAGACTTATAGATCATGGAGGACAAAATTCCCTCCTTTCCCCCGCTGGCAGGTAAAGGGTTGATAAAACTTTGGGAACTCTCAGACTTGTTGGTGCTCAGGATTTAATTGCAGAGCAGCCACTGCCTTCACAACAGGTTTGCTGGTGTGCACTCGTGGCTTAAGGGAGATGTAGGTAGAGCAGGATATGGAAGACCTGGGCTCAATTCCATTTTCTCCTGGCAGAATATGAACCTGACTCTTCCCCCCTCGAGGGAACTCTAAAACCCACCAGACTTAAAGGGATTTCTGGGACACGACTCTCTTATTCCCAGCTTTGGAAGAAGGGGCTGTTGCTTTGTGGCAAGTAATTCAGCAGGTCTGGGGCTAAACAGACCAAATAGTGGGATTCACCCAGAAGTGGGGACAGTACAGCTTTGGGATGAACAGCATTTGATGCTCCACTGGTACGTGATGAAAGAGAAGACCCCAAACCAGGCTAGAGGTGGTCGATCAGACACTTACTTGCACAGCCAGTCATTAATCCCTCTGTCAAAATGCCTAAAATGCAGATGATAAACACGTGTTAAAACACACAGTGAAGATGACAAAAAACTTGTTAAAACACTCAGTCCTCTGGCAAAGTACACCTTGGACCTTTCTCTCAGAAGTGCTCCATGCTCCTGCCTTGAACAGGCCCCACTATTGATGTGGTTTAACTTCTCTCCTTATTCCTGCCCAAGGATATTTCCCTGGGCTGTGCCAGGCCCTGACTTGGAGGTTCAGTAGGGACTGTTTGCTGCAGGTGGTCTCCAGCTCACAGCCCATCTCCCCAGAAGGACAGCCCAGATGTTCTCCCCTCCATGCACGTTCTGTTCAGCTCAGAAACACTGTCCCTCTCCCTCGAGGCACGCGGGGTACTCACGTTTCTGCAAAGATGTAGAGCATGGTGATGCACTTTGGGGGCTGGGGTGGGTCCAGGTGGTCCAGTCTGGCGATGGTGTTGATGACCCCAAACATGACAGCAGCTTTCACCCAGTCATACACCAAATTGGAGTAGGCCAGGCCAGCTGGAGCAAAAACGAGAGTCAAACTGTTGAAGAGCAACATGAGAAGTGTCACCCTCAGGGCTTCTTGGGGACATCATGTCCCATGGGAGCAGGAAGTCTGCTGCAACAAACATAACATCAAGAGGACAGTCTAATGCTGTCTTTGACCAGTAAAACTTTTAAAACTAAGCTTTTTAGGAAGCTTGAACCAAAGGACAGTCTCTTCTTTCTCAGGGTATTTGGGAGCAAATTCTTAATTGGTCTTGGTGGTCTAAGAAATTTATTCTGTCACAACATTGTTCCTTCCATCTGAGGCTTGTTAACTCATGATGAAGTCACCACAGTGATTTCATCAGCTCTGACCTCTGAGGTTTTATTGGCACCTCCATCAAAATGCCCCCTGTGGCCACAGAAGTAACACTGGTGCTACAGCAGAGCCAGGGCCAGAACCTCTGCCTTGGAGAGGTGTCTGACACTGGGAGACAAACCCTGCAGGATCAGGCACTAAAGACTGCAAATTCCTGTGCAAGCAGAAAGTAAAATGTCCCCATCCTGGTGGGATTCAGCTCTCAGCTTAAGGGCCATGCAGTGCCTTGATGCTCCCACCATGGACCAGCCAGAAGGGAGCAGCACAGTCAGAAAAGCTCAGCTCCCTCTGGAGTAACACATCCAAGATCAGTCCACCCAGGTCTCTTAGGACACCCTAAATCCATGCCAGTGCCATTCCAGCTGCGTTAGGATTTTATCCTGCCCTCCAGCTGCCACTCTGGAGAGACATGGGGCTCCTCCAGCCCCTGCTTGTCCTCTGCCGTGTGGGTGGTGCCTCAAACGCTGCCCTCAGACACGTATTTGACCGGCTGAAATCCTCATTCCAGCTTCCAGCTGAATTCCAGCCCTGCTGCCACCAATCACCCTGGGAGTTTGGCTTTTGGAGGTCCCTAGTCCAGCTCTGCTGAGAGAACAGCCAACTTCAAATGAAGATTAGGCTGCTCTGGACATTGTCCATTTAAGGATTGAATATGAGTGTTTTGGGATAATCTGTAACACCTCTGGGCCCCTATTCCAGTGTTTGACCACTCTATGAACAACATTCCCTACATGCAATCAGGCTTTGCCTTGCTGCATGTTCTTTGCCGTGCCCTGGTGACTTTTTGGAGGTGCTGAGCTCCCTTCCAGCCCAGAAAAAGGCAACGAGAATGTCTTGGTGCTCAGCTTCTTGAAATCCCAAACTAAACGCTTCGCACTGAGAGGGTCAGACCAACACCACCAGCTCTGCAGGGCTGCCCTACCCCAGCTCTGTGCTGGAAGAAGGGGGGTTTTCATTCAGACCTGTCCAACACAGGCCTTGCCAAAGGCTCTCAGTGGGGGTGGGTGCAGGTCTGGGTCACTCACCACTGCCTTGGAGCTGAGTACAGGGGTGAACGTGCCCGGGCACGGCCACTCACCCAGGGACCAGTCCGAGAGGCGGGTCACGAACTTCAGGTCGGAAGGGAGGGTGAGGATGTAGAAGAAGTGGAAGAAGATGTCCACGGCTACGATGGCCCCCACGTGCAGGAGGGCGTTGACTCGGATGCTCTTCATCTCGTCGTCTTTGCGCCTCAGCTCCCGCGTGCTCACCTGCCAGGATGGAGAAACCAGGATGGGGATGAGCCGAGGGATGGGATGGGCAGCGTGTTCCTCCATCCAGAGAGACATTTGAGGTCCAAAGGGGGACTCACCACTCTCCTTTGAAATCACACACGGACTTCATGGCCCAAATTTCCACCGATTAAGGCAGACCCGAGGACTAGCTCAGGTGGGCACGTCCACAAGGAGCAGGACACATCCCACCCACAGCATGCCTCCTGTTCCCATCACTGGGGAGTCCAGCAGAGCAGGCACAGGGTGACACACAGCAGGGGCAGCTCTGGCTGTACCAGTCTAGGTGGGGTGAAATCCATACCCGCCAGGGAACTCCCAGGGTTTTATGTTCTTTCTGCAGGGACGTGCTCAGAAAAATCAACTTCATGTTTAAGGACAGCCCCTTGCACAAGTCACTAAGAGGGAGCAAAGTGTCCGTACCCATCACATCCAAAGGACAGATTCCAGGCACGGAATCCCACCTGACAGCTCCACCAGGGCCAGATACATCATTTTGGCCAGGGTCATTTGGGAGGAGGAGTATGAGTGATGATCTCTGGATGTCCTGCTGTAAATGAGAAGGCGAGCTGCTCGAGGGGCCATGCTGAATCGGTGGGACCTGATTGATGGGGATTTCACCTCTGCTGTGCCTTCTACAAACAGAGGCTGGGCTTTGCCTCCAGGAGCTGTCATATCTCTGGTCCTTGTAATATAAACATCATCAGAGGGAGCTTTCAGGATTACACCGGGCAGAGCGATGTCCTTGCTTCCCCGCGCCGCCGTAAAATTGCTGCTGTATCCAAAATCCTCTTACATTTATTACTTTCCCTTTATTCCCTGCGAGAGGTGGGAGCTCTCCCTGCATAATCCACAGGCTGCCGCACCAGCCCTGTTGTCAAATCCAGAGGATTCCTGGGAATTAAAGCCTTTGCCAGATTTTTTCCCTGTCTCTTATAAGCCAGGTGCTTTAAGGATACAAAGAGGTCCCTGGACCCTGGGCTGGAGGAGGAGCTGAGGGAGGACAGGCTGTGGCATGGGGATGGTGTGGGAGGGCACAGAGTCCTCCTTCCATAGAATCATAGAACCATTTAGGTTGGAAAAATCCATTAAGACCATTGAGTCCAACCATTACCCCAGCACTGCCAAGGCCACCACTAAACCGTGTCCCCAGGTGCCACATCTACATGTCTTCTAAATCCCTCCAGGAATGGCGACTCCACCACTTCCCTGGGCAGCTTGTTCCAATGATGGACAACTATTTCCTTGAAGAAATTTTCCCAAATCTCCCAGTCTAAACCACCCTCGGTGCAAACTGAGGTTGCTTCCTCTCATCCTCATGTCTGTGTGTGGTGACATCACTTGGCCACCATCTCCCTGGGATCAGGGCTGTGTCCCCCACACTCCCAACCCTACAGAAGGGCATTTGTTCCCCTGATCTTGGTGAGGAAGATGCTTCTCATCTCAAATTGGGTTGGCCAAGCCCTGGTACAGATTAATTTCCACCTCACGTGGGGGTGCAAGAGCTCCACTGGGATGTAGGGCCAGTCAGAACCAAAGGGACAGATCCGTTCCCTAACTGGGCCACACACCCCACCCTGGGGAAGGGTTCTGTCTGCCTCCTGCCCTAATGGCTGTTGGGCAGTTAAGAACTCACCTCTGCAATCAGCTGCAGCTCCAGCAGTGCAGGGGGGATGTAGCCAGGAGGTGGCAGTGGTGACCAGGCCAGCACAGGACCCCTGGTTGGGGTGTGGGAAAGGGGTTGGGGACTTAATCCTTGGTGCCTTTGGGGTGATCATTCTAAGCAGAAGAGGGGAGAATTGCCCATTAAGTGGCTTTAGACATCCCAGTTTGGGGCTGTGCAAAGGAACAGGAATTAAAACTCCCCCTACATCGAGTCTGGTAGGAATGGTGGGAGTTCAGGTGCTGGAGACATGAGGAGTTTAATGTTCTAAGTTACAGGTACCTGGCTGCATCCCTCAAGGGGACACCAGAGCTGACCTCATGATCTGCGGGGTCAAATGCTCTAAAAATCCTTTTAATAGATCCTGTAGCATCTGAGAGCTTTTGTTCCTTTCAACAGGCACCACAATGTTGTTAATTTCCTGCATGAACAAACCAGCAAGGAGCAGGACTCGGATCAAGGCTCATCCTGGAGGAAACAAGCCCAGGGCAGACCCTTTTTTGGGCGACCAGTACCAGCCCCAAGTTGGAGAGAAGGTGCTGGGCTGGTGGGTCTTTGTTCCCCTCCTCACCACGGGGCTCTGGCTGCTCTCCCCTGCCCTGGGCTGGTTTTTCTTCCAAGTTCACAAATGTTTTTCCAAAATGCTTTTGCACCCAGATGTCGATTTGGGTCCAAAAATTTGGTGTAACTGTTCTTCTTCAAAAGGAACCAGAGGGGTGGTGGGAGTCCTTCTCAGCAAGGGGTCCCTCCCTTGGCCAGCAGCACTGGTTTGCTTTGATGACAAAGAGGATGTTGAGATGGGAAGAAGAGAGGAGGGAGAGAGAAATCACTGCTGGTGTCCTTGATCCCTGCCTGTGGAACAACTCCAGGTGTTGGTTGGTTCCAGCCCAGGCTTCTGCTGATGTTTCCCAGTGCTCTCTGGAGTCTGCTCCTCCAAAAGCTCCCTTGTTTTTTTTGTGGTACAGGCAAGGTTTGGGGCATCAGGATATTTCATGGAGCACAGAGGAAGTCCCTGATTGTTGAAACACGACCTTCCACCCAACCTTAGGTATTTCTAGAGAAATAAGTCCATATTTGACCCTCACTGTGGCCTCCTGGCACTGCTCAGTGGGGCAGCAGGAAGGAGTTGGGGTGGCAACACAAGGACACTGGGGCACCAAGCAGGTGAGGGAGGACATGGGCTGAGCCCTCCCTTTCAATGCAGCAAGGTCCTCCCTTGTGAAATGGCCAAAAACCCCAAAGAAAGGTTAAAACCCCATCAGTTTATGCCCCTCTCCACAGAAATCACAGCATTATGCACAGCCCAGACTATGGCCACAGGCTCTAGGCGACCACAAGAAGTTCTACAACCATTTTCACCTTCACTGTGAAAGTGAAGGCCAGAGTTGGTTTTTTTGTGGGCATTAAACCCAAGCAAATAAATGTAGGAAGCCTCAGGAGCACTCACCTGGGCATGGAACCGGTCAAAGGTCATGACAGGCCCAAAGAAGAAGAATGGGAGGTAGAAGTTGTACTTGAGGAGGTCGAAGATGGAGTAGATGCCCTCTTTCCTCTCAGAGCTCTCGAGGGCGAAGCTCATGCAGCGCATGATGGTGAAGGTGCTCCCTCCGTAGAAAAGGACATCTTGGAGATCAAAAGCTCCCGTTACAAACCCGCTCTGGATGAGAAACCAAGAGTTACCACCAGGAACGTGGTGTCACTCCTGTGCTCCTCTGCTCTGGGGGGGGACATCACTCCTGGGGCAGCACAGAATCACAGAATGGTTTGGGTTGGAAGGGACCTTAAGGATCATCTCATTCCAACCCCCTGCCATGGGCAGGTACACCTTCCACTAGCCCAGGTTGCTCCAAGCCCTGTCCAACCTGGCCTTGAGCCCTTCCAGGGATGAGGCAGCCACAGCTTCTCTGGGCAACCTGCTCTAGAGCCTTACTACCTACACAATGACAAATTTCTTCCTAACATCTCATCTAACCCTGACCTCTTTTAGTTTAGTGTTCATTTCAGGCAAAATCTCTAATTATGCTCTGACACCAATTGTCCCTGTAGTGAATGAGCCGGAAAGAGAAAACTGGGGCTTGGTTTCCCAGCTGGCTCCTGCATCCCAGAATAGTCAGGAATTGTTGGATCCTCTTGTCCATGTGGTCACCAAGCAGCTGTTGGTCACACAGGCTTTGGTCTGGGGTGGGTCCCTGTCACAGGGACATAACCTCCCCACCCAGCACAACGCTGATGGAGGGGGACTGAGTAGCTTGATAAAGTCCTTCCTGGGCCTCACTCTCCACCCACCAGTGAGACAAAATCTTAACTGGGCTGCGACCTAAGAGATGGGCACTGTGGGATCAAGCATCCTGAACCCATCCCAGCCCTGTGTTACAGGTGGGGAAACTGAGGCACGGGGAAGGAATGTCCTGCCTGGCTGACAAACTGTTGCCTGGGCAGCAAGAAGGACTCAGGCATCCCGAGCTCTGGATCATGAAGCCACCAAAAGACGACACAGACCCCGTGGGATTATTCCCAAGCTCAGCAGCACAACAGTCCCCTCCCTCTCAAACACTGT
Organism: Chiroxiphia lanceolata; assembly: GCF_009829145.1. Taxonomy (NCBI): domain Eukaryota; kingdom Metazoa; phylum Chordata; class Aves; order Passeriformes; family Pipridae; genus Chiroxiphia; species Chiroxiphia lanceolata. Next base: position 153,463,580 of record NC_045637.1, read on the forward strand.
TGGAGCTCTGACTCCGGGAGAAATGCCAGAGTCTGGGGGTGTCCCAGGAGCCCTCTTTGGAGATAAATCCAAGGCTATGGACACAAGAGGTCTGGAAATGAGGCAGACACAGGGCCAGGCCAGCACCCACCTGCCACGAGCCAAATGGCTCCACCTTGAAGGAGGCGAGACAGCAGAGCCCGGCCACATAGCAGAGCCACTTCTGCTTGGCCAGTGTCACGGAGTAGAGGACAAGGCAGTGGGAGAGGATGATCATCAGGTAGACCAGCCCCATGCTGCCCAGCACAGCCAGGGCCCCGTAGATCATGTACATCACAGCCCGGTGCTGCGGGAGAGAGCCGTGACCAGGGTCAGCCCGGGGAAAGCACCAACCCCAAGGCCCCCAAGCCTCCTCCACAGTTCCCAGCTCACCCTGGCGCTTTCCCAGCCATCCTCCCAAACCCCTGGCTCACCTGTGGCACCGTCATGGAGCAGATCTTGCCGAAGAGGACGTGTCCCGAGAGCGCGAAGATGATGATGTTCCTGAACGAGGTGAACCACATCACCCACTCGAAATCAGCCACGTCCTGTGGGAGCAGCACCAGGCAACTCACACCCCTGACCCAGCCACACCACTATCACGGCCCTCTCTTCCCATTTTCCACCCACTGGCTCCCAAGCACTTCAGCTCGGACACAAAACCCCGGGAGAGACGCGCAGAGGTTGATCGTCCGGGCACGCACAAAGCAGAGCATCCCCAGCCCTGCAGGGCTAGTATTTTCCTGGCTACTTTAGGGACAAAAATACAAGTCACGTGGACTTTGCAAAAGTGTGTCAGCAGCATCAAAACCAGCTCTGCTTCTCCAGTGTCCAGCACTGACCATGTTGTCTAGAAAAGGCCAAGTCCTTCCCCTGCTCACCATCTTCCTGCCGAAGTAGTGCCAGCCTGGCTTTATTGCATCCCGAAAGGCCTTTCTGTTCATGCTGTCTGCAAAAAAAAAACACCCCAGAGTTACGGGGAGAGAAACAGCTCTGGGAAATTGGGTCTGGGTTCAAGCAAGGCAGGGAGGCTTCATCGTGGTGATGAGGAGCCATCAGGGCTCAAACAGCCCCTCCCAAATTGCCATGGACAACCATCAGCAACCACAGATGTTCCTGCAGGAACTTCCAGCAAAATCTTTTTGCCAGGGCACATCCCCTGGCTGATCCCATGAAACTTTCAGGTTCAAACAAAAAATTTGGGAGGCATCCCTGTGTAGGCAGGGTGGTTGCCTGTTTGTTTGAGCACTGACTGGAGAGCTGTGACATCCCACAGCCCCTTGCCCTGAGCTGTGGAAGGGGGCACAAGGAGCCAACCAAGCAAAAAATCCCTTTGGAAACGATTTACAAGCTGTTTTCCTGCAAGAATTAAAACCAGGGATCTGCTGCTTGATACTGAGAGCTGGAAAAGCAGGCACCTTACATCCATCCCCCCTCCCAGGGATGTGGTGGGAAGTGTTACCTCTGGATGCTTCGAAGATCCCGCTGCCACTGTAAACCACGGCACAGGTGACCACGAGGGCATAAAACCCCAGCTCGTAGCGTGGGAGCATCGTTTTAACCCCCATGGTGGCAGTTTATCCCTCCGGCCTCCACACGGGATCCACACCTGGGAAAAGGGAGACAGGAGAGGGAAGAAAACCAGGGGTGAGAGCTCACCAGCCCTCCTACCCCTCAAACATCCTGAATTCCTGCTGCTCCTCCACGGGTCTGCTTTGGGGGCTTCCTGGAAGGCTGGGAGCTGAGGGGAAGGAGAAGGGGGTCACACCTGGGGTGTGAACTCAGGTGCAAAGAGAGAAGTTGCTGCAAACCCCACCCAGGAGCCAGGATTTGGGGGTGGCTCAGCCAGGTGTTCCTGATGAGGGGCTCTTCCCATTCTTCCCGACTTTCAGAGTTGCTCCGGGATGCCAGCTGCCCAAGATGGGTCTCCTCCAATGTGCACCCCCCTAATTCCTAATTGCATCCTTGGAGGGGCTCCAGGAGAGAGCACGGAGACAGCAGTGGTGGAGAGGATGTGATGGGATACCCCAACTCCTCTTCCCTGAGCTGCTGCTCACCTTCTGCCGAGGTTTTGCTCAACCTCCAGCTCTTGGGGGCTCCAAAAGCCCCGCGGTCCCAAATTCCTCCCAGCCAGGAGCCTTAGGACGCCGCAGACACATCTGAGCCTCCCGGCGGCATCTGCAGCGCTCGGGGGGTGCAGACACCCAGCCCCGCAATTAGCCCCGGGCTAATTACTCCCGCCAAGGCTAATTAACCCCGGCGCGACGTGCCGTGCCGCTCCGCAGCCTCCCGACCGCCTGTCCGGCAGCTGCCAAAACACGGTTCAGGGCTGGAGCAGCAGGGATGCGGGATGTGGGATGCGGGGGGAGAGGAACCATCCCCGTGTGTGGGAGTCCCCTGAGAGCAGCGAAGGGATTACGGAGTAAAAAGCGACCGGGTCACTCTCTGCTTTGGCACCCGCATCTCAAAGCTTCTGCGCGATTATTAAAGTAATTAAATACAAAATTCAAAATAAAATTAAAAAAAAATGTTATCTTAGTTTTGAATGTTTGTTTTTATTCGGTCACTGAGGTTTCTAAAGGCGGGCGGGGGGGTCCTGAGCAGCGATGCGGGGTGAGCCGATCTCCCTCCCAGCGTGAAGCAAACGCGTTTCCCGGGGGAATTGGGGCTCAACACGGAGGGAAACTGGGGCTCACCCTGGGGGGAATTGGGGCTCAGCCTGGGGGGGAATTCAGGGGTCACCCCGCGGCCGCTCCCGGTGCGGGGCCGCTGCGGGCGAGCGCTGCGGTTCCCCTGCGGCGGGAGGGCACGCACGGAGGTGCCTTTAAAACGCTTTTTTTCCCTTCTTTCCACGCTTTCCAAAGCTTTGGGTTTTTTTTAGAGGGGGAGAAAGGCCACCCCGCAAAGGAGCCGGCGGGAAGTGGCGAACGACCCTATGGGGGGGGCTGGCGGGGGGACCCCTCGGACAAGTTTAACTCCTGATCTCTCCCAGGATGCCGAGTCAGGTGCACGGGGGGGTCCCCAGTGGTCCGAGAGGCCGCGGGGCACCATCATCATCACCATCATCATCCCCTCGCTCCCCTCCGCCTCCCCCGCACCCCGACCGGGCGCTAGGAACAGCCAGAGGTGACAAAGAGCCCTGGAAGTGCGGGGACAGCGTGTCCCCACCCCCAGCGTGGCTCCCCCCAGCCCCGCATCGCTCCCCGCTACTGACCTTGAGCCCCGGGGCCGCGGGGGGAGGCGGGCGAGGGTCGGGGATCCAGCGTCCAGCACCGCGACAGGGGGGGCAGGAGGGGGGAAAAGGGGAACGGGGAGAACTACAGAGGGGTTTGGGGGCCGCTGACTTGCCCTACAGCATCCCTCAGCCCGGCTTGGGGGGGGGGCGGGTGTATTTTTGGGCTGCCGTCCCCCCACCTTGCCCCTGGAGGAAGTTTGGCTGGGAGTGGAGCGGAGCGGGCGGGAGGTATTTTTATTTTAGAGCAGCACTGCAGAGGGGGGTGGCTCGGGAGCTGTCTGTCACGGCAGCTGCTGGAGAGGACCTGTGCTGGCTGCCAAAGCTCACCCCGAGCCAGGGGACACGGCCCGGGGCCGGCCCTGGGAGCCCCGGGGCAAGGCAGCCCCCAGGCAGGGACCCTCTCCTTCCCAGGGGGGTTTTGGGTCCCCACTTTAAGGCCCTGTAAGGGTGAGAGTAGACGCCCATCACCCTGGGGGAAAGGGGAGGCAGGTAATCAGTGTCCAGACAAGAGGAAACAACCTCAAGAGGGTCCAGGGGAGGTCTTTTCCAACCTCAAGGACTCCATGATCTCTACAAACCACCTTCGGGGTCTCCTTCTCAGCTTCCAGCATCCCCAGCAGAGGAAGGGAATACCAGGGGTACTAGGAAGGGGCTGGGTTGGGTTGTGGCCTCTGTTATTTCAGGATGGGCAAACACATCTCAGCCAAGAGCAAGTCAACACAGCATCAGCTCCATCCCCCGGCCCTGGGGCCAAATCTTCCTTCCAAATCCCTGTGAGATCTGGGGAGAGCTCACACCGGGGCCAACATCCCTGATCATCTCCTGAGCTGCCTTTAGGGTCAGGGGAGAGAAACAAGGCAGAGAACCCCCGGATTTTATAAATACCTCCCCAGGTTGTCTGGTTTGAGGTGAGATGATGCATTCCGGGCTCCGGAGGGGAGGTCTCCAGGACGGGCAGCCCTCGGGTCAGCCCAGCTTTGCTGTAGCTCTGTCTGCCAAAAAAAAAAGGCTCTTTAGCGTCATTTTTGACCTGGTGAGCGCAGAGAGAGGCTCTCCTTGGCCACGGCTGTATGGCCAACACTTTCAGCACCTAATGAGCCGCTTAAATTTGCTGTAGTCGGGGCGGGATTGGGCCCCTCAGATGCCCCGGAGCCCCAGCCTGTATCCTGCATCCTGCTGCTGCAGCTCCAGCCCTGCCCGGGGACTTGGCTCCCGACCTTGGCATAATTGACTGCGTGCTTAGAGGCGAAGTAATTAAAAGATCGGTGCAGATAAGCACAGGGACACAATTCCTCACGCTCCCTCTGCCTGTGGCAGGCAGGGAAGGGTTTATGGCCACATCCAGGAGCCTCAGCAGGAGGGAAAAAGTCGTGCCTGTGGATGCAGAGGGACATCGGCTCCCTGCGGTGTGGGGAGGACACGAGGAAAGGGGCGCCGGGGACTGACAGATCCATGTCACCCCTCTGGCTCCCAAACGCGTTCACCCCTCATCCCAATCCATGAAAAAGAGGAAAACACTCCCCAAATCCTTTTTTTTCGGAGTGTTCGCTCTGCCGGGGGCACAACGAGCCCGTTGTGTGGCCGCGGAGACGGAGGCGGGGGGATCTCGGACTCGTGGATGTGAGGGATTCCAGGACGGCTCCCGGGTCACAGCCCCATCGTGCTGCTGTCGCTGGGCATCCACGGATTTTCAGGCCAATGAAAAATTTTCATCTTTTTCTTTTTTTCTTTTTTTTTCAAACCCAAGTAACTTGTGATCTTGCTCGATCCAAAATGCAACACCGGTGAAGGGCTGGGCAGGGCTTGTTTTATCAGGCTTTGGGAACTGCAGTGTTAAAAAATCATTCAGCTTTAATTTATACATATTTAAAAAAAAAAAACTAACCAAACCCCCTCTTGATTTCTAATATAATGATTTATTTTTAATGTAACCAGCCTGTCTCCCTCAGCACAGGTGTCTCCCTCTGTGTTTTACTGCCTCAGTGTTTACGGCTTTGAGATGCTTTAAATGGTATTTTTTCAAACATTGGGTGGGTTGCTGGAAGTTGTGGCACAGGACCTGAGGCTAAGCCACTCTTTAGTGTCTGAGAAAGTGAGTGGGAAGGTGGTAAAGGGGGTTCAAGGAAAAGTGCTTGGCTCTGTCCCAGTGAGGCATGGCATGAGCTGGAGATGTTAATGGGGACACCAAACAAACCCTCTGGCTGCTGGAACAGATCTTTGGATGGGAAGGAGAGAGGGTTTTAATCATAAAATGCTAGAATGGTTTGGGTTGGAAGGAGTATTAAAGTTCCTGTAGCTCCAATCCCTCCTGCCATGGGCAGGGACACCTTCCACTGGCCTTGAACACTTCCAGGGATGGGGCAGCCACAGCTTCTCTGGGCAACTTGTGCCAGGGCCTCCCCACCCTCACAGGGAAGAATTTCTTCCTAATATCTCACCTAATCCTGCCTTCTTTCAGTTTAAAGCCATTTTGTCCCATCACTCTACATCCTTGTCAAAAATCTCTCTCCTGCTCTCTCAATCAAACATGGATTGTTCTCTACTGCCTTAGGTTGTTCCATGGGGTTCCTCACACAAATATGTCACTGGGAACGTGTCAATCCCACCAGGACCTCAGCAGGCACCTTCCTGCCAGCAGGATGGCTCAGGAGAAAGGAATGTGTCCCCCCCCACCCATCCAAGGTCCCTCTCAGGACCCTTCCCAGCACCCCCAGAATGGCTCTGCCCGTCCCTCATGGCCCCACATCAACTCCATCAGTGGTCCCAGGACCTTCTACCACCCCAGGGAAGGACTCTAAAGGAGGCTCCCACCACCTCCTCCCACCCAGCATCAGGTCAAACCTGACTGCCTTTAGCTCCTCTCCTCACAATCCCCTCCCATTCCCAAAAAAACATCCCACTTAGGTCAATGCCAGGCTGGAGTGATCCCCCCATCCCTTGCTGCCACAGTGCATCCCACAGACCACTCTTCTCCCTGACAAATGAGCTGCTCTGAGCCCAGGGCTGTGGATGGTTTGGGAGCTGTAAGTGGACACTCCAGGGGCTTAGGTGGCATTTGTGGAGTGAGGCCACCCTGTCCCATGGGAGCAGCCTGGGAGCTGGGCTGGGAGGGGAGAGGATGGAGGAAGAAACCCAATACCCCTCTTGGCTCAGCCGTGGCTTAATTTAGAGCACAGAGGCTCTGCTCTTTTTCCATTTAAAGCTGAACCTCATTCCTTTTGTCCTGCATGGGATGAGAGCCCTGTGGCTTGCAGGGCAGTAGCAGCTGCTTGCTGGGACTGTGGAGGAGCTGGCAAAGTATTTTCCAGCTCTGTTCCCCTTTGCCACCAGCTTCCTCCCCATTTCACCCACGTGAGGGACTGAAATCTGTCTCCTCCTCACACCTCTGTCCTGCTCTGGAGCCTTAGGAATGAGCCATCCACAATTCAGGGCTCTAAACTGGAGCTGTTACAGTGGGATCAGTTTTGTCCCACCAGCTGATCCTCTGCCTCTTGTCCAGATGGATCCCAGGGCAGGGAGAGCTCTCCTGTGTCAATACATCTATATTTAACCACCCTGATGCAACTTAATTCACGTTACATTCACTTTGGAGAGCTCTTCACAGATAAAACACCTGGCACAGGCCCAGAGGAAAACGATGACAATTCATCAAAGATCATTTATTCCCAGGGGTTCAGCTGTTCTTTAAAATGGGATGCATCCATCAGGCACTTCATAGCTGATTTATGGGAATGCTCTGCCCAGCTCTAGGGCAGGATAAAACTTCCTAGTGCTTGGAGGACTCATATTTGGAGTTAAAAGGTGGCCAGATCCTAACAAGGACTGTCCACAGACAAATATTTGCAGCAAAATTAAGCTTAACTGTATCCACCAGTCCGTGCCAGGGGTGTCACCTCGAGCCTGTCACCACCTTCAGCTACAGTGAGAGACTGAAAAAACTCAGAGCTTATCAAAAAGCTGCCTGTGACACAACTTTTCACTGGATGAAGGTTGTCCCAGTGAGGAAAAGCTGGGGACTCACACTGCTTTTATCCAAGAGAGGGTTAACAATGGCTGGCTGAGAACTGAAGCCAGAGAAATCCAAATGAGAATGGAAGCACAGGATTTTAACGGGAGGAAAAAAACCACTCAAACTTCCAAGGAAATCAAGGGGTTGTGGGGGGTTTCATATCAAGTCCAGCTACATCCCTAAAAGAACTGTAGCTCAAAGAGCACATCCAATGTACCAGAGGGATCCCACAATTGAGGATCAGCACCAGGGGGTTTTCCAGGCAGGGAAAAGAATATTTTCATTGATTTTGTTCTCTGAGTGATGGGTTGGGATACATGGGGCTGCTGCTGCTTCCAAAGTCTGCCAGGGTTTCTTATACTCAGCAACAAAATGACATGTGCTGCAAAGAAAATTGGTCTCATACCTTGAAGGCTGTGAACCAGTTGCTGCAAGAGTCAGCACAGGGAGAATTCAAAGGCAGGCCACTCTGTGGAAGTGCAGAGGGAATTTATTTCAAAATGAAGGTGAAAACTGAGAAGCCCTGGACAAGCTGGGCTGTGTTCAGACCTCCCCACTATGTGATGGGAGATAGATTGCACATTTCCATGAGAAACAGCTACTTACAGGTACAGGCTCTCTAAATAAACTGGTTTATAGTGGTTTAATTCCTTCTCAAGGTTCTCTGTGTGTGTGTGTGCACAGAAAAAAAAAAAAAGGGAAAATGGTTCTGTGCAACCCCAAACAAGCATATGTTTAAAGAAATGAGTGTTGTAGCTCTTGAAAAAAAGGTCTGCAGCGTGTGCTGGCGAGCCATATGTGTTCTGTAGCATCCCAGTTCCTTCCCTGTGCTCCATGGGCTGATTCAGAGCTGTTGTACTGGAGATTTGGTTTGATTTCCACTGCTTCACCGGGACAGGAGACAAGGAAGGAAGGCAGATTGCTCTGTTCCACTGCTGGGAAACTATTATGGATTCACACTCCTGTGTAAGCGAAATCAGAATCTCCAGCTGCCTGGATTTAGCACAGCACAGTCTCCACAGCCCTGCCCTGGCTCAGGCAGCTTTTCAAGGGGATCTGCCCACTCCTGCAGGTCCTTAAAATATCTGCCAGAGGTGGGATGATTTCTTCCCCTCCACATAATCATCAGGATGGAGCTGAACAGGAACAAAGCACAGTTCAGTTGGATGAAACTGTGTCTATCTCTCTCTCTCTCAACCCAGGATTTATTCCTCAAGTTGTCCAGGGACAATCACAGGTTGTAAGATGCTCTGATGCAACTGGCAGGGTGAGGAAGGAAAACGTGGCAATGAAGTGTTTTGGTCCTGCTTTTTGCAAGAGAGGCACCTGACAGCTTTGCTGAGCTATAGGGCAGTGCTGGTGTAGGAGGGCAGGGCTGGGAAGTAGAGAGAGTAACTGCCAGGAGCTGAGTTTATCCTCAGCTCCGTGACTTCCTCCGTCAGGGACTCCATGAACTGTCTGAAAAGAGACATCTTTGAATCTAAGCAGGAAAAAAAGGCAGGGACAACAAACCTGGAGTGACTCCTGCTCTGCACTTTTTCACTCTGCACAAGGGGAGTCAGGATGAGATCCCTGTGCTGGGGAAGGGAGCACAGGGAGTGGGAGTTTTTCTCCAGGAAAATCCACTTTGCCCTGGTGGCGTTGTCTGGGGTTTAAAGCCTCACAAACTTCAGGCTCAGGGAAAGAGGCTGACAAAGCAAAGCAGAAAAAGAAGAGCTTTCAAGACTTTCAGCTCAGAAACAAAAGCAGCACTATACAAAAATGACTGGCTCTCCGTTTGCCTGGAATCCCCAAGGCTGCTCTCCCTGGCAGGATGCATGTTAATGCCTTATTAGCTTGCACTCCGTGTTCTCACTGTGCTGCAGGAGAGAAGGACAGAGCTGGAAGGGCTGGCAGCACCTCCAGAAGTCCCAGCACTGCTGCAGTGAGGACCTGCCTGTGTTTTGTGGCATTTCTTCCCAGAGAGAACAAGATCTGCCTGATGGATGAGTGCAGAGACACAGAAATAGGGAATTCATAACGTGGATGGTGAATTTGTTGAGGAACGGGCTGAGTTTAAGGTAGGTCTGACTCATTGCAGGGGTGATCTGCACAGTGTAGCTTTTCAGTGGAAACTCCACTGAGTTTCAGAAACCTCTTCAAGCAAAGAAACAGGCTGGAATGGTGAGTGGAGCCACCCCAAAATTCACTTGCAGACATTCACAGGCCAGGCTAACCCTGTCCCTCAGCACTGAAGTGCTGCAGAAAGCCTGAGACAGACAGGCATCAGTGTGCTGATAAAAACAAAACTCAGTTTGTTCCAAGGAAGGGGGCTGGCCTAACTTTTGTACAGCAAATTCCTTCCTGAGCTGATAAAGGCACATTGAGTATTGAGCCCTCTCAGGGAACACTGCGTTGAAACCAGAGAGGTTTTGCCCAAAATCCCACTGAGGAATTGCAGCTTTCTAAGTGCACCAACTCCAGCCTGTGCAGCCCTGCTTGCCAACTCACAGACAGAATCTGCTGACACATGAAACCTCTACTTTTTGTATTTCATCTCTGTTTCTCATCCTCTCCTGTAAATGCTGAAGATCTGAGGCTGCAAAACTACACTGCCACTGCTCCAATTCCCGGGCATGATGCCTGGGCTCTCTCCCTGCTCTGCAGCCCAAAGAACTCGGGATATCTCCCTTAACTCTTCTCCTGTTTCTGCTGCTCAATGGCCTGTAAAAAGATTTGCTTCACTTGCTCCATTGTTTCTTGATACAGTTTAAAATCTTCCTCTTTCTTTCTCACAGTTGATTCCAAAGCAGCCTGCAGAGCTTTGTTGTCATCCAGCTGGGTCACAAACCTAGGAGGAAACAAAGGGAAAACTTTCCTGTGAGCTGTGGAGCTCCAAAGCAAATCAAAACAGCTCTTCTGTTTTGGGGAAGAGACTCTTCAACAGGAGATCTCTGGTGATTTTGTGACAGGCGTGAGAAAGAGCAGAGTTAACACTTGTTCCCTCCCATTCTGAGGTGGGAAAGGGTAAACACGGCTTGGAGAGAGGGAAAACTCACCTCAGGCTCTGCTCCTCTCCCTGTGATTCCAGGGGCAGCTGGGACAGGGGGAATGCAGGGACCTCCTTCCTGTCACTCACATTTAAGGGGAGTCTTGAGTGACCCACAGACTGGACTGTAGAATTAATCACAAAATAGAGCTTTAGTAAAACAAGCAATTGTTTTTAACGAGTAAATCTCAAGAAACAGTGAATAAATACTAAGGAATTCATTAAATTCTATGTATATCCATGATAATACTGTAAATATATAGGACAGACTTTTATTTTAGTCTCCTTTCAGCAAAATAAAAACATGATGAATTTGCATTTCAGGGCTAAATGCAGTAATACAGGTGCCTACATATGTAGAGAGGAGAACAACTAATCCATAATGTTAAAGTGAGAGGGAAATAATTAATCCATAATATTTAAGTGACCAAAACAATAAGTGACAAGGAACAGCTGAAAAGGATTATTTTGATGTTAACCTTGTAATTGTGTTTCAGATGCTGACAACTGTTGCTTCCTGAGTGTCTGTGACAACGTTTGCACATGGCTCATTTTGAAAGAGCTTTTGTAAAGCACTTTGACCCTCAGCATAAACACAAGTTAAATGTACTTCAGTGTGTGCTTCAAACTAAGGTTCTAAATTTATTTAGGATTGTCCACCCCAAAGATGGGGTGGACAAACGACCCTCCTGTCATTTCAAGGGGACACAGAAACTTTTTTCAGGGTTATAGAGAAAATATAATTCAAAAAATATGATTCAAAATTTACTACTGGGACTGGAGAAGCCAAAACACTGTGATTCTACTGTGCATTGCAACTGCTGTTTTGTGCTTGTGTTGCTGTTTTGGTGCACTGCTGTATCACTTTTCCAAATTCATATCCCTCAGAACATCAAATCTCTTCAAATAAGTAAGTTTGGTATTAGAACACTAAATGTGGAATATCTAAAAGGAGCTGGTTGGAGACTCCTGAGCTCTGACAAAAACAAAGGAGAAGAAAAGGCTGTGCTGTGTAACCAAGAAATGCTTTTGATCTTGGGGCTGTGTTTTACAGGGCTGAGGAAAACCTGCTGTTACTTACCTGTCCTCCTCTGGGATAATTCTTTGATAATTTGGAATTTGGATAAGACAGGTAAAAAAAAAACAAACATGGAAAGTGAAAAGCCTGAATAATTTTAAAACACAACTGGGTTGTTTCTACCTACTTAGCATCATTATCTACTTCCCTTGAACTGGAGAGACTAGAAACATTAGATTAGCAATTAGATCAGCTCTCTCTAATTTGGCACTTTCAGAAAGAAAAGAAACTGTGATGTTAATTAGCAGGTTTTCTAGTCTCTATTTTATATTCAAGCTTTTCATTTCTTCTTATTTCCTCAACTCTCTGCCATGAAAGCATTCAGATAACCCCCATGCTCTTCTGAAGAGGTGAATTACAGACTTGCAGACTCAGTTTTTGTACAAACTCCAGAAAGTTTTGGCACATCACAAGGGGCTGAGCTCTCATCAAAGCAGGGTAGTGAAGCAGATTGTTACCTACTCATCTTATGGATTTAGAGAGGATTTCTTCTTATTAGTCTTACTGCCAATCCTTTTCTACTTTTGCTTTTAGTCCTTAAGCAGAGAAGATTAATGAACTAAATATTCAGTGAGAGAGAATCTGTCACACTGCTAAGAGCTGCTGCTTCCTCTGGCTGTGAAATGCCAACTACCAGAGGTGAATTACCTTATTACAGCACAACAACTTGACCAAAATGGCTCAGGACCTCAAAGTTTATCCCTTTATCTCTTGGAGGTTGCAAGGAAAAATCTACATGGAGCACATGTGTGACAACAGAACAACACATCAACCCTTCACCAGGTTGTACAAAAGTCTGAGCACTCAAAAACTCAGTTAAATTCTCCAAAAGACAGCACCAAAATGCTCCTATGCTGTTTAATCAGGAAAAAGTGTATCACTGAGAGCTGTATTCCCACAAATCTCTCCTACACACACCCTGATTTCTTCCTTTGGGCATCTGTAGAGCTCCAAAGCCTCTCACCTCCAAATCCTCCTGGGAATCACAAAGGGCATCCCATGATATGACTTCTGTGAGGCCCAGCACTGCTCTCTTACCAAGAGGAATGTCCTGGATCCAAGAGGCCACAGCACTTTTAGACCCTTGGTTTCTATGGGGATCTAAATTTTTCTGCTCTCAGGCTCTCAGTTAATACAGGTAAGGCAACTCTAAAAAATTAGTGCTCACAGGAAAACACATGAGAATGAATCAGTGTGGGCTGGAGCCTTTTCTAAGGGCACAACAATCCTGCTCTAAGGAATGTTTTACAGAGAGGAGTTGGTTTGAAGCACTTAGTCCTCATTCAGGATAAAGATTGTGGTCCCTCTGGTCACCCTAACTCAGCCTGACACCACCCCAACATTTGCCCAATTGAAATTCCCCTTCCTGCTGTTCATCTCCTGGCATTTAAAGCCTTTTTTACTTCACGAAAATGGACATTAAAAGGCAAACCACTGGAAAAGTTTCCTTAAGAATATGTGCCATTTTATTGGTTTAGACACTTTACAGAATCAGAGTCCTTAAGCACTAAAAGGACCTGATCAGGGAAATAAAAATTTTAACATCCACCACGAATTCTTCTCCTTTAACTATGCCAGTGAGGTTTTCATATTTATAGCAGGAGATTATCACGTTCACAGGATAATAAATTACACCAGATCTAATTACTTCATCACCAGCACTAGTTTTTCATGGGCACTGACAGACCTTAAATTGGGATGCGTCCTTTAATCCTGCTCTTAACCTTCAGCTGGATCCCTCAGGCAGAAGAGCAAAGGGAGCACAGAAGCACAGGGAGCAAAGGGAGCAAGTCTTTGGTCTGGAGACTGTCACCCCACGTTGCAAAAATCCTGTTCCCACTCCAATCTGTTGCAAAACCCCTCCTGAATTAAGAGGGGCCGGGATTTTCCCTCCTGTGTTGTTCCACTGGATCTGGGCAGGTCCCGGGCACCACGTGCAAGGTCAGGCCCTTGTCTGGGTTTGACAGATGGAGCCCAAATGTTGTTGCTGTCTGCTAACACAGAGGTGAAATGGGGGGCAGAGTTGTGGCTGAGCGTTCCACCTCACCTGTTCTGCTCCTCAGGGGTGGTTTCTGTCCTGTTGTGTTTTTCCCTCGATCCGTTTGCAGCTTTTCAGGCTCCTGCTCCAAAACGACACTTTGCCACTGCTGTTCCTGAAGCCTCTTCTCAGCTTCCCAGACTTTACTGCTGCTTTCCTCCACCCTGACAGGCAAACAAAAAAAAAAAAAAAAAAGGGAGTTCAGCTTATTTATGTCAAATCTTTGTCAAATCAGTCCTGTTGCTGAATCCTGCTTCACGCTGCAAAGCTCCCAACAGAGGGAAAAGAGTTTTCCATGCATCCAAAGGCAGAAATCCCAGTGAAATTGTTTCATATGACATCTTCCAAACATGCAAAACAGAATTAACTGATGTGGACAGTTAGAAATAATGGGTTTGTAACTGGAAGTTGCTTAGATCCCGCAGATCCCTTAACTTGTGTGAGTTCACCACTGGGATGAGCGGGAAAGCTGCGGATCGCTGAAGAGGGATCTTTCAGTACAGGAATAACAAACAGCATTTTTTTAAGCACTCTGGGAAAATCTGGAAGGAAAACAGTTTATAGAAGCACTGTGCAGCATTTAACTGGTTTGTGTCAGTTATCTGCAGGGAAGAAAAGGAACTTGATGTTGCTTTTAATAAACTTGGCCGTGGAAGGGAGTGAGTGGAAAAGAAACGGATGGTTCACTCTGCAGAGCAGCACAGGGGAGCAAACTGCCTCTATCCACCCCACACATGTTAGAAAATAACTACAGGAATCTAATGTGCACCCACAGACACAGTCACTGGTGCATCTCGTGGGGCAGTGACTGACAGCAAGTGCTTTAAAGGAGTTTAAAGCCGGAGAGAAACACAAATTGTCTCATTGCAACGCGCAGAAGAAAAGAATTCCCTTCCTGAGCCCACAGGGGATGCTGATTACTCTCTGAACCAAGAGACTGGATTAGTTTATTTCACTCCCAGCTGACATAACTAAAAAGAAAAAAAATAAATATTACAACTATAATAAAATTATATCACTGTCTTAAAAATCCAGGTCCAGGCAGGACTCGACCTCCTGTGGCAGTGAATTCCCAGGCTGGGGATGTGCCATGAGATGTTTTATTTCTCTCAGTGGCTCTGAATTCACCGAATTTTCATCTGACCAGGTGCTCCTATAGCATCCACATTAGACAAAAAGAGGAGGAAAAATGACAAGATTACTTGTTTTTTTAATTACATAATTTGCCAACATGAATAACTTAAGCCAAAATGCTGTAGAAAAATCCCACTTTTCACCCTCCCCTGTGCCCTTCTCCTGATTTCAGTATTATCTGTGTTACCTGAGCTTTGTTACACTCCAAAAAGGGAGGGAAAAGGAGGAATGCCTGATTTATTTGGGTTTTTTTTACATATATTGATGTTGAAATCTGACTGGGTGCTATATTATCCAAGAGTTATTGCACACAGTCTCACGAAATTTATGTTACCTGCTTGATAAATGTGTGATAACTGTGGAGCTGCTGAATCATCAGTCTATGGTGCATATTACTGTGCATTTCATCAGCTCTCTTCTTCCTTATCCCACAGTGGTGCTGGCCCCATCTCACCCATCACACCTCCATCCTTGTATCTGATTGCAAAGCTCTGTTAAAGTCACTGGGCTTACAAACATGGAAAAGATTTTCCCACCATGTATTTGCAGGGTTTAGCCCTCAAAAGCATCTTTTCCAAGGTTCTTAAAAATATATATATGGATTTTTTTCTGTGATTAATCACACAGGGTAAAAGTTAGACAAGTGAGAATGATAACCACTGTCAAATAAAGCAAGTGAGCAAACTGTGCTTATTGTATTAACAAACACACAGACAAAAATATGCTTCCTATTTTAGAATACAGATTTGGGAATCAAAATAACACACATTCCCTAACTGGGGGGGGGGGGCAAAAAAAAAAAAATAGCAGTAGCTGAAAGGTGTCCAAAGAGAAAAGACCTTGCTTCCCTTGTCCACCTAAAACATAGCTGGCTTTTAATATCATCTTACATCAAACTAAATAATAGAAAATGAAATTTCAAATAAAAATCAATGCTTTGCTTCAGTTAAACCAGAAGAAATTAATTTAGGAAAGTATACAGTGAAACTTAAAAAGAATGGGAGAAGCTTTGGAACATAAGTCAGATTATAACTATAATTACAGTATTTACTACTGATGAATAATGTTGCTGCCTAAATAATTCCATGAATGTATAAATACAGGAATGCTAGTTTTGTCTTGGTGCAGCAAGCTTGAAGATGGCTCTGTTTTTTTCTGCCCTTTGTTCTAAAAGGATAATAAAAGAAATGAATCATCAGCCAGGCAGGGAAAATTGAGCAGAAAAAAAAAAAATGTAAAAGCCCCTATTTAAGGAAAGGATCCCACTGTACCCATGTGCTGTGCTGCATGTTAGAGACTCTGAGTGTTCCCAAATCACAGGATCCCACAAAGGACAGGCAGGATCAGGCTCTACCTTTTCTGCAGCACAGTCATCAGTGCCAGGATCCTGTCCCTCTCCACCTCAGCAGCCTGGCACAGAGCCCTGTGCTCCGGGGTCTGTGTCTGCAGCACCTTCCCCTCTGGAATGTCGGTGCCAGGGAGCCTGAAAGCAGCACAAGCACAGAGAGGCTGTTTCCCATTCCAGAAATGAAAGAAAAGAAACAAAGGCAGGATTTGAAAACCATATCCAAATACACTTGTCTGAAGGTTCAGCCAGAAGGCAGAGCCAGGCTCGCTACCCTGTCCCCCCCCCCCAGCAGCAATGTCTGGACTATAATAAATAGAACAGAAATATTTGGAAATAAAGCCCCTGTGAGTTTCATTAGAAAGGGGTTTCCAGGATGCTTCCCCTTCCCATCACCCCCAAACCCCAAACTTCCACCTCTGATCAATTCATTATCCCTGACTCTCCTCCCACTGCTCCTGCCAAAGAGGATTCTATCTCCAAAGTGCTACACTCAGCTATTAAATACCCTGCTATTGATTTTCTCCCTCTGAAAGGCTTCAGGCAGCACTACTACAATGGCTGTTCTTGTGCCCAACATATGATGAAAGGAAGGGGCAGTTTTCCCATGTATCCCATTATTATGCATTTCATTACTTCTCTGACCTCTCTGCACTCAGGAGTATCTCCTTCAGAACAAAAAAACAAGAGGAATCTTGGTGGTTGGGAGTAAAAATGGGGAAAAAATGGATTTATGTGGTGTCAAACCAGCAATCAATTAAAAAATTAAGATAGCAAGAAGATGTTAGAGCCTGTGCCAGAGCTCTTGGGCAGCATCAGGTAGGATAGATGGTAAAAGGAGCTATTTCTTCCAGAAACAAGGCAGAAAAGGACAAGGCTTTCCAGCAGCTTGTGGAGTGTGGTGGGATACTGCTCTTGCTGAAGATGAAGTTCATATCCTTACCCTGCAGGTGAGATGCCATCCCTAAGAAGGGAAGGCCTCGTGGCTGCTGATTCCACAAGCATGTGGCCCATCCTGGACACTGTGCTGAGGGGAGAAAAGCTTTGTCAGGCAGTATTCCAAGAACTCCTGTCATTTCCCAGTGTCTGTGGTTATTCCTGCCTTGTAGGGAAGAGCACTCCCAGCTCACACCTTCACCCAGGTGACTGTGCTCCTCTGATTGTGTTTTTATGTCACATACTTCCACAACCAGATGAACTCCTGCTCTGCAACAAGGTCCACAACTTGCATTTCCAAATGCCCTTTAAAAATATACTTTTCTGAACCCTTCTGCTCTGTGAAAACCCTCATGAAGATGTGTCAGAGTGAACTGATCACACTGGAGTATCACTTCCACTCTGGATGAGTTTTATACCCAATGATATGTGTGTTTGGGACATCAAATTTTGGTGTGTGCTTGTTTTCTCAGTATGAGCTCAGCTGCCTAAAGGCAAGTCCCTGTAGGCTTAGCCCAGGTTTCCTTGTCTTTAGGCTGCAGCTAACAAGAGGATAAAGCCTTAATATTGAGGAACAGGCAGAGCTGCCTCCTAGGCCAGGAGTGGTTAACCCTAAAATCAAATTGATAATGACAGACTTGGCCCAGTCTAAAAATGCAGATTTTTTACTTCACCATCTCCGAAGGGCTTCAGCTCCTATTTATAGCATTTTTCATTTCATCTTTCCTGATAGGAAAAGATGATTCACTCCAGTAAAACAGAATAGAGAGTTCATCAGCATATTAAAGTTAATGGAAGGAGTGAGCCTTGCTGACCAAGTTATTAAGAGCTCTCACAGCTTTCAGGATCATTCATTGCCCACCTGACACGTCAGCTCTTTCCATGGCAGGGCCTTTAGCCACGTCCACAGGCAATAATTTATGCACTGCACTTAGTGGCTTCTGCAAAGCCATTACCCAACCTCCTTTTCCTGCTTACCATCAGCAAACATATGAAGTAAAAAAAAAAAAAAAAAAAGGGGGGGGATAAAATATAGGTTTGCTCCATCAGAGCACAACAACTTCTGCAGAGTTAGAAGTGGGAGGATAAATGTTGAATGGCACAACAATGGAGAAGCAGAAACTTTCAAATTAAGGATGTTTAAATAGAATTTTTCTTGGATTTTATGGTAATATTCCATTAGACTCAGGGATACAGCTGACAATTTTAAAGCCAAATTCAGGGTCTAAAATAACGTGACAGAGACAAAATCAGTTGCAACTTGATGAAAGATTTCCTCTGTCCCCCTAAGACCAGTCTCAAATCCTCATTGTCAATTAGACCATGAACTCTTTAGCAACAAACCCAGCACTTTAACAGGAAAGGATATAACTTGCTTTGATATCTTTACACAGCCAGAGTGACCCAGAGTTACATCAGTGTAAACAAAAATCAGATTTATTGCTGTTTTAAGATTAGTGTAATTTACACAGTCCTCAACCAAGCTTTAAAAAGGGGGTTTGTTAAGAACAAATGATGTGGTGTGTTTTCAACATTGCTGCATGTAAATTCTACTCAAAGTGTATTTATTGATTTAAATAGTGCACCAGTGATTTAGTGCTTACCTAAAATGGTATTTTGTTTTAATTCACCACCCTGCTCACAGAAGTCTCCTCATTAGAAGCCCCGTTTCTCATAAGAGAGAAAGACTCCCAGGCACTTAAGCTGACCACATAAACATTATCTGAGCTGGAGAGAAGGAATTAGCTGCACTATCATCATGCCAAATCTAGTAATGCCTGCAAGTCTGTATATCCTTCTCTGTTCCAGGACAAAAGTCCAAGAGATAATGTGATTAGAGATTCCCATATACTGTAAACAGGCTGCTACAGCTGCTGGCATGAAGCACTTGTGGTTTCATAAAACTGCCTGGGAAAACCAGGCTGCTGAATTACTCCCAACAAATTTAAACGTTGACATTTGGGGTCTTCTTACCGGGCAGAGTCAGTCCTTGCAACCTCACTGCTGCCTGGTGCCAGAGGTGCCTCAGAGTGCTCAGAAGGTGGTGTATCAGCAGCTCCTGAACTCTCCCCTTGATGGGCAGATTCCTTCTGTTAATGTTGGAGCAGGTTATAAAACCAATTACACAGTTCAAAGGCAAATAGCTGCATCAATGCCTAATCAGCAGCCTATAATTATTGCTAAAAGCATGCCAGAGCTTTTGATTTACAGGACCTCCTCAGAAGCTTTTCTTTCATTTCTATCCATTGCAGGATGAAAACAGAGCAAGAGTCAGTAAAGAGAAGTGCAGTTTCCCATGAAATCAGGGTGCACAGTGGCACTGGAGAACCCACAGTGTGGCACCACCACTGCCAGCACAGCTGGTTTGTGTCCCTAACCCAGGTTTTATCCTGGGTTCAATGTTCCAGCCCCCATTACTGAGGTATTTGGCAGATTCACAATCTCACCATAAAACCCTATGAGTGTTTTAGATCACTGGGAATTGGATGCCTAAGTATTAATAAAACCTGACTGTAGGATCAGCAGCCTGCTGATGTTGGTTTAACATATTTGTTTGCTTCCTTCTTTTAGCAGCCAAGGATTGTGAACACTGAGAGCTCCCCACTGGAGCCCCAGCCCTTGCTGTCAGCCAAGTGACAGTCTTGACATGGAGCCACTTGTGGATGGGATTGATATTTCTATGGTTTCTTGCTGCTTAAACAGCTTGAAGAAAAGTTATGTACTAACAGGAAAGAAACTGAGGAGTTACAAAAGAGGATTCCTGCTTTATTATTCCACCAGGAGAGACTGTCAGTAGGACTGTCTCGAGGTAGCACCTCAGACAACAAGGATCTAGATCTAAAATGATGACACAGGTTGCTTTTCTGGTTCATTTGTTCTCCTACCTGAAGTGTGAGTTTCCCAATCGCCTCTTCCATCTTTTTAACCTTTGCCACCAGCTCCCTGAGGTGCTCTATGAGGCAGCTTTGTTCCTCAGTCTCATTGTTCAACATCTGCCCTATTTTCCAAGACTCCTTGTTCTCATCCTCCTTCTGGCTCAGGTCCTTTAAGATCTCCTGCATTTCCTTCTGCTGGCTCTGATAAAATAGAAACGACGAGTGAGATCTTCGTTTTGTACACCATGATTATTTACATCATCCAAACAAATCTCCATTTAGGAATGGCAGGACAAGCTCCTGCCCTGCCAAACCCATTCCTTGGTGGGAGCACACTGGTTTCACCAGTGCTGCTCTAGGAGTTTGATTTGTTGTGTTGACCTGAGCAACTGAGAGATTCAATTTGCAGCTCATTGATTCAGTAGCAGCTTTGCTACTCAGTGTAACAGAAAACAGAGCAAGCCTTGGACAAAGAAGGTGAATTAATTTTTCATAAACTGGATGAAAGTCAAGATTTCAATGTGCTTTTTGTGAAATTAGCCCATGATCAGACTGTGTGACAGTGACATTAAAAGATGAGGGTACTGTGAGGTGACAGCCATGAGTTCAGGCTGCTTCACCAGTGAGTTTTGGAGGTTTTCTTTCACACTGACAAATCTAATACCTGTCAGACAGTTTGTTCTGTCAGGCCAACAAACTGCAAGGAAAGTACATCCTTGATATAAGGGATAAAACAGATTAACCATCCCTTCCCAAATAAACTTGCATCTTTCTGCAATAATTTTAGTGAGAATGCTCAGACCTGGCAAAAATGACAACTGTTATTTGGCTCCTCTAACCTGCTGCTCAGCACCCAAGCTCCTCACAGTGCCTGGTGTGAGAAGGGTGAATTCTTTCTCAGTTATAAACACGCCTTAGCTAAAACCTGTGCACAGAAGCAAGGAAATCCAAGTGGTTTGAAACTGGTGAGGAGCTGGATCAGGAAGCACAGAACTAACCCTGCTAAGAACTGGCATATTCTCTAATATATATATTTTTTTTTTACTATTTTAATTGGGGAAGGCTATTTAGAACCATGGCAGAACTAAAGAACCCTGCAATACCATGACAACAGCCATTTATTTCTTTTTCAGCACCTTGAGTCTGCTGAAACTCTTGGTTTTGAAGGGGCCAAACCCCCTCAGCTTCAGCTGCTGCAAATGAATGTGCACATGGTTTAAAATTCATGGTTCAGCTTGTGTGTTTTGGGCTGTTTAACACAACAAATGAAAGCCGTGTTACAAAGAAAGGAAATCTTGCAAAACTGCAGGCATTCGAAAGGAAAAAATAATCTACCAATGGAGCTGAAAGTAGAACAGACAATACAGTCCATCTCCATGGGTCAGGAATGAAGCTCTTCCTCTACCTACAAGACAAATCCTATTTCAATCCTTCTGCAAAATATTTCTTCCAATCCTTGCAAGTTTTGACTGCAACTGTCACACCTGGTGCTGTCTTGCAGCCTTTACATGACCTGACCTAAAATGCAGAAGGGCTTTAGCTGACTAGGAAACCTCTGGCTGTCACAGCTGGATTCATCAGGCTCCTGTATCCCCCAAGGTTGTCTGTGTCATTGAATGACACCATGTTTCACCACTTACAGAAAGAGGGCTGGGACCAACAGATAAAGTCAGACCATACCAGCAAGGCATCTATGAGCTCATCGTCGTGTTTTCCTTTCTCCAGCAAGGTTACAACCTGTGCCTTCAGGATTTTCAGTTCACCACACAGGATTTTGTTCCTGGCTTTTGTTGCATCAAGTTTTTTGTTCACTTCCTCGTGGCTGTTTTGGAGAGCGCGGTGTTCCCCGGCCAGTTTCTGCAGGGATGCAAACACACCACAGGACATGACAGTTGTAACCCATCACCAGGCCCCAGCTGCTCTGGGGAGCAGAAAGAATCACACATTACCTGGTAGAATCTTAAAGAAATCTAAAAAATGGGACTGGCATATTGTATCACCCCTAAGGAAATAGGAATTGTAAACACTGCTGCTCGCCAGCATCAAAAAGGGGTCTGTCTGCTCAGGAATCCAAGTGGCTTAGGTTGATTCTCAACTTTATTCTGTTCAAATGGAGAAACCCAGAGCCACATGGATGGAGGAAGTGTGAGGGGGATCACGGAATCAACCAGGTTGGAAAAGACCCCTGAGATCATGAGCCATGACCCAACTCGTGACCCAACACCACCCTGTCACCCAGCCCATGGCACTGATGCCACATCCAGGCTCTGCTTAAACACTTCCAGGGATGGTGACTCCACCCCCTCCCTGGGCAGCCCATTCCAATGGCTGAGCACTCTCTCTGGAAAACATTTCTTCCCAATATCCAACCTAAACTTCCCCTGGCACAGCTTGAGGCCAAGCCCTCTTGTCCTACTGCTGGTTCCTGGGAGAAGAGATCAACCCCCCCCCCCAACTTCCCCCTCCTGGCAGGGAGTTGCAGAGAGTGAGGAGGTCTCTCCTGAGCCTCCTCCTCTCCAGGCTGAACAACCCCAGCTCCGTCAGCCTCTCCTCATGGGAATTGTGCTCCAGTCCCTTCCCCAGCCTTGTTGCTCTTCTCTGGACGTGCTCCAGCCCCTCCATGTCCTTCCTGAGCTGAGGGCCCAGAGCTGGACACAGCACTCCAGGGGTGGCCTCACCAGTGCTGAGTCCGGGGGCAGAATCACTTCCCTGCTCCTGCTGCCACACTGTTCCTGATCCAGGCCAGGATCCATTGGCCTTCTTGGCCACCTGGGCACACCTGAGCCCATGTTCAGCTTCCTGTTGATTAGAAACCCCAGGTCCCTCTCCTCCTGATCGCTCTCCAGCCCCTCTGTGGTGCTGCCGGGGGTTGTTGTGGCCAAAGTGCAGGACTGGGCACTTGGCCTTGTTAAACCTCAGATCATTGCATTCAGCCCATTTATCCAGCCTGTCCAGGTCTCTCTGCAGAGCCCTCCTGCCCTCCAGCAGATGGAAACTCCCCCCCAGCTTGGAGTCATCTGCAAATTTGCTGATGGTGGACTCAATCCCCTCATCCAGATCATCAATAAACAGGACTGGGACCAGCAGTGATCCCTGGAGACACCACTAGTGACCAGATCCCAACTGGATGCAGCACCATTTCCCACCAGTTAAGAACTGGCCATCAGCCAGTTCCCAACCCAGCAGAGAGTGCCCCTGTCCAGGCTGTGGCTGCAGTTTTTCCAGGAGTGTGCCATGGGAGATGGTGTCCAGGGCTTTGCTGAAGTCCAGGCAGACACATCCACAGCCTTCCCCTCATCCACCAGGAGGGTCACCTGGTCATAAAAGGAGATCAGGTTGGTCAGGCAGGACCTGCCCCTCCTAAATCCATTCTGGCTGGGTCTGCTCCCCTGTCCATCCTGTAGGTGCTGTGTGATGTTTGTTTTTAACACTGCATGAGGAATGCACACCTGGCCAAGGGCCAGAAGGACACTCTGGAATTTGGATGTAGCTCTAGCAGGGCTTGTCTGTGGAGTGTGGCAGAACTTCCTCCAGCAGACCAGGTGGGTTTGTGAGATGGTCTCTGGATATGGTGTAACACACCCTGTAAGGCAAATTATTACACAGAACACCCCCAAACAGGACTCTGTTGGTTCACAGGTTTTTACCTCCAAAGCTTCTTTCTTTTCTTTCTCCAAGTTGCGAAGCTTCAGCAAGTGCTTCTCCTGGGCTGACAACTTCCTTGGATCCTCAAGGGCCAGGAATTCCTCATCAATGTCCATCACTGATCTTCTGGTCTTGTTTTGACCCAACTTACTCTCCAGCTCTCGAACCTAGGGGACAATAATGGTGACTCATCCAGGGGTTTGTCAGGAGCACAGTGGTCCAGCACCAAAGGGACACAATCAAAGACAACTCAGAGTGTATTCTCATATTAATTCCTGATATTATTAACTACCATAGAGCAGTGTCTGGTCTTTCAAATTTAAATGCAGCTGCTAATAAAACATGCAGATTTTAGGGCATCTGTGCAGGAAGGAGATATGACACCAGACCTCTGGTTGACTCGGGACACGTGGGAGATCTGTGGCTTTTTGGAGCCACATGTGGAGGCCAGGCAGACACTCCAGAGCATCTGAAATGTGTGTAGGCAAGTGAACTCAGCCCCTGCTTGTCACCTACTCACTGCAGACTCCTTTTATAGTCAGCAGAAGGAATTGGGTACTGCCACAGCTCAGTTCCTCTGCCTGCTCTGGAGGTGTGATCCAAGATAAGATGGACCTGCCTCACTTTTGATCCAGTGACTGTATTTACAAGATCCCCACTGACTACAAAAGGGGCCTGAAGAGACTGTCTCAGAAAGAAGTCTCTGCATTAGAGCAGAGAACAGTATGTACAGTCTTCAGATGAACCCCAGGCAGGGGGTAGAACAGAAAGAAATGTGATTTAATCAAGGGAAAGCAGAGGTTAACAACCCCAGTCAACCAGAGTGCAGAAATCACAGTTTGATGGCATATAATTAAATAGCAGAAAAGTAGGAAAATTATGTATCAAATTGCCTGAGAGAAGTTTTATTTAGATGCAGACAAAGCTGCCTCCCTGTCTCCAGCTGACATTTCAGCCCTTCAGAAGATTCAGGAGTTAAAGATTTTACTGAAGCTCCCTAAGGAGCAACTTGAAAATCTTATCTGGCCTCAATTCTTCCCATCTGACTTTAGGCACTGAACAAAGGTGTCTAAGTCAGAGCACAGACACTGACAGGGCTCCTTCTGTTCTAAGTGGAGGGAGGCACCTTCAGAACACCCTGGGATTTTAGCTCAGCTGCCACAGCTCTCCAGGGTCACTCAACTCACTCCTTTCACACAGATGTGAAAGATTCCCAGTTAAATACCCAAGCTTGCATGGTTGCAATAGAGTAATTACTGTAGATTTTAAGAATTAATGAAGAATTAACAGTACCTTTACCTTAAATTGAGGTGATATCCATATTTAGAAAGAGAATTCCAGCTTCCAGCTGAGGTGGCACCACCCAGAGTCTTCACTCACCTTGTTTTGGAGAACGAGGATCTGCTGGGCCCGTCCACGCCAGCTGCCAGAATTGGCCAAGAGACTTTGAATATTCACATCTTCCCCAATTTCATTTGCCAAGAGCTGTGAAAAAGGGGATTAACACCAACAGTGAGGCTTGAATAGAAGTGTTGGGGCTCTCTCTAGCAGTAAACACAAGCATTGCTAACAGTTTTCAATATACGCCGTTATTTTTTATATAATGAATATTTAACCATAATTAAATAGGGCATTTATTTGCCTAAATTTGTCTAAATACACATCCTTGCCATCAGGAATTGAGCCAAACTCCCTTGCACAATTCTGACACAGCTAAACTTAGTATGGAGAGCATTTAAATTATTTATAAAAAGGTCAGCAGAGTTCTATTTTTAGGACCATACTCTCTACTCTGATCTGCATTGCAGGTCTCTTACACAAACTAAGGAAACCAGGGGAAACAGAGCACATAGAAACACTTAAATCCATCCTGAATCAAAGAGGGAAAGGTTATTCTGGATGTCACTCCAACAAACTGTTTGAACACGTGCTTTATTTCCAGCAGTCTTTAATCCCACTGATTTCCATGGGACCGAAACACGTATTAAAACCAAACACATAATTAAATGATAATTTAAATGCATCCTGAAACGGTACCTTTTGGGTCATCTTCAGTTCCTGTCTGGAGGACTGGAGCTGGTTCCGATATTCCATGGCTTTAAAGTTGGCTGTGTTTAATTTTTCTTGCAGTGCTTTCACCTCTGGACTTTCAGCCTGTGAAGAGAAGAATGTACTCGGTAAGAACAGAATCCTCAGGGGAAAAAACTGAAGTGATTAAGAACCACACATTTATCAGGATCACAGAATCTGTCCTTCCAGACCCGTTTCCTCCCTGATTTTTGGGGTATTCAGGAAGCATAAACTGAACATGGTCACAAAACTGGTGACAGGGACACATCCTTGTCCTAAGGAAAGGACTCCACTGAGTATCAGCTTCTGATTTCCTCTCTTCAGTTACAATTCATACCAAGTTTTCTTCCAGCATCTTCAGAGTTGATTCCTTGATTCCACCACCACCACCAAGGGAATGTATTTTTTCTACAGCTGCCTGTAGCTGGAAAAAAACCCCAAACATTGTTATTGTACAATGGATACAGTGAAGAGCATCCCTCTGTGGGGTGTTAATAAGTAAAAAATTAAAATATGGATGTTTACTAACTCTATAAAAAATAATTAATTTCCTCCTGTTTTTAAACACAGTCAGTAGGAAAGAATTTTTTTTCCCTGAAATGCTTCCCAAAGAGTCACGGGTTATTTTATTGTGGAATAACTTCAACAAATGTCTCTGACTTGGTGAGATGGGATCAGATTTCAAGCATAGAGATTCCTGGGGCATTTTATCGCCATAGATACATAAAATTAGTGTTTATATACATAAATGTAAATCCTGCCCAGACCAGGATATTTCATAAAAAGCACATATGCTGCTCACCAGAGGAATATAAAAGTAGAAATGACTACCTGATGCCCTACAGCTGAGATTTAACGGTGTTAAGGCTCTTTTTCTTTAGCTGATAGCTCTAAGGTAGCATTTTTTAGCCCATGAAGAATAAAGAATATGTCCCCTATTGCTCATCACAGCAAAGGAAGGCAGACATACAGCCCCCTCTGCCCTGAATCAAGACCTATGCTGAGGTTGCAAAGACTTCTTACTGGATGGGAGTGCAGGAATTTGGAGTTGGAGAGGCCAGGAAGTGTTACTTTAAAAGGGTTGGGACTTCATTCTTTGAGGTGGGTGGAAAATCTCAATTATTTGCCTGAACAAAAGAACAGCTTTTTCATTAAAGTGGCATCTGGGGAAACACAGAGCTCTAAAATCACCCCTTCTTGTGGGTTAGGGCCACCCTTTCTATCCAGCTCATAAACTCTTGTAGTCAGTGGGCTGAGAATGAGGAATTTCAGCTGGATTTGGCAGCTTTTGGTCCAAATTCTATGGAAGTTTTCTGCAAACATCCCTCTGCAGCCTTTGCTTACATGCAGCACCCCTTGCCAAGTGATTGCTCAATGGCCACACCTTCCATTCTGTTTGGGGGAACATAATCATGTTAAAACACTCAGTTTTCATGCAAGCAAAGAGCTAAAAATACATAAAATAACAGTGTTTTCTGTCTATCACTCAACATTTTTGATAAATACCTCCCACTGTCCAATATTGCTTTAATTTTACCCATCTTTTATATTTTCACAGAGTTCTACTGAACAAGTAAAACCCACAAACTCAGCCAGTCACCATTAATTTAGAGGAGAGACACCCCAAATTAGGTGGAGAAAATACAAACCATGGACCAGAGCACAGTTTCAGTAGGGGTCACATTGTGGTTCACCTCACATGAGGCACGTTATTGTATTTAGTTTTTATTTGGATTTTCCTGGTGTCCGGGGACAGATTTGTTCATATATAAAATGTCCATCTCTGCTTTGATAAATAATTATTGTTTCTTGAAAATGTTCTTTTTTCTTTGAGTTATAATCCCTTTCCTGAAATGCCTGTGGTCCTTTCTTTTTGGGTCAAAATCTGAGATTATTTTATATATATTATATATATTCTGTATATGAGAATATTTTAAATTTCTGTTTGAATAACGGTCATCACACCTCTGCAGTAGTGCATTAGAACCAAGTTGGTTTTCCTTTAAATTATTCATGACTTGATTCACTCCTTGTGGGATTTTGTAGGTTGCAACCTACACTTGATGCTTCTCTGCCAACCTGCCAACTGTTTGACAAGACCCCCCTGACCAGAACACTCTGGATTTATGCAGGAGTTCTCCAAAATTTAATTTAATCTATGACTTCTTGATCTCTCAGGTAACTGGGGTAAAATTCAGATAGATGCATGACTTATGATAATAAGTGACTGTGAAAGATGGAGTCAAAATGCATCTGTCAGCATGATAAACATTATTGATCCACTTAACAGATGTCTTCTAAGAAAGCAAAGTTCATAAAAAAACATTGAAAATTATCAAAAAATTCACCAATATTGTGTAAGGAAGAGGACAAAGTAAAGGACAAAGTAAAGACTGACATCAAGGCATCCAATTTTCATTTCAGCAGTCACTTGAGTAAAATTATTCCTGTGAAAGGTTGGCACATGTAAAAAAATCATAGTAAACCAGAAAAATCAATCTGCCTGAGTGAAGATTTGCTGTCTTACATGATCTAGTTTGTTGATGTCTCAGTTCTATAAATACTTGTGCCAGAAAACAGCTTTATTTATGTGGATGAATGAAGCTTAGAAGAACAGAGTACAAATTCCTGACTGGTATTAATGAGGTGGGAATCTAAGACATACTGGGGTGAAATTTGCTCCTCCTCACACACAAAAAAATAATCAGAAAAACCTCTGTGCTTCAAATACAAATGAACATTTCTAATTGCTGTTTAACAAATCTTTGGGTCATCATAATTTAGGGATATCCCTTCCTAGCCCCTCCTTCAGAGGAGCAAACAGCTGAGGGCACACCCCTCTCTCTCCTATTATGGACAGAAATGGGCAGAACCCAAAGTAAACACGGATATAAGAGCAAATTCGACATGTGAACACGAGTCAAACCCATTTTCTGTCCCAAACACTGGATTTCTATGTTTTAGGATGCAAAAAGAGAACAAGGAAAACGCCTCACTTCTCTCTCCAGCTCCTTGACTTTGTGATTCAGCTGCTTCACTTTGGCTCTTTCGCTCTCGGCCTCAGCAGTTATCTCACGGTTCTTTTTGGCCAATTCCACTATTTTAGTGGCTGCAACATCTCCAGCTAACCCTGAAGTCCCTGAAAAGGACACATAAAAGCAGAGGTCACGTCTTACAGGCAAGATTCAGAATAGATGATGCTTTTGTTCTCTGCCCGGCGCACAATGTACTTTTATTGTCCAATCCATTCCTCCCAGGGCTGTGCCAGGCACTCAAATGAACAAGAGAGGGAAGAGACATCAGTGATTCCAGCTGAAATGCTTGGGCCTTTCATTCAGCATCACACCAGGGCCAGCAAAGCCACATTTCACACTTCAGCAACAGCCACAGTGTCCCAAGGCCACAGCAGTGGTTGTAGCAACATCACCCCCTAGAAAGGGTGGAGGTGTTTTCTGCTCACTGCTGGCAAGGGCAGTCATGAACAGGATTTTTTGGAATATCACAGAAGAAGACAACACTCTCCTTTGCCTGGTTGTTTATTACAGGAGGAGCTGCTGAAACAGAGGTGTGAACATTTTCTAGACATCTGTCCCCAAAGGTCAGGCACAATATTACAGCTGGGTCCTGGAGAACGTCCAGGAAATTTTATTGTGCCTATTTATATGTCCCCTGTGATTATCCCTGGAGCCTGACTGTATTATTCCTTTAATTGCTCTCTTAAACACACACGTCATTCTCTCCCTCCTCACAGAGGCTTTGGGATCAGTGTCACAAATAAAGCAAACCCCAGCACTGGCTGTTTAGTGCCACTTGGCTTTCACATCACACAGGTGAAGGAAAGCTCTTGTGCAAGCACAAAATCAATATAATTGCAAACAATGTCCACAGGAACCTCCAGCTCAGCAATGACTGAGCCTGCAATGACAAATCCTTGGTGGGGTGTGTGAGGGCTGAACCTGGCTGCTGCCATTCCTTTTAACTCTTTCGTCCTCCTTCAGTGCTCTGAAGAAATGACTTTTCTGCCCAAGAAATGGGGTGAGATGAAGGACAGATCACTCTTTAGAGAATTCTGAGTCCCATGTAACTACAGAGGCATTAAAGGGGCTACACAGAATATTGCTGAGAACAGAATATCACTACTAAAAACTTTGTAGAGAGCATGAATTTAGTTTTTTAAAAGCGTTTATTTTAAAAGCATTTGAAATGCTTTTAAAAAAGCATTTAAAAGCAACTTATTCTTTTTAAAAGCATTTCCACCATTCTTACTCCTTCATGTGATTTGTGCTCCCCCTCTCATCTAGGAGCTACTTTTACCTTAGTTTTCATGGCAAATAATGGCTGTTTAGGACCACAGTGAGTAGTAAACTTACCAAAGCCAGGCTGGGGCTTCATTGTGATGGTCTCCAAATTCACTGCACACATTTAATCAAAGCTTTTCATTCCCAAGCAACATGGGGGAGCCTCTTGCAACAATGCAAATAAGGTTGGCATTAATCAGCCAGAGAAGCTGCAACAGCATATCTGGCTCCTGGTCCTGACCAGGAATAGCTTATCATCCATCCTAAGGACAAACTACAGGGAGTTTTTAAGGATTAAGATGTAATTTAATGTTGTGTAGCTCTGTTTGTTGCTGATTTCCCCCTTCTCAAGCAGCCTGGTCATCACTACTGTCCTGACCAACAGTGGCACCCAGTGGAGGAGGTGCAGCCTGCACAGTTCAGTTTTCCAAGGACACTCAAGCCACTTATACACTGAATTTTGAACCATACATGTGCCCTGTTCAGGCAAAAAAAAAAAGGAGCCTGAATAGGGAATTTAACTCTACGCAGCAGAGAAAGCTGCGACACAGCTCTTTGACATCAACAGAAAGTTTTCCGAAATATGATTTCTACAAAACATCACCTTTTTGGGCCAATAACAACAAGTTTGCAGACCTGTGGGGAACAGAGATCACTGTGTACCCTAAAAGAGCACCACAGTTCTTTTAAGGGACATTTTGCTGCCATCAGCATCCAGCAAAGGTGGTGAGAATACGAAGTTACTGTCTTTACCAGCCAAAGCCAACCTGTCCTCCTGGACTTTCTTCTGGAGTTGCTTTATTTCAAAATCTTTCTCTGTCACCAGTTTGTACAGTCTGCAGTTCTCATCTCGGACCTCTCGAAGCTGATCCTGCAGCTGCTCGTTCCCAGCCTCGAGAAACCTGGGAAAAAAGAAGCCATAATGGCAAATCTCACTGTGACGTGCTTCAAATACTCCCAAAAATAAAGCAATGAACTGACTGTATGACAGATGAGCTGAGCTTATCAGGAGTGAGTTTACTGAATTAAGTAGAATATCCTAAAATTTACACAAGAACACAAGCTGATGATCTGATCTGTTCAGTTAGCTCCTTCTTAAAAAGTTCTGCACTTTATTGTGTAGTCTGGGGCAAAAAATCACAGAGCAGGTACATTTTCAGTGCTCTTGAGGTTACCAAACAGTGTCATCTCAGTCTCACTCACCTGGTTCTTCAGAGGGAATCAGGCAGCTCAGCATTCAGCATGTGGGACATTCAGGCTTTATTTTCTATGCTTAACAAAGCCAACAGAATCCAACAGAGCATTGACTACAAAAGCTGCTCCTGGGGTCCTTTCTTTAATAATGAATGTTTTAGAGCAATTCATAAAAGACCAATTTCCTGTGTCCTCACCTGATTCTCTTGGAACCCCACCAGCACAGACTGGCATCAGTTTGTATTGTTAATGGTGCTTTTCAGAATTCATTTGGAAACACAGAATGTCAAAAAAAGCCTCTGAATGGGAAGAAACAGCCTTGCTTCTCCTATTCTTCAGTACAGCTGGTAACATTTAAAGGGTTCATCTCTCCAAGGCATCCAGAGAATTAGTAACTTTAAACCTCTTTGCTGCCCTTACGTGATGGGTCCTCCAAACATAAAATCTAGGAGCTGTGGCCTCAGGGGCTCAGTTCCATTGTGGGAATTCAGGATTATCAAATCTCCCTGACACAGGGTCCTTGAGAAAACTTGGGACTCCATTCAGTTACCCCCACACAGGTGCCATTTGGGCTCCCCACTTGCTCCAGCTGCTGCAGGAATCTGTGATTCCCATGTGGAAATCCCCAGTAGCATCTCAAGTATCATCAGACACCTAAATCAGCTGCATGAATTGACCCCTAGATTTTAATTATTTACAGTGTAACCCTGAAAATCTATAGTTTGGAGATCTGATTTGGGTAAAGCTCAGTTGTTACAGTAGGTATGTGCAGACACAGCCACAGCCAGGCAAGATATCTCAATAATCACCTCAATCTTTTCTATTCTAAAGTTTTAGCAAGCCTTTTGCACCCACTGAACTTGAGAGCTTTCAAATGCACCCTCCAAATGCACTTGTTGGAACAAATGACCCCTTAAAGCACTGCCATAAACAGCACAGTCAGTCCAGGAGAGGATTCACAATCCATAATTAAGAAATGCACTTCTGTTTCAAAGCTTCAAATCAAAGGGAGATCAAAGGCAGCTGTTTACAAAGGAGAAGAAAGCAGGCAGCAGTGTGAGCTGAGAAATGGCACAACTAAGTTATTCCCACATGTACCACTCACAGAAGCGAGCAACAGAACTCAGATCCAATTAGAGACACGGGGACAAAGGGATTTTTAACATGGGATTAACATGAAAGGAAAGTTCTAAGCTCTTAACACACCTGATCAGGGATGTCCTCCTCAGAGCTGGCTTCCAAGTCTTGAGGAAAAGCACAGAAATCCCAACTGCACTGAGCTGGAGTCTCCTGTGAGAAACTTCCCACCCCATCCCAGAACGACCCTACACCTAAAAGAGGGGGCAGCAGATTCCACCCACGTGCCTCAGCTGCAGAAAATCAGCCAAAAGAAACAGGCTGCAAAAGGTGACTCTTTTCACTTAGTTCAAGGAAAGAGAGGCAGGTGAAGCTTGTGAGCAGGAATTCAGGTGATTTCCCAACTTGTGTGCACCATTTAGGAAAAAAAAAAAAAGAAAATTAAAAATTACCCTGAATAAGGAATTTAACTTTTGTTAAACTGTGTCTTTCCCAAATCTTGTTACAGATTCTCCATGTGATGGGGAGTGTCACTTAAGCACACTCAAAAGCACCGAACAGAGCAGGGAGGGAAAAGTTACAGAGAGAACAAATGAGAAGGGAAGAACTGTCAGCTAAATACTCCTTTAAACAAGATTTGGGAGTAGGATGGGAGGAAGGAAAAATGAACTCCCAAGGCTCGGAGTGAGACTTCTGAGGGGAGAATGTTTTCCATGTGCTGCTATAAACAACACTGACAGGCCAAAATCACTGCCACTGCAGCCCATATGGAGTCCTGCTCCTCTGGAACAAGTTTCTAATGTGTTCTCATGGGAATACTCCAAAGCACATCCTGGTGAATCCCTTCCAGAAGCAAATCCTGTCTGGATTTGATACACTCATAACCACTCTTCTGCTAGATGCTGATGTACATAAGCAAAGGGCAATATAGATAAATCTGCTGTGTCAAATGGGGACTTTTAACAGCCAGTGCCACTGAAACAGAGGTAAATGATAACTCTGGGATTACTCAGGCTCAAACTACTGACCTGTAAATAGCAGAGAACTGCTGGGACTCTCCTGTACTCTGCACCTCAGAGGATGCATATTGCACAGGGTGTGCTGTGGGAGCACCCAAACCCCCTTCCTTCACCAGACAAACACCTGAATTATGGGAATCAGTTTCCCAAAAATCTTTAAAAAAATCAGATCTCCATCATAATCTTCTAAAGAGTATCAGGACAAAATATTGAAGGGAAGAGGACAGCTGGTAGAGGTCAGATCAGGAGCACAACCTGGCAAATCAGACAGCCCTGCTGAGGAACCAGGGTGTGAAGACAATGATGCAATGGTGAGAACATTAATTTCTAGAAGCTCAGCTCCCTGTTTCCACTCAGATTTCCTTTGCAGCACAAACAACACATTCCCAGAAGCACCTGAAAGGTTCAGTGGTTCAATCCTGGGTTCCCTCCACCTTCACAGCAGCTCTACTGCAGCACTTGGGTGCTCAAGGAAGCAACTTTCAGAAACCAGCTAAGCAGGGTAACACAGAGGGAAAATCAGCATTTAGGAATTAAAAACCTTAGTTAGTGGTTGGATAAACCTTGGGAGATGTGCCCTTCCCCAAGCTGGATTCTGGGAGAGGGAACTCTCTCAGAGGTATATTCCTAACTGTGGTTTTCCACCCAGGAGCTGCTGGTTTTGGCAGAGCTTCCAGCTCTTCTTTCCTGCCCCTCTACCACAGCCCATCACCCCACTGTGGTGCAAACAGAACAGTTTGTGGGGCTAAAGCTGTAAATTAAGTCACTGAAATGACTTGAGATAAAAGTAGCCTTGCCCCAGAAAGTGGATCCAGTTTCTAGCAAACAGCTGGCTCAGTATGGAGCAGAAGCAGGAATTTCTTCAGCTGGCTTCACCAGTAACACAGAGCAAATCCCTGAACAGTCAACACTGCAAACATCTCTGGGATGTGCCCAACTTCAGACCTGTTCTAGTTAGTGAAAGGGTCAGAAGGAAAGGCTGATGATACCCTGGGAGGAAGAGAAATGATCTGAGCAGGGTTTTCAGATCTCTGCTTCAGTAAATTATGTACTCAGCCCAAAAAAAACTCAACACCCAAGATTGAGGGAGATCCACACCAGAATGCCCAATGTCCTGGGAATCTTGTGATCCTCTAAATCAGGATATGTTGCAAAGATAGCCTGGGAACACCTTTCTGCACTGCAGGCCTTTGGTTTACTCCCATTTGCTGCTTTGCCTACATCCATCTTCGGAAATCCCTCATGTAGGGAACCTGTTTGCTCAAAGGTTAGGCAGGACCTAACCAACAGTGCAGAGGGTGTCAGCGACCCCAGATGACTGGATTTTGTCAGATAGAACCTGGCTGCCCCTCACATGTCACCCTCACCCCCTCTGTCCTTGCACCCTTCATTTGTGAAACACCGATTGTAAGTGACAATAAATAACCACAATGCCCTGAGGCATTATTGTGATTATGTCCCTAAACATGTTAGGGACAGGGAGAGTCTTCTCAGGATAATGAAAGCCCAAGATGTGAAGGCAGAAAGTGCCCTATCAGCTTAATAATACTGAGTTTCGTAAGACCACGAGCCAAACATACTTCTGTGGCTTCCTGAAGGAATGGTCCTGCTACACCTTTACCTTTTGCTGCCATCTTCATTTACAGGTTGTCCTACTTCAAACAGGTTTAGATCATCTGGGGTTCTTAAAGTCTCCCCTGTGTTGCCATTATCCTTCTGACTGTTCTGCTTTTCCTTCTTCCTCTCCATCACATTTTGCAGCCGCCTCTGCTGTTGCTTCTGATAAGCCTTAAACTGGCTTTTAAAATCTTGGTTCACTTTTATGTCTGACTCCATTGTTTACTAAAAGCATAACGAAATAAAAAGTGACAGAGAGCAGAGATCAGCATTGCTTTGAAAAACATCCCCTTCTGGCAGCTGCTTTGCAGCTTTTCCTCACTGACCTCTGCGGAGTCTCCCACCACCTCCTCCTCCTCTCCAGCCCCACGGCCCTGCTTCAAGCACCTTTCTCCTTAAATGGCTTTTAAACAGGCAGGTCTTTTTCACTCCAGAATTCAGTGCTTCAAAATGTTCTTAAACAGATCTGTTTGAATAAATATTTTTACAGAAGAGCAGGTTGGGGCCAAATCCAAGTGAGTGTGGCAACGTGGCTAAAAGGAACATGGACTGTTTGGGGTCATCCAGCCCTCCTTGACTAAAGGGCTTCCCATACTCAGGAAAGGTGCAAATCCCCCCATTTTTGGGTGTGTTTTTTGCTCCCTTTAGGCCTTAGCCACCAAGACTGTGGTTTACACCTTTCCCCCAAATTTCTAAGCACTGAGTGATAACATTAAAGTGATAATATTGCTCCCCAAAGCTTTCCTTAGGATGACTACACAACAAGCTTTCTGATGTATTCCAGCCCCTTCTCCTTCTGTTTGACATTTGCTGCCAGCAAAAAAACCCTTGTGCACCTTTGGTCTGGGAAAACCAACCTCCAAAGGCACACCCTGCACTGACTAATTAATGCACTGATTAATTGCCCACATGCACCCCTGTGCTTGTGTGTATCTTATGGGCTGAGACCCACTGGAGAAGGTGCACTAAGGATTGACAAGTGCAAAGAGCACAGTCCAGTGCCTCTGCACAGCCCACAGGGCTCTGGGTATGGGGGCTCAAAGAATTATGCAAACATTGATTTTAATTGTTTTTAATTGATTAAGGTTGGTTCTGTGATTTGGAAAAAGCCTATGGAGATAAGGAGTCCATTTACCTAAGGACACTGCATATGAAATTTAGACAGCCTTTCTGGTTTCAGTGTCCTTTGGGTTTTTTGTTTGTTTGTTTTTAACTTTAGTTATATTAGACCTCACTAAATTTGATAGATTTAGCCACTGACCTTATAGATATTAAAGATAAGCCAAAACATCTTCAACCAGTAGTTGTCTCTGTGCTGAAAATATCCTAGAATTCTTAGCAGAGTAGCTATTTTAGACATTAAATCATCTTTATTCTCAGAAATTTCTTTACCACTTGCACTACATTATTAATTAATTGATTAATTAATGAATTATCTGTAGGCCAGATGTGTGCAGAGTACTCAAGGTGCAGCTATTTCACACAACACTACGGTGGAAAAGCCCCCTAAGATCATCGAGCCCAACCATTAATCCAGCACCATCCTTGAGATCACCACTAAACCATGTCCCCAAGTGACATTTCCTCGTGTTTTTTGAACACTTCCAGGGATGGTGATTCCACTACTTCCCTGGGCAGACTGTTCCAATGCCTCTTTTGGTGAAATGTTTCCTAATATCCAATCTAAACCTCTCCTGGTGCACCTTGAGGCCGTTTCTTCTTTATCTGATGGTTTGGGAGCAACCTTTACCCTTCCTACCTGGATACCGACTCCAAGCCTGGCACAGAGGGCTCTGCTGTGCAGAGAGCAAACATCCCTCTCCTCACAGAACCCCGGAATAGTTGGGGTTTGAAGGGACCTCTGGAGATCATCCAGTCCAACCCCCTCCCATAACAGGGTCACCTGGAGCAGGTGATACAGGAACGCGCCCAGGTGGGACCGGGATGTCTTCAGAGACTCCACGCCCTCCCTGGGCAACTGTTCCAGCGCTCTGCCACCCTCCGCGTAAAGTTCTTCCTCGTTTGGAGGCGGAACTTCATGTGGTTTAGTTTAAAAATCTCAATTGTAACCCTACAATTGTAACTGTGACCGCCCCGCCTCGCCCTGTGACCTGGCAGGACCTGGCGGGACCTGGCAGCGCCGCGCTGCCCGCCCACCCCAGGCCGGCTACCCCCTCTTTCAGCAGCCCCCGCTCCTGTCCTACCCGAACCGCCTTTCCCGGCCCTGAGGGCACCGCGAGAGCCCTCTCGTGTCCGCCCCTTCCCTCCTGGGCAGCACCGGGACCGGGGATGCGGCTCCGGATCTCGCGGCCGATCCCGGTCCCGATCCCGGCCCGACGCGGTTCCCATGGCAACGGGAAGGCTCGCGCGCGCATGCGCCCATCGCCTCAGCGCGGCCGCCATGTTGGTCCCGCCATGATGGTCCCCCCCCGCTCCCCTCCCGTCACCGCCATCCCGATATCGCAGTTCCCGTAATTCCCACACCAGTCCCGGCCCCTCGGCGTGACGGGAAAAGGGATCCGCTCCTTCTCCCGCCCCGCGGTGAGGAGGAGGGCGGCAGGAACAGGAAAAGGCGTCAGCGCGAACCCGGCGTCCTTCCCATCTCCATCCGTGTGGGAGCAGTCAAGGGCAGCGGGACTGTAGGAAATGGGAATCAAGGACAGCACCGGCTGGGAATGTTCTTTACAGGAGCGCTGCACTCCCTCAGGTCATTTTTATACAGGTAGAGCAGCTCACGCCATCCCTCTAGAACGGGATGAATGTTCCCCCCAACAAATCCATAGGCAAACACTTGTTATCGCCAGGGCTCACTTTTATTCGTATTTAGCCCCCCACTGCTCTGTACAACATGTCACAGACAGGTGCAGTTTGTACCTTGTGCTATTTCTTACAGAGACAGCTGTAACATCTGATAACTGCCACCATGGAATGTAAGCTAACAGGAGAAAATGAGGGTTTTTTTACAAATTGGCTTTTATTTTTGTGACTGCTGTTGGAGGCACAAGGGGCTTGAGTGTAAAATAACTTGCAGGGAAGGGTTTTAACACCTCAAAGGTGGTGAGGGGGGCTTTTCAGATTTAAATGTTTTACATTTTCTATGGGCAACAACACTGCAGAAACCAGAGCTGGGTTGAACACTTTAAAAGCATTAGGACACCAAATCAAGGCTTAGTTTTCACAATATGTATTTTAAATGTTACATTTAGATGTTATTCAGAAGAACACTGTAAATAAAGTTACAAAATATAGTAATCCCAGGGTCTGATATAGCAAAAATAGGGAGCCCGTGTCTTCGTTAACAATGAATAAATATAACATTTAAATAGCTGCGACATACCAAGTACTTATGCCTTAAATAAAAAAAATAGATGTTTATATATCTCTCTCAATATTTTAGAAGTCATTTAGTGCTACTGGAAGCTTCTAAATTACAAAGTTGGAGGCAGAGGATAAAAAATGACAGCAGGGCACTCCTGACACTCTCTGACAGAAGCCAATTCAGACTTTGTGGTTTTGGGCAATGACAGACAAAGAAGTCACCAATTTTAGGACTGAGTTGAAGGGTAAGATAAAGGGATTGTACTCCACTATATCCCCTAGAAACTGGGATGTGGTGGTGTCAGTCAGAGAGAACCAGACCCCAATACCCACTCCCCCAGTGCACAATCATTTAAGCCTCCAGCTTCAGCACAGTGTACCATACACAAGTAGAACAATTCTCTAATGCCATGTATAATTTTGTTTTTGCTCAAGAAACCCTTGGTATGAGGTTTGGAGCTGCAGTGCACAGGCCACCACCAGGACAGAGCCTTCAGACAAACTCTCCTTTATTCCTTGGGCTTCACCACATATTCCCGGAACATGGAATACAGCACACCTACAAGAGAGGGAAAAAAAGCACAGTTGGAGAGCTGGGTGAAACAGGAAACAACAGGGTTAAAAATCTGGACAGAAAGAGGAATTCTCGGCAGGAGAAATAATGTTTCCCTTCCTCTTCTGCTGCATTTTTCTAACAGCAGTGATGGCTACAAAGCTCTTGGTGTACAGAGAACCTGGCTGTGAAAATATACTGTGTACAAAATGCTGATCCCAACCCAACTCTGGTTTGCTTTGCAGCCAAAGTCAAGCCTTCCTGTTGTACCTCCTGGGAATACAGTAGGAGAAACAGTGTCTGATGGGATACACAATATACACACGTACACAGCTGCAAGGCTTAGATGAGACCTGGCATGTACAAATCACTCAGGACCTTCAGGGACACAATTCCAGTCCTGAAAATATATACATATATAGAGATATAGATACACATACTACGTATGTAGTATATATATATAATATCACAGGCCATGCAAGCTGATTTTCCAATGCATTAAATTCAGAAACAGCAAGAGGGGAAAATACTCATGCCAGGTAAGTGGGTTTTTTCTTTGTCTCTAATTTCAGAGGCTACACAAGCTGATTTTCTAATGCATTAAATTCAGAAACAGCAACAGGAGAAAATATTAATGCCAGATAAGTGGTTTTTTTTTTTCTTTGCCTCTAATTCCCACATTTGCAGAACTTCACGTGCCACATCCAGAAGTACTCAAAACTCCTACTCTCAAGGTCAGTGCAGTTTAACATTCAACACTTGTACTTAAACATCAGATAACTCCAGAAGGGCTGGGCAAACACCAGGAACGAGCACGGACATCCTGAAACAAATGTTCTGGGTACTCCCACCCCGAGGATAGGTCACACACACTGTGTTATCCAAGAGGTTTGCCACTTCCCAGGACAGCTCCCATTCCGTACGTACCACACGTTATGGCTCCCACGACGAAGCCCTGGGCTGCCACTCGCATGTGGATCAGGTGAAGTGACATTTTCATGTCACCTCTGTGCTTCAGCCTGTACAGCCCGTATCCAACCACGGCAGCAAACCCAGCCATCCCTGCAAGGCAAGGAGAGCATCCTGCTGAGGGGAGATCCAGGGCATCCGGAGGAGGGAGGGGACCCACCTAAACAAAATATCCTGGGAATCATAGAATCCTTTAGGTTGGAAGAGACCCTTTTAACATCATCGAGTCCAACTGTTCCCCAGCACAAGGCCACCACTAAACCAAGTCCCCAAGTGCCACATCCACACAGCTTTTAAATCCCTCCACCACTGCCCTGGGCACCCTGCGCCAGCGCTTGACAACCCTTTTTGTGAAGAAATCTTTTCTAACATCCAATCTAAACCTCCCCTGGCACAACTTGAGCCTCTCATCCTAAAATAAGCATGTTTCCCTCTGGTTTTGTGTGTGCAGTGGCAAGTCCTGGCCCACCTCCTGCTTCCACTCCAGTGCTACCTCATTCAATGCACAAGTCAGTGCAGGGAAGAGCAAGAGATTTCCACCAGCATTAAAATGTCAGGAGAGCAGGTCAAAGTGTCAGAATTCCTTGGATATTTTTCAGACAGAGCCGGGGCCTCCTTGCACCCCCTTTCCTGGATGGAAGCTCGCACCCAACAATCCCACTCAGCTGCTGCTGGACCCTCAGCCTGGGATGCTCCCTGACGTACCCGCCCGCCTGCTGAGGCTGCTATTTTGGGTGTTGTCACATTTGGCCAGGTGCCACCGGGACAGGACAAGTCACATGCTGCTGTCCCCGAGCTCTGAGGAGGGAGGCTCAGCAAGGGCCCTTTCCCAGGGACAGAGTTCACTGACAGTCCTACAAGAGAGCAAACGGCGCCGGCTTTGCCAGCTCCAACCACTGCACCCCGATGCTCTCACAGAATGCACAAACTTCTCCAATTCCATCCATTTCATTCCATTTTTAGGACGATTATTTACACAGTTCAAAGGTGGCTGCTGAGTTTTAAGTGCTGTGTATATTTTACTCACAGGAGCACAAGCAGTTTGTCTCCCTGAGCCTGGAGTATTACCAGTTCCACTAGGAAGCCATAAGCCCTTAATTCACGTGGTACCTGCATTAAACACCAATTAAGAGTTTTAGGGCCTCCAACCCAGCTCTGACACAGAGCAAAGGTGAGTTCTGCCAATCTGTTTCGGCGAACCTGAACTCATGGAGTTCACAGTACGCCTGAGCAAGGTGGAGACAAAGTCCTGTGACCTCAGGAACCAGTGATGGATATCTGCTGGCAAACACTTGGAACAGTTCACCCCAAGTGACCCAACTGCTCTCCATTTAAGGAGGCTGGAAATCAAAACGTGTCTGGTGTCAGAGGAAATCTCTCAGGATGAACACGACCCATCCCTGCTCTCCTCAGCAGCTTCAGGGGCTCTCGGCAGAGAGGCTGAGAACTCTACAAGCTCTTCAAGCTGGGGCAACATAAAAACTACTAAAAGAATGCATTTTAAACTAAGGAGTGGCAGCAGAGGGGTGAAATGTTTAGCAAACTGGCTGTAATTTAAATCCTTCCAGTTTGTATTTTGTTAGCTCTAAAGTCACTTTGTAGTGATCACATAATTCCCAGAACCCTGCTCAACACTCCTTACCAGACAGCATCGCTTAAATACATTTTCTAAGCTCACCTAAACATTTCAGGGTTTGTTGGTTTGGGGTTTTTTCTTTTAAGCCTTGAGTTTTTTATTTAAGGTGACAGACCTCATTAATTTCCCTCTTTCTTGCAGGACAAATACCACTCCAGGCAGAAGGATTACTGCTATCACCAAGCCTAAATGCGGAAGTAATTTCCCAGTAATTTCCTGCTCACAGGAGGAAGGTGAACAGTGATGGTGTTGACACCTCATTGACTGCCTGTGAAGAGAAAGGTCTGTGCAAACACATTTCCCCAGTCTGTGCAAACACATTTCCCCCATCTTTAAACTCACCAATGGGCACAAACGGCGTCTCCTTAAACTTCCTTATCAGCTTCAAGGTCTGGCTGCTGTCAGTCTCATACTCAGGATAAACAGATTCCTGCCTGGGTGACATGGTGGCTGTGAAGACAAAGAGCCTCCCTTCAGGTTTTAGAAACCCCAAATTAAGAGAATCTTTGGGGAAAGAAAATCCCTTACGGATTCCCCCAATCACAACTATCCAGGTAGTGAGATACAAGCACAGGAGCTATGGACAGGTGATTTAATTCCAGTGAAGCCTTGGGAAGCAGGATTGTTACTTAACAGGAGAGGAAAGAACAGGACAGAACAAAAAAAAAAAAAAAGGGAAGCAACAGATTTCTGCCACTTGTTTTCACACCTTTACAGATTCCTGTGGCCCCTCCATGCTCACAGGCAGGGAGAAGCCACAGAAAGCTTGGGCCACTGCCCGCCTTTCCTTTTAGGAATTCCATGCCACACCACTTGGCTTTCGCAGGCTGTTCCTTTATGGCAGCTCTGACCTCAGCAAAGTTCACATCTCCCCTCTCACTCCCTGCCAAGAACGGCAACCACAGGGAAGTGAGAGCCGCTGCACAAGGTCAGCCCTGCCCGGCAACTCCTCAGCTGCCTATTCCACCTCAGCGTAATTCCAGATTCCTGGAGAACACAGGGATGTACAACAGCCACCCCTGAGGAGCTGGAGCAAGTCTTGGAGCCCTCCATAGATGCAGACTCACGGGGGGACACATCAGGAGGAGAAATCATGCACAGGTGATTTCTCACCTGCCTCCCAGGAAAATAAAAATCAGCGACAGCCCTGAGAAAGGCTCCACTCACAGAACCATCATCACCAAACCAGTGAGATCATCCTTCAAAAATTCCCAGCTTTTTGTGCTGGGAATTACATGGATTATACCCAGACCTGTTCCCTCCTCAGTGGTCAGTATAAACACCATTCAATGAACGATGATTTCTGCCCAGCGACACCACAGAGGCCTCTGCTAGAAAAGTCTCCACTGTTACTGCTCCAGTTTTGACCACCAACACACTCCACAGCAAAACACAGCTCAGGGGCACAGGGAAGGACTCCAAACTCTCAGAATAAACTACCAGGAATTTCATTTAAGCAGGGGTCAGTAACCATCGGCAAAAGAGACATTTCAAAAGTGGCTGCACTCCCTGGTTACGCAGCATTTCCTGCACACCCATGTGAGCAGACTGACTGGTTCTCAAACTAAAGGCTCAGACCATTTCCTCTGCCAGGCCAAAGGATTTAATCTCTCTGTGCCTGCTACAACCACCCCGGTTTGCTAAATGAGAGTTATAATTTTAGCCTGACTCATTTGGAGAAGGAAACAGGAGCACTCGGTCACTCGGGAGAGGGGGAGACAGCCAAGGGTGGGATTTACACAAGAAAAGTGTATTGAAAGTGAATCAATTCATCCACCCCGAGAGGTTTCCACGACCTTCAGCTCACACCGGGGTGGGCCCGGGGCAGAGGAAACTGTGAAACACACACCCTGATTGCCCTGACCTTGCCAACACCCAACAGTGAGGTGTGTGTGACAGGTGTCACCCACAGCGGGAGGAACACGGGTGGGAAGGTGACAGGATCCCTCTGCGAGAGGTGTCACCCACGGAGGGAGGCACATGGGTGGGAAGGTGACAGGTCCCAGCATCCCTCCCGGCAAGACGGCGGCCTTGGGCACCACCAGGCTGCCTTCCCCCTCTCCAGCCCCACATGGAGACGCTGTCCCACTCCAGCCCCAGGTCCCTGCACCCCACACGGGCACAGGGTACATACACCGCTCCAGCCCCAGGCCCTGCCACCCACGCGGAGACCCTTCCCCAGTCCAGCCCCAGGTCCCCACACCCCACACCGGTACAGGGTACCCCACTCCAGCCCCAGGCACATTTACCCCACTCCGATCCTCTGCCCTACTCCAGCTCCAGCTCCCCACACGGGGACTCTGCTCCAGTCCAGCCCCAGGCCCCCGCCCAGCCCCACACGGGGACCGTTCCCCACGGCAGCCGCAGGTTCCCAGACCCCACGCGAGGACCCTTCCCCGCTCCAGCCGTAAGCCCCCTCATCCTCCTCCGCGCCCCTGCCCCTGGATGTACCCCACATGTCCCGCCTGTGTCCCCGTCCCCCCCGGCCCTGTGCTCACCGCGGTCTCCCCGCACCGGCCGCGTCTGCCGCACCACGCCCCGCCCCCGCTTCTTATAGGTCGACCTGGCCCCGCCCCCCGCCGGGACCACAACTCCCAGCGCTCCACGCGAGCGCGCGCC
Source organism: Chiroxiphia lanceolata (assembly GCF_009829145.1). NCBI lineage: Eukaryota > Metazoa > Chordata > Aves > Passeriformes > Pipridae > Chiroxiphia > Chiroxiphia lanceolata. The sequence goes on from NC_045637.1 coordinate 153,507,292, forward strand.
CGCCGCCGGCCAATCAGTGGCGCGGCCGCCGCCACCGCTGCCTTATACGAGTCGGGGGGCGGGGCCTACCGTGACGTCACGCGGGGCGCTCCGCAGTGCGGCGCAGTCGCGGGGGGGGCGGAGCCGCCGGCAGGGGGCGCTGAGGGGCCCGGGGCGGCCCCTCACGGAGCCGAGAGGTGCGGGGGGTGAGGGGCGGGCACGGCCGGGGGTGGACGGGCCGCTCGGGTCACGTCGGAACGGGGGTTAGCACGTCCTAAACAGGGGGGGGAAACAGCCAGTGACGTCTTTGCAACTTGTCAGCTTGGCACACCAGAAACTTTCTCTGTCGGTGTTATAAACCCTCACTGTGACATCGAGTCAGTACAAGCACCAGGAGAGACAGGACAAGGCGGAACGGCTTCAAACTGCCGGGGGGCGGGGTTAGATGGGATATTGGGAAGGAATTCTTGGCTCTGAGGGTGGGGAGGCCCTGGCACAGGTTACCCAGAGAAGCTGTGGCTGCTCCATCCCTGGAAGTGTCCAAGACCAGGTTGGACGGGGCTTGGAGCAACCTGGGCTGGTGGAAGGTGTCCCTGCCCATGGCAGGGGGTGGGACTGGGTGGGGTTTAAGATCACTTCCAACCCAAACCATCCCGGGATTCTGTGACATCAGGTGGAGCTCTTCAGCAAAGGGCAAAGTCAGAGCTCAATTTACACAGAATCTGAGAATCCCAGGTTATATTTTGAGTTAGATCATCTCATTCCAACCCCCTGCCATGGGCAGGAACACCTTCCACTAGCCCAGGTTGCTCCAAGCCCTGTCCAGCCTGGCCTTGGACTCTTCCAGGGATTGGGCAGCCACGGCTTCTCTGCCTTTCCCTCCTGATTGTCTCATTATGTTTTCCCAAATTTCAGCTTTCAAGCAGAGCTTGCCTTACACCCGCTGTGTGCCAGACAGTGGATTTGGAAGCCCAGAGTTAATCCAGAAGCTGTTCCTGACGCAAAGCAAACCGTTCTCTGGAGCAGAAGGAAAAATCCACTGGGATCCGGGAGATGCCTAAAATCCTCCCCTAAACCTGAGGGCAGCTCATCAGGGCAAAACAGCAAGGAAAGTCCTTTTCTCCATAAGCCCAGTTTTGCAGTGTGGTGTTTGTGCCTCTCCATCTCCAAGCAGGGGGAAGCAGAGTCAGGGTCACCCCTGCACCCACATGAGGCATTTTGGGCAGCGTGAGAGAAAGTGGCTCAGACAACCATTTGTTCCAGCTGCATCTCTCTAAATATGCTTCCCATTACCCCTAATCTTGTTACTTTAATTACCAAAGCCATTAGGGCTCTGCAGTCAAAGGAAAAAAAAAAAATCTATGCAATTATCAGCCCACAAATTGGGTTAAAATCTTGTAATAAATTACAGCAAAGGCCACTTTCTCCAGTGACTCTCAGAGGCACATTTGACTCCCTGCTTCAGGGCAGAAACTCAATTAAAACCAAAAACTTATTTCATTTTCATTGCTGGGCTAATGAAACCTCTGTTGCTTGCAGCATCTCTCTGTGTATGTCCAGTGTCTGGGCTCTGTGAGTGGTTCTTGCTCCCTGCTGATGTCTGTTTTGCACAAATGTATTTGTTATATAAATATATATGTTATTATATGGTATAATTAACTGCAGCAGCTGATGGTGGCAAACATAAAAATGGGTAAAAATAATGTATTTCTCTCTGTCAATCCACTTAACAAGGGGCAGGTTGGATGCAAAGCTGTAGTCGTCACTGCTGCTCCACCCTCCAACTTTTACCAGGGTGGTTTGGGGAGTATAAAACACACCAGGATTGGCACAGGGAAAGCTTTGGCACGGTCAGGGTGTTCCCATGGCCCTGCTTGGTGGTGAGATGAGGAAACAAGCAGGAAGGTGACCACTCACCAACAGTGATATTCTGAAACTTCTCCAATAAACCACTTTGACTGATATTTCTTCTGTCAAGGTGTCAGAAACTTCTGCAAAAAACCTTTCTGTCAAAAAACTTTTCTGTCAAAAATTTCTCCAACAAACACCTTTGGCAGAAGCCATTTCTGCTCTTGCAGGGGTTGAGGATCCTGCTGCATCCAAAGAGCACATGAGTTAATCAGATTTCCTGGAAAACATGCAGATTTCTACAACAAGGTCTCAGCATGTGCTCAGACAGGGTGGAGACCATTTATCCACTGCTGTCATCCTTGACCAACACCAGGAAAAGCAAAAACAAAACCAGGGAGTGCATATTTCCTGCCCACTTGCTGTTGCACAAGTGAAAGAGATTCCTAAAAGCCTGATCCGAGCATTCAGCAGGATGGAAACAGGGGAAGAAACTCCTGTAAGTGCATTTTCTGCTTCTTGCTTGTAGACAAAGCTGTGCAGGAAACCTGGGGAGGTTCTCCTTTCTTTTTGAAAGGTGGCCAGTTTGGGATTGGGATTAGTTTCTAAGTCCACGTTGTGTTCACCAGTTCTCCACTCTGAGCTACGGGACGGGGGTATGGATGTCAGTGCCAGGCTGATACGGAGGGAGAAAGATGTGGCAGAGGGAGAAAAGGCTGGAAGAGACCCAGAAATGTAAAATTTGGGAGTGGCTTGTCCTGATATGGGCACAGAGGGTGTGAGGGGAAGGGTATTTTGGGTATTTCGGACTCTTGTTGGTTGTTGCTTTGATCAGCACGATGGACAGCTTTGGTTTCCTCTCAGTGAGGAATGTGGTAGAGTCACAGCTATATATGGCTGGGGGTGAGTTTCTTCCAAAATATGATACAGGAAAGAAATTTTGAAAAGCTCATTCCCAAACAAATCCCAGACAAACATTCTGCCTTGGCAGATCCCTGCTCTCCATCACTGCTCTGTCTGAAGTGCCCTTCAGCACTTGCCAAAGAGCTGCGAGACGGCAAGAAAACATTTCAACACAGCTCAAATCACTTTTTATTTTCTTTTCAGCTGCCTGGAATTGCCTGGAATGGGTATTTAAGCAATTTTAGGCATGGGACCATAGCAGGTAGGTCCAGAGCTTCACCCCTTGCAGCTGCACATCCACAGGCATCCTCAGCATCCCCACTCCGAGCTTTGGGAGCTTTCCTTAATCCATGTGGGGTGGAGGGGCTCCGCTTTTCCAGGGTGTTTGTGGGGAGGGAGCCATCCCTAGGAGTTGCAGAGCCACCATGGGGTATGTCCTCCTTGGGAGGACAACCAGGGACCAACAGCTTCATTTTCTCATTACTCAGTGGCTGCAGGTCTCTTGGGAAATGGGGCAAACAGGTCCTGCAGGAGAAACTGCAGGCATGGAGCTGCACAGCCAGGCCTGTTTGGGATTGCTGGAAAATGAACCCCAAGGAAAAGACAGGCAGCTTTGGCTGTGGCTGAAAAAATGTGTGGTTTAGAGGTGGAAGAGTATTTGCACCACTTTTCCTCCGTGCCAAACTCTCAGAGTTTGGAGATTAGCCTTGATTTTTAAACTCCACATTACCCTTCATGGTACTGACAGAGGGTGGCTCAGGCAGATCCCATTCCCACCGTGGCAGATGGGCTCTTCTTTTGAAACCCTCGTAATGTTCTCGTTCGCGTGGTGGGTTCTTCATTCTGAAAATCAGAATCCAAAAGTAGGAAGCTGCAAATCACTCATAGTTTCCTGACATCTGGGCTGCAGCTGTCTAAACACTGAGGCCAGTCCTGGGGATTGGCTGAGCGCAGGTCATGCCTTGGCTCGTGCAGAATCGATTGCAACAACATTCTTCCAGCTAAATCTCTACCTCTAACCTTGATTCAGGACTTGATTCTGGTGCCTACCTGTTCTTACCTTGGATGAGTCTTTGAGTTCTAATGGAAGGTGTTCCTGCCCAGGGGTTTGGAATGAGATGATCTTTAAGGTCCCTTCCAACCCAAACCATTCTGGGATTCTCTGAACCTCTGATTCTGTATTTTCCACTTACTAATACTTTCTACAAGAATCCATGTCTTGGTGTCCTAGGGCTGACACAGAGAGTGGTCAGTGTCCCACCAGGAGCAGAGAGATGTTCAGAATTTCCCCTCTGGGAACAGCCACACCGACACAAAGGTGCTGTTGATGGGTTCTGCTTCACCGAGAACTGAGATGCCCCTTCCTCAGTAGTGACCCAGGTGAACATAAGCAGCTCACAGTGAGGTGTGGTGGTGGATTTCCCATAACTGAGAGCAGAAACTTCCTCAAAAGCTTGTCAGGAGGAAGTAGTGGGTTATGTCAGAGGAGTCTGTGATCATTGACTTTCAAGTTTTATATTTTCAAGTAAGGAAAGCAGAATTTATTTTTTTTAATTTCTGTGTAGACAGTTGTCCTTACAATTAAACAAAGGCCAAGGAGTGTAGGACACAAAATACTTACCAGAAAGTGGCAGAAATTTAAACCTCTGAACTTCCAGTACCTGAAGGGATCCTACAAGAAAGACCAAGAGAGACTTTTTACAGGACAGTGACAGGACAAGGGGGAATGGATTCAAACTAAAATAGGGGAGGTTTAGATTGGATATTTGGAGGAAGTCTTTGCTGTGAAGGACTGGAACAGGTTGCCTAGAACAGCTGTGGCTGCCCCATCCCTGGAAGTGTCCAAGGCCAGGTTGGATGGGGTTTGGAGCCACCTGGGCTAGTGGGAGGTGTCCCTGCCCATGGCACGGGGTGGGAACGAGATGATCTTTAAGGTCCCTTCCAACCCAAACCATCCTACAATTCTATGAACTAAAGGACAACCCTCCATGATGTGGTCTTTGCTTCCTGTGTGGATTCAAACACTTTGATCCCGCTTCCCTTGTCTTTTGCTCTTAGGCAGCCACTTGTCAAACACAACCTCAGTGGTGACAACAACAACCACAACCCCCTGGCTGGATGGTGCCAACTCCAGTGAGTACCCGTATGAGTACCTGGACGAGGAGGATTACGGGCAGTATGGGCTCTGCACCAAGGAGGAGGTGCTCTCCTTCAGCAAAGTGTTCCTGCCTTCGCTTTACACCGTGGTCTTCCTGCTCGGGATGGCCGGGAACACCCTCCTGTTCACTGTCCTCATTATGTACATCAGGAAGAGGAAGAAGATGACTGAGGTGTATCTGCTGAACCTGGTGGTTTCAGACTTCTTCCTGCTGCTGACCCTTCCTTTCTGGGCTCTGTACGTTTCTCAGGGGGTCACCTGGGATGTTTTGTGCCCGGTCTTAAATGCCATGTACACTCTGAACTTCTACAGTGGCATCTTTTTTGTGAGCTGCATGAGTCTGGACATGTATCTGCAGATAGTTTATGCTTGCTCTGCTCACAGCTCCACATCATGGAGGAAGTCCATCCTTGGCTTGTTGGTGGTGTGGATCCTTTCCATACTTCTCTCCATTCCTGATGGCCTCTTCACCAGCACAAGGCAAAGCCACAATAAAACCACCGTGTGCACCCAGGATTATGGCCAGGACCACTTATTTTGGAAAGTTGTCTTTCGGGTCACTCAAAACATCCTGGGCTTCCTTTTGCCCTTCCTCTTCATGGTGTTCTGCTACTCCCGCATCGCCTGTGTCCTCAGCACATCACAGCTGCCTGGCTCCAGGAGAGCTCTCTGCTTGGTCTTCACTCTGGTGGGTGTCTTCTTTGTCCTGTGGTCTCCCTACAACATTGTCCTCATCCTCCACTCCCTGCAGGATGTCGGTGTGATCAGGAGCTGTGAAAGCAGCAGGAAGCTGGACTATGCCATGCAGGTCACAGAGAGCTTGTCCTTTGTCCACTGCTGTCTCAACCCCTTGCTCTATGCTTTTGTGAAGAAACGATTCAGGTCCTACTTGTGGAAGATCCCTCAGGCCATTTTCAGGAGAAGTGGTTTCTTTCACATCCAGCCCTCAGAGACAAGCCCATCTTGCAGCAGATACGTGGCTGAGATAGAAATGTTGAGTATCACAACTGTATCATAAATATTTACATTATTTACACTGTGTGTGTACCCTCTGTGCTGCATTTGGTCCTGGCCATGGGATGGAGTTGGTGTGAGCCCACAACGCTTGGTAGTCAGACAGTTCATCCAAGAACCACCTTCGAGATGAGGATTTTCCGTGTTGGGATTGGGAAAGTACTTGTGGGATTTGTTTCTGTTGATACAAAACTGGGAGGAGCTGTTGACTCCCTGGAAGGCAGGGAGGCCCTGCAGAGAGACCTCAAAAAGTCAGAGGGCTGGACAACCATCAGCCATGGGAAGTTCAACAAGGGGAAGTGCCGGATCCTGCCCCTGGAATGGGGCAACCCCGGATGTACGGACAGACTGGGAATGAGAGGCTGGAAAGCAGTGCTGGGAAAGGGACCTGGGGGTCCAGGTCCATGGCCAGTTGGCCATGAGTCAGCAGTGCCCTGGCAGCCAGGAGGGCCAACCCTGTCCTGGGGGGCATCAGGGAGGGGATTGTCCCACTCTGCTCTGCCCTGGGGCAACCTCACCTGGAATATTGGGGCAGTTTGGGGGCACAGCAATATAAGGAAGATATTGAGCCGATGGAGAGTGTTCAAAGGAGGGAATGAGGATGGGGAAGGGCCTTGATTTGAAGCTGTGTGAGGACACTGAGGGCACTTGGTGTGTTCAGCTGCAGAAGAGGAGACTGAGGGGAGACCTCACTGCCATTCCAACTGCCTGGGCAGGGGCAGAGGAGGGGTAGGCCCTGAGCTCTGCTCTGGGGGGACGAGGGACAGCACCCAGGGAATGGCTGGAGCTGTGTCAGGGCAGGGTCAGGTTGGATCTCAGGAAAAGATCTTTGCCTCTCAGGGTGGTTGGGCAGTGCCCAGGCTCCCCAAGGCAGTGGGCACAGCACCAAGGCTGACAGAGCTCCAGGAGGGTTTGAATGATCCTCTGGGGCACAGGGTGTGACTCTTGGGGATGGGCCTGTGCAGGGCTAAGAGTTGGACTCGATAATCCTTGTGGGTCACTTCCAACTCAGCATATTCTGTGATTCTGTGAAACATGCAGACGTTCTCTTCTATAGATTCCAAAGGGTCTGATGGAGGAGAGCAATCCCATTATCCCTCCAGTTCATGGTGTGGGCTGTGGAATAGCTTTTACACATTCATCCATCAGTCCAGAAACCCAGGAATAGATTTACCACGCTCATCCACTAGGCCAGAAACCCAGCCAGGGGGTGACTTTGCTTCTCCTTGTTCTTACCATCTGCCAGGTAGGTGGCAAGAGCCAGATGGTTCAGTTGGGATCATCCCTTTGTCTACCAGGAGAGATAACAGGAGGAGCTGGGCACCTTTCAGCTGAGTTGTCTGCCCAGTGACAGTTTCCTCTGTTAGGATGAGCTGTGCCACACAGCTCTGCTGAGCAGGAAACTCTCCCCAACAGATACATCCTTGGTTAGAGATCAGTTCAATCATAGACTGATTTGAGACCAGTTTGATCAGATCAAAGTTTAAACCAGTAAGAGCCAGTGAGAAGGAGAAAACAAGTGGGCTCAGCAGAACAGTGACGGAAGAATTTGACTTCCACAGAGCCCCTTTGACAAGATAAAAAAGATCCATGGATACTGTAGCATAAATACTGGCTTTGCAACACCACAGAGTGAGATCATGGGCTGAACAGAAGAGCACAGGGAGCTGTTGGCCAATCCTTAATACCCAGTGTAGCTTTAAAGCTCAAGGTTATGAGTTTGCTGACTTTTATTTAAATATATTGTTCACCCCAAATGCTCCTGAACCTTAAATGGTCCCTTTCCAGCCTGAAAATCTATTAAGCATAGGACTTGCCTAGAACTGTACAGAAAAAAAAAAAAGAATTATTTAAAAGAAAACACTCATCACCATAGTTTTATTGCTAGACAAGGTTACAGGACTGAGAAGGGCTTTGAGTTGTTCTGGAAAGATAGATTTGTTTTCACTGCTGTTATTTTTCTTCCCAACGTTGCTGCAGTGTGTTTCCAAAATGGTGAGGCTGGGAGCTTTCCTTAAAGAAACAAAGCCAGGATATGCATTTAGCTGATGCTGTGATGTGACCTTCACTTCACAGGTCAGGTCACTGGAGGGAACGTGGAAAGGGACAGCAGCTGGGAAGCAAGAAAGAAGATGAAGATTGCGATCCCATAGAGAGAAGAACTCTTGGGACAGCGGAAAACTTACGAGGGGATTCTCAGGGGAAGGGCAAAGGTGAGGGAAATAGCGAGGGGATAATGTCACACTCTGTCCAATGTGAGGGCGCTGCGAGGTCCAGGCACCAGTGACTGGGACAGAGGTTGTGGTGACTGTGTGTGCAGATCAAGGTGGCAGCACTGGGAAAAAACTTCTAGGGCACTGTGCCTTGGAGAACATCAAAATGTTAGAGACCTTTCCTTCTCTTGTCTGTGGAGACCAAATTGGCTCCGCTGTAACCCCCTCCCTGAGCTCATTTCCAGTAGCATTTCCAACATCCCTTTGTTTCATTTTTTTCAACCTGCAGTGCTTCTCCATAACCTGGCCTTAAAGGCAGAAATCATTGAGTAGAATCCTCTGAACCTTTTTTTTTTTTTCCCCCAAAACTGGTCTCCCTGTCCCTAGAAAAGGAAATTTGCTTAAACTGCTGCAGAACCCAGGCCAAAACCCATCCCCCTTACACAGCATGGGTCCTCCAACAGGATTACAACATCCCTCCCACCTCAGAAATCCAAGTTCAGACTGGAGTGCTCTGTGGGGGCAGGCAAACACCCGCTGCCAATGGGGGCAGAGGTTGTCAGCTGTGCCTCTGCATATCAGCTGCTGGATGGGAATAGAAAGCACAATTCCTGTCCCAACCTGTCCCTAGTCCCAGCTCCCGGACGGGCACAGAGCTCTCATGGGGCTGTGGGTGGTTCTTCTCTGTGCTTTGGTGTCGTTGCTGCTCGGTGGCCTCTATGTCCTGGGGGTGTTTCGGAGACGGAGACCAGATGAGCCACCCCTGGACAAAGGCACCATTCCCTGGCTGGGCTACCTGCTGGATTTCAGGAAGGACAGTTCAGAGTTTCTAAAAAGGATGTGGAGGAAACATGGGGATGTTTTCACGGTGCTGATCGGTGGCTATTACTTCACCTTTGTGATGGACCCCTTCTGCTTTGGCAGCATCGTGAAGGAATCACGGTCTAAACTAGACTTTAGGGCTGCTGCAACTCAGCTGGTCCTGCAGGTTTTTGGCTACAAGCCCACCGAATCCAACCACAACATAGCCCGTGAATCGAGCGTGAAGCACCTGACGGGAGAGGGGCTCAGTGTCCTGACTCAAACCACCATGGAGAACTTCCAGAAGCTGATGCTTTTCAACCTGAGCCCAGGAGAGGAGAAGAGAGTGTGGCGGGAGGAGAACCTCTTCCACTACTGCTACAACATCGTCTTCAGAGCCGGGTACCTGGCTCTGTACGGCTCTGAGCCACACCAGGGGGCAGGAGACAAGGAGAAAGCTGAGGAGCAAGATCGTGTCCACTCCAACCATCTGTTCCAGGAGTTTCGGAAGTACGACCGCCTCTTCCCTCGCCTGGCCTTCTCTCTGCTGCCTCACAAGGACAAAAGAGAAGCCGAACGGCTGAAGAGGCTCTTCTGGAGTGTGCTGTCTGTGAAGAAGGCCAGGCAGAAGGACAATATCAGTGGGTGGATCAGTGATCAAGACCAACTTCTGGCAGAGAACGGTGTCCCCGAGTACATGCGGGATCGTTTCATGTTTATGCTCCTCTGGGCATCCCAAGGCAACACGGGCCCAACGGCCTTCTGGCTCCTCCTGTACCTGCTGAAGCATCCAGAAGCTCTGAAGGCTGTGAGAGGTGAGGTAGATAAAGTCTTGAGGGAGAATGGGCAGCAAGTGAAGGCAGGGAGCCGTCCAGTTACCATCACTAGGGACATGTTGAACCAGGCTCCTCTTCTGGACAGTGCTCTGGAGGAGACCCTGAGGCTGGTGGCAGCCCCGCTGCTGGTCAGAGCTGTCCTGGAGGACATCAGCTTCAAGACAAGCAGGGGGACAGAGTACACCCTCCGCAAGGGAGACAGAGTGGCTCTGTTCCCACACCTCGCTGTGCAGATGAACCCAGAAATTCACCACGAGCCTCACAAATTTAAGTATGACCGCTTCGTGAACCCAGATGGCACCAAGAGGGATTTCTACAAAAATGGGAAGAAGCTGAAATATGTCAACATGCCCTGGGGAGCAGGAGTATCGACCTGTCCCGGGAGGTTCTTTGCCAGCGCCGAAATGAAACTCTTTGTGTTCTTGATGTTGAGCCACTATGACCTGGAGCTGGTCAATGAGGAAGAGGAGATCCCAGGGATAGACATCAGCCGCTGGGGATTCGGGACCATGCAACCTATTCACGATGTTCGGTTCAGATACCGGCCACGCTTTTGATTTTGGGAAGCCCCCGTTGTGTTGTTTGTTCCGGTGTTACCTCTGGGCAAATTGTGTGATCCCGTGGTTATCAGCTCCTGATCTGATCTTGTTTGCTTAACATTTATCATGGCTTGTGTTTTTACCTCCGTCTCACGTGTTGCTGCTCTGTGTCTCCAGTTGTTGTGGTTTTGGGATACGTGATAAAAGAGAGACAAAATGTGCCCTCTGGGGCTATTCCCAGCCCCATCCCTGTGGCCATCAGCCTGTTGAAAACCCAGAGGAGCACAGGGGCAAATTGACAGGTGGGAACCCAAATTCAGGGCTTCCAAGGAACAAGTATTTTGTCCAGGGCTGTCCCAGCAGAGCCGTCAGCCCCGTGGTCCTGGCATGAGACCCGTGGAGATCTGGAGGAGGATTTCTGTCAAGGGAGGGCAGACATCCTATGGTGTGTAGGGGAAGAGCATTTTGGGATTGCACAGGACTTAAAGTAGGATAGTTTTGGGGAGGAACCAAAGGGGGATAAAGGATGGATTCAGGTGATTTGGGGAGGAAAATTGAGAGGTAAGGGGATAAAAGGGGCTGGTTGTGTATAAATATGCTATACACTTCCTCCCCCTGATTTGTTTTAGTGTCTTATTAAATTCCTGTCCTTAAATTCAAGACCACAAGTCAAAGGAGCTGTGTGTCCATGGTGCCAGCACTGGCACTGGTGTGAGAGCAGTTGTACAAGCAAAGACCAGGCCAGATGAGCTGGAAAATAAGTGTCTTGGGAGTGTGGGGATGAGCTGCTGTGCACCAGCGCTGGGACTGTGTTATTTTGTTATCAGCTCCTCACTGACGCATTTATTTACTTCCACTTACAAAGTATCACTGGCAGGATGGCACCACCTTGTAGTGAACCCCTGAAAAATCAGAGAGCAGCAAATATCCTTTCCAGAGACGTAAGAATTTCCATGGAGTATTCAAATTGTCATGCCTGTGGTCCCCTTCTAGTATCTGATGAGATCCCCAAAGGGAGCAGAGCTGGGATGTGCTGAGCAAGGACATACCAACAACTCCTTCCCATTTCATGTGTAAGAAAAGGTCAGATCTTGCCAATCATCTCATTTACCAGATCAGGGGGAAAAGAGCGTTGTGAACATCACTCAGAACCTGCAGGACCATTTTCATGTGCTTATGTGGCTTAGGAATGCAGGTGGTCACCTGCCTTTCCAGGTCTGCAGGAGGCTGAGCATTCAAGACATCCCCACTCTCCCAGTTTAGACCCCATCCTCTGCAAATACCCAAGGAGATTGTAAGGAAAAGGATGGAGTGATGGGAAGGGGCTCAAAAACCTAAGTGGGGCATGAGAAAACAACCTCAATCCCTTATGGGCTACAGCCACTGCGACCTTATAGACCTCGAACATCTGTTTTATCTGCTGGATCAATGCAAGATAAAAATTTGCCCCCCTACAAACTCTGCTTTGCTTTGTTCCCCTTCAATAATTAGGGTAAATTATTAGTCCTTACAGATGGTAAATCCCAGCCTTTGCTGTACAGAGAACAGTGGATTGACTTTAATGCTGACACTAACCTTGGACTTTGGAGATCATGTACGATCAAGGAATGAAACTCAAACATTTTCACAGATGTCCAAACATCAGAGGCAGATCCTGGGTTGTTCTGCAAAGGGCAGGGGGATGTTGTAACTGCACGTTGAGGGCAAACTATCCCAGCGTGCCAGACTGGGCATTAGCCCAGACCTTGTGGTGTGGAAATTCAGGCAGAAACTATCAAGCAGATTTGGCGGAACCAAGGAAAACCAAAACCACCTGTAACTGCACAAGGCTTGACTGTGACAGTTAATATTCCCATTATCAATTCCAGCACCTTTTCACAATTTTCATGTTGGCTCTCACCTCTTTTTTTTTGTCACCCCTGGGCTCGTTTGGCTCTGCTACCAAGAATTAAATTTGAGCTCTTCCCAAGTTCTGGTCAATTCAAGCTCCAAACCATGCCCTGGAATGCCTTAGGATAGCTGGAGAGCTCAGAGCCGTCATCACATCCTGGCCAAGTGATGTCCTCACTCCAAGGCTTTAGGAAAAGGATTTTCTGTGTGGATGGTTTGCATGGAGCTTGTTTTCCCTGCTGATACACAGTGTACATTGGTTATTATTTGTAGGGACCCCAGGTCAGAGTGAGGGTGAAAGACTGGGCTTGGGAAAGGGATATAAAAATAATGACAGTCATTCAGCAGAAAAATCTGGCTTTACTTGTTTGTCAGAATGGTTTATTTAACCAAACAGTATTGAGTCTATAAAAGACTTCAGACATGCTCAAATGCATGCAGTTGTGAGAAGCAAAAAAAAAAAAAAAAGTCATATATGGAAGAGTGTGAAAGCTCCAAATGAGTTAATCTGCAATTAACTTTTATGCTTGGGTGGGTTCTCCCCTGGCACTGAGCTTTCCATCCCAAAGTGCAACAGCAAGAGTAAAAAACCAGCCTGTGCCAACAAAAACCTGACTGGATTTGTAAGAGAAGTTAAATTGGAAAAAATCCAGGAATAAATTTGAAAAGTTCACTGGGGGGCAGCTCTCATTGCAGTGTCTGTCTCGTGTAACTCTTCTATCCCCTGAGAGAGCTGAGTGTGGAGTCTGTCCCTAAACCCCTGGTTTTCTCTCCTGCAGAGCTTAATGAAGACAATACTCCTTCAACATTCAAAGTTTTACAGTCTGCTGAGTTGGTGCCTGCTCTCGACAGCACAGGGAAAACGTTCCAGGTCACAACTCCTGCTCTGCACACTGAGCAAGGGAAGGAGTCACAGCCTGCATCCTTCAGGTTTGGAACAACAGGGGTTAAACATGTTGTGGGAAAGGCCATCCCTGGTTAAACAGCCTCAACTCCAGTATGAAACTGCAATGCATCAGGAACTGTTTTCTGTGTTCCTTCCTCTAAACACAGACAGATACAGCTCTGAGAAAGCCTCCTCTTAATGCTGCTCGTGTGGAAAATCGAAGGAAGTCAGCGGCACCAACAGATACATCAATCACTGCAGAGAAACTCGAAGGAGCACTGAGGTTATGAGTACAAAGCCACGACACAGCCAACACCACCCATTGCAGAGGAAAGCAGGGTTGGAAGGAGAAACAACGTGAAATGTCAGGATTTTTTTGAAGAATTAAAACACGGAGCCTTTGGCACATCTCTGGGTAGAAGGGCCTGTGCACTCCCCAGGGAAGAGCAGCCTGGCTTCAAAGTGCCAAAGGACAACACGTGCATGTTACAAGGCCATGGTCACTGGTGCATTTGCTGCCTTCACTGTCTGCTGGCCCAGTTACCCAACAAGTCACAGAACACACAGGAACAGCCTGTGGCAGGCAGGACACACCAGCACAAACACAGGGAGCAGTGACCCCAGCTCAGCTGATGGACACCAGCTTGGCAGGATGGTTTAGTACCAAACACTGAGTGCAGAAGGGACAGAGGGGCAGTTCCTGCCTGTCCCATCCACGTCACTGTGCAATCATGAGGCCGTACTTGGAGCACAGCAAGCCCCTCTTCTTTTCCCTTTCCATGAGGAAATTCCTCAGTTTGGTGGTGGGGAAGGTAACCAGTGCTTGCTGCCTGCTGTCCAAACCTGTCTCCTGGAGCCACGGGCTCTGAAGGCACTCGGAGGCTGACGGCCTTCCCCTGGAACAGGAAAGGTGAGGAGGTCAGTCAGGGAGCCCTGCTGGCTGAGGAGGCTCCTTGCACATGGAGAGAAAAGAGGGCCAATAGCCAGGATCTGCCCCAGCTGTGCAGCTGGGAGAGCAGACACCACCTTACCAGGGGTTTGCACACAGAGTGCTCTGGAGGAAGGACACAGCCCCCCCGGACAGACCCGCGTAGCACCGCGTGAGCTTCACTTTGCCCTTCCTGGTGGTTCTCAGGAACTCACAGGGGACGTCGGAGCTGACGGGGTAGTTGGCACTCAACCTGCCCCAAAAGAAGAGAATTGATCAGAGTGAAACTGCCTCCAGCTCTGGAGTCTCCAGCATAAGAAGGGTGTGGACTTGTTGAAGTGAGTCCAGAGGAGGCCCCGGAGATGCTCCAAGGGCTGGAGCCCCTCTGCTCTGGAGCCAGGCTGGGAGAGCTGGGGGGGTTCACCTGAAGAAGAGAAGGCTCCAGGGAGACCTGAGAGCCCCTTCCAGGGCCTAAAGGGGCTCCAGGAGAGCTGGAGAGGGACTGGGGACAAGGGCCTAGAGCGACAGGACAAGGGGGAACAGTTTTTAACTACAATAAAGGAGCTTTAGATTAGATATTAGGAAGAAATTCTTTACTATAGGGGTGGTGAGGCCCTGGTACACGTTTCCCAGAGAAGCTGTGGCTGTCCCAGCCCTGGAAGTGTCCAAGGCCAGGTTGGACGGGGCTTGGAGCAACCTGGGCTAGTGGCCCATGGCAGGGAATTTGGAACTGGATGATCTTTAAGGTCCCTTCTAACCCAAACCATTCTAGGATTCTCTGACTCTTATAAGGGCATTGCTCAGGATGCTCCTTCTCCCAGTAACTCCCACTCAGCAGTGAGAGGAGGGTCATGACAATGCACAGAAACATCATACAGGAAATAAAAATCTCAAAGGCCACTGTTCTTCAGTGAGTTTCATGACTTTGGCTGCTTTTCCACTTGGTATCATTTGGATTTTTTTGGTAAAGCTGGGGCTTTTCAGACAAGAGAAAACCACCAGCAGCTGCTGTGTTATAAAACAGCCTCCTTCCTCTACAGGGAGACATGGCTGGGACTGGGCATCCTCACATTGTGCAGCCAACTCCATCCCTTCCATCCCATAGCCAGCTCCATCCCCTCTGTCCCACAGCCATCTCTATCCCTTCCATCCCATAGCCAGCTTCATCCCTTCCATCCCACAGCCAGTTCCATCCCCTCCATCCCACAGCCAACTGCATCCCTTCCATCCCACAGCCAGCTCCATCCCCTCCATCCCACAGCCTTCCTTGGCATTGCCAAGGAGAGTTGGCACAACTGATGTCAATTCTCTGAGTCAATGCATCTTCCCTGACTGGTGACTCTGAAATTGTGGTTTTAAGGCTGTTCACAGGGCAGGGAAGGACAGACTGACTTACATGATGAAGGCTGTGATTCCAATGGACCAAATATCAGTCTGTGGGAGGGCTCCTTGCTCTGTCAGCAGTTCTGGAGCTGGAAAAGCAAACTGGTGTGAGCCCAGCTCTGCTCCAATGCACTGAGAGCAGCACAAAGGCAGTGGGTACTTTTGCTGCCTTCCCAAAAGTGAAGAAGAAGAAGCTGCTCCCGGGACAGGGAGCTGGTTGAGGTAAGACACCTTTGTAGATGCTGATTGCAGTGAAACCTTGAGGACCTCAGGCCAGGTGACAGCAGTGCTTGATCCCTGAGCTCTGGACCCCTGGATGCCCACTGGGGCAGTGTGACTGAACTCTGTACTCACCCATGGTTTCGACATAGTCCATGCACTTGTCCATGGTAATGACTTTGTCTTGTGTGTAGAACTGTGCGTTCCCAAAATCCAGGAGTTTCAGCAGGTTGGGCTCGGTGATGATCATGTTCTCAGACCTGAGATCCAGGTGCAGGATGTTGTGGGCATGGAGGTACTCGGTGGCACTGAGGATCTGCCACAGGTAGTCCCGGACCTCCACTTCCGAGTACGATGTCCTGGTGGGAGAAAGGACAGCTCTGTTTTCTATTCCCTATCTCCATGCCCAAGAATGCTTTTCTACACCCCTGGATGTTTAATCCCATCAGGCCCTTGAGGGTCAAGAGGAAACAACTCTTCATTTAGCAAATCTGTTGTGTATGGGGAGGCCAACCCATCCTGTGAGTCAAATTTACAGATACAAGAAGCTCAGGAGGTTGTAGAGCTGCGTGTCAGAGAAAGCAGTGGGTTGGGCAGAAATCAAAATGCAGATTTGATGCCCACCAATGCCTCTCTTTTAACCACAGGCTTTCATCAGATACATTTTCTGACATTCTGAGAAACAATGTGGAGGAGAAACGAGATTTTCTGAGTAACCTCCATGTTGTGGGAGTGTGGTGGTTTGAGACGCTCAGAAATCCAATTTCTAAGTTCAAGTCCCCCTCCCACAATTTGCCCCAGTGTGAGAGGGTTTTCAGACAAAACACAACTACTCAGCATTAGGGGAAGGGGAAAATACCTACTAGGGTTTATTTACATGGGATCTCATATCAACTACTGAGATTTTCTGAGTAACCTTGATGTTGTGGGAGATGGAATTTCATATCAACTACTGTAAACTGCTTTCAGTGTCTCAACTGGGCAGCCCTGAATTGTCCCAACCTTATAGGGAACCAAAGTAATTCTTGAATCTCTCAAGAGGCTGCAGAACAAATCCCATGTGCAATGACAGCACACTGGAATTGATGGAGAGGGATGATCCAGCTTGTCAGGAGAAAGCAATAGGGGTTTTCCAGCCCTGAGTGGAAAACCTTAACGTGTTCTTACCGTAGTGCCAAGGAGTGGAGCAGCTCTGGTCCCACACACACCTCCTGGATCAACACCAAGTGCCGTGGGCTGACATAGGCTCCCTTCAGCTGGGCTATGTTTGTGTGGTGGAGTTTCCTCAGGACCTGGTACTCCAGGAGCACAGTCTGCTTGTCCTCTTGCCAGTAAGGGATGATTTTTGCAGCCAAAGTCTTGCCGCTCACTTTCTCCCTGCACTGTCGGACGATGCTGAATCGCCCCCTGGTACAAAGGAACACAAAGGGACACTAAACTTCTCTGCTGCTCCTGGAAGAGCCAGGAACTTCTGTTCTTTAAAAGCACCAGAATCCCATGCTGTGTTTTTCGTCCACACCCGATGGGGAGTTATTGAATTCATTCTCACAGTTTGCACATCCTCCTGTGTCTCTAAACTAAACAGTCATTTTAAATTACAGGAGTGAGAGCTTAACTCCTTTGGAGAGAGAGAAGGAGAGAGCAAGAGAACTTCTTGTTGGCAACAGAAGCCAGTGCCTCTCTTCTAGGCAGAGAAAGTTGCATCCCACCCCCCTGACTGAAACTGGTACCTGCAAAGGCCGATGCAGCAAGGACAGGAAACTCTGTTAGCCCTGGGCTCACTTCACGAGATATCAAGTGACTGCCCTGCTGCCCAGTTGTGATAGGACAAGGGGTGATGGTTTTAAATTAAGAGAGCTGATTTAGACAGGATATAAGGATGAATTTTTATACAATGAGGGTATAAAACATTGGCACTGGTTGCCCAGAAAGGTACCAGATGCCTCATCCCTGGAAACATTCAAGGTCACGTTGGATGGGGCTCTGAGCAAGTTGACCTGGTTGAAAATGTCCCTGCTCGTTGCAAGGGGGTTGGACTAAATGACCTTCAAAGGTCCCTTCCAACCCAGACCATTCTATGATTCTACAACCCTTTTGCTCTCCCAAAAAATCCACAACTAAATCCTACCAAACCAAGGTGAAGATCACTCAGCCAACAGCTTGTGTGTTTCACTGTGGAGGGGTTTTCAGCAACCCACTGTGACACTTGCTGAGCAGCACATTTATAAATGTGACTTTTCTAAAGTCCAGCCACATAGAATCATAAAATCATAGAAATACAGAATCCTAGCATGGTTTGGGTTGGAAGGGACCTTAAAGACCATCCAGTTCCACCCCCTGCCATGGGCAGGGACACCTCCCACTAGCCCAGGTTGCTCCAAGCCCCTTTCAACCTGGTCTTGGACACTTCCAGGGATCCAGGGGCAGCCACAGCTTTTCTGGGCAACCTGTGCCAGGGCCTCATTATCCTCACAGTAAAGAATTTATTCCTAATATCTGATCTAACCCTGCTCTCTCTCAGTCTGAAGCCATTCCCTGTTGTCCTATCACTCCATGCTCTTGTAAATAGTCCCCCTCCATCTTTCTTGTAGCTCCCTTCAGGTCCTGGAAGGCCACAAATAGCCTCCTCTTTTCCAGGCTGAACAATCCCAATTTTCTCAGCCTTTCCTCATAGGAGAGGTGCTCCATCACACGTAGGATTTCCCTCTGGATCACAGAGAACTCAGCTGGATTTTCTACCTTTTGATCTCTGTTTGGAAGGCGTAGGTCTGGTAGGTTGGGAAGGGCTCGGATGGTGTGATTATTTCACTCTCTTCCTCAGCAGCAGGTGCTGGGATGCCCTGTGTTGCAGCACGAAGCTCTGGAAAGAAAAAGGGACAGGGATTACATGGGAAAACAGCTCTGTGTGGAAAATGGGACCTTTCTGAAGCTCCACTATGTATGAACAACAGCAAAGGCGACAGACAGCAGAGCTTTCTCCAGTTGACTCTGCAGCCTGAATCCCAGCTGTGGCACCTAGTGCTGTTGGAATGCAACAGATCCTGCTCTTTCCACCCAAAAATTCCCTGATGTGGCCACTTCAGGCAGTATGAGATGGACTGTATATTGTGTGCTATGATATATCAAACATCTGAGCCACTGGTTCACATCTCCTCACATAACGAGTCACCAGGTCACAGCAAGGCACTGACAGAGAACTAGAAACTTCTTTTGGGTGGATATTTCAGGGCAGCAGCTGAAACTTTTTGCTCTGGTTTCTGGTGTGTGGTTGTGTCCAAGTGCTCCCTGAAACACTAAATCATCTCTTTAAAGCATCTGCTTGGAAATGCTGGACACACTGAGATACATTGATGGCTCCTGGACCAAGGGAAAGCAGAGGATTTAAGGTGAGTTAAAAATATCTCTGTGAACTGATTTTTACAGAGCAATCCTCTCCACTGGGAGGAAATTCCAGTTAGACCATCCTTCTATTTCTTGGCAGAAAGGATGCTTTGCTACAAGGATATGTTTGCTGTGGGGTTACGGATTTCTTAATTTTAAAAACATGTGAGTTGTACAATGCAGTCAAACAAGTGAAAAAAAGTAGTAAATTGGGCTTTCTTTACTTCAGAGACAAAATACAGCTGGAAAATTCATCACAGAAGGACAATAATTCCCAAAGGAAAACACCAGAATAGAGATGTTAACTACTGAATTTAGGATTTAGTCCATAATATAGAGCAGGTCCAGGGCTTTCACCAGTGGCAGATCTATATCAAGAGATAAATGCCTCCAGTCACACATTTATGGTCCAAGACCCATTTCTTCATCATCCCTAATCAAACCTGAGTGTGTCTTCAACAGGTAATCTTCAGTTCCCAGGTTTCTATTTTATTATTAAATTTTACATATATTTACATATTGTTTCTATTTACACAATTCTCTTATTGGGTTTTCTGATATATTTATACATATTCCCCCGTGTCCAGAATTAGAAAATAACGTAATTTTAGATAGAAAAACCCTAAACCACCCTGAGCCAAGTGGAACTGGCCTTGGTTCACTTGCTCTTGACTTCTGGGCCCACATCTAAAAGGGTGCAGTGGTTTTGACGCAGGAAGATCCCGACGGTTTCTCGGGATCTGATCTTACCCATTGGATCCTCCCCGGTGATTTTCACGCTGGCAGATGGGTCGCTGTAGGGGCCCATTCCTGCTTTGCTGGTGCAGGCAATCCTGAAGTGATAGATAAACCCCTTGGGCAGATTTTTGGCATAGTAGCAGCAGTCAGCGAGGTCAGAAGCCAGAGTTGTCCACTCCCCATCTTAACCAAGGAAAGAGAGAAAAGACACCGGGACTCAGTTATGATGATCTCACTGGGTTGTGGCTTTTTTGAGGTTTTGGGTTTTATTGTTTTGGGGTTTTTTCCACCAGCTTTACTTATGTGCTGGGAATATGAAGAAAAAAAGGCCCATTCCAATCCCTTAACCTTCTGTGATTCTCTGAATCTTGCAGAATGAAAGAAAAACCAACTTGCTATGGCCAACTTTTGTGTATGGTGACACTCACTGTCCCTGTGTTACTCTTCTGAAATCAGCTGGTTTATATCACTCTTCTGAAATCAGCTGGTTTATATCTGACAAGTTCAAGTTGTGCCAATATTCTGTCAGAGGGTAATGGGGAAACTTTCCTGTGTTCTTTCTGTTTATCTAATTCCTGCACCAATCTCTAATGCAAATATCCACCAAGAACCCCAAACAGGACCCCCAGCTAAATCACTGATTTGTTTTTCCTTTTAGCCCTGTCCTGAATCCAGTTGAGACCATGAGGATTCCTGGACAGGACTATCCACCAACACTCTCCAAGCAAAACCAGTGTTTGAAATGCAGGCAGTTTTACTGAGCTTTTATGAAACTCAGATGATTTCTCAGGGAACTGAAATTGCAGATATGTTCTGGACTCATAATTTGTGGGACTAAGGTGGGAAGGAGAAAATCACCAGCAAACATTTAATGACCTTTCATTTCACATGTTGCTGTGTCTCATGTTTTGCTGCTGTGCTCAAGGCTGAACTCAACTCCTTTCTACTGCCTGAGATTAAACCCATCCTTTCATTCAAATAAACACTTCTGGAGGCCTCAAACCTTTAAATAAGCAGTAATTCACTGCCCAAACTAAAAGTATTGATGACTTTGCAGGGTACTGGCTGAATTTAGGGATGTGTTTGTATAAGAAGGAGCAGATACAGCTTAGAGAAAAGTCCCTGCAGAAGCAGCTGGCAAAAGCCTGTTGTCAAGTCATGGATAAAACAAGGAATATTTTCCTGTTTAACTTAATCCTCCTGTGTTCAGGAACTTTGCATATTCCTGCTAAATACACAGAATGCAATGGAAGATTAGAGATGCCATTTGCTGGTTTTCTTCCTAATTGGAACAACTTGTGTTTCTATCCTCCACAGAGTGTGTCCTGTTGTTGAGTCAAAAAGGAATAACAAAAAGAAAGTGGCGTCGGAGA
This sequence comes from Chiroxiphia lanceolata, assembly GCF_009829145.1. NCBI lineage: Eukaryota > Metazoa > Chordata > Aves > Passeriformes > Pipridae > Chiroxiphia > Chiroxiphia lanceolata. Next base: position 153,528,381 of record NC_045637.1, read on the forward strand.
AAAAGTGACTCACACCCGCTCCAGAGGGAAAAGGCTGAAAACTGCCTATGCCCGTGCTAATCCAGAAGGGAGTGTTTGCATATTTGGGGAATTAGATGAGGGAACATGGAGCAGCTGAATCCAAAGGGCTGTGCCTGTGTGACTGCAGAAGGCATTGCTGTCAGACATCACATTCGTAGTGACAACAGCAAAGCAGTCCCAGGAGAGACGGAACAGGCTTGGGGATTTGGTTCAAAGCTTTTGTAACTGAACAGGAAAACATCTGCTTTTGACAAGGGCACATAGTGACAGGATGAGGGGGAATGGCTTTAAACTGTAAGAGGGGAGATTTAGATCAGATGTTTGGAAGAAATTCTTCCCTGTGAGGGTGGTGAGGCCCTGGCACAGGTTGCCCAGAGAAGCTGTGGCTGCCCCATCCCTGGAAGTGTCCAAGGCCAGGTTGGACGGGGCTTGGAGCAACCTGGGCTAGTGGCAGGGGGTGGGACTGGATGGTCTTTAAGGTCCTTTCCAACCCAAACCTTTTTATAATTCCATGATATTATGATTCACTGACTTCCTTAAGCTCTGGACCAACCCTTCCAAGAGAACATCAAAGGGGTGGTGCAGTATTGCCAAAATGTGGGTATTTATTCTGGCTCTTTGTCCTGAGCTTCCTCCACAATCAATGGGAAAAGAAAGCATGGCTGTTTAGCAGAGGATGAACTTCCTTTTTGACAGATCACCTTTCTCCACAACAGACTGTCCAGAAAGCCTGGTTATAGGATGATGTTGTTGCTGGCCATTATTAGTGTATCATTTTGCCAAATTACTCAAGGCTGTGTATCAGGCACCAACCAGGCATTTTCTTCTGTAGCTGCTCACTTTTTGGTCATAACTTTCAGGTCACCTAGTTTGAGTCACACTTCAGCAAAGCCTTGGTATGAAGATGCATATTTTCCAGGCTGATTTATTTAGCACAACACTTAACTTTCAGATGGCTGAATGATGGCTGTATGGATTTCATTCCTAACTCAAAACTAGGGAGTTAATCAGGCTGTTTCTGAATAAAAGTAAAATATCCAGCTGGCGAAGGGATCACACAAACCAAGATGTTCCCTGTGAGGTGTAAGGACAGCACTTTACCTTCACTCTTGCACTGGATGGTGTAATGGACAGGGGTGTTGGTCTCCACAGGTTTCCAGACCACCTGCACTCCGTCCTTGTAGACTTCCACCATGTCAGGGGGTGGAGGGCTGGGAGGAACCTCTGTTGAGAGGAGGCACAAAACCCAAGGACTGTTAAGAGCAGCACTGCTGTGAATCAAAACCCTACACCCAGCATGTCTCGGTTACAGATATTATTTATATATATATATATGTATGTGTTTTATATGTATATATAGGCACACACCTAGAGAAACAGCAATTTAACCCAACCTTAATTTAAACTCAGTATTAAAGTTTTGTCTTGGAGGGCTCTGAATCCAGAAGAGTGAAGAAGAGGCAATGAACCCTGCAGTATGTGCCACACTACCAGAGAGCAAAGGCTGTGGACAACAGCAAGGGAGAGATTGTCCTCTGCACCTCTCTGCAGAAATCTCACCTCAAAGGTGTGTACAGGTCACATTTTGGGGTAGAATTATTTATAACACCTGTTTCTGTAGCTGCTTCTCCTCTTACCTGCTTTTCTTATGACACAAGAGGTGGATGCCGAACCCAGGGAGTTTGTGGCCACACAGGTGTAAATACCAAAATCCTCAGGATTAACAGAGAGAATAGTTAAGAGCTGGAAGTGTTTGAGGGTGGATGAGATGAGGATCCGGCTGCTGCTCTGGACAGGGATCCCGTCTGAAAAGCAGAAGGTAGGAGAGATAAGCACCCTGAAAGTTGACACCAAGGTGTCTAAACCCCTCCCTGCACCCCTGTCCCAGAGGTCAGGGACTCCCTGGAGGGATGCCAGTGTCACCTCTGAACCAGTTGATGTGCAGGGAGGAGTGAGCTGCCGTCCGGCACGACAGCGTCAAGCACTGTCCCACGGCAGCAGCCTGGTCCATGAGCTCCTCAGTGAAGGATGGGGCTGCAGGGAAGAGGAAAAAAACATCAATTCAGAATAGCCAGGAGAGTTATGTGGAAAAAAATGCATGCAAGACATCAGAAAACCTTTCTAATTGTTCAAGAACATTTCTGGTTCTCGCTCTCGCCTTTTGACCTCCCGTTGGAGAACCCCCCGGGCACTGAGCACAGGTGCAGGAGCCCCAGGGACACAGTGTGACTGCTCATACATGATCACCCAGATGGATCTTGGGAAGTCCATAGGGAATACCTGCATTGCCCAGCCCTGCTGGTACAGCTGAGGCAGCAGAACAGCTCAGAGCAGAGAGAGATCATGTCACAGCAAGAGTGTTCCCCTGGCCGAGCCAAAATGTGGGGGCAAAACTAAATGATGGTATTTCGAGGATGAAGGGATCAAATAAGACAAGAGGAAATGGCCTCCAGTTGCAGCAGGGGAGAGTTAGATTGGTTATTAGGGAAACTATCTTCATGGAAAGGGTCATCATGGATTGGAACAGACTGCCCAGGGCAGTGGTGGAGTCACCACCCTTGGAGGGATTTAAAAGACATGTGGATGTGGCACTTGGGGATGGGGTTTACTGGTGGCCTTGGCAGTGCTGGGGAACGGTTGGACTCAATGATCTTAGAGGTCTTGGCCAACCTAAATGATTCCATGATCAAGACAACGTAAGAAGAGAGAAGCAGAGATGAAAGATGGATATGAAAGGAGGAAAAACCCCATAGAGCATCAAATCTGCTCCTGCCTCCATGGCAAGGGGGGAGCTCAGGTTTTCTTCTGTGCTTCTTCAGGGTTTCTTTCTCCCCACTTGCCAGGAGCTGCCAGCCTCCCACACCTGCCCTTCCCAGTGTTTCCCTGGGCTCTGCTGAGTGCTGGGACATTAGTCTGACCTTGGGAAGTGCTCCTGACAGAGTCAAGGGGAAACTTGTCTGGGAAAAAGCAAGTTCTGCTTCACTGATGCACCATGTGGGGCTGCCCCATTATTTTTCATTCCATAGCTCTGTAGCAGCATGTCTGGACTTAACACATCCATTCAGGACTGGAGCATAGGAATTCATAGTTCCCTGCCTCTGCCTTCCCACCCATGGATACTCCTTTTATTCTCTTCGTATCTTACACCTGGATTTTATTCCTTTGCAGTGGCTTCTTAGAGTGGCTCCAATTTGCAAACAATGCCATGACAGGTTTTATCAATGTCCTAGTTATGATGTAAACAGAGGAGACTGGCCCATGCTACATGAGTTGGTCCAGATCATCTCCAGACAATCACTGCAGATCCATCCTTAGAAACTGGCCTCACACAGCACTGGGATTTTCATTACTGATACTTCATGCTAAAACAAACCACTGGCTTGTGCCACAGCCAATACCTTTCTCCTTTGGCATGAGGCTTGGCAACTTGAATGAGGAGAGTGCTGATTTCCTCTTCAGAGATCCTTCAGCCCCTGTTAACAGCTCTTTTTCTGCTGCCTCACTTCCCAGCTCACCAAACTCTGTTTTGAGGAAGGATGAGAAGTCATTCAAGGCCATCCTTCTCCCCATGGCATCAATTTACAGTGACAGCTCCTCCATTCACACATAAACAGCTCATCACTCACAGGTTCCCTTATTAACCAGCCTTCAGTCAGCAGGGAAGGCTGTGACAGCTGTGACAAACACAACAGTGTCCTGGAAGAACAGGGAATATCTAGGGATGGTAGAGAAGAAAGGACAGATCCTGATGTCCAATAGCCAGGGTGACTTCATCAGCTCCTCCCAGTCACTTTATTTTTTTGAGATTTACCATGGTCAGATGATAACTGCAGCAAGGAAAACATCACCCAGCCCTGGTCTGCTTTTGTGCAACCTCAGACAGGGGAATTTGAGCCCCTTCCATCAGTGGATTAACCCATCTGCCTCTGCACTGGGGTAACCCAGTAACAGAGGGGTAGTGCTGGAGCTGGAAACTGCTGATTTCATAACCTGCCATGGCCAGTTTTACAATCCCAGTCTAACCACAGCCTCAGATAAAAGGAAAAGGCAGCTTTATCAGAGCCCAGTTATAGCAGAAAATCTATAAAGGAGCAGAGTGAAACACTTACCTTCCTCTGGCTCAGGAGATGTCTTTCCTTTTAGGATTCTTGAAATATGGGCAACAGAAGCTTTTACTTTCTTCTTCAGACTCTGCTCCACTGACAGCTCCACTGAATGAGACCTTGCATATGGCTTAAAGAGTCCTGGCTTGGTGTGGAAGGAGCTTTTCTGCTTCCCACTGGAGTCCTTTTGGGAGCCATACATTTCTTTATGGCTCTCTGCCCCTTTCCCCATGGCCACTAAGTGAGTTGCCTTTGAATCCTCAGATATTTCCAAACAGTTCTTCCTGTTCTTGTCCTCTGCCTGCTCCCTGATGCACAGCCTCTTATCCTTATGCAGATGCCCTGCAGGAGGGGACCTTGCCCTTTCACCGAGAGGAATAAACCGTCTACGAACTGGCTTGGGCGAAGGCTTCTTGTAGCTCAGAAATTCAAACGGAAAATAGACGATGTCATACAAGTCAGAGAAGTTCAAGTAGGCAGGTTCCACCTCTGAGATGTCAAATTTTTGAGGGCCGCTGCCAGTACTGGGGGATTCATCTGACAGGTCTTTGATTTTCACCAAAGACACTTCTGGGTGTTTCCCGGTGTCCTTGATCACTGACACCCGGCTGGGTCTTTTCCCGGTGTCCAAGCTCTCTGTTGAGGAAACGCTGGCTCGGCTGGAAGTGGGGCTCTCAAACGCCAAGTCCTCCAGGTGTTCACATTCACAAGGAACTGTCTGTGCTCCCTGCCCTTCCAGAGCCTCTGACTCCTCACTCACAGCAAGGTAGGGTTCTTCAAGGTCATCCTGTTCAGAGGCTTCCCCTCTTTCACCCTGTTTTACAGAAGGGGAGGAGGTGTCCCTGGGTGCTTGGCTACCTGGGCCTTTGTAGAACACCTGTGTGGGGGGAGAGATGTGCTTTCTGCTCTCCTTCTCTCCAGAAACTGACTCTGCCCAAACATTCATCTCTTCAGAGAGGGAAACCATCTCGTCCACTAAGCCCTCCAGCACAGCAGACTCCTCATCACTGTAGAAGGAAGACCTGTGATGTGATCGCTCCTGACCGCGATCCCTGCGGAGTGACGGTGGGACAGCTTTTCCACCATCAGATCTTCCACTTTCTAAGGCAACGCCTTCACCCTCACCATGGACCTTTGGATGTTCCTCATATTCTACTTCATAGGCTGAAGCTGGAGCACCTTCTGGTTGTGCAGCAGTTAATGCACCCCCCAGACCATCAGAAATCCCAGCACTGGGACCGGCAGCCCTGTGCTGCTCCAGCACCCCATGTCCAGCCTTGGGGAAAGGAGCAGACGTGGTCTGCACAGTTGCTGGGCTTCCACTTGCTGTCATGGCAGATGTCACCTCCCTGTGAAGGGACGGATGTTCCCGTTTTTCCCTCTCACAGACCGAAGGGAGAGCAGTGCTTTGGGAGGACACCGTTCCTGCTGTGTGTCTGCTCTCTGGAACACCATGGCCTTCAGGAACCTTCTGGGGTTTGGCTCCTTCATGGGCCAAGCTGGGAACAACCTCTGTGACAGCAGAGCTTTCGCTCCTCACGGCAGTAAACCTCTCCTTGCTGTGAGCTGGCCCTTCCCTTTCAGCCCATGCTCCACCGGAGATCGGAGTCGGCACTGATTGGGGTGATGGGACTTTGGGAACAGCGAGGTGCTCTCCTTTCAGGCTGGCTGATGCTGTGAATCCACGAGCAGGAGCCTTCCTGTGAGCTTGGCTTTCACCAGCATGGGCTGATGGTGGAGTGACTCCTGTCACACCCAGCTCTTCCTCCCCCAGGACAGCAGATCTCACCTCTTTGCGGGTCTTCACCTTCTGAGGAGCCCCTTCACCAGCTGTGAGGACACCTGGCTGCTTGCCCAAAGAGACGGGAGCTGCTGGAACACTTTCCCCGGGAAGTTCCCGACTTTTGTCTTTACGTACTGGAAGTGAATCGGTCTCTGTCTGTTCTGCTGGAACAGCAGAGCTTTCATGCTCCATGAGTTCAGACTCAGCAACGCTGTGAGTAGAGGCCTTTTCACCTGAATGTTTCTGCCTTTTGTCCTTCCAAGGTGGAACTGGAGCCGTCCTTTTGATCAGCAACGTTCCACCTTTTTGATCCGGGTGGATGTCAGTGCTGTGAGCAGACTGCTGGGGCAGACACACACCTCCTTTACTCGTGGGAGATGACTCAGAGGTGGCCTCTGACTGTGACAGGGTTGGAATGGACTCTTTGCCCTCCTGAAAACCAGATTTACCCTCCAGGCTCTCATGTTTTTGGGCTGCTGATGCAGTTATGTCTAAGCACTGGGCAGTCAGAATGGGGCTTTTGCCTTCCAAATCTTCAGCATCCTCCTCAATCTCAGTAGCTTTTGACTTCTTCAGTAAAGGTTTCCTATTTTCACTCCTGTGAGGTGACACTGGAAGTCCCTCAGCCTGTTGCATAAAAGCAGCTGGGCACTCATTACCATCACAATGTGTGGAAGGACAGGGCTTCTCTCCTGAACAATCCTTGCTGGCTCTCCTGACTTCCTCCTGCTTTGATGTGTCTACAGAGCATCCCTTGCCAGGCCCTGCAGCAATGTCACAGTGGTCACTGCCTTCAGGGCAGCTCTCCTGGGACAAGACATCACAGTCTTCTTCCAAAATATCTTGTTCCCTCAGTGACCTCGAGGCTCTCAGCCTGTAGTCGTCCAGGGAACGGCTCCTGCTGGCACCAGCAATGGCAGGATGTGGTGGTTTCCTGGCAGTGTCAAATGACGCTGATTTGGTCAAGGATCCCAGCAGGCTTTCCCTGCGATCATCTCCTTCCTCTTCCTCTTCCTCTTCCTCTTCCAGCTCAAACTGCTCCAGGAGGGGCTCACGGAGACCACTGAGGGGCACCTTCGAATATCCACCTTTCCGGAAAGTCCTCCTGGCTCTGTCCAGGTGCCTCCTGAACTCCCTGCCTGGGGAGGAAGGCGGCCTTGCAGGGAGCTCTGTTGCTTGGCTGTAGAAAGTGCTTTTGATGACGCTCTGCCTGGGCACAAAGGCAGATGGCTTTTCTGTGCCATCCCCAGCCTTTTCAATCTTCTCTTTATCAGCTAAAGACATGTCTGGTTTTCCTTTCTGACCTGGATGTGATGTGCTTTCCGTGGAAGCCCTCACGGATGAAGGCTCGGCAGCACCGCTCCTTTGGGATGGCTCTGCTCCTTCGCCTCTAACACTGGGATGGAGCCCCTCCTCCTTCTCCTGGAAGACACTTGCCATGAGCTCTTTGCTTTCTGTGGGTGATTTGTCCCCCATCTCAGCTTTCATGGAAGCATATTTCCTCCTCATGGGTTTTACTGGAGGGACTGGTGTCTTGGAATGCTTCTGCTCACTTGAACGTTTTGGAGGCTCCTGATAACTTGGTGCTTCAAATACGGGCAAGTGCAGCTCAGGTGTGGAGCCAAAGTGCCTCTTCTTGGGGAAATTCGAGTTCTCGTTGTCTGAAGAGGAGCCACTGGTACTGGATGAAGTGCTTTCCTCGATGAGGTGTCGGGACATGGCCAGGGAGGTGTTGTCGTGGGTCCTTTCCAGGATTTCTGGGATAGACCTCATTACCAGGATGGATTTGTAGCACATCAGAGACCGCTGGGGAGCCAAACAAAATACAGCACAGTGAGATGGAGACATGGTGGGAGGATGGCAAAGCAAACATACACAAATGAGCTCCTGAACTCCTAATTACCCACGAGTTTAATTACACACTGCCAACCCTTTACACATGTCACCAATCTGGGCCTCATTTGCTCTCCAAATCTTCCTCTTCCCTCATTGACAGACATGAAACTAAATTGACTTCAGGGGACATACTTGCTATTGTGATCAGGGAAGCAGGACCCTGCTTGAGATGTCGAAGTCAATCTGGCCACTCAAAGCAGATGGAAAGGAGTTTTTAATGGAAAACATCAGAAGAAAGACTTGCTGGAATCAATGGCCTTAAATCCATTGATTGCAGTTCAACCTACAGTGACTTAGGTCAACAGAAGACCTACCACAGTGCAGGAGGTGGGATTCCTCTGCTCTAACTTCTGCCATGTGAGACATCTCAGTTGAAATTGGGCAGCTGCCCTCCCCTTCCAGCCAGCAGGGAGAAACTGGCATTTTCAGAAGGCAATCAATCCCATCATTTTAGAGAACCTCAGGAAAAGAGGTATTTTTGGAGGCCTGTCTATAATTCAGCAAAGGCAGCTGAGGGTACCTTACTTAGACACAACCTTGTGTCTTACAGGCACCTGCATGAGACCAAGTGTTTCCAAGGCAGTAAAAGCCTAGATAATTAATTCCTGACACATCCCTGAACTGCAGCCTCCTAGGCTTATTCCCCCTTCACAGCCAAGCTGAGATCTCTGCTGAGCTCACTGTCCAAGCCCAAAAGACTTTCAAAGATTCAAATGTAAATAAAAAAATATATATAACAAAAATATAGATTATATAGATTATTATATATTATTGTATATTATACATTCTAGATTAATATATATATAATACATAGTATATGGTATATAATAATATAATATGCAATACAATATAATTAAATATTAGATAATATGTGTTAGATAATATATAATATAAATAACCTATAATATATATTATTATTATATGGTATAAAGATTATTATCGATTATTATATAGATTATATAACAAAAATATAGATTAAGGGCAACTCACCTGCCACTTGCTCCGAGCCACAATGAATTTGAGCTGCTTGGTATTAATGAAATGAGCTGCTTCGAGGGGGACATTGTGCTGCCAGGTGGAATGAGAGGAAAATCATTGGTTCAAAAAAAAAATGACTTAATTTCCTAATAACTCTCTAAGATTCCCTCCTTCCAGAGTTGTTTAATTTAGGAAAGCTACAGTAGACCAAATGCTACAATCCCTTCATAGTTAAATTGCAGACAAAAATCAGTGATAAAAGTAACCCTTGTTCAATACATGTCATTAAATCCTTTTTTTTATTGTTAATATTTAGCTCTTCCCTTTAGTGATTTAAGGCATTGGAATATAAACCATAACTTTGCCCTGCAAAGCCACAGGTTCCTTCCTATTTTGATGTGTGATAGGACAAGAGGAAACAGCCTGAAGTTGAACCAGGGGAGGTTTAGTTTGGATATTAGGGAAAATTTCTTCCTGGAAAGGGTAGTCAAGGATTGAAACAGTCTTCTCAGGGCAGGATGGTGGAATCATCATCCCTGGAAGGATTTAAAAGATGTGGCACTTGAGGATATGGTTTAGTGGAGGCCTTGGCAGTGCTGGGTTAATGGTTGGACTCCACGACCTTAGAGGGGTTTTCCAACCTAAATGATTCCATGTTATATCTGCTCACGTCAGTAGTAAATCTTTATCCTTTGAAAGGAAAGATATCCTGGCATGTAAACCTCTTCCTGGGGAGCCAGGCCTGAGCTCTCCTGTGGCACAGAAAATAGGAGACCATGGGAAAAAAGTAAACCAGCAAATATCCAGCAGCTTTTGGGGCCGTCCCTGCCAAGGTCTCTTCCAACCTCATTATTGTAATGACTAATAAAGGACCAGGACAAACTTACCATGAACCACTTGTGGGACAGACAGTCCAAAGCACTAGGCCTGGCTCTGGTAAGAGAACAGATGGGCATTTTAGTTGGAAGTCACTTCCAAAGCAACCACAAGATCTTCCTGAAGGTGCTGCTACACATGGACACACGTGTACACTTTGGTGTGTGTCCTCAGGCTGCTGGTTTAGAGCTGAGCAGCCAACGAGGCAGACAGCAGCTTTGAGCCCAAGGTTTCCTTCCCTTGAGGTGAAATAATCCTCCTTTTTTCTTTCCCAGACTCCCCACAGATCCCCAGGAAGAGCCCATGGCACTCTGTGTGGAGCCTGTTCAAGGGTGTCCAGAGCAGCCCTAAGAGGAACTTTGCCTCTTTAGGTGGCCAGAGAGAAAACAGCTTTGGCAGGAGGCAGAAAGAACAGAAATGAAATTAAAAAGCAAGGGCCTGCAAACCTGCCTTCAAGCCTCCTTTTGTACCTGAAATTGCTTAATGGATATGGTTAATGGTATTTAATTCTCTCATAACTCCCTCTACACCAGTCCTTGCTCTTCCCACTTGTCTATGTTGCTCCAGAAATTCACCTGCCTGGAGGGGGCAGGGAGTCACCATCACCACCCCAATTTGGCAAATATCCAAACTGTGGTTTGGGTAACGGGGAATAACGAGTTAAAATTAGGGCAGGACGTCTGGAAACACCAGCTTGCTACTTTTCTAGGGAACAACAGCTCTGAGGAGCCGAGATGTGCCTGCTGAGACACCAACACCCCTGCACTGGGCTGCAGGAAGCACAGGAGGACACTCACTTGGGGTTGTGTTAAGGAAGGAAGCACAGGAGGGCACTCACTTGGGGTTCAGTTAAGGAAGGAAGCACAGGAGGACACTCACTTGGGGTTCTGCTGCAGGATCCCTTTCATGAAGTCCTTTGCATCTTCGCTCAAGTGAACAACGTCAGGAATGGTCCATGAAATCTCCCCGCTCTGGATGTTCAGGAGGGTTTTCCTGTCGTTCTCCCCAGCAAATGGAGACTTGCACGTGAGGCTTATTTATTGGACACCACAAAGTAAAAGGAGATGGATTTTAGACCTTTATTTGCTTTTCAAATGACAGAAGCACAAGTGCCCTCCTGGGGTTTTAAGATATTTGAGGGACTCCGTGTGTGGGACTTGCTTGTGAGCAAGGTGTTCACTAACAAGTCATCTTTCACCCCAGCATTTCATGGCACTTCACTGAATCATTATTTATTTGGGATAGTAGTAAGTTAAGGAATTAAGGCACAGTTGCAGTGGGGTGTTGGCTAAAACAGGGAAGGGGGAGACTGAACCTCATCCACTGCTCCCACTGTGAACTACAGGGAATGCAGCTCTCAGGGACAACAACCAAAGCCCTGGGAACCCAGGAAAGGAGGAAAACACAAAATAAATTGTCCTTATCATAGAGAGACTCAATGCTGCACTCAAATCCCCCACTTGAAAGTACTAGAGGGCTCTAATGGACAAAGGATTATTAAATGAGTCTTTAAAAGAAAGATTTGTTTACCTTAAATACGTGATGACTCCAACAGCCCTGAGGAGAAAGGGAGCACAAATGTCAGATGTTTGTCACTGTTTATCCATCCTTCTCAAGCACACAGCCTCTTTTCCTGCCACTAGACACCCCCTTCTCCTCACCTTTCCAAGCAAAATAAATCCCAAAAGTTTTTTTCACCCTTCAGGTATTTTTTCCCCCCTTCAATATTTTTTAAAATTGTTCTTGAGCCATCTTCCAATTTTAAAGCACAGATAAAGGAAAATGCTCATAATAATATTTTTTTTTTTTGAGTTTGTTTGCCTTTTCTAGAAAGCTCTTTAGGATCATTCTCCCTTGTTGCTGCCTCTAATAGAGATCATCTCCTCTAAGATGCTCCTTTGCATCAATGAGCTGTCAGAGCTCAATTATGGCTGGAAAAAAAAACAAAAAATAGGCAGAAGGAGCTTTAAAGGGCCCTGATGGCTTTTGGATTCTCAGGGTTCACTTCCAGTTTCCTGTGTAATTATCACTGCTCCATTTACTTATTAACAGTAAATGGATATTCAGGCCATCAAGGGCCTGAAAAAGCTTTTTAGGAAGATGAGAGATGAGCAGATATTACCAGATATCAGTGGCTTTTGACACCGGCGACAGAGAAACAATTTCTGGGGCAACAAACTCTGGAGAGCCATATTTGCTGTACTGAGGCTCAAAGGGGGTGATCTTCTGAGCAAACCCAAAGTCACAGATCTTCAGGTCTTCCCTCTCAGGGTAAACCATGAGGATATTCAGTGGCTATAAAATAAAAGAAAATACAATAAAATTATAAAGTAAAACAAAACAAAATAAAATGAAACAAAATAAAACAAAATAAAATAAAATTATAAAATAATAAAGTAAAATAAAAGGAGAAACTTTACTTTAAAGCAGGCAATATTTTCCATTTTAAGTAAGAAAATAATTGAATAATAACTAAATAATTCAAACATAGAATGCCCATTCCCTGACAAAGAAGAGGCTGTGAAAAGCCTGTCATTACACGTTACCTTGATGTCCAAGTGAAGGATGTTGTTGTCGTGAAGATATTTGAGTCCTTCCAAAAGTTGCTTGATATACAATTTGACCTAAGAATCAAATTAATTATTCAAAAATTATTAAACAGTCATAGTACATAGGAGGGTCCCTGATTCCACCAGTATTTGTAGCATATGAGAGAGGGAGAAATTGAACCAGAAATACTTTTAAAAGTAGAATTGTCTTCTTTTATTATTCTTGCAGTTGGAATTAGATGTGAACCAAACATCATCCTGTGGAATGAAGCTGTGCCTCGTATGTGACCCCTTTGCCCTGGTGGAACTTTCTGTATGTGAAAAAGTCCCTACTTTTTTTTAAAAAAAGAACAAAAAAACCCAAAAATAATAATTAAAAAAAACCCACAAAAAACCCAAAACAAAAAACAAACAAACTAAAACAAACAAACAAAAAAACCCACAACAAAACAAAAACAAAAAACCAAACCAAAACAATCCTACAAAGCTGCAAATTAAAAGAAATAAAAGAGACAAAAATCCTCAAGTTTGACAAACTTTATCAACTGTCATAACACAAACTCAGCTCTGGCTTGGTTTAAATCAGGCAAACACATTTAAAACACAAATACATCTTAAAACTCTGTTGTAAACCTATTTGTTGACCATATGCAGATCCAATCAGACTATGACTGTGAACATTTATATCTGGATTTACATCCAGATTCAGCTCTGGAAGTCCTTTACCTTTGCCATTTTATAGTGTCAGTTGACGTGTGATCCTTAAAGATCCCTCCCAGCCCAAACCATTCTATGATTCTGTGATGTTTCCCTCTGAGTATTCTAAGAAAAATCATTTTTCCCCATAAACGTGGGACACCTGGCTACCAGATGGGAGACATGGAACATTTTGAACTTTGAGCACCAAGGATCTAAAAAATAAAAAAAGAACCTTTTAGAAACTGTAATTTCATCCCTTTATTTTGGGGACTGAAAGGGAGTGGATAGAATTCAGTTACAAGGGGATAAACTGGTATTAAGCAAGCGAAGATGCAGGAGCTCCAGGTGACAGATAGCGAAGAAATGATAATACCAGAGCAAATATAATAATATTTTTTAGGCTGAATGCAATCCTGGTGGTCAAAACCACTGCCTGCTTCTAGTTACTGCCCAGAGAAACTCAACTCAGCAACGCAAGTTGATGGGAACACATTTGAAGAGCTGATTGTGTTTTGACAGGTTGCCACTGGTTTCAAAGACATTCCTCACAAGGAAAGACATTCCTCCATAAGGAAAATGCAGGTGGAACCAACTCTGGGCTCTCAAGTGAGGAAAGAGGAATTACCTCAGCTTCGGTGACCACACTCTTCTTGAACAAACGGTCCAGGAGCTCTTCACTGGAGCATCTGACAAGGGCATTAAGGGAGAGCAGAACTGCAGGTAAAAGCTCATTTTTGCAGCAGAATTCACCAGGTGGTCTCAGGCAATGTGATGATCATTAAAATCTCTACTGCTGTGCCCTTCTGGCAGAGTTTGGGCTGCTCTAAACCCGTGCTCCTACAAACGGGAGCTAAAACCTGCAGGTTGGTAGATTTTGGTATTGCTTGTGCTAAAATCTACCTGTTGGCTACTGGGTTTTCTGCTCTGCACTGCCTTTTCCTGGTGCTCACTCAGACTGGATCTCATAGAAAAAAAAGAGTCCTTAACTTCCAGACGTTTCAGAACGGAGTTTGGATGCTTAATAACCCATTCACTCTTGGATATACTAAGTATGATTTTACTCAACAGTACTGCAGTGAAGCTCCCACAGAGCTGTGCCACCCCACAGTGCAGAGAAGGGCTGTGCATGTCCTTTTATATCAGGCAAAACCAAAAAATTGTTAATTCATAAGTTTATTTAATAAACGGGCTCTACCCAGTACTTCCCCAGCCTCCTCAGACAAGCTGCACAGAAAAAGGATACAACTCCAGAACCAAAATCAGTGTTTTCCTCGTTTCAAACTCATCCAGGAGCCGAGTAATTCTGTCGTGGGACAGGGAGGCGAGAATGTCCCTCTCTTGGTGGGCTCGAGACTTGGTTTTGCTTCGCAGAGGGATGAACTTGGCAGCACAGGACACTCTGTTCCCTTTGTGCACAACCCGTTTCACGAAGCTGAAGCAGCCCCTGTGCAGGAATCGAAGGACACAAGCCCTGCTCAGACATGGTTTGAAGAGCAGCAGGCAGAGAATTTTCCACATCCTGGGCTTTGACAGCTCCCCACTGCCCAGTGCTTAAATTCTCCGGCATGAAAAGCTCGTTTTCCTGTCCGTGAGGTGCTGTTGCCCTCTCCTGGCTGCCTCCAAAGCGAAGCAAGGTGTCCACATAACGAGAAAAGCTGTTTCAGGTGATGCAGGTGCTGACAAAGGCTGATGCCTGCACTTATGGGCTGTATGGACTGTCCCATCCTCTGTCAGAAACCACAGGAAAGCATTCCCAGCACACCTGCAATGGGTGACCTCCCACTTTTCCACTTTTCCACAGCTGGGGCCCCTCTGCCTCAGCAGCTCAGAAGGGCAATTAGATATTCCCTGGCAGTGATGCTCTAGAGCTGGAAAATTAGTTTACCTTCCAATTTCCTGCTTCACCTCATAATGGGCATGGAGCTTTCTCCTGGTGGCCACTTTCTTTCCTTCTTGGTCTTTCTTAGCTTTGGAAACGAAGGAAAATATAAAGGTTAATAGTCAGACAGCAATGCCTTGCTAATAGGGTGCAGAGTTATCACAGGAAAATCTAAAGCAGGAAAAATAACAGAGATTCTCTGAACTTCTGCAGAGAATTAAGTGGAGCTGCTTGATAACAGAACCTGTCAATGTGAACTCTGGGGTTGCCCAGAGAAGCTGTGGCTGCCTCATTCCTGGAAGTGTTCAAGGCCAGGTTGGACAGGGCTTGGAGCAACCTTGGATAGTGAAAGGTGTCCCTGCCCATGGGAGGGGGTTGGAATGAGGTGGTCTTTAAGGCCCCTTCCAACCCAAACCATTTCAGGATTCTGTGATTTGCTTTTATACTGGATCTCGCTGTCTTTAGCAATCTATAAATGCACACAGGAATAGAGAGCTGATACCATACAGGTACCAGAGCACAACACCACCAGGTTACACGTTGCCATGGCTATGGAAGCAACTCCTGCAGCCGAGGGAGTGGCATTACCTTCACGTACAACGAGCTCTGCTTTGCACAAAACCTCCCCGCCTGCATTTTTGGCAACACAGGTATAAACACCACCATCTTCCAAGGCAGCATCATCCACTGCTAAGAAATACGTTGTCCCTTCCTTCCCCTGGTGGACTCTGTCACTGTCTGTCAGCAACGAAGTGCCCTGAAAGAAGGAAATGACATTTTAGCACTGGGAAAAACCAAGATGGAAACAGATGTTTCCGCTCTTCAAGGGACAGAGCTACAACACAGACTGCTGAGGTCAGCAAATCTCCCCAGTAAAATGCTGGCTGAAGAATCCTCCATGTCCTAGTGCTCCCATTTATAGGAATGCAGGCTTGGGAGGGATCACCAGTGCCATGTGGTTGATTGCCCAGCTCTCCCAGCACACCACTCCTGAGCAGGGAACACAAGGATCAGCTGCTTTGCTCCTGCCTGGTCTCCAGCTTGTGCTGGCACTTGTGGGGTTTGTAAGTCTGATGAGGAGCATCTGAGTGAGCTGGGGGGGCTCAGCCTGGAGAAAAGGAGGCTCAGGGGGGACCTCCTCACTCTCTACAATGCCCTGACAGGAGGGGGGAGCCAGGTGGGGGTCAGGCTCTGCTCCCAGGGAATGAGGGACAGGAGAAGAGGACATGGCATCAAGCTGTTCCAGGGGCAGGTTCAGGTTGGACATCAGGAGGAATTTCTCCACAGAAAGGGTGATTAAGCACTGGAACAGACTACCCAGGGAAGTAGTGGAGTCCCCATCCCTGGAGGTGTCCAAGAAAGGACTGGATGTGGCACTCACTGCTCTGGTTTAGTTGACATGGTGGTGTTTGGTCAAAGGTTGGAATCGATGGCCCTGGAGGTCTTTTCCAACCTTAAAGATTCTGTGATTCTATATATTCCTAAATGCTATGAAGAAAGGGACAGGAGGGAGCGTGTGTGACACAGAGGGTAGATTGTGACCATTTGTAAAAGGTCCCTATAGCAGTAAAATGCAACATAAATATATATATAATACGATATATACATATATGTATATAATAAAATATAGGTGGAGTGAACCCTATTCCCACACATAAAATGTCAGTCTCAGAGCTGTTCCTTTTTAAACTGGAGCAAATTTTAACTTAGAGTAAATGACTCCACAGCAGCACCAGCTCAGTGCTTGGTGGGAGCCAGAAAGTACCAGATATTAGAATTAATAGGGAAGGAATATAGAATAAGACACAAAGCATAATTTAATAAATCCATGGCTTGCCCATGGTTTGATACTGTTGCAGCAATGTCCTCTGTAACCCCTTCCAGATGAGGATTGACAGAGCAAGTTGGGGCTTCTTTTGGCAATATCACAAGATATGGCAGCAATATTCTAAGGAATGATAAATTATTTCTCTTTCCTTTCTATGGGATATTCATTGTCCTTGGTCACACTCACTTTAACAATTAGTTGCAGAAAAGATACATAGCCTGGAAGTCATGCTGACAATTGGAATAAACCACTCCTAATCCCATCCCCATCCCCAAACAACAGCACATATTTCAGTGACTCTCAGGCAGGAACCAGTTTCCTTTCCTGCTCATCTTGGTCCCCAAAACCATCTGGGTTGCCCTGTCTGAAAAAGGATCCCCAGTGACACTGGAGACAACACAGAGTGAGACACAGAGATGGTGGTTCCAGTGAGAGCAGCTGGTTCCACAAACCCTACAGACACGATCCACAATCAGTGTAAGATGTGTGGGATGAAAGAGCAGAAGACATTCCCTGTGGAAATACAGCACTAGAGTCCTTTCTGTGGTCCTCACTGTCAGCCAAAATCTGCACTCACCTTAAACCACAGCACGGTGGGTGGAGGGGTTCCCTCGATGACTGCCTGAAATTTGGCACGTTCCCCAGAGTTCACCTGCACATCCTCTATTGTCACTTGCATGTAGGGAGGACCTGGTGGGACACAAGGGTTTGCTCCATGCACAATGCCATAACTTCGTCCCCAGTGTGCTGATGTAGGTGGAGTTACTCAAATGGTGTTTATAGGATGGGCCATTTAGGGTACAACAGCTTAGTGTCAAATCAAGAGGTACCACAGCAATATATTTGGGTTTCTTTATACTGGCATTACTTTTAGGCTTCTTATCTTCAGGGTTACCTATTATTTTTTGTTTAATCGACAGTTACCCCTTGAAAAAATGGAATTGTTAAAAAAAGCAGTCATGGGGAGTTGATACCAAAAGAGAAGACAGTGGCAATTGTGGAATGTGGGAGAGGGAAACAGGGTGTGTTCTTACTTGCTGGGGTCTTCTCCTCGGTCTTATACACACGAGTTCTTTCCGTGGTCTCAATATAAACTTCACTGTGCACATCCCAGACCACGTCTCCTTCTCTCCTGTACCAGCCTCCTGCCCCTGCCTCTGGTGAGGTTCTGCCATGAAGCCCAAGAGAAAAGGTCAAGATATTGTCACATACAGTGACAAGAGGTGCAGGATTTCCCCTGCCATGGACCTGTTTAACCAGCAGACAAAGAGTTATTTACTTAAAATTAACATGAGAAGAATTTTGGTTTGGGGGAACGAATTTCTCTCCAATCTTTTCTACCCTTCTTTGACAAAGCACGTGCCACCAGGATTCTAAAATTTATGGCAAACCTACAAGAATCTGTTCAAGTCATCACCTGGTTCCTCCACAATAGAGAACTTGATTTTCTTGCAGCAGAGTCTGCCCCACTTAGAAATCCCTATGTGTTATATCAATCTATTGGGATGGCATTTACCTGTCGATGGGAACGGTGCGTTCCCGAGCGCTTCCGTCTCCAGCAGCTGTGTCTTCCTGGGAAGGACCAGGGCTGGGCTTTGGCACACTTGGTTCTTCAGCTGAAACCTGACTCTGTGCTTTGTCTGGCAGCAGAAACAGGGCAAGTTAAACACGTCACCTACGACAGCACACCTGAAACCCAGAGCAGGCCTCTGGGGCCTTCTCCAGTCTGCCTGGAGTTAGAACCGAGTCCAGCTGAGTGCAGCCACTGAAGCTCAGAGGAGATTTTGACACTTTTGCAAAGACCACATGAAGCAAAGGGGTTGAACATCAGAGAGACTGAATGGTGGCACGTTTCTGACTGGGAAATACTAACTTTTCTGTAAGGAAGCACACACAGACAGAGATGGGAAAGGCAGTCTGTAGGGACAGGACAACTGGAAGGATACTGTGGGTTCATCCATCCTTTATAGGAGATAATTTATCTGTGTTGGAGTTCCAGCTCATGGCTGTGATGAAATCATAGAATCACAGAACTGTTTAGGTTGGAAAAGACCTTTTAGGTCACTGAGTTCAACCATTAACCCAGCACTGCCAAGGCCAGCACTAAACAATGCCCCCAGGTGCCACATCTACACATCTTCTAAATATATCCAGGGAAACCCAACATTAGCTTTGTACATGTGAATATTTCAATTAAACCTTGTTAGGAGAACAGCTCTTGACTCACTGCTGTGATCACAAACAGCATCAGTGACATGAATGTAATGACATGTCAATGTAAAAGCGGTGGTCAAAGCAGGTCCTGGGTGGGGATATGATTAATCTGGAGAAAATATGGAGGCACATTCTTACAAGAGAACCAGGTGATATTTTAACATCAGCATTGCTGCACCTCCACTGGGTTCTTGGAAAATGTCTTCATAGAGCTCTAAGTTACACCAGAACAAGGTTTGGCATCTGGGGCTTATAGGAACAAGGAAACAAAAATTTGGTGCAGCTTGATGGCAGTTCAGGTATTTTTCAACTTTTTTAGTTAATTATTTTATGAGACATATCCTTAAAGCCTGATTTGATCTTCCATTCCAAAAGTACACGAGTGTCTTCTGATATTGGAATTACACCATAGGATAAAGTGCATCGTCTCCTTTTCCATTTTTGGAGAAAAAGTTAAATCAAGAGGGGTCTTCCCTCCAGCAGGAAGGGCCTTTTTGGGGAGCATTTAATGGATGTTTGGTGCTGAATGGTTTTGGAAAAAAGCAGCAGAAAACACAGAAATCACAGAAAACAGCTTTATGGGGATGGAAAAAGTGGTTATTCAAGACATTGCTGACAGGTTAGTGGGATTGTGCTTTCTTATCACAATTGAAATATTTGCCTTCTTTTTAGTCAAAGCATGTGATCATAGGGACAGTTGTCAAGTTTTCATCTGATTAAAATAACTCCCCATAAAATATTTAATTTTGCTCAATGAAAGACCTGCAAAACCATCTCATTCACTATTGTATTTCCTCTGTAGTTATGACTAAGGAAATAATCTACTAGTTGACGTTTTACTTCAGATTTTTGAGGCATCCTGCTTCACCAGGGTATTATTGCCAAGGATGATTTCCTACTAGAAAGAAAAAAAAAAAAAGGTTTTAAAGCCCTGTCATTTTTTATGCTGTTATTTTGGGTCTGATTCCTGACCAGCTTTTATCCTTGTTCAGTTTTAAACAAGAATATCTTATTTTTTAAACAGTATTTGGATCTGAGGCTGAGGGTTACTTGACAGAACAGTTATTCTGGCTTGACACAGAGACAGCTGAGACAAGTTGTTATGGCAGAAGCTGAAGGAAGAGTGGAAGGGTTGTCCCTCATTTGGGATTTTTTGAAAACAATGGAAAAACAAAAGACAATATCTTGGCAAGACACAGTCACACACATCACTGGGTTTAGTCACACGGGAGCTGCTAAGAAGTCTGTCAAGGCTCCAGGGTCAGTGAAATTCAGCTGAACTTGATGCACTGAACATCCTGTAAAACTTCTGACAGAGGATCCAGGGGTGTTAAACACATTTCCAGCTTGTTTATGGCAAAAACTAAAGCAACTGCCCTCACCCACCCCACCAAACCAAACCCCAAATAACTTCTATAAATGTAAAGGAGGGATCTCATGTTCCCATTCCCTCCATCTTGGGCAGGTGATGAATCAAACTCTGCTTCAGACATGGTTTTCAAACATCTCCTGTTTCCTGAAAGATCTGCCCCATTCTTATATCCAACCTAACCCCAACCCACACGCCCACTTTTCTTGGGGTCTGAATGTCCTCTCTTAATCTTCGTCTGCTCAAAACACATTGAAACAGAAAAATGAGGTAAAAACTATCTTTGCTGGCATGTTCAGTGTTTCTCTCTCTCTTGACTCCCACGGGACATCTCCCAGATCCATGCCCAACCTACCATGGCCTCCAGGAGCCTGGGTTTGGGTGCTGACTTCATGAACCAGCACAGGGGGCCCAGCTGATGTTTCTGAGAGGTCTGGAGGAACAGACCCAGGAAGGCCAAGGCCACCTTCTCCTCTCATGCCCAGGGGAAGAGTCACCAGCATCGACGCCGAGTCCATGAGTGTCCTCAGGGCTGTCTTGATCTCCTTGTCAGCGCGTTGGAGCGAGGCCTGGACAGAAGTCTCCATCCTTGGCTGTAGGGGAGTCATTCCTACAGGCAAGAACAACAGCTTTTCTCTCTCAAGGGCAAAAAGAAAAATAGCAGCACCGCCCAACCCATGGGAATCTTTGCAATTGTGTCGTTTGACTCTCCTAGAGCAGACAGCTGATGTGGAAATGCTTATTCCAGCAAGAGGGAATGTGGCTGAGACTTGGAATAAGAAGGTTGGCACAACGTGCTTTGGAAAGAGGTGTTCCCCCAGGCTGAGGACACTGTGCCACACTGTGTGCACATGTGGGGTCTCCCCAGGCAGTGGAACAAAGGATTCATCTCCCGGCTCAACCCTACGTTGCCTGGTCAAAAATACCTCTATTAATCATAGAATATCCTGAGCTGGAAGGGACCCACAAGGATCATCAAAGTCTAACTCCTGGCCCTGGACAGGACAATCCCAACAATCCCACCCTGTCACTGGCAGCGTTTTCCAAACACTCCCTTAGCTCTGTCAGCCTTGGGGCCGTGCCCACTGCCCTGGGGAGCCTGGTCAGTGCCAACCACCCTCTGGGGGAGCAACTAATCACTGGTTAAGACCAATGACCTGAACTCATTGCACTGATACAGATCCTACGTGCCAGGAGGATGTTGTCCTCACAGGGAAGAAGGAGGGAAAAGGCACCAGTGTCATCATTGGCTCTGGAGAAGGGCAGGAGAAAGAAGGGAAGGTTTTTCTGAGGCACAAAAGCCGTTCTTTGCTCCTGGGTGACGTGTTTGTCCTACTTTACCATTTCTGGATATTTTTGCTGGGCTTTGCTGCAGGAGGTACCTGAGACCTTTAAGTCTGTTCACAGCTATGCCTTTGCAAGATACCCCAGAAGCGAAGTCGTCTGGTCTGTACAGTCATGTCCAGGAGTGGTGCAGAGGAGAGCATCATACAGAGGAAGAGCTAACTCCTGCCTCAAGAAACTCACTGTCTTGAAGGCAGAGAGAAGACAGAAGCTTTAAACACCGAAAAATGGACTTTCAAAGCATAAGTTTTTGCAGAATGGCCACCCAGGAGACAAATACCATGGTTTCACCCCCACCCAGTGATGGTAGAAGCAGCTACTCTAGAATGGGATTATAGGAGCTCAGGAGTTCATCTCATCAATTTACTGCCCAATAAACCTTCCACAGATCTTGAAGAGGTACAAAAAAGGGAGAGATGATGTTTAGGGAAGCCCTCAAGTAACCATCAAGGCAGGCAAAACACATATCAGATAAAGAGAAATCGTCATGTTCATGATGTGATTGCTCACTAAGCAAGAGAGAAAACTCAAACCATTGCATGGTTCAAGAAAAAATAAGAGCACTTGGAACAAAGATCTCTGACCTGTTTAATGTCATTGACATGTGAGCACATCCTGTAGCTGTTTAGATTCTGCTCCTTTCCCACCCTTAAGGAAGTAGATTCTCATGATAGGTCAAGTTTGGATCAGCTCCCTTTGAAGACACATCGCTTTTTTTTTGTTTTCAATGGTCATAGTCGTTATGAAATATTTATTTTCCTAATTTTTTGATGGGAAAAGCAAGTTTTGCTCACTCGGTGCCCCAGACTGACCCTCAGTGTTCGTCAGCACTGGGATGGGTGGAATATTTTAAGTATTTTCCTAGAGAAATATTTCGATTCCCTGGTGTTCCTGTTGTGATTGCTGCCAACTGGTGCTGACCTGTGAGCTGGGCAGCTGCCAACAAGGAATCTCTTTGGAAAGGTATGAAACACTCAGGATCTCTCAGTGAGGAAATACAGATAGAGATATAGAGGTTATATATAATCACAGGTCTCCTCCATACTGCTAAAACCACCACTTTCACAGCTGTTTAGGGATGTTACAGCACCTTCTTCCTTCTTTAGGACACTGATTCAAGCTGCTGACCTGAGGAACTTCAGTATCCACCAAGGTACATGGAACCAACACCACAGTGATGACACACCCGTGATGGACAAAAATTCCCAGTTCTAAAATCCCACCCTTGAACCTTTCCACCCCACATCTCCTTCAGCCCACAGCCAGGGAATTGTGTCCAAGACTGACAAGCATTTTGAAGTTCCAGTTCAGTCTTAGAGAAGGACCCAAGAGGATGAACATCGTTCAAGATTATTGACTCATAGGCCTGAGCTGGAAATATCCCTAAGAACAGATCCTTCCACTTCAACAGTTCTGAAACTTTCTGTAAAAAAGCAGCCAGAGCCCAACTGAATTATTGTTCTTGGGCCATGATTCAGCTCCTGCTGAAGTCAGGGGGAGAAGAGGATGAGCTGATGGAATATCAAATGCCATAACAAAGAACACAGAAACCCAAGGAGTTCAGTGACAGCTGATGCAAGACATTTATTGATATAAACTCAGCATTTAACAGCGTATCTTGCACTGGATTTTTTTTTTTGGTGTGTGTGTTGTTTTTTTTTCTTTTTGTACCTCAAGCAAACTGAAGTTTCCACTTCATTAATACCCATTTACCTGCAGGAATTTTAGTAAAACATCCACTGTATTAAAATCTTTCATACAGCTGTATGTTTTCATCTACAAGAAATAAATCCCTACACATCTCATTAGTTATCTACAGAGTTTAATCACTTACAAGCATAATTTTTAACCTCTAGGAAAATATTTTGAAGGCATATGTAATGAACTTTTCATAAATCTTTCACTTTTTGAACAGAGCCCTGCATAGGATTTTAAAAATTCCAGAATTAAAAATCAATTTTAAAAATTGATTCTCTGTTGCTTAAATTTCAAAAGAAAATGTAAACAGATGTTAATTGCTTTGAGCTAATGAATCAAAGCATAATTATTTCTTCTATGACCATTTGAACTGCAGCCTTAGAGTGTCTTTAGAAAAACCTGAGCATCAACCACAACAGGAGGAAACCTCCACATTCCTTTACACATCTTCATTAACTTTTGAATGAATATCATATTTTAAAAGCTTATCACAGGGCAAATTCTTTTCTCAGCAGTATCTTTGTAAATCTGAATGAAACCCACTTCCTTCAGTGGAATTTTTCTAGATTGATACTGGAATAACTGAGATCAGAATCAGGCCCAATATAAAAGAAATATTTCCAGTTTTGAAAGTATTTCCCCATTGTGTGTCTGTTACTTTCCAATGTACAGTGCAATATATGAAAAAAGCACTAATATATATATCCATTGTATTGCTGATTATAAAACAAACAGTATAAACCAAGGAGATGTTATAAAAAAACGGGAGAGTACCATAAAGGAAGCTTGATTTCCTTCACCACACATAACCCCTGGAAAAGCATCCTATATCATGAAGGTAGTGCACGTTATATTCCACACAACATCCTGTCTGGATGCAGAGAGTGAAAGGCTGTGAAATCACTGTGTTCATTTTAGTCAGCACATGATCAAGGTGCAGCCACGGAAGGGAAAAAAAATAACGTGTTCTTTTCTGCAAGCACCTCTTGTGAATTCAGTCCCTGTCAGCTGGACTATTTCACCAAGACTCCAGAACAAGCTCCTCAATATTACCTGGCCAGGAAACACTGAGACAATACCACACACACATTCCCAAGGCAGAAACTCGCTCCATCCTCCCTCCTCAGGCTGCTCGGAAATCCGGCAGTGCCCGAGGATTTCTGGTTTCCCTACACCTCCAAAGGGAAAACATTTCCTGTTGCAACACTTGCAGAGAGCTCAGCTAGAACAAAGTGTGGGGATTTTTTACCCTACCCCTCTGTCAGCCACAGGTCCTGCTGAGATCAATGACAAACTCCATCTGACTTCAACTGGCACCAAGGTTGGGCCTGTGAGCTCGTTTCTTTCCAGGGCTGAGCAGCTTGTTGAAGGTCTGTGCAACATCCCTTTTGGGGGAAGCCAACAGGAATGGGCTCAGTGCATCTCAGCCTTCCCCTCCACCTGCATTCCCACTGCAGAGCTCCAGAGGAACTCCACAGAAAGCAATCCCTCTACAAGACATCCCAGCGTTCCGGGTTACAGTAACATGATGCAACTCCAACTGGCAGCTCAATACATTTTGAACAGGTCTATTTTTCAACCAAACATTTATGGTAAAGCTCTCTTTTCTCCTTCTCTCTTTTTTTTTTTTTTTATTTTTTAAATATATTTTTGTGCTCCTGCTACTTTGCAGTAGCTCAGTGGTAAATTCCTCTCACCACGTATAGGATACATCATCCATCCATCTGTTAGCAGGAATGTTTCACCACTGGCATGTGCAGGAGACCAAATACTAGTCCAGTAATATTTATTGGCAAAGACCACATTTATGGTTCATTTAAGACCACATTTGTGATTCTCTACACGTTGTTAGTGTTTGATTGCAGATGCAGAAATCATTTTGTGCAGCACTTTAACCTTTAAGTGCACATAAAGTAAATTATATTTTAAAATATATGGTATATAAATGCTATATAAATCCACTTCACTAGAATGCAGAATAATGAAACCTACATTATTAGACAACTAGGAAGTGGATTTGGAAATATCAGTCATTTAAAAAAAATAGTCTTTTTCACTTAAAGCAGAAAAACAAAACTCGTTTCCTCATGACAGTGGGATTTTCACCACTGACTTTAGTACAACTGGGATGTCAACCAAAAGGCCTGAGCAGCCCTTTGCATCCCTAATAAATGTAATATTTACTATATATTTAATTCCGTGACAGGAGTTTAGACTAACGTAACCAGACTGTGTGTGTTGAAAGGTTTATGAAGAAATTTTGGTAGAGCTAAGTGGTGTCAAAAGTGTAGAGCAGAGTCAAAGCAATGTGAAGCTTCATGACCTTTGGGCCCACACAGTGACAGGAGACACTTTAGCTGGAAAAAATCCTCCTATCCTGGGCTGCTGAAAGATGCTGAAAAGCTTGTTTTTCACCTTCTTGCCACACCATGAATTGGCGCATGGAACAATTTTTAAGTTCATGGACAAAAACGCACTTTTCCACTCGTACTTCTGTCATAGGTAGAAGAATCAGGCTTTTCCTAAACCCACCATCACTGCTCCACTATGGAATGATATATGTTCACCTCGGTCAAAGCCTTTAAAGCTACAAACTGTTCTGACAGACTGTTCCCTTTAAGACTGGAAAAGCTCGCCATATGGTACTTAAACGTATTTTCCTCCAAGGTATTCCCTTGTAATCCTTGCCACCTATCCCCCTCGCCTACGACGACTTCGATTATTTATTTTTTTTTTTAATTGTTTTTTTCATACAAAAAGCGGCTTTCTCTTTTTTTTTGCGTTAAAAATCATGCTCGCGTCCGGCTCAGCTCTGGGACAGGTCTTCTGCGCTGATGTGCAAGGTGACGGGCTCGCCCACGGTCCCGTAGCTGAGGGTTCTGGTGGAAACTTCAGTTTTAAAGCTCGACTGGCCGCTGTCCGCCGAGCGCTGGACTTCGGTGCAGAAGGAGGGTTTCACCGTGAAGGAAGGGCCCGGAGGAGCCGCCGCCGCCGGGCGGGAATCGCTCACACGGAAGGAGATGTTGGAGGGGGTCACCCGGGACGCCGACACGAACACGGCCCCGGGGACGTGCTCCTCGTACTGGCTGAAGAACCTCTGCCTGGGCTCGGGCACCACGGGCCTGCCCAGGTTCAGCAGCACCGGCTTCCCGATGGTCGGCTCGTTGATCTCCGTCTGGAGCACCGAGATCTCGCAGGGCCGCTCCGCCGCAGGCGCCTGGTCGTCGCACCTGTAGGTCTCGCCCTCCCGGGGGACATAATCCTCGAGGTCCTCCAGAGTTAGGATTTTGCCGTTGTGGGTTAAGATCTTGCAGTCCCGGGTGCTGATGTCGTCCGCCCGCGGCTCCTCGGGCTCGTCGACTATGACGACGGTGTCGTCCTCGTTGTCCTCTTGCATCACTTCAGCAACCCCCTCATCCACAGGCCAGGACACATCCGGCTCATCCACCTCCTCCTTAACCTCTGGACTCTCCAGGGAGAACACGAGTTCGTGCTGGTCTCCAGCAGCTGCCTCAAAACTTAAGACCAAAGGCTCCCCCACGCAGGCGAGCAGGGGGCAGGCGGCGTCTGACCCACAGTCAGCACTTGCTTCCTGCGGGAAGCTCTTTCCTTCGGTTCCACAATCCATGAATGAATCATTTCCTAGTTGCTCGGGCCCACAGGGGGAGTTTCTGTCTTCATTGCTGACCTGAGGCCCTTCCTGCTCGGTTGTGTACACCAGGGGCTGGATGTCACTTTCAGAGAGCCCCTCACTGGGCAGAGATTTTGACTGTTCCACCAACTTATTGTTGGAGTTGTTTGTGTTTGGATCATCTTCTGGGGAACGCCTCGGCCTTGAGCTGGGAAAGGTGAATGTCAACACCCCTGACTCATCTTTTTCTTGTTTCACTGGGGAAGAGCCTCTTTTCCTTGTGGGTTTTGGCGATTTTTTCACCTTGAATTCAATTATTTCTTCCACTTCGACCCACTTGGGCTTCTTCTCCTCCGCCTTGCTCTCTACGACCTCTCTCGCCGCTGCTCCTTGCCTGTCCTCTGGTTCTGTGACGTAAAGCCTGGGCACAGCAGACTTGGGTGCTGCCTCCTGGTCGTGCCTGTGGACGGGCTGCCTGATCTTGGAGACAAAAACCGGCTCCGGAGTCGGCTCTGCCCTCGGGGAGCGGGAAGGAGAATGACCCGAGGGAGAACGTGCAGGAGAAACCCTTCCCCTTTGTCTTGGGCTCTTCACCACAGTGGTTATGGTTTCCTCTCTGATGACAGAAAGGTTTGGAATGGAGTTGGCGGGAAGATGAGACTTTTTTGGGAGCCACACTCCATCAGCACATGCCGTGGTCGCTCGGGGCACTGCAGTGGGGTTAGTTTTGGGAGCATTCCAGCCTTTGGTGAAGCAGGTCATGTTGGGAGGGGGATACACACAACTCACACACCCACATGCCCATCTCCACCTCCTTTCTGATCCAGGGAAAACCTCAGTGCCTTTTCCCCAGGTGAACCCCAGCCCCATTAACCCCTTGAGTGCACGAACACACAACGAGCAAGTCCAGCTGAGAATGTTCTTCCTGTGCTTGTGTTGGCCATCTACTGTTCTACTTTGGACCCACAGAGCAGTTTCACCCCAAATTTTAAATACTTTAACCTTTTCCTGAGTATCCTTGGCTAAAATCCTGGATTTATCCACCTCAATGGCTAAATGCCCTTTATTACAGTAGGGTCAGCAGCTTTCTCTTTTTTAATAAATGTAACATGTCTCTATTTTGTTTATCAAAGCTCTTTTGAGGCCAGAGATCTGCATTTCCACGTGCAGAACAGTTGCATTAAAAGGGAATTAACCCTTAACATGTGCAGACGACCAGGAAAAGAAAGTTAGAACATTTCCTGCACGAGTCATCTGTGCCAAAACAAATTTATTTTTACCCTTCATAGAATTATTATTGCAGACACAGCCTAATCCTACTAACTCCAATTGACACAGGAACACCAACCAATATGGGATGCATGATTATGATTTCTCAGCATATTTCTGCTGGCCTTACTTTAGATTTTTTGACATATCCAGAGCAGGTGGGACTTCAGGGATGGTGTAGAGGCCTCATCCCTGTAAAACATCCAAGGTCAGGCTGGACAGGGCTCTGAGTAACCTGATCTAGTTGAAAATGTCCCTGTTCAACGTGGGGCTTTGGACTAGATCAGCTTTAAAGCTCTCTTCTACCCCAGTATCTAAACCCAGACTTAAATGCTTTTAATGTATATATTTAATGTGCAGTTTTTCCTGCAGGTTTTTCTGTGGAGTTTCTTACGTGGCAAAACTTGCAGGTAAGGGCAGCGTTAGCTTTGCAAGCACAAGGAAGGTAATGCTCTGCTGCTGGTTCTGTGGAAATCACAGGAAAAGCTCATTTTGCCTCTGTGTGGAGATTCTGTCCTTCCCTCCAAGGAATGGGATTAAAAAAATAGAATTAACTTGAAGGTAAAAACAATGGCCTGAACTGAGTTTACGAATCCAGGCTGGTATTGCCTTCTCCTACGGAGAACAGATTTCTTTCCACCATCAACCTTTCCCTTTGAGGATGTGGTGAGGTCCAGAACTGGATCAGCTACAGTGAGATTTATTTCCTTCCAGAACGTTCTCTCTTCCCCTGCCTCATTTCCACTGCTTTACTCATTCCCCCAAGTTTTTTTGTAGACCTCGAAGGTCTGTGCAGAGCCTTCAGAATGGCCACGGGGCCTTTATGAATTACACAAAACCAAATCATTTTAGATAAAGATGAAAATGAATCCTGGTGTGCTTGCTCCACACTTTGCTCTACGTTGCAAGGTTCAGAAGCTTTTTTTTTGGGGTGTGTCTGGGATTTGCATACACAGGCATTGTTCAATCCCATCTCTCAATTATCTCTTATTTTCTGCCAATAGTTTCAAAGTTCCTCAGCTCCCTGCACATTAAGGAGAGCTGGAACATGCCCTTAGAGAGTTGCTCCCAAATTTTACCCCGTCAGTGTCCCAATTCCAGCTGAGTCAACTCTTACAAAAGTTCATGACCTCGAGAGGAGGGGAATTGTTCTGAGATCCTGCTCGTAAATTTACCAACCTCTTTTGAGGCTGCAGCCTTTCATTTTGAGATCCCATCTTCTTATAAGCCCCTGATCCCAAATGGACCAAGCAACTGGATCTTGAGAAATAGTCACCACAGAAAATAATAACAAAAATAAAAGATAAGCAGCTCTTCTGGCAACTTGGGGAGCATATTCTGCTCACCAACTAAAGTAAAATAAGTCAACTTAAGCACCATGTCCAAGTCAAGGACTGATGTTAGCAATAGTACCACTTTGGAGGTAATCCATTTTCCCAAAATATCCATTCTATAGTTATTTACTGCCATCAGGACATGATTTGAATAGTTTTGAGGAGCTCTGAAGGCCTATCACACAAGGACAGCGTTGCCCTTCCCGCACATGAAGTAATTTTATAATGTATTCCTTTTTTATCATGTACTTCTTTTTTATAATGTACTTCTTTTTTATAATGTATTTTGTTATAATATACTTCTTTTTTATAATGTATTTCTTCATGATACTTAGAGAGAAGAAGACAAATTGGGATTTTAATGAGCTTCTGGCCTACATATGACTGAGAAAATACTTCTTTTTGCTGCAATTTATGTATATTATAGGTATCCAATACAAACCAGCCTCCAAGTATCCAAAAAGACCAAACTCAAATTAGAAATAGAAGGGGATAAAAATATTCATCTTCCTTCTGCTTCATCATAAAAGGCTTTCCTGAGAAATTTAAAATAGAAAGCCAGAAGAAACCACTGTGAGTTGTGAGATATTTGTTAAATTTATAGATATTTGCAGGTAGACAGTTCTCAAAGCTGGTTTGTTTTCAACACTGAATATTTTTCACGTGTAATATCCTCAAATACCTGCCCCAGGCTGTGTCTGAACCAGTGCTGCTATTTTTTAAAAGGGATTTAAAGCATTTTTTTTTTCAAAGGTGATCACTTTACATAGCTCAGAACTCTGTGGGATCCAGTGGGATGGGAATGAACACACTTGCATGGCCAATGAACACAAGCCTGTTATTGGATCATGCAGAGGCAGCAAAGCAAAACACAAATGTTACAAAAAAAAATTAAATAAAAAAAAATAAAAAATCAGCACTTACATGATGATGGTTTTCTTGGGCACTTTAGTCTCTTGTTCAGTGACTACAAAGAAAACAGTATGAACAGCATGGGGTTAAAGAAAGGCAAAAGCTGAAATGATTAAATTATCTTTGCTCAGTTAATCAAAATAAACCAGAGTGAAAACCAACCAACTGTACCATCCCATCCATGCTTTCTGTGGTTATTTCCAGCATCATCCTTAGTGTTTCTCACCAAGAATGAGAATCCAGAATGTTCTCTGAGCAGTGAATGATTTAGCTTTGAAATTAAATATTTAATTTAGAGAGAGATGGCAAAAAATCTGTTTATTCTACCATTTTGGTTTGGCAGGTCAGAGCTAGAAAACAAGGTCCTTATTTAATATTTTTATCCTATAAATAAGGAAGTGATGGTGTCAGAAACCTGAAAATGCCTCGGCCTGGAAAATCCTGGAGAGCTGAAATTCTTTCAACTGTGATTTCACTTCCTAGAAAAAGAGTTTCCCCAAACATTGAATTTTTGCCAAGCTTTTGTGGACTTGATGTAAAACCCAAGCTGATAACAATGACAACTAAAATCATCATCATCATCAGTACAGAAAATCAGTATTAAAAAAACCCCAAATCCTAGGAAACCCAGGAGAGCCCTGTTATCCATCTGTGTCTGCTCCTTTTTTGTCTCTTTTTTGCTCTAATTCGCAATTTTTCCTGACCCTTCTCCCACAACAAGCTGGAAGCTGTTGATGCATATCAAGATCAAAAGTAATGACTGAAGGATTCTGCAAATATTTTTTAAAGCTGGCATTTTTATAAAGCAGAAAGATACCATTTGAAGAGCTAATTGAGATTTTCAGCAGCTTTCCCATCCTATCTGCTGGAATAAAATAAAGGCACTGTTTGAACCAGGCTGTTTTGAACACACTCTGAACTGCTGAACCTGTTTGAGGTCTAGAAAAAACCCACCAGCAAGCCCCACTTTTTATTTAATAAACTGGTAAAAATTCTAAAAAACCCCATAATTTAGTTCTCAAAGTAATTTGTCCAGCAATGGGTTTTCATTTTATATTGGTTTTCCATTTTATAATCAATAAGCTCTGGTAATTCTCACTTGGAGCAATTTAAGTGAACTGCCACTTAAAAATATGTCTATAAAATCACACCCCCTTCTTGCCCAGGGAATTTGGAGTGTCTGTATTATTTGCTAAATAACTGGTGATTAGTGCTGATGTTTTCAGTGGTGCCCCAAACCTGCCCTGGTTGAAAATTAAAAATACATTTTCAATATTAGATGGAATACTTTAACCTAATTTTCCTTCTGCTTCACTTCCAAGGGCTCTTTCCTGCCTCAGGTGAAAGCACAAATCCCATCATAATGAAAAAGAATTTCGTGCAGATGTTGATGTTCATGTCTGACCTAGAGCTCATGTTTTCTTTGCAGAGCTTTGTCTCATTTATGCCTGTAAAACTCTGGAATGATTTCCTCTAGAATGGAAGGAATTGCTGCAGAGTTGGGTGGGTTTAAATAAAATCTGTTTGGGAATTTTGACTTTACGCTTTCTCGGTAAGCCAAGGGCAAAATTGTTTTCAAGTGTTTACCCCTGAACACAACTGCAATATGACCATTTACCTATCCTTAATTCATATTTATTTTGTATAATTCAAACCCCTTTTTTAAATGGTGTAACGATAATTATACACTGATGGCAGATGAACTGAGCGCTCAAAAAACTCGCTGCACCCAGGTTTGAGATTTTCACTGAATTTTCAAATAATATTGTCAAATTTTTACACAACTTTTAGAAAATCTCATCAAATAATATCACGAAATTAACCCATAAGTGGTATCTCAGTAAAGACTCTTAAAGAGTGAAGAGTTCTGATGTAAATAAGTGTTAATTAATTTGATTATACACCTGAAAATAGGTGGTTTGTACAATTATATTAACAGCAACTGTGTTGAGGTGAGAATTAAATAATACAAATTAAATAATTGAATAAATCTAATGAAATCTCAAAATGTCTGTGAGAAAAAGTCTCTTTAATGTTTATTAATGCCCGCTCCTGCAGGCCTCCCAAATTACCCTGAGCACGATATTTTTATATGTAACAGGTGTCAAAGGGCTTCAATATTCAAAAGTTCAGCAGGCCTGGGATGAGAAAACTGAAAATAAAGTCAAATTTTTGATGTGTTATCCAAGGTGTGAGGGAGGATTGGAGCAATCCTATGTGAAGGATAGAACCACATGAAAGTAGGATGAGAGAATTTGGGTTTCTCTTTTGGTTTTAGGTTGTTTTTGTCATTTTGTTTTGTTTTGTTTTTTTTTTTCCCCCCGAGAGGAAAATATTCTGCATTCCATTTTAGCACCGGATTTATCATTTCAACTTTTCAAGAGCGTTTTAGGAAAAAAAAAACAACAGTTTTGCAAAGCAGGAGCCCCAGATAAGCAGGGTAAAAGCTGGAAGCATTAGGATCAGCCAGTGCTTCTACAGGACCAGACTCCTCCTCGGTTAATAGATTAAAACATTGACTTACAAGTGATGAAACATTGAGGATAAGTGAATTCTGAATGGATGAAAGGTGCTTTATGGCCTTTATTACAACTTTTAAGTCTGTTTTCTCCACTCACGGGAGCATAAACCTATTTTTCCTGACGTGAACCACGGGAGCACTGCTCCACTTTCACCCCTCTCTGCTACACTTTGGAGATTAATCAGCAGCAGGGGATGCACAAACCTGACATGAACTGCTAAAGCTAAACCTAAAATGAGCAATTCCCACAATCACAGGACCATTAATGTTGGAAAAGGCTCTTAAAATCATCGAGTCCAACTGCTCAGCCAGAACTGCCACCGTGTCCCCAGGTGCCACATCTACAGGTCTTCAAAATATTGGTGACTCAATTCATGGAGACAACAGTTTCCTAAATTGTGTGAATGAAATTCAAGTGTTTTGAGCCCTCTCTCTCTCTCAAAAAAAAAAAAAATAGCCAAAACCAACCCTAAACCAAAACAACCAAAAGGTTCCACTCCTGCAGCGATTGAATTTGCTCTGAGAACCACGTGGTCAGCCTAAAAATGTCACTAACCCGTGGTGACAACAGAATAAAAATAATGAGATAAATACCCTAATCATCACCCTAAACAGTGAACTTCCAGGTGGTCAGGGGAAAAAAATCCTATGCCCTATTTCTTCAGTAAAAGGGTGACAACAGGAGATCTACTGTTCCTGTGATTTAAAACAATCTTCCATGGGAGAGTTGTGGAATATTTAGCTTTTCCCTGCACGGTGGGTATTACTAAATAAGGCAACCAAACATGCCCAAAGCTCTGCATGAGATCTATGGCAAAACCATGGAGAAATTCCTGTTCCCTGGCTGTAACTGCACTGGGAATTTTTATTTATGGTTTTGCTTATCTCCATTTGTTCACCTGACTCCTCCCCTTGCTATTGGCTCGTTCCTGGACCTGCCCACTCGTAGGAAAATGCAACACCTTTCAAAAACTGGGCTTTTCTTTAAAAATGAACATTGGGGAGCCAGAGATGAGGGAATCACAACAGTGACATGTTAAAAAGGGACGCCAGAGCACAACAGCCCAGATCTGCCATGTGTAGGTTAAAGCAACAAGGTGCAAAGCAGACAACAAGCTTGAAGTCAAAGAGAAGGATCTTCTTCTGTTACACTTTTTTTTAAAGTGCTTAAAACACTCCCAATATGCACAGAAAGAGGAATTTTTTAAGCAGCTCTCCATTGACTTCAGTGCAGCGACCAGATGTGGCTGAAGGCGGGTCTCAGCTCACAAGGGGGGACCCCTTAGTCCAGTGGTTTCCATCCTTTTTTTGGATTTGGTCCTTCCAAAGGGCCTGCAAATTCCCACAGCGTGAATTTAAACGAGAATTTCGGTTGTGAGACCTGCAGTGTTGGGCTGTGGGTCGTCACCAGCTGCAGGTCAGGGCTCACAAACCACTGGACTAACGGTGTCCCAGAGTGTGACAGTGGGTTTGGCTCAGTACAGTACACAGTACACAAAGGCAGGAGGATACAAACTAAAATATTTGCCCTTAAAGCCCCTTGGGTGCCTCAGGAGACCCAGGCAATGGTCATTTCACAGAACCAAGGATAAATCAGGTAAAACTCAGACCCACAGCACAGGTGAGCGAGGGAGCAGACACGGTATCTCTGTCCTGTGGTGCCAGCAGTAATGTTGTCCTCTTGGTGAAGTTACAAGCAATCCCATTATTCACAAATATAGGGTAAGGATGGAAAGAGAAAGCCTTCATGAGATCCACCCGTCCTCCAGTTCTTTGCCAGATGAACCTGATTTTTCCACAGCACAGGCAGATCAAGGCTGGTTATTGACTCTCAAGAAAGCAACAAGTTCCCGCCTTGGTCAAATGCATCATGTCAAAATTCATCCCTGCTGGGATTCTGCTCACAACAATCCACTTGCTCCATGGATGAGCCTGTTTTCTCCACTGGCCTGAAGCAGTTCTCCCTCTGTTTCTCCCTGGAGGTGACTCAGGGATCTATTTCCTTCCCTATTACCAAATTCAAACAATTGCACATCGCAGAGAAAACCTATTTCATAACATTTCAGAAGCTTCCAGGCAAACTCCAATTATATTTCTTCAATCAAGTGCAAAATTCGTTTTGTTTGTGACTGCAGGAATAACAGCAGATGAGTAATTTGGGGCTGAATATACACATTTGCAACCCCAAGAGCTGAAAGTGCTCCTAACACTTTTTACAACCCTTGTTTTCCTTTATAACATCTTCTGCCTGAAGGGAACTTCATCAAGATACACCACCCTAACAGTGCTTTATGTTCCTCTGCATCCTGCATACCACTTATTTTTCTCTCTTTAGGGCACAGCAAAGACAAAACATTCAAGTACTTGAAGGTTTGTTCTGCTGAAAAACACAGTGTTTCTACACTAACACCATTCTCCCTGTAATGCTTTCTGATGGGACTCTGGGAAAGGAATAAAGGGAAAACAAGATTAAAATGAAGTCAAGCAAGTCCATAGATGAGGATACTAATCTTAATAGCTTATTGTGAGTGAATCCTCTTAATGCAATAACAAAACATTAGTGCCTCCAAGGGGCTGGTCTATAGGTCCATCCAGACCAGGACCCTGTCTCAGACAGGGCCAACAGCAGAGTATATAGAAAATGATGAACAAAATAGGAGTAGAGGACCACTTTCCCTGAATATTTTTGCAGATTCTCCAGCATTTTCTGCCCGGCAGCTTCTTGAATCAAAATGTCCTTAGTGGATATCGATAATACCAATTATCTCCTGTCAAACACTCACTTGAATTCCTGTTATTATCACAAGACAGTGTGGAATCACTGAAGATGAGGAAAGAAGGTTCTACAGCTGTTGGCAAACCTCTGGCTTTTGTTGACCATGTCTCCACCAACCACACCTGGGAAAGGTCTCTGGAACCAAGGTTTGCTGGCATGGAAAGGCCTGAGCCTGTCCTTGTCCTCTCTCTTACCCTCCAAATCAGCATCTATTACCTACTGAAGGTGGTCCCTTGGCTGTATTATCCCCTGAGCTATTCAAGAAAGGCAGCACTGGCTGCTCCACGCTCAGCCAGCCAAGGACACTTCCAAGGTGCACAAAGAACCAATTCCCTATGCCAGGAAAAGTCCCTTACACAGATGTACCCACAGATTGAAAGCAGGTTATGATGGGTCTGTAGCAAGCCTGTCTAACACTGTGTGTGGAAATCCCTTGGATGAGAAGGTAACTTTAGACAGAAATACCTAAAGGTGTCAAGAAAGAGATGTGTTGTTGGATGGGTGTAAAATCAATTCCTATGACCCTTCAATCCAGGGTAAACTTGTGGAAAAAAAAAGAAGAGACTCTATGACTATCCCAGAACACTCTTAAATCATGGATGAACCAATATTGCTCAGGATTTACTGCTGTCAGTTCTGCTTTCTCAGTCATTCCTGAAGTTCTTCAGTGGCATTTCAGATATAATCACAATATGCCTCCAGCTTTACTTGCTGGCCCCTGTAACTCACATTCTGCCAGGCTGACACACATTTTCAAGTATTCCAACAGAATATAGGACATTTTTCTTGCACTAGAGGTGTGACATACCCTTCATTTGCTCCTCCTTTCTCATATAATGCCTTGGCGAGCATTATATGAAGTTGATTTGCCAGGTTTGGAAATCAACAGATGGTGATGGGTCCAGAGCTGAGCTGCACTCTGCCCATGCACATCTGGGTAGACATACAGATACAGGAACACCAACAACCAACATGGATAAGATGGCAAATATATTCGACCCTCAGCGAGGTGGTTTTGGAGGAATTCAGGGACCTACTTACGGAGCTGGGCAAGGACCGTACCTTCGATGGTGATGGCTTGGTCTCCTCTCCTCTCCTGGGTCAGGGCTGCAGCACTGTGGTGGTAAAGCTCTGCTCCACTTTTTGCAGACCCTAATCTGTTCATCAGCTGGAGAGAATTGGGCAGTGCCCAGTGAAACACGGGGGGTTTGATGACAACAAAAGCTTCCTACGCTGCATTAAACAGCTCGATGCATTTAAACAATGACAGAAGTGGGTGAAGGTGTGACCCCAGTTCTAAGCTGGGGTTTTGAAGGGACACTTTGCTGCTCAGTGGAGTTCTTGATGATATTTTACCAAAAATGACCCCACACACAGACAAATCACAGCAAAGTGACATCAGCAAACTTAGTTATTTGCTTAGTTATTTGCAGTTTGCAGCCTGTGGCTCAGTCCTGGCTTAGCTCTGTCTCTACCAACAGGCACGGATTCTGCTCTGTGCCCTTGGGTGGTAAATAAAGAGGGTTTTGTTTGTTCATCATCCATTAATCTATGGGGTTTTGCTCATCCAAGGGGATACTGGACCTTGGGGTCTTAGTTAATGGCAAATGCAAAGCAGTCTGATTTTGCTAAAATTCTAATAGAAGTCTTTAAATTATGGCAAACATCCTAAACACTTCCATGAGCTGAACCATTTACCAAAGGGCAACTGACCCATTAATTTCCTAAACCAAGATCAATTATTTTTATTGCCCAGCCCTCAGAGCTTATTACTATTTTATTACAATAAATGTATAGACTATGACTAATTCTCAGAAAATATTTTGCATTTATTTTAATTTATTAGATACTTCCATGTATACTTGCTAAACAAACAGAAATTTGTTTGTGTGTTTCAATGGTTTATCCTTCTAATTAGATTTAATTTCTTGCTTTTATCTTTGGATGATTTCTTAGTAGCAGCATGAATGTGTCATAATCTAAAGACAGTCCGGGAACAAAACATCACATCAGAGTGTCCCTAAACTTTGTAAGAGTTAACTCTAGAGATCTGGATCTGAGTTTGAGCTACAGAACAAGCTCAGTTCATTACTACTTGAACCAGCAAGCTCCCAGATCAGGATATTCTGAAACTTTTGGATGTTCACAATCCGGATCAGTTCAGCCTGACTTTCTATATAATTTTTTTATATGCCAGGTGGCAACAGTTACTCTGCCTCTGATCTCATGCCATGGGTCTGCTCCAGTAAAATGAATTCTTCTACCTATATCATTGCACATGACAGGTATTTAAATCTCTCTGAACTCACCTCACATTCATAGTGTCCCATGTCTTCATTGGAAGGGTTCTTGACCACCAGGACCACGATGCCACTCCGTGGTTCATTGAAAGCCTGGTATTTACTTGTGTCCTTTATCAGCACCCCATCTTTGTACCATCTGCATGTGGAAAACACGGGGTATAAGCCAGGAAAAATACAAACAGTGTCAAGAGATGCCCATCTCATTGACCCACCTATCAACCAACTCAATAGTCAATTTTAAACATGTGTGACCCACTCACCTGCAACCAGCTTGAAAGGTTGGTTGCAGGTGAGTGGGTCACACGTGGATACTAAAATACACAAGATTCTTCTCAAGCAATCTCATCAGCCAATGCAGGAAAAGGGCTTTAAATGATGCAAAGATTTGCTGAGCTTTTTGTCTGAATACTGGTTGGTGATAAAATCAGTTCAGGTGTAAGGCAGGGAGGATAAAGGAATTATAAAATGTTAGATCTGATACAGCCAGGGATTATCTGTGGGTGTTTTTTTTTCAGATCCTAGCTACAATAAATGGCTGAGAACCTCAGGAATGTTGGGATTGGGAAGACCCAGGATTGGGATGGGTTAAAGGTGGAAGACACAGAGAAGAAAGGGTCATAACCTCGAAAGACTTTTCTGGCTATGCAAAGTGGGAAACCAGGATTTGTTCCAGTGTGACTTGTAGGACTGACCTGATTTGAGGCCTTGGTGCTCCTTCTACAGTACAGGTGAACTGGGCATCTTCACCCTCCACAAAATAAGCATTTCTGACCTTGTTCACAAACCTTGGTGGCACTGCAAAGCAAAGGTAAATCAAATAATAGCTGGAAATAGGACCAGGAAGGAAGGATGTGTCCCTGACCAAGTAATTCTCATGATGTCTGCACACAGGACACTAAAGACCACATTTTTTGCCCTAAGAACAGTTGACTACACTTGAACATAAAATAACTTTTTTAAAACATTATCCAGTGGGTGTTATACAGACCTTCATCATAGAAACACAGACAATCCCTGCCCTGGTCCTTCTGGACACAGTATTCCTTACACAAGTTTAAAGTATCACAGAGCAGACCCCTTTAAAACAATGCATTTGTGCAGGATTTTACCTTGAACAAGGATCTTTCCCAAGGTACTGGCATTTCCAGCAGGACTGGAAGCAAAGCACATGTATTGTCCTGTGTCAACACCTGTCAGGTTGTCCAAGATCAACGTGCAGGAACCGTCGGGATCTTCTATTATAATGTGATGGGGATCCACCTCCACTGGTTTTCCATCTGAAAGGCAAAGGCAAGTGATTTTTTAAAAATATCTTAATATGTTTTCTCCTTTGGATTTATCCAGCTTTTCCACTTGAGAGACTGAGACCTCTATTTGCTTTATTGCAGCTGATGTTGGTAGCTGGGGAATGAGCTCCTCATCTTTTTTGTCCAGCTCTCTGCAGAATATCCTCTGGGCAAAGCACTGTTGAGGGACCTCATACGTCACCAATCCTCACTGAACAGTGACATTTTTCCAGAGTATGTGCTGTGCAGCCACAGCTCTGGTTTGCCAGCCAAAGGAACACCTCCAAAGTGACCATAAACACGCTCACTAGACTCGGATATCTTGAGGGGATCAGCTCTTTGATTACCCACCAACCAACCATCAAACAATACAGACAGAGGAGGATCTTGCAGGAGGCATTTCATGGCTTCCTGCCCTTACCTTTGTACCAGCTGATGGATGGTTTGGGAGCTCCCACCACTTTACAGGCCAGCTTGACTGTCTCTCCCAGCTCAGCCGTGCAATCCGCCAGTTCTTCCTC
This sequence comes from Chiroxiphia lanceolata, assembly GCF_009829145.1. Lineage (NCBI taxonomy): Eukaryota > Metazoa > Chordata > Aves > Passeriformes > Pipridae > Chiroxiphia > Chiroxiphia lanceolata. Next base: position 153,568,171 of record NC_045637.1, read on the forward strand.
GAAGTCTGGAGGTACTGAAACATCAGGACAAGTCGTGTTAGTCTGGAGGAGGGCAGCCCTGCCCAAGAGTGGCTGCTGCTATGTAAGGTAAAAATAGATTTCCAAATCTGTGAGGTTCAGAATGGAAAGCTGAAGGGAAATTTTAGCAGCTCACAATTTCCCAGGTGAAGCGCTGTCCTTGCTTATCTGAGACTAAATTCAGTCCATCAAATGTCTGTTGTTGGCCATAAAGTTAGGCCATATTAAAAAAATAAAAAAAAGGTTTTGGTGCTGACCATGATTTTTAATGAGCACATCCGTTATTCAGACACCACTCAGATGTCACCATTAACATAATTCCTCAAATAAAATGAGGAATTTTATGAGGAATTTGGATATCCAAACTAGTATTCTGTTGGTATCCATACAATAAAATCTATGCTTTCTAGAATCAGAGAATCCTAGACTGGTTTGGGTTGGAAGGGATCTGAAAGATGATCTAGTTTCAACCTGCTGCCATGGGCAGGGACCTTCCACCAGACCAAGTTCCTCTAAGCCCTATCCAATTTGGCCTTGAACACTTCCAGGCATCCACATCTTCCCTGGGCAACTTGTTCCTTTGTTAAGGGACTTTATTTTAACCCATTATTACCATATGAAACAATGCAAAATTATTCTGATAGTCTTCCTCATTAAAACGCCTCACTAAAGGCACAAAAATTAAATGCCCAGGCTTGTTTTCAGGGTATATAGATTAAATACAATCCTCTTCTGGCATTTTAAGGTGCCAAATATCCTTACACTGTAGTGGACACCATTTGTAGCTTATGCTTGGAAAACAAAGATTTAATATCCCTGCTCACAAATGTTGTGGATAGAAAATTGGTGGAATCTCTAATGACACTGAGGATGATGCAGCCTGAATGACCAGAGAAAATTCCAAAGTAAACCCAAGTGCACAGACAACAGCAGTGTAAACCAGAAGTCAAATAAAGGGTCTGATACACAAAAAAGTCACAGGGGGATTTAAGTTGGTGAGTGCAGGACTCTGGATCAGAGTCCAACCCCAACTGTCTCCACCTTTTCTTATGGAATAGGTGTTTCAACCCTCTGATCTCCTTTGTGGCCTCCTCTGGACTTGCTGCAGCAGCTCCACATCCCCCTGATGCTGGGGGTCCCAGAGGTGGATACAACACTGCAGCTGGAGTCTCACAAGAGCAGAGAAGAGGGGCAGAACCACCTCTCTCAATTCTGCCTGCGCGGTGTTTGGATCACCACAAACGGGTCCTCTCCCCTTGTGTGCTCGTTCCCCTCCTGAACCAAGGAAACCATCCAAAAAAAAAATAAAAATAGGGGGGTTGGGCTATCTTGGGCCACGCTTACTCCAGATGGGCTCGCTGATCCGCTGCTGTATTCCACAGATCTCCTTCACCCAGGAGTTCTTGATGTTCACGGTCCGTGCCTGGAGCAGGTACTTGCGGACCAGGTCCTCCCGCTCGTGCCAGATCTCGAACGCCCGGTCGTCCCCTTCCACCAGGTCGTTCACATCTATGTTGTTCAGCTGTGTGGCAGAAGGACAAGGAACTCAGCACGTATCCCAAGTTCTCAGGAATTCCCAGCAGCAAAAGGAATTCTCAGCGGCTTCCAAAGGTATTTTTTGGATTGCGTGAGCAACGCGATGCGGCTTTGGTGAACAGCAATCAGAGGGACTTTGAGAGCCATTTTCCCCAGTATACTTGACTCTCTGGTTCCCAAACTGACATTTTACTGGGAATAATAATCCCACTTCAGGAAAATAATGTAATATCTGCCCATGAATATCCATTAAGACAGAGATCAGGACTTTCAGGATGTCCCGACTGAGCTTGGTCAAGAGCTCCAGGGGTTTTTTTGTTTGATGTTTTTGACTGGAGCTGAGCATCTCTTGCCTCGTGAAAACTCTTTCCTCAATTTTTTTTAGTCTTAACCTCGAATGTCTGAAGATGAGTTGGTCAAATTCTCTGAATTTTTTTTTTTTTTTTTCATTTTTAAGCAGGAATTTGTGTCTGGAAAGGGTGTAACCAGCAGAGAGAACCCCATGGAATGTAGCATGTGACCATAACATTTCTTCCAATTCACTCCCAATATTAGAGGCTGCCCAAACCAAAGATTTACAAATGCTAGTAAATGCTATAAACAGCAAAATTCACCTCAATATAATGTATTTATGGTGTTAATGAGGTAAGAGGGATGAATTAATACTTGTAATTTCATTGCTGCATCCAGGTTCTGATTATTTCTGACATATTTCTGTCAATTCTGACAATGATATTTTGGTATAAATGTGGATTCTACTTGTGCTTCAAAGAATTTTTGAAATAAAGGAATAGCTCAAAAGGATTAGAGAAATGTCCAAGCTGGATACAAATGTGAAGTGACAGAGAGGATAAAGTAACCAGACCTTCATGATGTTCTTGAAGATGTAACTGTAGGTGTCTGTCTTTGTGTCTCGCTTTGGTTTACAGATCACAAGGTAATTTTTGAAGAGGAAAACGTGTCTTTTGTGTCCTTTCCATGCCATTCTAGCTCCTGGAGCTCCTTCCCACACAATGAAGTGACCCTGAGAGGAAAAAGAAGGAAGAGCATGTTGTGATGCATCTGGAATAATTAATAAATAATAGTAATATTATAATATAATAATAGTAATATAATAAAAATAGGTAATAAAAAATGATGATTCACCATAATTTTTCAGTGAGCAGATAAATGTTTCCTGTTACATCATCACCTGGTTTGTCTCTGGTTTAATTACAGCACAGCAGATAGTTTTTAATGCTAAAAGTGACCCATCAGACTGACAGAACCACCAAGGGCACACACAGGGGTTGTCATCACATTGTGCTTTCAAAGGTGTGGTTTGTTGCCAGAAAAATACAGAGCACTTGTCAGGTAGGAGCACTCTTGGAAATACTAGTGGAAAATTGCATTTTGTGTGTTATACAGAGTATTTATATGATGATTTGGTTGCTTTTACCAGAGCAGAACATTAATTTCACATATCTTCAGACAGAGCTTGATTAGTGACAGGGATTGCCCCTTGGCACCACTAGGAAAAAGTAAACACTTGAGGGTGTGATTGGACTCTTTTTTTGGATGTCTAAATGTGGATAGATGAATCCCCATTGCTGTAGTTCAGCCTTAAAATTCAGGAATTCCACTCAGGAATACACCATGATTCCCATGGAAAACATTGGATACAAACAGACACAATAAATGACTTGCCCAGAATGGCAAGTAAGTCTATAAAGAAACAGGAATTTGAGTAAGGGTGTTGAAAATCCCAGGCTGGTGTCCTAATAGCTGGGTCATCTTTCCTCTGTGATCCTAAATCCCACACCTGGTTCATGGGAGAGACCTGGAGGAGAATCAGGTCTTCAGATGACAAAAATGTCAGGAGTTGGCCCATGTAGCTTGGGAATAATAAGAGAGAAGGAGGAATTAAAATGCCTTAAAATCATGTGGGATCCCAGAACAAATCTCTTCCTGTTTGATGAGTGGATCAGAAAGACAAATAACTCCATTATGTGTGAGCTGCTCCATCAGTGCCTCTGCTCTGCTGCTCCAAACCTGAGGCCAGCCAGGGCTGCTCTGAAGCAGCAAAAAATGGGAGAAGCAAAAACTCTCTTTCAGGCAGGGTGTCTAAAGGAGCCTCCTGTAGGAATTAAGGCTGCTCAGGACCCAGTGGAGGCACAGGTGGCACCGACACCACTGAGGAATCCCAGTTACCTGCCGGATGGGTTCACCAAGGCTCTCCAGGGTCCCTGGATAATTCTCAATCAGCGAGACGTGGAGGTTGTTCTCTGCCCTCCGGGTCAGTGCAGACACCACAGCATAAGCCTGTTCCAGCAAGGTGCAGTTTTGGCTGTTTCTTGCTTTGTTTCGGATTAATTCCTGCAGATGAATGAAGGGCAATCAGAGAAAAAACCCACACTTCCTTCAGAGCCAAAGAGTTTCTCAATATCTCTTCCAATTCTTTCACCTGAGTAGTTTTTATCCCGTTTTTTTTCACCATGTGGTGCTTAGATAATAAAGTATTTTCTTTCCTACAGCCTTAATGACTAGCCAGTTTGGCTTTTCCTTGTATCCTTTAATATTAAACAAAGTTGAAACAAATACCAGAAAGTGATTGAAACCCAAAAATTCCAAAGCAAAATGCATCCATTGCATTTCTCTTCTGCTTACCCTCACAACACCACAGAACAAGCAATTCAAGTGACAGAGCTGAACTGAGAGTCAGCATGAGATTAATAAAGAGAGAGGTTGGGAGAAATATGAAATGCCAGTTTTCCTGCTCTTCTCAAATTTGTTCCTGTTCCTCCCTTTCAGCAATGAAGGCAGGGAAAGTGCTTTCACTCCTCCAAGAGACCCTTAAAAATTTTGGTGTCCAAGAAGGTGTTCAAAATTAGAAAGCTCTTCAGACTATTCCAATTGCTCATTTATGTAACACTAGAACACAGATATATTTTGGCATGACTGTCTTCTTCCTGGACACCCTGATGCTATTTCCCATGAAAATGCTGTTTTAAATGCTGCTCTGAAATGTTTGCTCATGGCCTGGGCTAGAACCTGAGACAGCAGGACAGATGAAAGTTTGAAAGATTAAATATTTCAGGGTGGTAGAACGGGGCAAGGTTTTTCAGAAAATAAAAAAAACTCCATCTTACTACAATGCCAATATAAAACACAAGTTAAAAAAGTGGTAAGCCAATATCTTACACTTTGAAAAATGCTTATTTTTATAATGTAAGTGTTGCTTAGTTTGAAGCAAATTGATACTTGTCATGGATATATACATACAAATATTCATATATATATATATATATATATATATAAAGCCACATATTTTTACACATATGTATTCATCTATTTAAAGATCATTCAGACAAAGCTCACAGAACTTTAAGGGGTTGGAGATTGTGAACCTCTACCTGGATTTACATTTACAGAACTATTTAGAAAAAATCACCCCTGGTGGTGGTTACTCTCTTATTTAGACAATCAGCTCTCAGTTGTAGTTGCACCAGAAGGAAGCCAAGAAATAGGAAATAAAAATAAAATCTTTTTCTCCACAAGCTGCACAGAGCAGAGCATAAACCTGTCAGATAAAATAAAACCTCCTTACCTTAATTATTGTCTGATACTGCTGGATCCTGTTTATAGGTTTTTCCAGGTAGTGCTGCAGTGGTGGGATAAGTGGCTGTGAAGGATCTTCATTAGTTTCAAATTCATCTGTGTATCTCTGGAAAAAAATACATAGAGAAATGAGGAAAGGTTGTCATAAAGGGCAAGATAAATCATGACTCCTTGGAAGACGCTCATGGGAATGTGGGGTGAGTGTGAACACGGGTATTTGTTTTCTAGTGAGCATCAGGCTGGAGTAACTGCTGAGTAGGTACTAAAAAAAGTACCTACTACTTTTATCCTAAAAGTAGGAGGCCGGGAGAGGGTAAAAGTGCAGGATCTGGGTTTGGGTGTTGGATGGGCAGAGGAGCCATCCTTGCTACTCAAGGGATCCACAACCACCCGTGTCCTCGTGGATCTGGAGCTCTGTGTGTGTGTTTTCACCAGTGAACTTCAATCCTGAGCAGCTGGAGCAGAGAAACAGGATTTGTCTATTATGTATTTATTATTCATACTCATGATTTCTGTGAGTTCACTTGGCCTTATAAAGTGGTGGCCCTTAAACCCCCCCCTTACAGTCACATCAGCACAGCCATAGTTGTGTCTGTATGATCTTTATAATATTAATAAATGCATAAGCATACATAAGTATGTTCCTATATTGATTATACCTACAAAGAAGAGCAAGACAGTGAACTAAAAATCGTTATATTTAGCACAGACTACAAAAGATATTAACAATCCTTTCGAGGATCACATTTGTGATGAATAACTACATTTCTCCACGCAGTGGGTTATAGGATGCACTTCCCACAGGTACTTTGGTCACTGCCTTACCTTGTAGAAGTCCTGGACAGCTTTGCTGACAACAACAGACTCAGCCTGTACCCTTCCCACCAGGTACTGGATGTACCTGTTAAACTCTGCCTCGTGCTTGATAAAGCACATGGCCACGTCGTCATCAGTGTCACAGCCCTGCAGGCTCCGGAGGAAGACACTGTGGAGGCAAAGGAAAGAGGACAGCTGAGGAAAAGGTGCTGGAATGAGGCTGGAACACAGCCCCAGCAGCCAGGCTTTTGAATCAGGTCAGAGGAGATGACTGGGGGGCATGAGGGATGCTGCCACATTAGCATCAAACATCTCAGTGCTCCCTCACCCAGCAGGATGCTGAACCTCTCAGCTTGGATGGAGGTGTGGGAAGCTTTTACAAGGGCATGGAGTGACAGGACAAGGGGGAATGGTTTTAAACTGACAGAAGGCACGGTTAGATTGGATATTAGGAAGAAATAATTCTTCCCTGTGAGGGTGGGGAGGGACTGGAATGGATTTCCCAGAGAAACTGTGGCTGCCCCATCCCTGGAAGTGTCCAAGACCAGGTTGGACAGGGCTTGGAGTAACCTGGGCTGGTGGAAGGTGTCCCTGCCCATGGCAGGGGGTTGGAACTGGATGAGCTTTAAGGTCCTTTCCAACCCAAACCATTCCATGATTCCATGAAATGCCCTGCAAGGAAGGCAGGGAGAACTTTTAAGGTCTTAGCTCAAGCTGGGAAGTTAAACCCTCCCCAGATCCTTATGCCTAAGGATCTTTGAGCCACCCACAGGAGTGAAAATAGAGATCCTCACTCTGTTTCATGAGGGATGTTGTGGCAGGTTCACATGTACAAAGTTGAAGGGGGAAGGAGAAGGGAAATCTATTTTCATGGCCCAGATCTGCAGTAAATCCTCGGAGAAGGCAGAATCATTGTGCCATGTGGGCAGCCTGCCACAGCTGGATGTGTTTGGATTGCATGGATGTTCAGTTTTAGATGAATGAATGTCTCTGTGAAGGCAGCACTGAAGTCCCTGTAAGACCCTGCTGCCTTTTTTATAATAATTCATTATTTTTCAGTTAAATTCACTTAAAAGGGCAAGAAATAATCAGGACATATGAAGCCTTGAAGCACTGAAGGGCATTATGGAAGTCCCAACCCTGTGCTCTGATTGAAATCATGTCATCATTTTTCATCCTGAAAGGACCATCCATTCCCTTGCACCTCAGTATTGCCAGTGCTTCACATTAATACTATTATTATTATTATAATATATAAAAAATATAATATTTACATAATAATGCATCAATATAATAATATAATAAAATATAAATAATAACAACTGTTATGATGATAATAAGAATAATAATTATTATTGTTGTTGTTGTTGTTGTTATTATTATAGTGTGGCTCTGACACCTTGTATGTGAACCACTCCTTGGTCTCAAATGAAGGCACATGGGAATGCCCACCTGGAATGGAAGCGACCAATGTCATCAATGTTCCTGAAAATGGTGGATTTCTGACTGGCTACAGCTCCTGGGACGTTGGGACAGGTCTCTGTGTACTTGAGGTGATGAGTCAGGAGGAACTGCAGGTCTTGAATGTAATCCTCCTCTGAGATCAGCAGCTCCTGGATGAGAACGCTGAGGGGAAGACAAAGAGGCAAAAAGAAATCACAGAAAAATCATCACAGTTGCCCTTGAGATGCATCCTCAGATATGGGGCAACCCAAACTGCAGAGGTATTGCAGTTCAGGATTTCATGAAACCAGAGATATTCCAGGATTACATCTTGTAAAATCCTCCTTTAAAGTTATCCAACATGAAAAAAAGCTTCTGGGGAGAACTTACAGCCACTTCCAGGGCCTAAAGGGGCTCCAGGAGAGCTGGAGAGGGACTTGGGACAAGGGATGGAGGGACAGGATACAGGGAATGGCTTCCCACTGCCAGAGGGCAGGGTCAGGTGGGGCACTGGGATTCTTGGCTGTGAGGGTGAGGAGCCCTGGCACAGGTTGCCCAGAGAAGCTGTGGCTGCCCCATCCCTGGAAGTGTCCAAGGCCAGGTTGAAGCAACCTGGGCTAGTGGAAGGTGTCCCTGCCCATGGCAGGGGGTGGGACTGGATGATCTTGAAGGTCCCTTCCAACCCAAACCATTCTGGGATTGCCTGGAATTTTCCTTGGCTGAAATCAATGGAAAAATCCAATCAAAGATCCCAAAATACAAGTGGGATCTAATCCAGGGTTTGCTTGATCGTGGGAAAGGGAAGGGGGCAGGACTGAGCAGAACAAAAACAGTGACTCTTATAGGAAAGACCCAGAGGTCAACACTCTTGTTAGTTCAAAAGGCAGGAAAACTCAAAGGTGCAAATACCAAAAGACACGAGCTCACCTCAGCTTCCTTTTATATTCATCTTCAGAAACAAACTCTCCAGGAAACTCAGGGATTTCTGTTGTCCCCCACTCTGGTGACAACTGCAGTCCAAGAAAAAGGAAACATTTTTCTTTTAAGTGACTTTATCACTTTATTTCTTTGCAGTGCTTTTATCAATGCACACTGAGGAATATCCCTCACGTGCTCACAGTCCCTTTCAAGAATTCCTAAGCCAGCGTGAAATTTCTATTTTGCTGGAGGGTGATTTGGCCTTTCCAACCCAGGCACCCCTGCACACACCACAGTTATTATCTAATCAAAACATGAAAAAGCCTGACCACGTTACAGATCCCTTCGACAACTTCCTCACCCACCGCTCCTTGCAAAAGGGATGGCTCCAAACTGCAACAGGAGTGAGGAATTTTGGATGAAAAATAACCAAGGACGAGATCAGTCACCTTTAATTTCTTGTCCAGATAAGCTGGAGACACCCAACCCTGTCGAGAGGGACTCGATTTCGTGGGTTTAGTCCTGACCAGCCACTTGAGAGGATGAGCTGAATCAAGGACTTCCACGTATTGTCCTTCCTTCAGGGTGATGGTTTCCCTGTCAGGTGCAGCAGGGACATAGTCAGCAGTGACCATGTAGACGTCAAAGATCTGCAGGAATGAAACAACAGTTATTTTCTGCTCTGGAAATGGAGTAGAGCAACATCAGCAGTGTGAAAGTGCTTATCTCCATTTAATGTTTCGTTCTCCAGCCTTTGTATGGCAAAGAAAAGCACTGTTTGCTTTTTGTAAGGGGAAGACTAAATCTCTTGGAGGCTTTCAGGTATTTTCAGAACTGTCTATCTGAGGTGGTTCATATTTACACCATGAAACAGTTTTTCTCCAAAGGCAAAAAAAAAAAAAACACAAAAAAACCCCAAAATCAATAGTCCTGAAAATTTCAAAATAAGTCACCGTTTCAAAAGTTTTAATTAATTAATTATTTTTTTTTTAGGAAGCGTGTTTGACACGATCACCTCAAAAATTCTAATTTCTAATTTTCACGGCATTCTCATTTTTGTCACAAAGAACTCCCCAACAAAATTCTCCTGGCCAGCTCTCTCCAAGGCCCACAGAAAATCAAGCTCTGACTTCCTGAAGCTCAGCCACGAAATCAAAAGGTGCCAAATGATGGATGAGTTTTGACCATGTTGACATGTCTCTGTATCACAGACCCAATATTTAACTATTAAATACACCTTCTAAAGTGAATTACAGCCCTAAAAGGGGGTGGGCATCCTTAAACTGTAGAAAACTGGTTATTCTGAGTAACACCAGTTTCCCCTGGTGCCAAACTTGTCCATAAAGATATTGTACCTCTCCTCTGGAATCCCCATCTTCAGACTCAGAGGAAGACTCCTGAGCTATGGATGAAGGTCTGGACCGTCCATGGCGAGGAGATGCAGAGGGAGTTTTTGAATCATCATCACTTTCTGCACCTGGCACTCGAAGCTTGGCTGAAAAGAAAAGCAAAGTGTGATATAAGGATAAACCTATAACAGTTTTCAATTTCTTTAAAGCAAACATTCCCTAGGAAGAGCATTTGTAGTAGCATTTAGTGTTATTTCCTATGGATATTTAGGGTTAAATAAAAATTTGGGATGTTTTAATACAAGATGTTGAATGCCTACTGCATGTATTGCCATGGCACTGCAAGAATATTTCTTGGAGAAATAATGCCTCTATTTTTGTTTCAAGTCAAAATTTTTCCACCAGATAACCAGGACAAACACAAACCAGGATTTTCATGTAATTCAACAAACTGTTGCTGAGAGTGCAACTCATTGCACAGAGTTTTCAGCCTTAACTCAATTTTAAAATCCCATTGCGAGCTAAAACTTGAAGATGTGGGAAGTCTTGAAAGCAGGGTTGTTTTCCAACTCAGGAGGGTTCAATATCTGAGGAAACTAAAATACCTGAGATGAGAAAAATATGTTGCTATTTTTAGAACTTAATAAAATAGCCTTTTTTTCCCTAGTTCCAAACTGTAAACTAAGACACAGTTTGGATGGACTCCCACTAAAATTTCTGAGTCCTGAGCTTATGTGGGATGACTGGCTCAAAACCTACTGCTATAAATCTCACTTTTAATTAAATAGCACCTAAAAAAAGTGATTTCATTTTTTTCCTACGCTAATTAAACTGTGTTTGGCAGGTTCCTTACCCTGAGTTATTTTTGCAGACACCATTTCCGAGATCCGTGAGGTGAGTTTCTGGAAGAACTCTTCTGAGCCAACATCAGCTAATGAAATAGGGCTTTTGGGAACACCTTCCCTTCCTTCAAGGTCTCCTGGAAAAGAGAGGTTCTGCTATTAAGATGGGAATTGGGAAGCAATCTTTTTTTTGAGTAATAAAAGCTGCCATGGAGGGAAGGTCTGATTTTCTTCTCTTCCCCTGTTTTTAAAATTTTGCTTGCTCACGGTCCCCCCAGTCAATTCAGCCTTTAACAGAGAGTAGTCTGAGAACTGAAAAGTTTCAAAATTTCAGACAGTTTTAAGAAAATGGGACAAAAGTGGGTGGCAATCATTAAATACATGGACAACCTCAGCTGTAGATATGAAAGGCAGGAGTAGGGGAGAGAAAATATCTTCTCTTACCTTCTCTTGCTTCAGAGGGATGAATAGCTCTGAAAAATAAAGTAAAGCAGAATTAAAGGTTAAAATAAAACGGGTAGTAAGGAGAGCTAAATGAAGAACACATTCCCCCTTCTCCCACCTTGGATATAAAGGGAATATCTAAGTTAGGGCTCTGGTTTGGGCTGCAGGTGCTGGGAGTTGACACACACCAGGGTCACCGTGAGAAATGAGAATTGTGGCACCTGGCTTATATGGACACACACAAAAAAGTGGGTGTTTTAGACTTGCAGCCAAATCCCATCTGAGAATTCTCCTTATTCCTGATTTTTATTTCAACCTGGAGCTTGAGAAGACCAGGAGTGGGTTGCAGAACAGAGTAGGCTCCTTCTCCCTGGTGCTACTGGGACTTTCTCCCCAGGTGACACTGCAGTGACACTTCTGCAGTCAGAGACATTATGTCAGGTGGGATCTGTGGGGTCAGTCATTTTTCACCAAAGTAATTCTCAACAATTTCCAGTGATTTCATCAGGAAACCAAAGGCTGATCTGCTCCCATCGCATCAGGATGCCCATATGCTGGGAAACAAGGTGACTTAGTGGTACAGCCACGGTTTTGAGGTCCAAAAAGTCCTTTCTTACACTGACAGCTTTTACCAGCACCAAATTAATTCATGTCAGCAGGGATGTGAAGAACTACCAGTATTTGCTTGGGTCCTTTGAAGAGAACTTGTGGCATTTCCCGAGACTAAAGCTCTGTAAAAATTAACATCCTGATGTCAACATCTCTGCCATTCCTGAGCTTTTTGGAGGGAGGGTACAAATTCCAATTGCAAAAGCTGATCATCCCTAATTCTCTGTTAGCACATAGGAAGCAAGAGGAAGCTCATCCCACTTGATAAATGATAAACCACACATCAGTGGGAGAGGCTGTAGTGGAATAGGTAAAGTCACACTGCAGCTTTCTTCCATTCCTTCACATTTCAGAGGAAAACTGGTCCAGCTTTTTTAGGCCAGACATGTTCCAGAAGCTAATTTGTGTTCAGGTGATACCACTGTCCAGACTGTATCTGCCTAATGTCCAAACCAAGAACAGTGAATTGAGGAGGTTAATCTTCAGATGCATTTGTGAACAAGAAATTTGTGCTTTTCACCTACTTTTTCTGTGTATTTCAGGATTGGCAAGTAACAGCCAGACCTTGACAGTGTGAATTTTCTTTGCATTCTGCTCAGGAGATGAAAAAGTCGCAAGAGTTTTACGTGAGCTACCCAAACTCATTTATTCTTTTGATCCCTCTTCCCCATCCTCCCTGATCATCAAGAATAAATGTCTGACCTTGATATCAGAGTATTTACAGCACTTTCCATCCCTGGGTGGCCGAGCACTTACCCCAGTGTGGTCATGATGGCTTCGGACACCATCACCCGCTCCTGGGTCAGAACTTCAGCCTCTTTCACTGCAAGATTAGGGTTTGTCATTAGAGGACAGAAGGCAGAGAATACTTATTCCCACTCCTTTGATGCTGAGAGTTTGCTCCTCTCCCTGGTCATGTTCACAGCATTGCCCCATTTCTCTACACTGCCCAAGCTCTGCTCCTGTGGCTCTTGGTACAGTAAAAATGTGGGATGCAAGGAAGGATAACAGAAAAATGGTGTCCTCTACAGTGCTGCCCTTACTCCCAGCCTATATTTGCTTTTCCCCTATTTTACTGAAGGAATAGAGTCAAAAGAGGCCCTGGAAAGCTCTGTAAAAGGGAAGTCAAGTCATTTTAGCTGCCTGAAGGCAATTTTACATTGCAAAATAACAGAGTGAAGCACTCAAACTAATTTTTTAAATGATGGCTTTTATGTCACATTGCCTTTCTTTCTTTCTCTCTCTCTTTCTCTCTTTCTTTCCCTCTTTCTCTCTTTCTCTCTCTCGTTCTTTCTCTCTCTTTCTGTCTCTCTCTTTCTCTTTCTTTCTTTCTCTCTTTCTTCTTCTCTAATTTGTGCTTAATTTGCTTGCTCCTTAGACTTGTCCTCTGTTTATACAGAAGAGGTGCTGCTGTTAATACAAAATAGAGTAAAAAATCTAAAATATTATGGAAGTAAAGAATGAAATCATTTGCAAGATGAGAAAAGTCATGGCTAATCTTGAGAAAATACACTTTTTTGTGCATGATTTGATAATTTCCTCATCGGTCACACTTGTTTTTTTTCCTCTTGGGCACTGCATAAAAGGGAAATACAGAGAATGTGTTTGTGCTGTAACAAAGATTTACCATCTGCAACCTCCAGGTTGGCCGTGCAGATGGACTGGCCAGCCTTGTTGGTGGCAATGCACGTGTAAGCTCCACTGTACTTCTTCTTAACATCCAGCAGGATCAGGCTGTGGTGCATGTTGGAACTGGCAAGTTTATACCCAGGGGTGTCTGGTTTGATCCACAGGATGTCTTTCCGGGACTCCTCTTTCATCCAAGTAATACTTGGAGGTGGATGTCCTAAAGGAAAAGCAAAACAATGACCTTTAATCCTCCTAACTGTGTTCCTTCCTTACAAATATGAGCCATGCTGTGAATAAATGTTGTTTTGATCCATTTCCTGACACCTTTCCAGCAATAACAGGCATAATATGCAATAAAGGAGCATAAATCATTTTACAGTACCCTCAGAAGGACATTTAGTCTTCCTGTAAAACCAAAACTGTTAATAAATCTTCACAAGACTAATAAATGTTGTTATCCCAATTGTCACATACAAGAAGATGGAGGTGAAGATGAGTAAGATGATTTTGTGCAAAGTCTCTTTGTAAGAGATGTAAAATGGGAGTGGAATCCCAGATTTGAGATACAGGAGATGAGGTTACAACGACTTGGGGCAGAGAGAGTCCAGAATGTGTCATGAAGTTACACAACTTTTTATGCAGAGAGACAAGGTATCAACCCCTCTTACCTTCCACTTTCACAGATAATGTGATGCTTGCACCTTTTTTCACCTTTTTATTAGTAAACCTTTCAAGGAACCTCGGTGGTATCAGCTGCTCATGGGAATCTGAAAATAACATTATTGATGAAACACGGTGAGTTTAGACTGAAAGATTCCTGGGGGTTCTGTTATGTCCCTCTGTGGCTTCTCTCACCTGTTTTGGATGGCTCCTCTTTCTCATAAGGATCTGTAATGAAAGGAGAAAAAACAAAATGAAAAATATAAATAACTTTCGACCCATGAGTTGCAGAAAAAATACTCCAAAGGCGACTCCAGGAGATTATTCCCTGCTGGAGATATTACACAAAAATATTGGTATGATTCATAAGAGGCCTTCAGTTTAATAAAATAAGCTTTGAAATTAATGAGGTTGAGCAGGAATAAAATGCATGTTTGTGAGAGCCTAGAGAAGTGACACATCTCATCTTCCTAATCAGTAAATTTATTGGTGAACCAAAATTAAAGCACATCATCTTTTACCTACAGACTTCCCCACCTCGCTTGAGCTACCTTGGTAGGCTTTCTCAAGAAAAGTAACTTTATCAAATGGAAAAAGACACTGGAATAGAGAAAAGTAAGTGCCCAAAACAAGTGCAATGCCCACCTTTGACCACCAGCCTGGCCGAGGAATAGGCAGAGCCAGCAGAGTTGATGACAAAGATCAGGTACTGCCCAGCGTCTGCCTTGGTGACATCCCGAATTTCCAGGGAGTGGAATTCCTGCCTGTCAGTCTTCAGGATGCGATCAGAGGCCTTCAGGGGCTGCCCATTCTTGAACCAGTAGAGACGAGGCTGTGGGTACCCTGTGACATGGAGAACAGAATTCCTTGGCAACATCCCTTTGGGAGCATCCCCAAACAGGCAGGAGGTGATGCACCCCCAGCTCTGCCCTGGGCTGCTGCTTCAAGGATTCACCCAACTGGGAATGGCTAAAAATTCATTAAATTCTATTTATCCGTTGAAGTTCTTTCCTGTCTCCTCAGTTTCTGGCACTCCCCATATTGGTTGCAAGTGCAAATGCCTTGAAGGTTGGAAAAACGACACCTGGGTCTGATTTGAAACATACACAAGGAGAAAAGCTGAAGCCAAGTCAGTTCTTATAATTTTTATAGACAGCAATATGAGAAAACAGGAAAATCCCCACCTCTCCTTGCCACAGTCAACACCAGGAGGATGTTTTTGGAGTTTTTTTATGTTGTGGTAGCCACCCCCTCATAGAATAAGGCAAGTCCATGACTGTTTAATTTATTTGAGAGAATAAAGGACATCTTTATTATTATTATTATTATTATTATTCCTTATTGCTCCTGTGCTCAGAGAAAGACAGAATTCAGTTTTCAGAAACATCTGCCTTGTCATTATGCTTGGAGACACTTTATCTGCTGCAAAAGTCAATGTTCATCAATGTTCATCAGCATGAACATGTTCTCCAGGCTGGTTTGTGCACTCGTGGTGCAAGATGCACAAACTGGGGTCACAGCTGTGGAAGAGCACCTTGGAAAACCTTGTCCAGCTCTTCAACCTGACATCAAACCTGGAAAACTGACAGTGCTGTGGGATCCACTCACCTTTGACCTTCAGGTGAAATTTAGCCAGTGATGCTCCAGGTGCCACATGAATGTCATGAAGCTCATCAAAGATCTGGGGCAGTTGCTCCTCCTCAGTGGTGGATTCCTCCTGCTCTCGGCTAAGAAACAATGAGAATCAGGAAGAAGGAAGTCAGCAAGGCAGGTAAGAGTTAGGAATCAGAATGGCCTATTTTAGGTTAATTCAGACTGTGAGTTTTGTCATCAGGACCAGCAGACTCAGCACCATCTGACACCATGAAGAAATATCCAGGCTTGCCTGAGGGCAGCCAGAACAAATGTGCATGTGATAAATGTCCAGCTGCTGCAGTTTTTGCATCTCAGCTGGTCTGGCTGCTCCTTTGTGACATTAAACTGGTCCTGCTAGACAGGGTAAAACCAGGCTTGACATAAAATACACGCATTGATCTCATCCAGTCAGAAATTGGAGCGAGAGTTTGATATTTTACCTTGAAATATACTCTTTGGCACTGTAGTAAGAGGATGTCTCTGTTGCATCTGCTGCTGTCTCATAGTCAGTGCTGGTCACTGTTAAATAGAAGAAGATGTGTTTTCTATAATCTGAGCTTTGAAACTATTTTTCTTTTTTTTACTTATTATAATTCTTGCTCTAATAAGTAAGTAGGGGAATTTAAAAGAAAAATAAGTTGCTTTGCTAATTCGAGTGATTGGTAGGTAGATTTCCCACTAAGATTTCCCTGCAGTAGGATCCCACATGACCCTGGATTATGGGAAAAACCTCTGCTCACCTGAAAAGCTTTGCTCTGAGTCTTGCCTTGGAGTTGGCAAAACCCACCTGAACTCAACAGGCAAAACCCAGCTGGGCCTAAGAAACTTCAGAGTTTTACAAGTGAAACATATTGTGGGCAACACATACTTCTTTTTTCTCATGTAAATTGTGCTTTTCTTGGGGGAAAAAATAAAATTATCCACCTCCCCAAAGGACCCTTTCCCTTGTTTTTTCCTACAGTGATTTTGAGACTCACAGTCCACCCGAAGCTCAGCCTTGGTTGAAGCCACTCCCATGTTGTTCTCAGCCAGGCAACGGTAAACACCCATGTCAGTGGGGACCACGGCGGTGATGATGAGCTGGTGACACCCCTCCTGGTCCTCATTGATCATGTAGTGGTCGTTCTCCTCGATAGCTTTCCCATCCTTGAACCAGCGGACTGTGGGGAGGGGTTTGCCGATGACGATGCAGTCAAAGCTCACCGGGTACCCATCCTGGACCTCCTGGTTCTGGAGCTCAGTCATGAACATGGGAGCTAAAGTGGGGGTGGTCGGAGAGGAGAAAAGAGAAAAACTTGTGTTAAAAGATGTTATTTGAGGTGCCCAATGTCTGAAGACTTCTGGTTTCTAGGTTTTTATTTTCAGAGTGATGTCTGTGAAAAAGGTCAAGAAGAAACTCCCTGACAAACACCATGAAGATCTTCCATAAGCACATTTGCCAACTATGCATTTCCTCTCTTCCTCTCCTTGCCAAAATGTCTTGTCTCCCTCAGGACCTTTCTAAAAACTGTTTTGTTCATTTAAGCACAATAATCACAGCATTTATGGCTATATTATTGTAATAGGAGACATTTATATCATGAGAAGCAGCTTCATAGATAAGTCGATATTTTACAACCCCCTCCTTCAGCACTCCTGTCCCTTCTCTCCCTCTAAATAAAAAATAAAATATTCATTTTTTTTTTCCGAAAGTGCAAAGTTTACAGAAAAATATCTGCACCAAATGAAGAAAAAAAAAAAAAAAGGTGGTTTTTGGAGTTATTTGAGAGCGAAAAGATAATATTTTGACCTACTCCAGCTGTCTTTTCCATGAACAAAAAAGGAATCCTCAAGGTTTGCTTCCCCTACCTGTGTCAGAAGTCAGCAAAGGCGGCGGAGGTCTCGCTATGGGTGGTGCAAACTTCCCAAAGGTGGGTGGTGAGGCCTTCCCAATGCGCAGTTCAACCTTTTTAGGGCCTTGCTCCAAAATATCGATCTCCACGGGGATCCCCAGGGCCCCAAACATCTCCCTGAAGCGAGTGGCGGCCGTTTTGGCCTCGGACAAGACTTCGAACTTGATGTAGATGTACTGGTCGTCCTCCCGGTACGTCTGGTGGTCCACCACGTCGATGTCGCCCTCGTCTGCACTGACAAAGAGCTCCTCCTCCACGTCAGAGATCTCCGTGGAGATCTTGGCCCTGAAGAGCCTGTGGAGTCTCCTCCCTGCCTTACGGAAAGCGTCGTCCAGCTCGCTGCCGGACGAGCTCTCGGTCTCACTGTCCGTGCTCTGCTTCGCCTGCTTCTTATGAAGCACCTGAGCCTCCTGAGCGCCAACCACCACCTTGGCACTGTGGGAAACCTTGCCGAATTTGTTGGATGCCTCGCAGGTGTATTTTCCCGCGTCCTTCCTGTCCAGGCCGGCGATGATCAGCGAGCAGGTCCCGTCGCTGTAGTTGTCTATGTGGTAGTAGCGGCCGTCCGAAAGCTCCTGCCCGTCTTTCAGCCACCGGACCTTCATGTCAGATTTGCTGTGGGCCACACACTCCAGGTGCAGAGTGCTTCCAGGCTCGCCAGAGAAGTCTTTGAAGGTCTCGGCAAACACCGGGCACTCTTGCTGCTTGATCTCCTTCCTGACTTTGTAGCCTTTGAAAGCGGCTTGGATCTTCACAGCAGCCTTGTTCATGGAAGGGTCGTCTAAGTCTGGCAGCTCTGGTTCAGCTGGTTTGGCAGCTGTGGTGGTCACAGCAGTCTCCACACTGGATTTCTCCCACTGCTTCCATAATTTGCCTGTGGAGGTGGACTGAACCTTGCTGGTAACACTGATACTCGTCTTCCCAGCTTTCTTTTTTAGGTAGTTCACCAGTGAGGGCGTCCCAGCTCTGGACTCATCATCTGAGCTTGTGAAAGAGAAATCGGCTTCTCCCGTCCTGGCCAGCTCGTCACACGTGGAATACTCCTCTGAGTAGTAGTGGGACATCTCTGCTTCCTCCTTCCTCAACTTCTGCAGCCTCTCGAGGTCCTCTTCAGGCACCTCGCTGATGGAATCCAAAGTGGGCTCCCGGCTCATCCGGCGCTTCTTGGCCAGGGCTTCCCACAGGAGGTGAAGATCTCCCTCCTGAGCAGCCTCAGGGGGCAAGCTGGGCTGGACCTGGCCGTCCACCAGCTCCCCTGGCTGGCTTGCAGGGGGTGCTTCCCTGGCAATCTCCTTTAGCATCGCCGCCGTGGGCACTGGGGAGAATCAAATTGATGAGACGTTGAAAGACAAAGTCTGTGAGTGAGCTTTGAGAAACATGGAAATGTCACCCTAAAGCCTGAGCACAAGAGTATTGGTGGTGTTTAACTAAGCATTCTGTTGGGGACAAAATGTGGATTTACAGAATCACACAGAACAGGGAATGTTGGAAGGGACCACTGGAGGTCACCTAGTCCAATCTCCCTGCTCAGGCAGGGTCCTCTGGAGCACATTGCTCAGGACAGTATCCAGATGGCTTTTGAATATATCCAGAGAAGGAGACTCCACAACCTCCCTGGGAGGTGAATATGGCTGGACATGGCCCTGGGAAACTTGTTCCTTGAGCAAGGGGTTGGACCATACTGTCTTCAGAAGTCCTTTCCAAATTCAGCTACTCTGTGACTCTATTCACTCAAAACATAACAACAAGGGTTTTTTGGTTATTATTCCTTGCATTTTTAAACCAAATAAATAAATTTTTGCCCCCTTTTAATGTTGCAGCTGATGAACACCTAATTAAGACTGACAGTAGAGGCTGGAAAGCTCCTCAGGCTCATCCTCTCTTGCATTTAGACAGAGCTTCACTGACTGATTTTAACAGACCTCCAGTGGCTGTGCTGGGAGCTGAGACTTCCACCTCCCATGGACACACCTCACCTGCCTGTTTGGATGTGTTGGAGTCTGAAGGTTGTTCCTCAGTCTCTGGGACACGTTCACTTGCCTCTCCACAGTGCCCAGTGCCTTTAGAGATGCTCCAGGTTGTCTGGGACACCCACAGAATACCCTAAAGCATCTCAAAAGGTACCACAACCCCACGTAGAGACAATGGTGTCACACCTTATATTTCTGACTGAGCAAACTCTTAGCTGAGCAACTCAAAACTATTTGGGACACAGAAACGTACTGGGAAGTACAAAAAAAAAAAAAAAAGGAAAATAACAATTGTTTGTGGATTGTTATCAGTAAATTCCAGAAAGTAAATTCCAGCCCAAGCTGTGGAGATGCTCCTGGCTGTCTGTAAACAGAACTGATTTAACACCACAGGAATGCACACTCTGTACCTTCAAGGTTCAGGCTGGCAACAGATTTGACTTCAGGAGAAGCCATGCAGGTGTAGGTGTCCTGGTCTTCAGGTCTGAACCCGTGAATAATGAGCATCTGCTTTTTCCCATCAGAGAGGATCTCGTATCTCCCTCCAGCTTTTATTTGTTCCTTTCCTTTGAACCACGTCACTTTTTCCTCAGTTTTGCTGGATAATGTGCACTCCAAGCGAGCCACCCCCCCTTCTGTGACTGATCCTCCCACCAAAGGCTGGGTGACTGTAACTGGAGGCTCTGCAAGAACAAAAATAAAGTGAATTAAGGTAAAGAACAAGTCATAATCTGGCTCCAAGGCACTCCAGTTCACTGTGTATCACTCCAAGCATCCCATCCATCATTTATAGATTCATCAGCCGTTGTAGACAACCAAAGGAAAATAATAAAAAGACCGGCAGCATCCAAAG
This sequence comes from Chiroxiphia lanceolata, assembly GCF_009829145.1. Classification (NCBI taxonomy): domain Eukaryota; kingdom Metazoa; phylum Chordata; class Aves; order Passeriformes; family Pipridae; genus Chiroxiphia; species Chiroxiphia lanceolata. Next base: position 153,588,382 of record NC_045637.1, read on the forward strand.
TTCCTAATTCCTAAGACAATATCAAAACAACTTTCCAAGCTTTTCCAGTGATGAACCCATCTCCATTTAAATATATACATGCAGAAGTGGTTGCATTTTTCACATTCCTGTGTTTATTTGCTGGTCTTCATTTACCCATCCCCAGTATTCAAGCAGTTCTACAGGTTTTTGGGAGATCCTAAATGTCTAGAAGTGAGGCAGTTCTAAAGTGAGATGAGAAAGAAACAGTAAAAAGAATAAAAAAAGAGATTATTCAAAGTAGCATTCATCCCAGCCTTGAAAGTATAAAAAAATATACATTTAGACTAGCTTAGGAGCAGTAAAAATTACCAAAAAGCATAAAGAATTTAAAAATAAAAATGCTTTACTTTGGAAAGAGACCTGCCAGTGGAAGGGTGTTTGTATGACAGTGATACTCAAAATAAAGTTGTGGCAAGTGCATTAAACATGGAGGGGTTGACTGGGATGTAAAGCACTGCTAAATTCCCCAAATCAGCACATTCCTGAGCATGATCTGCCCCTCTGCACATTTCACCAGGGAGAGGGAACCCCTGCCCAAAATGCCTTGGGTTTGTCACAAAGTCAGTATGCGCAGAGACACCAGAGTCCGGCACTGGCAGCAGTTATGTGACAAAAACATCATCGTGTGTCTGAGCCTTAAGTAAAAGAGGATTTTTAAGTTATTACTCTCAGTTTGAGGAATTTTTTTGGCATTCAGCTTTCACAGAAAGAGTTGCAAGAAAAGAAGGACTGAGGGAGTGGCTCCCCATCCCACTGTAGTTTCAAAAGTTCCACCATCAGGCAGAAAAGACACTGTGTCCTCCAGCATTTCTTTGAGGAGGTTATTGAAAAATACACACAAATAATACAACAAAAGAGAAAGATGGGCGAAGAAGACAAGATTGCCCACTCCCCTGCAGGGTCTTGGTCACCTAAAACTCATTCCAACATGCTCCTTTTGCCTCATTCCATCCTAACTCCACCAGAAATGAAACCCGTGGTGATGGATGCGGCACAGGCTGTGCAGTTTGGAGGAAACAAGTGCTGAGCACTAACAACACACCAGGTTTTGTTCGAGGCAGCCCAAAACAGCTTTTTCCCAAGCTCTTCCTCCTCTCTTGTGTTGGCAGACAAGCACTGAAAGATGTCACGGAGTGAATTCTTCCAGGAGATGCCTGGAATGGGTGAAGTAGGCATGCCATGCAAAAAATAAGGCCTACAGCAGCTTAGCTGTGCACCACCAACTTTGCCTTTTCTCTGCCCTTTTCTACACAAACATTCCTTTTTCAGCTCTCATCTCACATACTTAATGCCATATTTTGTGATTTGTTTTCCTGCTGGTTTGCCCCACCCAGCTCAAAATAAAGATAACCCTACACTGTCTATATCATCGAGGAGTTTAGCTGCAAACTACAGGTATATTTGGGCCTTGATTATGTTTATTTTAGGTCTGGCCTTAATGGAAATCAAGTTATTGATGGACTAAAGAGGCAACTAAACTGTAACTCCAGTATTTTAATAGCAAATCACTCAATCTCTGTGAAATTGTGATACATGTCACGTCACCAGGCAATAACAAATAAATACGTAATTGGAAAGATCTAGTGCCCTACCAGATGGGTTACTGATGATCATAGAATGGTTTGGGCTGGAAGGGACCTTGAAGATCACTCAGTTCCAACCCCCATACTCAGTACATTGGAAATTAAATTATAATTAAATTATACTTTGGCTTGGAAGACAGAAATAATTGGTTTAGTATTTAAGTTCAAGACCTTTACCATTTAAATTATCTACCATGATGTACCAGGCAAATGTGGTCAACAGCCAGTTCTTTAACTCTGGACACAATAAAAATAACATAAAAAACTTTTTTTCTCTATTGTCAGCTAAATTTCATACAGAAAAATCTGTCAACAGAAGGAGTTCATGAGGACTGGTATTTTGGAGTTCCTAAAATGCAGGTGCCCAAAATAAGATAAAGAAAATTTAAATCTGTCAGAAAACAAGGTGTGTGTTTCACGGATGTCCCACACGTGGAGGTTTTAATATGGAACTCATTACACTGGAAAAATGGTTGCCCTGTTCTTGAGTTGATTAACAGATTACAAAGACTTCTTTGCTATCCTGGATAATTCTTCCATAGGGACTCTAATTCAGCTCCCTCCTACATCCACATTTGCTGAGGGTGATGTTGAACTCTTGAGAAAATTGATTTTCGTTGGAGCCTATGTTACATTTTACAAAAGACTGCAGCTAAAGAAAGCTGGTGAACATCTCTACCATCACCAGCCTGATGAGGTGGACTATTTCTGGTCAAAGAACAGGTTGCCCAGCAGCATCTTCTCAGACTAAGAACATAATTTTGGGATGTGCAAAGCAAAGGGAAAAGAATTGGAACAAAGATCAGACATTTCAGTGCTGTAGCTCAATACCAGATTTTGAGATTCCAGGTGCCAGCAGACTGAAACAACAGACACTTACCTATCACAGAAAGCTTGGTTGATGAAATTGCTTCCCTGGAAGCAAAGGTCACCTCTCCAGAATGGTGCAGCTGGGCTTTTTTCAGAATAAGTTTGTATTTGTTTCCATCTGCTTGTACCTCCCAGTCCTCACCCGACTGGATCTCTACGTCATTGCTGTACCAGGCCACTTCATTAATGGGCACAGCTTCACTCAGAACACAGCTAAATGTGGCTTTCTCCCCCACAGAGACTTCCACATCCTTGAGAGGCTGCAAGAACTGCAGGCGCCATCCTGTAGATTAAAATCGGGAATCAAGGCCCCTGTTACAGAAACAATCAAGAGATGCTGGGAATATTGATGTTGAAGCTCTGGGCAGTCAGGCCTTGGAGACCAAGGAGGTCATTAAAAGGGAGGTTATGGTTATCACCAGAACAGAAGATATAGAATCACAGAATGGTTTGAGTTGGGAGGGACTTTAAAGATCGTCTGGTTCCAATCCCCCTGCCATGGGCAAGGACATCTCCCACTAGACCAAGTTCAAAGACTCATCCAACCCAAAACTGGGGACTGATGGCTGTTCTTGTACTCTGAAAGGGGTCCTGATCCCCACAGGAGTCTCCAGTAATAGAATAAAGTACAAGGACACAGAGATAATATCATTGTTGATACAACTCTCATCTCTAAAGCCCTGGAGAACAAATAAACACAACCCAACTCATCAGAATAATGACAACTGTGAGACAGTCATTTGCTGCTCACTCAGTGCCAGGTGTTGTTGCTTTTAACCCTGTCATGTCTTACAGAACAAGAAAATATGAAAAACTGTAAAACATCATCCATTAAAGGAAGAGAGAGTTGGGTTTGTTCAGCCTGGAAGAGAGAAGGTTTCAAGGTGACCTAATTGCAATTTTCCAGTACCTGAAGGGAGCTACAAGAAAGATGGAGAGAGACTTTTTACAAGAGCTTGGAGTGACAGAACAAAGAGGAATGGGTTTCAACTGAGAGTAGATTTAGATTGGATATTAGTAAGAAATTCTTCCCTGTGAGGGTGGGGAGGCCCTGGCACAGGTTGCCCAGAGAAGCTGTGGCTGCCCCATCCCTGGAAGTGTCCAAGGCCAGGTTGGAGCAACCTGGGACAGTGGAAGGTGTCCCTGCCCATGGCAGGGGGTTAAAAGTAGTTGATCTTTAAGGTCCCTTCCAACCCAAACCATTCTTTGATTTTATGGTTCTGTGATTCTTTGGTTTAGTGGTTGCTTGGCAGGGTTGGGTTAACGGTTGGACTCAACGATCCAAGAGATCTTTTCCAACCTTAACGATTCTATGATTCATTGTGCAGGAAGAAGATTATAAGTAAGAAGCAGGCAACAAATGCAACTTTTCCTCCCTTCTACTCATCACATCCTCCTGGTTCCTCTCCTCTTTCCAACCAGAAGTTGAGGACTCCCCCACGCCCGAGCGCTCGGGTTACCTTTCACCGTCAGGAAGGCCGAGGTCACCGCGTCGCTGCACATGAAAGTCACCCTGCAGCTGTCCTGGGGGGTGAGGTTCTTCATCAGCAGGATGTGCCTGAGCCCATTTTCAAAGTAAACCATCTCGGTGTTCTCTGTGGTCTTGGCAGGTTCATCGTCAATCAGCCAGTTGTAATTGTAGGTCTCGGGCTTGGAGAGGTAACACTCGAACAGGGCTTCCCCTCCTTCCACGGCTTCCACGTTCTCCAAGCCCTGGACGATGCTGTTCTTGGCTGGAAAAGAAGGACAGTGAACAGCATTACTTATTTGGCCATGTCTATCTGAATATCAACAAGCTACTGGATGATTCCCGCTGCTGGAAAGCTGCTGGAAAAACATGGATGTGATAAAGTGTGCTTGTAGGTTTAATTGACTTCAACCACACTCTAACTAAAATTAAAGAGATTTAAAGTTGTGAGACAGTTTAAAAATAACAATAAAACTCTAGGATCTCTAGTATTTCATCTGTCTTTCCTCCAAAACCCTGACTTTTCTTTACAAATAAAGAAAAATATTGGTGTTTTTATAAAACAGGCCAACAGTCGTTAGGAAGGGATAGCTCAGGAAGACAAAGTAGAACCAAATTCCTTCTGTCCCATGGCAGGAAACATTTCCCAAAGATCTCCCAGACAGCACAATTATCGTCATAACTGGGGAGCTGTGAATCCACTGACAGCTCGTGGTAAAATCTTATTACTTTTCTTGCAAAGCAAATATAAGAGAACATTATGGTTGGCAAAGCTACAGCGACTGTCATCCGAGCTAATTCTGCCTCTAGTGAACACACAGAAAGTTAAAATCTGTATTAAGAGTACTTTGAACAGAAATTTCTGAATTATCACAAAAGCCCTGTGACAATTAGGTTGATTTTCCCACGCTTGTGGGGTGAATTGTGAGGTCAGAAACATGCACAAACCTCCAAACTCCATTTTCCTACGTGGTCATGCATCAGTTGGCACCTGGACAGGAACAATCAGCCTGATGCAAAATTAAATGTGGGTTGGTGTGAGGGATATAACCTGTATTGCAGCAGCTACAGGGACAAGTGACATGCACAGGGGTGGGGACACACAGCTGAGTAAATATAGTTCACACAAATACCATCGAATGGTCAGAATGATCTGTGATATAACCCAACAGACATTCCTGTTTAGGTTCCTACAGCCATTATGTGGAAGTGTGCTAAGCAAAAAAAAAAAAAAAAATTAGTAAAAATAAATAAAATTAAAAAAATACCAACAGACTCAACAATTAATTTAATAGCAAAAAGAAAAAGTTACTAGCTATTGATTAACTTATTGCTAATTACAAGTTGCCCAGAGAGATTGTGTGTGGGCTCTCCATTCCTGGAATTGTTCAAAGCCAGGCTGGATGGAGCTTGGAGCAGCCTGGGATTAGTGGAAGGTGTCCCTGCCCAAGGCAGAGGGGTGGAACTGGATGATCTTTAAGGTCCCTTCCAACCCAAACCACTCTAGGATTCTATGATAGTAAAAAAATCCTATATTTTATAATATCCATACTTATGGAGAACAATGAGGTGTTTGAAAATCCTTCTTGGAGAATGTATCATTCTCTTAGAACAAATCCAAGCTGGTTATCTTTTGAAGTGCTGGTTTCCCTAATTATGGAAAGCAGCCAATTGCTAAGTCTACCTCCTCTGGGATGTTTTTATTCATTAAAATCCTTTTAAATCCCTAAAATGGAAAGTGCTTATAGATGCAGAAAACATTATAATAAATATCACCCTGTTCTTCTGCATTAACAGCTCCAGATAAGCAAGAAGGCAAAACAGCCACAAATATTCAGAAATCAGAACCACTGCTCTTGCTGATCACAGTAATTCACTTGGTAAAGCAAACACAGTAATTCCATATGTAGCAGAAAAAAAAAAAAATAAGACATCCATGGAAAATCCTAAATTTAGTTTCAATGTTTTTATTTACTGTTCCTCAGGGCTTTCCCTGATGCCAAGTGAGAAGGTAACTTCTGAGGAATCACTCTTTGAAATAAGTAAATTACCTTAGCTCAGCAGAAATCAAATGGAATTCCACGCTATCCATTATTTACTGGTTTTAAGGCACACTGGGTGTAAAAAGTGCTATTTAAGAGCAAAAAAATTCTTATTATTCCTTTGGACCAAGATCGCATCTGTGGTTTCACAATAATTCAGCAGGACACAAACCATCACACCAATGTTCCAGTTCTTTGCAGAAGAGGTGCAACAGATGAGTGGTGTCATAAGTGAGAGTTAATTAGAACTGAGCTAATGCTGCATTTTCATATGCAATGCCCACTAATTCCCAATTTATTATAAGTACTTGGAGTGAACACCAAGAGCAGGTATCTGATGTGTTCCGAAGTGCTGCCATGATTTTTCTGCCTCCTTTATTTGGAAACCATGACAGTCTCCCTCTTTGGCTGGAAGGCCTCACCTTGAACATCAAGTGTAGCCATCACTTTAGTGCCTCCAGCTTCACAAGAATAGATGCCAGTGTCTTCTGGGACCGTAGGGTTAATTTTTAGCATGCTCACATTCCAGTCCTGATCGATAATCACTCGCTGCCCATCTGCATGTATTTCCTGATCATTTTTCTTCCAGATGGCGTGCACTGGCCTAGAATATTGGCATATGAACTCTGCTGGGCCATCTTCATCAACAGTTATGTCCTGCATGGGACTGACCACTTCAATGGTGGGATCTGTTAACCAACACGTCAGGAAGGACATGCATTAGCGGATCCCCATGGAAATGGTGACTTGGAGAGTTTTTTTGACAAGCACAGGGCTCGTGAGGAGCAGGCAGAGCGTCAGTGCAAGCTGGGAATTAGCAGTTTAGTTTGTGCTTGTGTCAGCAGCAAGCAGGGTTGAAGCCAAACTGGTATGTTAGAACATGACCATCACACTGGAAAACGGGCCACCAGCAGTTAAGGCTCGTGCTTTAAAACTTCTGAATGTGGACTTCTGAGCAGAACATATGGGGGGATTCCCTCTGGGCTTAGTTTTTCTCCCAGCGTCACTGAGATCTCCCAGACTGGGAAGCACTGGGTGTGAAACAGTTCTGCTTCCTGGAGGTGGAGCACAGGGGTAAAACAGAGGAGAGAGCAGTGGGTGGGCTGCTGGGAGTGGTTCCCTGTAACTCAGCCTCACAGAGAAATAGCAACACATCCCAAACTCTGCTGGAGGCTCCTTGTATGAGCAAACTGCAACTACCCATGGGAAAGAAACCCAGTCCTCGAATGCAAACACCCATTCCTGTCCTGGGCTGTCAGGAGTCATTGGCAGCGTGAGGAGCAAAGGTCCAGGATAACTGTGACAAAAAAGGGCATTCCACAGGGACAGGTACATATTGTTTTGATTAGCTACGTGTTCCTCTGCAGCAGATAGATGGGGGAAAAACAACGTGATTTCCTTTACAGCAGCTCATCTAGAGATGCACCATGAACCACTGACATCTCAGACTGAGAGCCCATAAAATGCTGCTGGATGTGCAGCTCCTCTGAAGAACATGAGATCTGTGAGGCTGCTTTTAAGCATCCATTCTTTCTTTTAAAATACTGGTTTTGTTTCTTGTCAGGCAGCTGTAGGGCACTGTAGGTATATCTAACCTAAAATATTATGAGCTTCCAAAGCAGTCGAGGAGTCCCTCCTGAGTTTTCAGGTTGGACCACTCATTCTAAAAAGAAAATCTCAATGAAGTCTGAAAGTGAAAGTCTCTCTGCAACATCATTCTCAGCAGAATTATGTCAACTTCCAAAAAAAATTGATAGGGCTACAAAGGGACAGTCAGAGAAAGCTGATATACCACCAGGAATTGGGCTCGATAATCCTTGTGGATCCCTTCCAACCCAGGACATTCTATGATTCTTTGGTACGCCCTTATCTTTCAAATAGTTGTTCTGCTCACAAGCCAGAGAGAATAAACTGCACAGAACCTCAGTCTGGGAATGCTCCTCCTGAAGGAGGAGCATTCTCTGAAGTGCATCAGGTTGAGGATTTGAGACGCTACAAGCAGACCTTGGGAAACAAAGACAGTTTTGCAAACATCTTTTGGGAACTTCATAGCCAAGCTTGATCCTGCTCTCTGGGGTTCCCTCTGCCACCCCCTGTGTCTGCAGGTGTGTTTATGGAGAGGAGGCCTTGATGGAAGACCACAAAGATGTTTTGGTGACACCAGGACTGAAGAAGCGAGAAGGGATCTGAGCAGCTGGAGACCACACCACCATCCCTTCAGAAGAGGTAGAAATGTGTCTCTCACAGCAAATATCGCCTGTGGCACTGGAGAAGGGAAGTGTCCTGGTTCCACTGCCCCTTCCCTCTTTGCCACTGCTGGGAAAGGACCTTGGTGTCCCTATTCACCTGTGCAGAATGGCAGAAAGCTCCCTGGGACTTGGGAGCCAATGTAGGCACCAGGACCTGTAATTCTCACCTGTCCAAAGGGGTCAGAAGGAGGCAGCAGCTCCTTCACCCTTTCCCATTCTCCCCCCCTCCCATACATGAAGATGTTGTCACACTGGGCCACTGAACGAGTGCAGTTGTAGGGCAATGATATGGTAGAAGCCCAATAAGAAGAGCCAAGACCTCAGTTATTATGGAATATATCCAGTTACCAGCATGCCTTAAGGCAGGAGAACGAGGCACATGGAACAGAGAGAAAGCTGATTTGCTCCTTGATGAAGCACAAGCCATGGATAGCCAGGCAGACTGAAATACAGTCCAAAGACAGATCTACTTTTAAATTTATGGACAAAAAGTGCCTGAAATTGTCTGTTAATACAATTATAATTATATACTACTGTGATTCAGGCTCACAATAAAGAAATCTTTCCTTCAGAGAAGCAAAAAATATCCCCATTCCTCTGTGTACTAGCACCTGTAGATGATCTCCAAATGTCCCTTCCAACATCAAATATACCGTGATTCTGTGAAATGGAAACTTCTCAGGAGCCTTTTATTTGACTGAGGAGGACACCTAGTGATGCATTTATTTTTAATTTATGTATTAGACCCACTGGCATTTGTTCCCTAGAGAGCTCATAGCCAGGTTCTGTCTCTGAAAACCTGAAACTCAAATTGATACAGGCAGACACAGGATGTGTGGGGTTTGCACACTCTGTTGCTGCACCATTCTGAGGTCAGGAAGAAGTGCTTTGGCATTTTATCTTCATAGAGATTCAAGTTTTCTGAATGTACAAGGGACTCTTTATACAGAGGAGACATCAACCACTGACTACAATTCCATATTGTGGATCGCTCCTGTTGGGGTAGATTTAAATAAGGATCTTTTAACCCTTTATATCTCTGTACATACAAATTCCTTCTCCAAGCAAAGAACAAGCATTAATTTTGTCTGAAAAAATAGCAGTTTTTCCCCATGGCTGTAAAAGGACTGACTGAGAGGGAACTTGCTTTATCAAGTCTGGAGCTCAGTGTTATTTGCAGTTTGTGGCTACCCTTACCAAATGAGAAAAATAGTTATTTAAAAGGCCAGAAAGCTCTGCTAGGGCAGTGATGACCATTCAACAAACTAGGCTCATTTTGTCACTGTGTTCCTGCAATGTCATACATCCTTTGCTTTCCAGGAACAGCCCAAAGTCTTGTCCTGGGAACAGGATGAGCTGAGCAGCAGTAGCCTGACTGTGATAATTTTGTGAATTACCAGCTCCATAAGATTTTGGGGTATTATTCAAAAAAGTTGAAGTGGGGATACAAAGTCAGGTGCTTTTACAGTTGTTTATGTTCATCTCTTCTTTGACATCAGGTGAAAGAAGCAGCCCTGAGCCTGCAACCCTTCCTCACCTGAACCACTGCAAAAATCGATGTGGTTGTACCTGTAAGACTTCTGGGTTGGGTACTGGTGACTTGCAGAAGTGGAGGGTTACAGGGCACAGAAGAGCTGTGAAAGGGTTTAGTAAGGGTAGCCTGGAAGGCAGAAGCACCAGCACATGGAGCAGGTCCAGAGGTGGCCATGTGTTTCTTTCCAACAAGGAAATACCTTTGACTAATAATTTAGCTGAAGATATAAGGGACCCAGCTCTGAAGGTGACAGTGCCTGAGTCGTGGCAGGCCACGTCATTTAGGGTCAGAGTGTGGATCCTCCCGTCCTGCTCAGAGATTTCAGTCACCAGGTTGTTGTGGAGGGGGGTCCCATCGAGCCACCACTGCACGTTCCTCACGCCCGGGTGCGAGAGCTCGCAGGTGAACGTGGCTGACTCGCCCACAAAGACGTCTGTGTTCCTTAAACCAGAAACTACCACTGCTGCTTCTTCTGCACGACAGAGCAAGAGAAGGTGCCAAAGGAAAACAAGAGCATAAACACACACACACACACACACACACACACACGGCTCCCTGCAGAACTAACACAGGTGTGAGTCATCCTTGGAGAGTTAAACTTGTAGCGCTCTTCCAGGGGGAAAAAATAAAAAGGAGTTAAAATTTTCTTGAAGGGAGTTAGAAACCACCTTCCATCCTCCACCTGCTTGCAGGAGCAGGGTGTGTCTCTGCAAGCACCATTTCACTGGGAGGAAACTCCACTCCATGACAAGGTCATGCCTGTGCATTGCAGCCATCTGCAGTGGCGGGAGGCAAAGATGTAGCTTAAGATTTAAATGTTCACTTGAGTGCTTTAAAAGAGTAACAAGAATAACAAAGATAGAGGCTGAAATCAGTTACAACAAGAATGCCAGTATTTTTTACGACCACTGCTCCAAGCAAGCAGTTTTTCAGCAGTACCACCATCTGTTACATCACACAGAACTTTGAACTAGTTTAACTTAAAAACATTGGTCCAACCTCAGCCTGGAGGTGAGTGTTTATATCTTCACTGGAATCAGGAAAGAAACGAATGGCCTTTCAGCTGTTTGCATCTGAGACCATTTTGTCCAGTTACTCTCAAAGACTTTGGAGCAAGAAATCCAGGCAGCCAAACGGGAGCATTTCCACCACGCTTCCCCTTACCTTGCACGTACACAGAACCTGTGGTGATCTCGTATCCAGTGCTGCAGGTGTAATCCCCACAGTCATCAGGCTCTACACCATGGATGATCAGCTCAGCTATGCTGCCCTTCAGCTTCATCTCGTACTTGTCACTGGGCTCAATGACCACCCCTCCTTTCCTCCACTCAACGGGGGCGTCCGGCCTGGAGATCTCACAGTGCAAAACAGCCGTTCCCCCTTCTTCAGTCTCTACGTTTCTCAGCTCTTTGTTAAACAGCACTGGCAGTACTGTGGTGGAGAAGCAACTGCATCAGTGACAGCTCTCAGAGGTGAGGAACTCGCTTGTAACTTCTCCAGTTTGGCTGTTCCCCTCGTTCTGAGCCACACCCTGAGCTGTGCCATAGCCAGAGGCTCAAGGGATCAGCAGCTGATGCTGGGAGGGTGTCCACTGCTGCTCCATAAAGGGTTGTTAGAGGTCACAGGGGCTCTAAAGGTCTCCACATGGGCATAGCCACCATTTTCAGTGTAAGCAGACAGAGGCACAACAGTACTAATCACAGCATTGAGAACAGGAATCATTTAGGTTGGAAAAGACCTTTAAGATCTTCGAGTCCAACCATTAACCCAGCTCTGTCGAGGCCACTCCTTAACCATGTTCCAAGTGCCACATCAACACATCTTTTAAATATTTCCAGGGATGATGAATCCACCTCTTCCCTGAACAGTTTGTTCCAATGCCTGACCACCCTTCCAGTGAAGAATTTTTTCCTTAGTTCCAGTCTAAATGCCCCCTGGTGCAACTTGGGCCCATTTCCTCTTGTCTTATTGCTTTTCACTTAGGAGAAGAGACCAACCTCTACCTCATGATAACATCCTTTCATGTAGTTTTAGAGAGTGATAACATCTCCCCCGAGCCTGCTTTACTCCAGGTTTAAAAAAAACCCCTGTTCCTTCAGCTGGGACATAAGACTTTGGGCATTTAGTCATTGAAATCTCACAGTGAGCAGGAGTGGGTTATGGTGACCAAACCCAAGATCTAAAAATATAGTCCTGATGGTCAAGTCAAAAAACATAGAACTCTTAGTATAAAATCCCGAAACAAAGCCACTAGAAAAAGGCCAAGAGCCACAATTGCTGGGCTGCTCAGGCACTAATAGGTACAAGGGCTCCATTTAAAGTGAGTTTATTCTAGATATGGTGAAATATCCTCGTTTTATTGTCAGGTAGTAGGTAAATTCTCTAACTGCTCTTGTACATACCCTTCCTTACCAGCAGCTGCAGTTTTGCTCCCCAGCTGTCACAACGAGATGAAAACTGCAACTGCAGAATTAGAACTGGATTTAAAAGGCAATAAATTCATCTCTGGAGGGCAGATTGTGAATCAAACCCTTTCCTGCAGTTGTAACTCAGAGATACAGAGTGTTGATGGCAATTCAGCGACAAAACTTCTGTGTGGATTGGGCACTTGGGGACATGGTTTAGTGGTGGACTTGGCAGTGTTGGGTTAATGGTTGGGTTAACTCAACAGAGGTCTTTTCCAACCTAAATCACAGAATAGTTCGGGTTGGAAGGGACCTTAAAGATCATCTCATTCCAATGCCATGGGCAGGAAACCATCTACTAGACCAGGTTGCTCAGAGCCCCGTCCAGCCTGCCCCAGATGATTCCATGATCACCCCTGTGGAGAACAGTCACAGCCACGACTTCCCTGCCTCCAAAAAATCCTTCTCCTACCTTTGACTTGCAGCGATGCCGTGGTCTGCTGATCCCCCGAGTCACACGTGTACTCCCCAGCATCCTGAGCCTCAGCATCGTAGATGAGGAGCTCCACACGCGTCCCCTCCTGCCGGATCTCGTACTTGTCACCTGTCTGCAGAACAGTGTCCCCTTTCCTCCACTCCACGTGTGCGTTGGGCTTTGTCAGCTCACAGAACAACAGGGCCGTGCGACCTTCCTCCACCTCCTCGTTCTTCAGCCAGTGCTTGAACAGCACGGGGAGGCCTTGAGAGGGGGGGGGAATGGTGCAAAGAGGGGAAAAAAAAAATATGGGTGAAGCAAAAATAGAAAAAAATAGGAATGTTTGATTTCTAAGGTACTGATAGTGCCATTCATGAAGTTCACGCATGATTCTGGCTGCATTTACCTAAGGGGAGCTGCCAGGAACAGGGATAACTAGGCCTGAGCTAGACAGAGGAGGAGGAGGAGGAAGGGGAGTTAATCAGCAGGAAAAATTTGAGTTCTATATGAGCTATATTTCTGTCCCCATATCCCAGTCTTCTTTTCACAAAGAGTTCCCAACTAATTTCAGTAATTATTTCAGAAGGCCGGATAGCTTTTCATCCTTGAAATAAAAATCACAGGAGAGGATAAAATCATTCAAAGAATCACACCTGCAGACCTGAGGCATCAGATCATGCAGCCAGGGATCAATTACAGAATAACTAAGGCTGAAGGGACCTCTGGAGGACCTCCATGGATGGAGATTCCTCCACCCCTCTGGGTCTCTATTCCAATGTCTGACCACCCCTTCATTGTGAAAGGTTGGGTTTTTTTCCAAAATTAATTTCTCTTGCTGCAGCTTTCAATTGTTGCCTGTCATCTCTTTACTGAGCATTCCAAGAAAATTCTCTCTTTCCTCTGTAGGCCTCCATTAAGAAGCTACAGACAGCAAAGAGGTCCCCCCTTCAACCTTCTCTTCCCCACTCTTAACAAATACAGCCGCCCTTACCTCTCCTTTTACTTAGAATCCTAGAATGGTTTAAGTTGGAAGGGACCTTAAAGACCAACCCATTCCAACACCCTGCCATGGACAGGAACATCTTCCACTATCCCAGGTTGCTCCAAGCCCTGTCTCACCTGACCTTGGACACTTCCAGGGATGGGACAGCCACAGCTTCTCTGGGCAACCTGTGCCAGGGCCTCACCACCCTCATTGTGAAAAACATCTGTCTTATATCTAATCTAAATTGTCCCTCTTATAGTTTAAATCCATCACCTTTTTCTTATCACAACAGGCCCCACTAAAAAGTTTGTCCCCCCTATTTCACGTTCTCCGGCCCCCTGAGAATCTTGGAGGCCTCTGCTGCACTTACTCCACCAGTCATTGTCTCTCTTGCACTAGAGAGCTCCAAAAATTGATGTGTCCTCCTTTCACCGCTGCTGAACAGAGAGGAAACCATACCTTTAACCTCCAGCCTGGCCACGGTCCTCCCGTCAGCCGTCTGGCAGCTGTACTCGCCCGCGTCCGCGCGGTTCAGATCGCGGATCACCAGCGTGTGCACCTTCCCCTCCTGCTTGATGCTGCACTTCTGGCTGGAGTGGATCACAGACGTGCCTTTCTTCCACTCCACGGGGACGTCAGGCTTGGACACCTCGCAGGACAGGTGAGCTGTGCCACCCTCCTGCAACTCCAGGTTCTGGAGCGCCTTCACAAAGATGACCGGAGCAGCTGCGGGGAAGAGGGAACCATCAGTTCTGCAACAGCCTGATCCACGTCTCCCCCAGGTCAGACCTGGGGTCTGTGGTTATATTTTGAACCAGATCAGAGAGGAACCTACAATATTGCCATGGGTCATCTTTCCAAATCGTTCTATATGACTTAATAGAAAGGTTTTTTTAAATTTTCAGATTTTTTTTTTTTAGTAAATATGATTTAAAAACATCATGAGTAGCAGACTAATTCAGAGCATATTATTGACATCTTTCAGCGTTGATTCTGACATATGACTGGCTGCTTAGTTGGATGGGCTCCAAAGGATGTTAATATTAATCTTCATCCATGGACAATAAAAATTACTGAAACGACCAGCTCAGATGTACACATCTAACTCTTAAATGCCTAAATTAGGTTAGCAGAATATCCCAAAATTTCCAAGGACCCCTAATCACAAATACACCTCTCCAGAAGCCAAAGCAAGTGTACCAGCACCTGCCCAGTCCCTCTCCCTGTGGCGTTGCTCACCTTGGACCTTCAGCTGTGCTGCTGACGTGTGCTCCCCGACCTTGAAGCTGATGGACCCGCAGTCTTCCAGGGTCACCTTCCTCAGGATCAGACTGTGACGTGTCCCCTGGACTCTGATCTCATTCATCTCGTTGGACTGCAGGGGCACATCCCCCAGGAACCACTTGGCATCCTGGGTTGTTTCCCGGGACAGCCTGCACTCGAACACCGCGTCCTCCCCTTCGTACGAGGTGACGTCCTTCAGCATCTCCACTATGGTCACTGCTGGTTCTTTATGGAAAGGTCAACAGAGTTTGGTATCTACTTTCAAGTGATGCTTCCTGGGTTAAACATTTCGTTCTGCTCTTCCTTGATGGGACTATGCTATTGTTATTTGAAGCCCTAAATGCTAAATCTGGTGGTGTTCAACCTGGAGAAGAGAAGGCTTTGGGGTGACCTCACTGCCTTCCAAGACCTTAAGGGGGCTCATAAAAAGGAGGGAGAGGGACTTTCTACACGAGCAGGTAGTAACGGGACAAGGGGCAATGGTTTTAAACCAAAAGAGGACAGGTTTAGATTAGATGTTAGAAAGAAATTCTTCCCTGTGAGGGTGGGGAGGCCCTGGCACAGGTTGCCCAGAGAAGCTGTGGCTGCCCCATCCCTGGAAGTGTCCAAGGAAAGGCTGGATGGGGCCCTGAGCAACCTGATCTAGTGGGTGGCATCCCTACCCGTGGCAGGGGTGTTGGAATTAAATGTTCTTCAAGGTTCCTTCCAACCCAAACCATTCTGTGGCTCTATGATTCTAAATTAATGGAAATATAGCTACACAGTCATATAGTAACATGTTACAACCTTCCAGATTCATGATTTATGTATGTGTGCATATATATTATGCACATATAGTCTAAAAAGTATGCATCTTAAACTGTATTATGCATATAATAAATATATAAGGACCCTGAGATTAGCTCAGTTGGTCAGAGCATGGTGTTAATAACATCAAGGTCGTGCATTTGATCCCTCTATGAGCCATTCACTTAAGAGCTGCACTCTGTGTTCCTTGTGGGTCCCTTCCAACTCAGAATATTCTGTGATTCTGCGATAACGAATGCATAAAATATATATTTATAATTCAATCTATATATTGGGAAAGCATTGTCAACAAATTTCAGTGGGTGCCATTAATCAGTAACTAAAGACCCATTTCTGATTCCCCAGAGATAACTGACCCAGTTCTTATCCCTCTGAAATCACTCATCTCTGACATCCCCACGATTCAGTTTGGGCACAAGACAACGTTTAGCTGCCAGATTATTAAACAAACACGCCCCTGTTGTGATACCAAGCTCTGCTCAGCTCTCCCACACCCAAAGCCCCACCTTTCAGGTGCACCACAGCCGTGGTTTGCTGGTCCCCTGTGTCACAGGTGTATTCCCCAGCATCAGCTCCGCTCAGGTTGTGGATGGTCAGCTCGGCCACGGGCCCGGCCTGACGCATCTTGAATTTGTCACTTGGTCTCAGCACAGTCCCGCCCTTCTTCCACTGCACTGCGGTGTTTGATCTCGACACCTCACAGCTCAAAGTGATGGTGCCACCTTCTTCAGCCTGTTGGTTCTGCAGTGGTTGTGTGAAGGTTACAGGCAAAGCTGAACCAGGAGAAATAAGAGGGAAAAAAATTATGTTTCAATGGCTGTGTCACTAAGACTTGTGTTTGATGAAACTCTGGTGCCATTCCAAATTTGGTTCAAGCTCAATTCCAAAATTACTTTAAGACTGAAACAAGGAATGACAGAAAGTGCTGGGTTTCCAGGAGCTCTAAGCACTCTGCACTCCTGGAGAGTCCCTGGACACTGCACACACCAAGCACCTCTAAGATTATGCTCCTTCTTACACTGGAATGATCATGGACACAGAGTCTTGAGAATCTAAGTGCATATCTCTCCAGATGGGAACCAAAGCCACAACTCCTGGCCTAAGTTCTTGGGTATCTGGGAGAACATCTTTACATAATACCCCTTGTTTGAAAACTGGACCCAGCAGAGAAATGAACCCTGGAAGTCTCTGCACTGATATTGTCACTGATGGGTCACGATGGAGTTTTGATGGGTTGATTTATGATGTCCCACATGTTTAGCTCCTTGAGTACAGTTGCCTGGAATTACCTCAGTGGCTCCACACTTATGAGTTGTTATTTACAAGGGGAGGAGGTTGGGCTCCAGGAATCAGAGGGAATTCAGGGAACTGGGTGTCAGACACTTATAAAAGGAGAGAGATCTGAAGGTCCCTATAGGTGATGTAGGAATGGATGGTGTATTTTGTGGGACGGATGGGGAACGACTGGATCAAGGCTGGAGGGTGACTATAGAGCCTTCCTCAGCTTCCTGGGTTTGGAATTTTTTTCAAGGAGTGCTGGAGTGGCTGAGACCACACACAGAGACACAAACAGGCAACCACCACCAGACGATCTGCTCAGAGCACTGATATTCTGGTCTCACCAAATCCTGGCATTAGTGTGATAGCAGGCAGGTGAGTGTCCTTAATGGGAGAATCCTCAAGGGATATTCCAAAAGACAGTAATTCACAATAACACTCTGGATCCTCTTCGCTTCTGCTGATCTGGTATCTCAGAAAAATCACCTTAGTACTGTATTTATATCAGATTAGATTTGGAAAAACTGATATATTGCCACATTATACCTACTTTCAGATCTTTGGGACTAGAAATGCTGCTTGTCAACTGGAGCTGAGTGCCCAGGTTGGAACACTGTCACGCTTGAGCATCATTTTCTGAGGTAGAACTACAGCTCAAGGGATGCTGAGGCATCAAAAAGGGTCTTATTCTAATCTTAGCTCCAGCCTTGGTTTTCTGAGTGACCAGAAAGAGGCCCTTGGGTCTCAGATTGTGGAAGCAGTTACTGCACTTTGGGTCCCTCCATTTTCTTTGCTCAGGACACCACAGGACTTAACCTCTGAGAGCAAAAGGTCTCAGCTGCTTTATGCCAGCAAAGGACATCTGAAGTCAAGGAGAGTCGATAGAGCCCTCTTGGTAGAGCCAAACTGAGGAAGTGAAGCAAGTTTCTCATCTTAAAACAACCCACCTTTAACAGTCACAGTGGCCGTCGTTTGTTCGTTTCCATTATCACAGGTGTATTTGCCAGAGTCTTCTGGGTTTAAGTGAAAAATCTTTAAGGTGTGGACTGTTCCTTCCTGCCTGATTTCATACTTGGAGCTCGGGGAGATCACCTGAGTGCCCTTCTTCCACTTCACCTGAGCGTTGGGCTGGGAGACCTGGCAGCTGAGCACGGCTGTGTCTTCCTCCTGCAGTTCCAGGCTCTGCAGTTTCTCCTTAAATACTGGAGGTGGCACTGAAATTACAAACACAGCAAAGGCATTTCCAGGCATCTTTGTCTCTTTTCCCTGTGGTGTTAAAGCCACAGCTGAATGGTTAAGCATTATTAAAAAAAAAAAAAGACCAAACTTCAATTTCTACTGAGGGGTTAAAACAAGCTTCAAAGAGAAGGATGTTGGGTGGAGAATTTTTCCAAATAAATAAAGTTTGGAGAAAGAAAGACACCAAAGAAGGAAAAAAAAGATCTGAGCAATGTGATCTGTTGAAGATGTCTGGCAGGAGGGTTAGGCTAGACGGCCTTTAAAGGTCCCTTCAAACCCAAACCATTCTATGTTTCTAAAAGGGAGAATGGAAGCGGTGAAAATTCCAGGTTTTTCAATCCAACTACTGAGGCAAACACAGGAGTTTCTTCAGGAATCAGCTAGCTTCAGGACCCTGGTGACATATTCACTGTCTATCTGTGGTGATTGCAGTCTATGAGACCACACCAGTACATCACGTGTGCTCTGAAGCACTAATGTGACCTAAAAAGGGGTGAATTACAGACGTGAATTTACTGTCAGCATAAGCAAAACATCAGCTGTCCTCACTGATCCCGTCCCACACCACACAGAGCCTTTACCTTTCACCGTGAGCTCTGCCGTGGTCGTGTGACATCCCACCCGGAAGGTGACGGTGCCAATGTCCTGCTCAGTCACCTTCCTCAGGGTCAGGGTGTGAACCTTCCCTTTTTCCACCGAGATCTCGTTCATCTCGTTGTTTTGCAGGGCGACATCCTGCAGCTTCCATTCCACATCCCTGGCGTTCTCGTGGGAAACCTGGCACCGGAACGTGACGTCGTCCCCCTCGAACACCTCCATGTCCTTCAGGCCGCTCACGATGGTCACGTCGGGCTCTGCAAACAGTCAGGAACGGGGAATGGACGGGAAAACATGGATCAGACCATCAAATCGTTAATAAAACAGGTTATAGGAGACTTCTGGAGGTCACTTGGTCCAACCACTGCTCAAGGCAGGGCCGGCTTTTACAGCAGGTTGCTCAGCATCTTGTGCAGCTGAGCTTCGAGCATCTCCCAAGGATGGAGACAGCACAGCCTCTCAAATCACATCCCAAATTCTGCTTTCAGTGTACTTGGTAAAAGGGTAATTAACTTTTAGATACTGGTTTTATCACTTGTCCTTTCTCAGAGGTACATTACATATTGATTTTTTAATTTAATGTTTGACACGCTAATTGGATGAACAAGGCATGAATGCCAGATGCCAAAATCAGGGTTTTGAAATTTGTTACACTTGAACTTAGATATCTTCATAGAGTAACATTAAAACCTGATCCTTTTTATCGTATTTTTGCAAACAGAATTGCATTTACTCCATGCTGATGCTCCAAATGTCTTGAGGAGCTGGATGGCTTTGTCCTCTCAGCAGGAGTCACTGGATTAATGTGAGCGCAGTTGGCTTGAGTCCTGCTTCTAGGACAGCTGACCTCCTGCAGATCTGTGCAAAGATCACACAGACAGCCCCCCAATATACCCTCAAAGCTGTATGTACCCCAAGTCTGCTGGGGAATACCAAAGGAATCATAGAATCCTTAAGGTTGGAAAACACCTCTAAGATTGTTGAGTCCAACCATCAAAAAAAGCAGTGGAATCTTCACGTGAGCAGGCACAGCAGATATTCCTACAACTGAGGTCACCATCTGCACGACAAATGGTGCAGCTGGGTGTAATGTGCAGAGGATCTACAACATGGAGCAGCCTGCAGAGATGCTGGCAGTGTTTGTTCCACACTAGTGGTCCAAGCTCTGTGATGGCATTAAGGCCAGATGCAGCTGCCATGTGACTGGAAGCTGGGGATGGACCATCTGTTCACCCCCCCCACATATGATGTCAAGCAAATATTTCAAGCTATGAGTCACAAATCACAGCTGCTTCATCCTCCCCTGTCCACCACGTCAATCTTTGCTTTGGTGCATCCATTGACCACCAGACTTTTTTTAGGACACCCTTCCTATGCTCTGCGTTCCTCACAATAACAATGATGACATGGTGAAACCTTAGTCTCCTGAAGTGAAAACCTCCTTGCCCCAGCAAACAGGTCTTGCCTTTCACTGTCAGTTTGGCAGAGGTCGTCTCATCCCCAGCCTTGCAGGAATATTCCCCGGCATCTCCAGGCTCCAGGTGGTGAACGCGGAGCTCCCGGAGGGTCCCGTCCTGCCACATCTCGTACTTGGAGCTGGAGTGCAGGACAGCTCCGTCCTTCCTCCACTCCACCTCTGCCTTGCTGATGGAGATCTCGCAGCGCAGCCTGGCTGTCCCCCCCACTTCCACCTCTTCGTTCTTCAGCTGCTGCCTCAGCCGGGGTTTGGTGGCTGCAAAGTGAGGAAGAAATAAATAATACGGGATCTGTTCCCTGGAATGCACAGCTCAGCACAAGCGCCCGGGTTCTGATGCTGCGGGGCAATTTTGCATTAGGGGGTTATATGATAATAAAATCACCTTTTTTTTTTTTACAAAGAGGCTTATATTGTATATATCCAGATAAAGAGAGGATCAGAAACTTCCCCAGATATGTTTCCCTTAAAGTCAAGGGCATCCACATCAAACCTTTTATGCACCTGTTCTGAATATTGAAAACTTACACGCAGAGAAAGATTTTGACTAAGCAAAACCTCCTACTTCCTGATTAAAACAGGCATAAATTTGTTCATTTTTTATGGAAATACTCATGATTTCCAACACCTAAATTATGTAAAGCTTTAAACTCCTTTCTGGTTTCTCAGTTATCTTTTCAAGACTCTGGAGCAGCACCAGTGAGTCTTTCCAGATGATGCATAAACAGACATTTAATCAAGAGGACGTGGATCTGCTCAGACAACGGGTGGAAACCAGAAGGGAATAATATCCTCTGTGTGTGTGTGTGTGTGTGAGCAGCTGGGGAAACTGGAATCTCAGTGCTTGTGGTTCCTCTGTCTAAACCCTGCTGTGAGACATGGAAAGCAGTCTCAGGCTCTCTCACTCAGAGCTGACCCTGTGGCTGCTTCGTGGGTCAGGTTCAGCCAGAGGATGTAGTTGGAAAGGTTGTGGTTTAGATCAGAGCCACAAGTTCCACCCAACTGTCTGGGATGACCACAAACATTTCACAGATGGTGCTGGGATGGCCCTGCCTGAGCAGGGAGGTTGGACCAAATGACCTGCTATGGTCCCTCCTAACTTTAGCCATGCTGTAATTCTGTGATCAATCACAAAAACCATTCCTGGTTTGGTTAAACACAGCATTCTTGACGTTTTCATGGATAAATTAAATACAGTTAAACTTAAAATGCTTTTTTAAACTATGCATGATTTGTTTTTGATTCAAGTGAGCCAGGAATGAATGCAAAGTGCTAGAAATAAAGATCTATTAGAATATAAAGGTCCCCATGATTCAGAGTTTCTTCCTTTTGTCACGTCAGAGAAAGCTGTTAGTGCACTGCACACTCTGCTTTACAGGCTGAAATAGGAACCCTGTCCCACAAGATCCACTTCTCTGTGCTCTGTTTATGTCTGGACACCAGTTTTCCTCAATCTCTTAACTTTTAGAAGGATTCATATTCACCAGTAAATTAAATAACACCATTCACACATTTCCACAAGTGCCTTTTCTCCTCTGTTCCAATCTGATGCAATGCTAACCATGCACTCTGAGGACTGCAGTGCTCTGCTGGTCTCCGGTGTCACACGTGTAATCAGAAGCATCCTCTAGCTCCACACTGTGAATCACAAGTTCAGCCGTGCGACCACTTAATTTAATGTCATATTTGGCACAGGGGAAGAGCTCCACGGTGCCTTTCCTCCACTCCACTGCTGCGTTATCCTTCGTCAGCTCACACTGGAATTTCACCGCAGCTCCTTCTTCTGCCTCCTCATCTTTGAGCTGCTTTTTGAAAAGAACTGGCAGAGCTAAAGGAGACAAAAAAAGAAGCTTTTATTGAAGCCTGAGTCAAGTCCTGGTTGACACAGACTGACACTCCAGAGAAGATACTCTGTTTTTGAAGCGAGATATTCCTGGGCAGGATCCATGTTTTCTAATTTGCCTGGAGCTACTAGATCTTGCTACATCAGAAGAACCTATAACATTTATTGCCTTTATTTCCTTTGTTTCTTGACTCAAATCCTTCCCAGGGTTGAATTCTTTGAGTGAATTTATCCTTCAGTTGGTCTAACAATGATCTCAAGAGCTGGAAATTCAAAACTCCGTGAGCAGCCTTGACAGATCAGGAAGGTCGTTGTCTGTCTTCTTACAGGATTTGGAAGAAAATACTTTTTTAAAATATTTAAACAACGTGTCAAGTGAAATATGCAGATGTTATGTTAAATTATTGTTCTTTCTTTAATTTCTTGTCAGCCACAGAGCTGGAAATTATTTCCTATTAGAACGCAAAACTCAAATGCAGCACCGGAAGAACAAAGTATCATCCTCCTCAATTCTCATTAGAACAAAATAAAATCCCAGTATGTCAGGTGAAAAGGAAAATACTTACAGAGAAAAAGAATAATATATTTAAAAATATTCACACTGAAACTGGTGCTTTGCACGTTGGATGGGATCTGCTGCTTTAGGAGTCAGCTCAGCCCACGTACCTTTCACGTTTAAAGCTGCCTTGGTTTCCTCATCCCCAGTGTCACAGCTGTACTCTCCTGTATCTTCTAATTTGAGGTTATGAATCAAGAGCTCTACCAGGCATTCCCTCTGCCTCATTTCATATTTCTGGCTGGGCTGCAGCCCCACTCCTCCTTTCCTCCACTCCACAGCAGCTTTGGGTTTCGACAGCTCACAGCAGAACGTGGCTGTGCTTCCCTCCTCGGATTCCTGATTCTGCAGGGGTTGCTTAAATCGGACAGGCAGTGCTGCAAAATTTGAGAGGGAAACGTTTCAAGAGTGTTTTAGCCCAAGAAGGACACAATCCTACCGTCATTCTTCAGAAATGATTCCATAATCCTTGGGCTGCAACTCCCTGCCTCGGCAGCATCTTTCTTGAACCATTGTGTGAACCAAGAGCTGAGGACTGGCGGTGAAGTGAGGAAAGATCTGATTTTAGAGAGTGGTTTGTGGCCTGGTTTGTGGTCTGAAGGAGCCAGACCTTCCCATGGAAGTGTCTCCATGTCAACTACAGGTGCTTTAGGCAAAGATCCCTGAGACATGCTCTCTCTCACACAAACCCTTGTTCCTAAGAGAGGTCTCTGAGTTTGCAATACTAAGCAGAGTATTTTTTCACCCAAATAGAGCTTGTATAAACACATAGTGATCAAATTGGTATTCAAAACACACTAACTGATAAATGGGAGAGGAAATTCAGATTTCAGGCAAGGTCTTGCTCTGAATGGTAGAAGAAAGGGTGGAGGAATGTTTACACCTGAAGTTCAAAGCCTTCAGTAATAATAGAGCACAGTCACCCGTCAGAGAAATCCTTTATCCCCTAACTGTTGCCTCTCTTATCATTCTAATAAGACATTACATCCAATTAGGCATCACTTATGCCATTCCCATACCCAGCCACACTCCCTGCACTCAGGGGAGGAGAGTTCAGCATATTTTGACATCATGACAATGTCCAAGGCCTCGTTGGAAGGGGTTCTGAGCAACCTGGTCTAGTGGAAGGTGTCCCTGCCCATGGCAAAGGGGTTGGAATGAGATGACCTTTGAGGTCCCTTCCAACCCAAGCCATTCTATGATTCTAATAAGCTTTGATGCTCATTAATCACTCAAGATACCTCAAGAACAACCTTTCTAACCTGACCATTTGTCGTGCCAAAGAAGAACATTTATTCTGGCACGAACCAGCAGCAAAATAAGTAGAGAACACCAAGAGAACCTCCTTCCACTCCACATTTGTTGAGCCAAAGGTCAACACTGTGCCTACCATGTACAGTCACCACAGCTGTTGTCTGCTGGTGTCCAGAGTCACAGGTGTATATTCCTGAATCATCCAGTTCTAGGTCAGAAATGGCCAGTTCAGCGGTGCAGCCCTGCTGCTTCATCTCGTATTTCAAACCAGGGTAGAGGGTGACATCCCCTTTCCTCCACTCCACTGGAGCCTTGGCTTTGGTCAGCTCACACCTCAGTGTGGCTGTGCCACCTTCCTCTGCCTCGGTGTCCTGGAGCTCTTGTTTAAAAAGTGCTGGTAGGGCTATAAAATAGAAAAAATGACTTGCAACATTCCGCAGTGAGGGCTTGGGAAAGAGGGAGTTGAAAGAAAATGAGAGCACCAAAAGAGCTTGTTTTGCTGATGTCTCTAAACCTCCATATCCTACACTCAAAGTACAAGGCTATTTCCCCAGAGATGAAATAGGAACATCTACAGAACAAGAAGAAATGGATTTCAAGAAGTTACATTTTGCCATGAAGTGTATGGAAGCTTAATCTAATCTGTGATCTAAAAATGGCACAGTTGTTTTCCTACTCCAAAAGTAGCCAACATGTTGCCCCGATCACTGAAGGTGTTCTGAAGGTCAGCAGGGAGTTGTAAGAGCTCAGACTCCCTCTTAAGGCAGGGAATTTTAGGAGTTCATATTCCCTTTTAAAGCAGGGAATTTTGAGAGGTCAGACTCCCTCTAAGGGCAGGGAATTGCAAGAGTTCAGATTCCCTCTTAAGACAGGGAATTTTAGGAGTTCAAATTCCCTCTTAGGGCAGGCCACTTGCAGGAGAGATTATGATTATCCTGACAGTAACATGCTAAAGAATGCACTGTTTTGCATCGCAATTCCCATTTTCTGCCTGTCTCTGAGACTGTATAAAACCACACTATCCTGCACACCTCACAATTTACAATCAGGTCTTTTCCTTCAGCAACACTAAAACACCGTTCTTATTTTTATTTTCAGAAAACCTTGTGGCTTTTTTTCCTTTGTTTTTACCGTTGACTGTCAGAGTGGCAGTTGTCTGCTGATCTCCACACACACAGGTGTAATCTCCAGCATCCTCCACATCCAGCTCACGGATAATCAGCTTTGCAACAGCACCTTCTTGACTCATTTTATACTTGCTGCTTGCCTTGAGCACCTCCTGCCCTTTCTTCCACTCCACCACAGCAGGTTTAGTCAGCTCACAGTGCAGAGCAGCTGTGCCATTTTCCACAGCCTCAAGGTCCTTCAGGCCTCTCTTGAATTCTGGAGGCAGTGCTGAGGAGTAAAAGGGTACCACAGAGAGTGTGAATATTCCTTAAAAAGCAGAAGCCCCGTGGGAGAGGATGGATGGATGGTGAAATGCTGAGCCCTGATCCAGGTCAGTGGGACACAATGGAAAATCTCCCCCAACTTCCCTGGACACTGAGAAGGTGAGATGGACCAACACAGTTGAAGGGGACAAACACCAACAGGGAAATCTTATCCCAATTCTGACACAAGGAGGAAGCACATAAAGTCCAAAGGAACAGGAAAACCCAAGCAAACAGAAAGGGAGTGGGAACAGACCATAACAACAGAGGCTTGGGCAGCTCTAAGGCTTGGAGAACCATCCCAAGGGTTACTTTACCATGCACTGTTAAGGCAGCTGTGGTGCTCTTGTCTCCACACACACAGGTATAATCTCCACTGTCACCCAGGTCCAAGTCATGAACCACCAGCTCCACAACACGGCCTTCCTGCCTCATGCTGTGCTTCTTGCCCGAGGTGAGGACGTGGTGGCCCTTCTTCCACTGCACAGGGGCGGATGCCTTGCTGAGCTCACACTGAAAAGTGGCCATTCCACCTTCTACTGCTTCCTTGCTGGTCATTTCCTCTTGGAAAAATGGAGGAACAGCTGAAGGATGCAGGTAAAAAGTGTTACAGACTGAGCACCTCTCCAGGGATGGGTAAGGAACTGACGGGGGGGAAGTTGTGAAAGTTATGGAAGGTCGAGCATCAGCAAAGAGGAGAGGGAAGAGAAGTGAAAATATCCTAGTGGGAATATACACCCTAATCCTTTGGGGTTTATGCTGGCTTCCCACTAGCAAAACTGCTCTGTCCTCAACAACCTGCTTTCTATCAATTTCCATGAGAGAAAAACCAAGAATATCATCTCTGAGCTCCTTAGTTCCCCTGTGTTGGTGTCTCCCACAAACTTCATATCTTTGTGCTCTCTTTTCCTACTTATTGAGCTGTTCTACTGTATTCTGAATGTTGGCACAGCTCCTCACTCATCCTCATTCCCTTTTTCCTTGAGCTATCCTTGAAAAGGTTCATCCAGGACTCAGAGGTTCTTCCTGACCCCAAAGAAAATCTCCAGATGCTGAATCCCAGCCTGTGTTCTTGTCTCAGAACATGGTTTTCCTCACTGAACATCATTCCTGTAACCCATTGCAAGTCATGTCCTTGAAATAAATGTGGTGACCTTCACATGTCCCTCTATTAACTAAGTGGGATAATGGGACATTCCAGCTGTTTGACAAGGTTGGATACCTCAGATCTAAAAAACTTAGTGTCCCCAGCAGTGAGTCTAAGTTAAAATATCCAAGCTAGAACCCGGATTTAGCCAGATTTGGCACATTTCCCATCTCCAGCACTCTGAAGCTGAAACACCAGTTTTGTTTGCACAGCAAGTGGTTCTTCCAACAAAACAAGACTGGCAGGAGATCTACAGCCATAGAAAATTAGTCTCCCAATGGAAATCTGTGCATTAGGACAGAGGTTATGGGCACAAAGCCCAATATAAGCATAGCTCAGTACAGAAGAAATTGTAACTAACTAATACTTCTTTTTCCCCATATTACAACAGTCAGTATTGAGAATGCCAGAAAGGAATGGCAAAGAATAAATAGATTTGTGCTTTGGAGAATAAAGGCAGGAAAGGAAAGACCAAAGAATAGTGGGTTTGTGTGTTAGGAAAGGAATGGCAGAAGGGAAAGATGAAAGGATAGCAGGCATGTGTTTAAGGAAAGGAAAAGACAAGAGGATGGGACAGAGAAAGGTAGACTGGGATTTTCCAGTTGGCACAGCCTGCAGGTGAGGAGGGGCAGGGAATATTTTCAAGTGAATGGGAGTTCAGTTAATAAGGTTGAACAGACAGGTGTGTAAAACTGAACAGTTATGGCAGAGGTTCCAGTCAGGAAACAGGAGGTCAGGATGTCTTTACCCTGGACTGTCAGGACAGCTGTGCTCCGGTGCTCCCCACACACACAGGTGTAGCCTCCTGCATCCTCCTCAGCTATTTCATGGATCACCAGCTCTGCCTTGGTCCCTTCCTGCCTCATTTTGTATTTCTCGCTCGCTTTGAGCATCCTCTGGTCCTTCCACCACTGCACTGGAGCAGCCTTGGTGAGCTCACAGTGCAGAGTGACTTCTCCACCTTCTCCTGCTTCCTTGTCCTGGAGCTCTTCCTTAAAGAGTGGGGGCAGAGCTGAAGGATGCAACACGGACAGATGTTCATCAGAAAACCAGAATTAAAATCCCAATTTCTTTTTCACGCTTGAGATTATTTCCCCTCATGCCTTTTTTTTTTTCCCCCCAGCCTATTATAGACATGTTTAGCCATAACCAAGTTTAGAAACTCCAAAAGCATCCTACTTCAAGTGTGATGTGATTTCAGTCACCCTAAGGGGCAGTTCCCTGGGTGTCTGTTGTTATTCATGGTGAAAGAAGACGACAGAAAGACCCAGATCTGAGATCAGCAGCACTCACAAATAACACTGCTGTACACAGGATTATTTTACCCACACAAGTAGCATTTCTTGGAGGTTGATATTGTTATTTTTTGTTTGTTTTTTTTAAAATTAAAATATTGTAGCCCCACCTACCTGAAAGCAGTCAGATTTAAAAATAAAACTTAGTCCTAGTTTTAAATTGAAGTTTGAAGGGCCATTACATGTAACGAGAATTTCAGATTCTTGCTATTTCCAGTTTTGGAATCACAACCCAAAGACAGAACAACCTACAGGAAACAACCTTCAGGTAAACTAATTATTGACATCTACCCACAAAAGTGCCTTGTGTAAAGGGGTACAGAATATAAACAGTACACCCCAAGTGCCTCAGGAAAAGTCCATGTCTCAGGAAAGCCCAGATCCCTGTTTTTGGAAGAATCTGGAAGTGCAGAACTGGATCTCTGACCAAGTTCCTCAAAGTCAAGAACTGTTATTTCATTAACATGGATATTCATCAATGGGAGGAGAGCAGAGATCAGGTAATGAGGTTATTAACAAAAGGATTTATTTATGGGTTGGTTTATTTAACCCTCACTTCTCCTCTGTCTGGTTCCCGGGCAGGTGCTGACAGACCATACCTGTGTGTTTTGGGGAAAACTGGGGTTGACTGAAGTGAACCACAGGGCTGGAGCTGGAAAATGTAAATATCCAAGAAGAAGGGATTTGGGCAGAAAGAAGCATCTTGTTTTCTCCTTTCAAAGGACAGATTAATAATGACCCCAAAATTTGCCATGAGCGACTCTCTCTCAGCAAGAAATGAGTTATAAATAGAACGAAGAGAAAGGGATAAAAACAAAGACAAGCTACTGACCCAGGGAAGAAACAACTGAACTTCAGAATGATGCCTGTCTCTAGAGTTATTTATCAATTTTAATAAGGTCTTTTTACCATGAACTGCCAAGGTTGCTGTTGTCTTCTGGTCACCACACACACAGGTGTAATCTCCAGCATCTTTTACTTCTAGGTCATGAATGACCAGCTCTGCAGTGGTGCCAGACTGTCTCATTTGATATTTGTCACTTGCTTTGAGCACTTTGGGCCCAATTTTCCACTTCACTGGAGCTTCTTTGGTTAATTCACAACTCAGAGTGACTGATGCTCCTTCCTGGGCTTCTTCACTCTTCAGTTCTTCCTTGAAAAGCACTGGCAGGGCTGGGAATGGAAAGTTAATAGCGTGTTTAAACTAAGCCATCAGCATGATGAAGTTGAAATCTGGCCAAATCAGGGGGTTTGGACTTTGAGACTGAGGTTATTGCTACGATGATCTGGAAAACTGAATCCAGCAGTAAGACAAAGAAGTGCTGAGCTGACAGGTCAAGGTACAACAGGCTGGATGGATTCAAGGTGGAATATAGAGAATTTATCACAGGGACAGGACAAATCAGCGGGTCTAACAGGAGTCTCTTCTAGGTGTTTATTCCCTTAAACCTACAACACTGGAGTTTGCGTGGAGAAACAGCCAAATCCTCAGCTTCCTTTTCAGGAATATCGGATCAAAATTAAATGTCAGGACAAGAAGCTCTCCTTTCCTGCACACAAATTAATCCCAAAGGAAAAGCTGGTGGGTGGACACTTCACACAGCCAACAGGGTGTTTCAGGGAAACAAAAAGTGGACAGCCATCTGCATTTACCATTCACTGCCAGAGACGCCGTGGTGTGCTGGTCTCCACACACACAGGTGTAATCTCCTGCATCCTGCAGCTCCAGGTCACGGATTTCCAGCTCAGCAAGGCCACTCTCCTGCCTCATGATGTGTTTTTCACTTGCCCTGAGCACTTTGTTCCCTTTCTTCCACGCCACAGCTGCAGCCTTGGTCAGCTCACAGCGCAGAGTGGCCGTTTGGCTTTCCAGGGCTTGCAGGTCCTTCAGGCCTTCTTTGAAAAGTGCTGGCAGGGCTGAAGGTCACAAAGTGGACAGAGGACGTTAAACACGACACGTGGTACACAGATTACAGGAGGGATGGGGTGGTATAGAGGCAGGGAACACTTTAGGGTGAGAGGTTTTCATTCCGGGACATCGGACAAACCAACAGACAGGAGGAGAAAAGCAGCCTGGACACAACCAGATCTTACAGAGAGCTTACAAATATAAAGGAACAATTCAGCCACAACCAATATCAGTGAGCTGACAAAGAAATGCACAGTAATACAGATATTTGTATATGGGGTTTTTTACCATGCACTATCAAGGCAGCTGTTGTCTCCTGCTCTCCACACACACACGTGTATTCTCCAGCATCTTTCAGCTCCACATCGTGGATAAGCAGCTTCATGACTGTGCCCTCCTGCCTCATCTTGTACTTGTCACTGGCTCTGAGCAGAGTGCTGCCCTTTCTCCACTCCACTGGGGCAGCCTTGGTCAGCTCACAGCACAGAGTGGCCCCTTGACCCTCTGTCACCTCCTGGTCCTTCAGGCTCTCCCTGATCCCCGCAGGCAGCACTGAGGATGCAATGGGAAGAGGGTTAAAACGGAGCAGAAAAACAGTCTCCTGCTGAGGGGAAGGAAAGGTGAGGGGACCAGTGGGGGGCTGTCCTCAGGCTTGATCTCACATCTGCTTTAGGCATCCTAAAACCACTTTGTATATGGAATTGCTGGAAGGTTTTACCCCTAAATCACAAAATTAATCCTCATGACGGCTCAACGCAAACTCAGACTCACAGGAATTATGCACAGAAAACAATGAACAGGGTGATAAAAGTAACTCAAACTTGTTAACAAGGACATCCAGGTGGAATTGGGCATTACCGTGCACTGCCAAGGCAGCCGTGGACTCCTTGTCCCCACACACACAGGTGTAATCACCAGCATCACTCTCAGCCAGGCCCTGGATCACCAGCTCTGCAGTGACATCCTTCTGCCTCATTTTGTACTTCTCACTAGGTCTGAGCACCGTGTGGCCCTTTCTCCACTCCACCGGGGCGGGTTTGGTCAGCTCACAGCGCAGAGTCACCGCTTTGCCCTCCTCGGCTTCCTCATCTCTCAGTTCCTCTCTGAAGAGGGCAGGGAGGGCTGAGAAACAGAGCAGCAAATGTTTTCATGACAAGCAGTTCTGGGCCACCAAACTAAACGAACCTGGTGTTTCTATCTGTCCATGCCTGGTTGTTGACGTGAGGATCATCCCACGCAAGGAAGATGCTAATTTGTATTACAGATAAAAAAGGGTCTTATCATTTTTTTTAAGTAAATTTTAAGCAAGTTTTCTGATTGGTTTAGAGGTGGATGGAGAATAAACAGCAGGAGTGGGCAAATTTCATGTATGGTCAAAACTGTATCTTCCTCAGTATAACTCTGCATGGAAAATCCACTCATAAAAAAAATAAAGGAAAAATTGATCAGGTTTGAATTTAGGTGTTAAGGATGCCTACAGGCATAACCCAGAGTTAGAACAAGATGAAGAGTAGAGAGATCTCTTGAAATTATTGCTTGGGTAGCAATAAAAAGAAAAGAAAAAGATGATGTCTCCAGTGTGGAGATCTGCCATAATCTTCACATGAGGAAAAACCTAAAACCTAAAACCCCATCTCTTTAGGAACAATGAATAGAGTAATTCAGAGTGTAAGACTGGATGGTAATGTGCTAATATGTACTCTGGGAGCAGCAGGTTGGGACAACACATGGTAAGTCCTTGGAATGGGGCAGGAACTACATTTGGATATAGAATGGATATGAAGAACAGCAGAGAAGGGTGTCCAATTCATTCTCTGACCAACAACAAATAAATATTTGAGAATAAGGATGTGGAGGATAATTGTGCAGACATTAATTACGAAGCAGGAAAGCTCGTGGCTTTTAAGACAAGTAATGATGGAGAAGAACAAAAGAAAATTCTGTGTGTAACAAGAGAACAAGCTCCAATAATTTGAGAATTGTTACTTATGATTGTGCAGATGCCAACTTAAAGGACAAAACAGTTTAAGAGTGGAAAACTTCTCAAAGAAACAATATTAAGAGCATAATTAGAGACTAATTCACTCCAAGGATCATCAGAAATAGTCTACCTAAATCACAAACTTTTTGTTGTCCCAAAACTCAAGAGGACTGTAAAACACAAGAGGTTTAGATGAGTGCAGAAGAAATACTGCTGAATGTAGAGACAAACCCAGAAAGGGCAGGTTCTCTGAGTGTCTTAAGAAGGTCAAGGGCAGTTCCCCATTCCCAATCTCTGTCACCTCCTGGACAAAAGATCAACATGAAAGAGGGGCTAAAAGTGATCTGCAAAATGATGCTGATATCATGGAATCACAGAATTATTTAGTTTGGAAAAGCCCTCTAAGGTCAGTGAGGCCAACCTTTAACCCAGCACTGCCAAAGCCACCACTAAACCATGTTGGCTCACCTCTCTTTCAGGAATGTAAGTTGATTGTGAGTGACATGAGAAAGCTGAAGTGTTTAATTCCTTCTTCTTTGATATTAAAGGTAAAGGATAGTGAAGAAAGTAATAGGAATTCTGGCTAGGATAAGAAAAAAAATGATTAGAGAATATTTAAATAGTCTGACTATTCTTAAAGCACCTTGGGGTGATGAAATTCGTCATGGAAGGCACAGGATCAATGAATATCAGACATCAATATTTACACTGGAGAAATCAAAGAGCATGAATGGATGACCTTCCACGAGTAAGGAAAAAAACCAGAAACTAAGAGGTGAAAAAGGCCTCACACATTGACATGCACACATTTGGTTCTTGCCATGCAAAACAGGAGTCTAAACTCCCAGGCAGTCAAGAAAGATCCAGGTGAAGTCAGTGGAGTCAGCAGAGGTATCTGCTGACCACATGTCTGCTAAGTAAGGTGAACTGGATGCATCCCTGTCTTCCATGGTCTGTGCTGACTAGATCTCCACTGACAAAAATGGGAATTTAGGAATACTCATCAGTCTTGACCTACAAGATGAATCCCCTTCACCTTCTTGGAAAAAGAGAGAGATGGCAGAGAGAGGATCCGAGGAATTATATCCATCTCAACTTAATTCTTTGAAAAACTTGGATTTGCCAAGAGCTTTTCTCTTCCTGAAGGATTGGACCAGTGTAATTTTTTTCTTGATAGAGATTAAGCTTCACAGACAGAAAGACCCAGTATATGCTGTACATTATTAATTTAGTAAAGCTCTTACTTTAACTCAGGTACAGGTGGAACTACAGAGGGAATGTGCCACTAATTTGAAAACTACAGTCGAAGAATATTCAGCTGTGATTTACACTCACAAGGAAAGAATGAGTCAAGTTCCTCAGTGCTCTGGAATCCAGTATTATTCAGCATTTTCTTTAGTGACTTGGACAATGAAATGCAGAGTTGTCATTAATTTTTCAGATGATTCCAAGGCGGGAAAGAAGAGACGGCGAAAGCACTTTGTCAAAGTGGATTAAGATATAAAAAACCTCAGTGAAGCAGTGGTGGAAAAACAGGCTGCAATTCAGCAAGAGCAGGTGGAAAATATCCTATTTAGGAATGATCAACGACACAAATACAAGGAGGAGAACAACAGGCACGAAAGGATTTGGGATTACAAGAGATCTTGTTAAAAATGGAAGTTGAAAAATGCAACCCTGATGCAAATAAAGAAATCATAATTGGGATGTATAAAACAGAGTGTCCCACACAAGACACAGGAATTCCTTCCATCCTGCTCCCCTCTGGCAAAGCCTCAGGTGCAGAGCTGCAGTTCAGCTTTTGGCCACCACACTTCCAGAAAGATGTGGATTAACTGAAGGTGGTCCAGAAAGCAGCAAAGATGGGCTGAAGTCTAGCAAACATGGTCTATGAAGGAAGGCTAAAAGGAATTGAGGTTCTCAGCCCAGAAAAGAAAAGACAAAATGGAGACATGAGGAAAGTTTTCAATTCTGTAAAATAGTTTCAAAAGGAGGACGTTTCAAAAAAAAAAAAAAAAAAAGAAACCCAAGTATTTCTCATTTTTTTATAAAATTTGAAACAGGAAAAATGACAAGCCAGCTCAAGAAAGACTATTGCTGAAATTAAGAAAAACTTTCTGGCTGGAATGATGGTGACCTCAGGCTTGAGGATGGACTAAACGTTTCCAACTCTATTTTCCATGGTTACACTGGAAGTTGAAGACTGAAGCAATCCTTGTGTTATTGATAGACACAAAGATGAAAAGGTCTGGGCAGTAAAGCAAAGAAATCAGCTGCCTGAATTCAGACCTACTGAATTTCCAGGTGAGAAAGAGGCTGAAAATACTTCTGACTGTCCTGTGTTAATAATAAAAATAAAAAGTTTCCCGTTCTTCCAAAGAAGGTTGCAGATAAATTTGACTGAAGACTGTGAGTTATTCTTTCACTATAATGCTGAGTATTCTGCCACACTTGGATGCAAATCTACATTATCCTAGGTCGGAGTTATATAGAAAAGTTGCATTGAACCAAAATCAAAAATTATTTCTCAAATCCTAAAGCAGCTTGAAATCTAATCATCCTTTTCAAGAAGTATGAATATTCTTGCTGCTCCACCTCTCTAAGCTCAAGTTAAAAGTGAGTAAAACAGAACAAAAAAAGCAAGTGTGTTGTATCTTCAGCCTTTGGCGTGGTGCAAAGCTGTGCACCAACAAGAGCAGGGAGAAGAAAACAGGGAAAATATTAGTATAATCAATGGAACTGTAATTCTAGTGAGAATTAGATAAATATAACAATAAAAGAAGAAAATCTGTTATCAACAAAATTAATGATGGCAAGATTAGGGAAAGAACTCGTTGCGTGTTGGGACTGAGGCTTCCAGAGGAGAAGGGAGAAACATCCCACAAAAATCCCCCATTTCTCTTTCCTTTACCATGCACTGTCAGTGCTGCAGTTGTCTTCTCCTCTCCACACACACAGGTGTATTCCCCAGCATCCTTGACCTCCAGAGCGTGGATCAGCAGCTGTGCTGTGGTGCCCTCCTGCCTCACAGTGTATTTTTCACTCGGTTTGAGCACCTTGTGCTTCTTTTTCCACTCCACGGGGGCAGGTCTGGACAGTTCACACTGGAGGGTGGCTGTTCCACCTTCTGTGGCTTCCTCGTTTGTCATCTCCTTCTTGAAGTGCACAGGCAAGGCTGAGGAGTTCAAAATGAGCACAAAGTGTGACCATGGCAGCTACTCAAGCGACCACTTAGCTGTGGTCTGTCAACCACGTGTGACAAGCAAAGCCTTTCCTAATCAAGCAGGATTGATGTGCCCTCTGAGAAACATAAAAGAGTGGCTTTGAAAGCAGGAAAACACCTTATTCATCAATATGAGGAGGGATTTTTTTATGGTAAAGTCCTTGGCATGAAATGGAGAACCACAGCAAGTCTCAACTTCTCCAGACCTGCAAGACTGAGCCCTACATTCCTTGGATATTGCCTGCCAGAATGGAAAATAAAGCCTGACCAGAGTGTCTACATTCTGTTGGAATACAATTAATTGCTTTAGAAGTTCACAAATGAAACTTTATCTGAGGCATCAACTTCTCCTTTCCTTGAGACCGTGAGGGACCTTTAAATGTCCCTTCCAACACAAACTATTCTGTGAATTCTGTTCCTCCTCAGACAGTGGTCAGGCAGAACTGGACCCTCGAGTTATTCTGAAACACTTAAAAACTGCATCAAAAATATCTCAGCAACAAATTATCCTCTCAGCTTTAGGATTTCAGATTAGAATCTTCACAACCACCATCACAATAATATGAGCTCCCATTTCTTAGCAGCTACTACTGAATATGAGCATCAAAGAAATGAGTTAATACCAAGATGAATATCTCAGATTTTTGCCTTAACACCTGACCTGTGCCCGGTACTGATCAGTCCATTCAGGCATTTATGTCCAAGCACATATTGCTAAATTCATCAGAAATGAGGCTGCACTTTCAGAGCTGACACTACTAAGCTCTTAGAAAAATAACTGTTTGAAAACAACCCCTTTGAATTTGTTACATATTTCCTTTTTCTTTACCGTTCACTCTCAGCGCGGCCGTGGTTCTCTGATCTCCACAGCAGCACGTGTAATCCCCAGCATCTGCCAGATCCAAATCACGGATCACCAGCTCAGCAATCGTGCCCTGGCACCTCATGGTGAACTTGTCACCTGTCCCCAGGGCTGTGTCTCCTTTCCTCCACCCCACGGCGGCTCCGGGCTTGTTCAGTTCGCAGCAGAAAGTGGCCGTGCCTTTTTCCGTGCCTTCCACGTTCCTCAACTCCTCTTTGAAACGTGGAGGGAGGGCTGAAGGTCACAGGTGAAGAGAGAGCACTTTAAAAATCGAGGGAAAACTGGGTCTTAACTGCTCCACTGAGTTAAAGTCTTTTGCTCTATAAAGGTTTAGAACATAAAGTTCTTTACCCGAGAGGCAAAGAATGATTTCAGGGGGCACCCCTGCCTTGTGCTTTGCAATGGATCACACTGAACATGTCACACTGATTAATAATAACTCCAAGAACCATAAAAGACTGACTTTGGACAGCTGGAAAACACCTTATTCATGTCACAGGGGGTTTTTTTATGGTATGATCCAGGGCATGAAATGGAGCACCACCCCAGTCTCAGCTTCTCAGCGCTCACTGATTTGGAAATCAGTGTTGTAAAACTATAATTTCAGTATTTGCAGGGGTGTTTTAAAGGCAGTTTAGGATATAACAACACAAAACTGATCCCAAGATCGCAAGGAACTATTCACAGCTCTTTCTTAAAACCAGCTCAATAATTAAAATGAACACTATGTCATTTAAAATTACAGGCTGCAATGCTTTCATAACTTTTCAATTCCATTCCAGAGAAAAACCCAACTGAAATCTCAGTGATATGCCCTAAAGAAATTAATTAGTGGAAATAATCCAAGTGCTATTTATGACTTCATCAAGCTCTTCGTAGTCTGCTTCCAGACTCCGTCAACGGGAAAGAGCAGGAACTGAAAGGATGTTATTCGTGAGTCCCAAGGGAAGGACTTTTAGTGGAAGATGTTCCCAGTGGTTGGTACAGCTGTCATAACAATTTAAAGTAATAGATGGGACCAAGACCAGACTGTGATCCCCCATGAGGCTACAGATGACAACACAGAAAACTCCTAATAAACCCAGATATTTTACCATGCACTGTCAGGGAAGCTGTGGTTGCCTTGTCTCCACACACACACGTGTAATCTCCTGCATCCTGTTCCTCCAGGCCATGGATTGTCAGCTCAGCAACGGTGTCCTTCAGCCTCATTTTGTACTTCTCACTAGGCTGGAGCACCTCCTGCCCTTTCCTCCACTCCACTGGGGCGGGTTTGGTCAGCTCACACTGCAGAACAGCCGCCCTGCTTTCCGTGGCTTCCACAGGGGCAAGATCCTTTTTGAACAGTGCAGGCAAAGCTATGGGGTGTGATATAAACAGAGAGGGCATCAAAACCATCAAACAGACCTTGAGGAACTCAGAGTTAGGTGCTGAGGCCAGTCCTTCACCATTACACAGGAAGACAAATCATACAGTCTGGAAAACTGCATCTGTTAGAAAACTACTGCAGGATCCCTCAGGGATGTTACTGCCATGACCTGCTTATAACACTGATTTGTCAGCATACTCATCACTTCCCAGATGATTCCAGTAGTCCT
Source organism: Chiroxiphia lanceolata (assembly GCF_009829145.1). Taxonomy (NCBI): domain Eukaryota; kingdom Metazoa; phylum Chordata; class Aves; order Passeriformes; family Pipridae; genus Chiroxiphia; species Chiroxiphia lanceolata. Next base: position 153,625,791 of record NC_045637.1, read on the forward strand.
CTCACCTATTTCAGTCTGAAATCATCTATCTTGAATATCAAAGACCTGCCTTTGGATTGGAAATCCTCAACCCAGGTGACAGCACTGCCATCCGGAGATCCCTACCTTTCCTAACACCATAACTTATCCTTTTGGCTGAGAAAATAAATTAGTAACATAACTTCAGGTGCACCTTTAAGCCACAATTTCCAAGGACATAAATGTCTCTCATATCAGAGATACAGGGCTTTTTTATCAGCATTCAAGTTGCTTTTTGCCACTGAAGTATAAACAAAGAGACTTACACTGGGATGGAAGTGCTGGGTCAGAGAAGGGGAGGAACAGAAATAAACTCCAGGTGGAAGAAGGAAGAGGAAGTAAAAGTGTGCAGAAAATCTAGGAGAAGAGTTTTGACTCCACAGTTGTCCATCTGTCCTTACAACTACCTTATCCCTTAAGATATATCTCAAATAAAACCTATTCTCTTATCTATTGGATTGTACATGAACTACTTCTTCTGGAGGGGCAACCAGAGCTCATCATTGTTCACCAAAGCAGACACAGGAACAAAATCTGTCCCACTACCCCCTAAGACAGGATCTGCAGAATAATGCTATGGGGTGGGGTTTATTTAATTTATCCTCAGCAGGATACATCAAAGTCCTGCAAAAGAGGAGGACAGTCATTCATTCTTGAATGGAAAAACCTCTCACTAACTGAGCTCAGCAGTTTTAAAGAACTTTCCAGGTTAAGCACCAAAACCCACTGACAGCAGTGACACACAAGGACAAACCCTCTAAGAATAATCTTGCTGCTGAGGTCTTTTAAGTGCCCAAGATGAAAAATTCTCATAACTCTTCTTTACTTTGCTATGAAGCCACCAGTTTTGAACTGACAGACAGTGGGAGATGGGATGAAACACCACCAGCAAACCAAGAAATAGTGCTGCAGAATCAAAACATCAAAGTGAGTGGGAAAGAGAGAGAAAAGAGATGTCCTGGAGACCCTGGAATCACAACCCAGAATGGCTTTTTTACCGTGGACTGTCAAGACAGCCGAGGTCTTCTGCTCTCCACACACACAGGTATATTCTCCTGTGTCTTGCACCTCCAGATCTCGGATCAGCAGCTCTGCAGCCGTGTCTTCTTGTCTCATCCTGAACTTTTCACTGGGTTTGAGTGTCTTGTCCCCTTTTTTCCACTCCACGGGGACCCCGACCTTGCTGAGCTCGCAGTGCAGGGTGGCTGTTCCACCGTCTGTGGCCTCCCTGTTCTTCAACCCTTCTTTGAAAAATGCAGGCAGAGCTGAAGGACAGCAACATGAGCAGTGAGATGTAATGCTCCAAAGAGTTAAAATTATGTTTAACTTCCCATTTTCCCTCTTATCTTTTCGATACAAGAACACAGATTTTCGAGAGTCTCCATGAATCAGTATTAGGAAAGAAATGTCGTTACCAGGAAAGGATTTAAAGCTTCCAGCCATCCATAGAAGTATTTAACATGTACTTAGAGTCATAAATCAATACAAACAGAAGTAGAAAGCCCTTTTTTTTTTCCCTGTGAAATTTCAAGCAAAAAGACTAGTTTGAAATTTCTGAGGGGAAAAAAATGGTTTTCTTATATGACTTTTTAAACCGTAAGGGGAGGATGTTTGCTGTGTTTTCACATCCTCAGGCAAACACAGAGACATTTCACATTTAAAAAAAAAATAAAAATGAAACACTGGAGTTTCATTCTAAATGTCAGTTTGAAATGAAGTTGTTCATTTCAATACAGGGTAGGAAAACAAGCATTTTCACCTGAACTGACATACCCTTTCGAAGATGTCAGGTTCAGTAAAAATCAAAGCTCTCCCTTTTGTCCTCCCTTAGAAGATTTGGGCTTTTACACAGGATACCAACTGAATGCCATGACAACTGGGCTGTAAGCATAAAATCACCTTGTTGTCTCAGGAATGAAGTGTGGGCATAAGATTCCATGGAACAACCTCACCTTTGGGAATTTTATGAGACCTTAAAAGAAAAATCCCTAAGTCATAACACCCCTTTGAGGAAAGACAATTTTTGGCTTGAGCGTAACGGGGAGTCTAATAAAGGAACTTTCAAGGTAAGAGCAAAATGATGGCTCCTTAATTAAAACAGTGGGAACAACCCTGGTTGGCTCCCTCTGAGCTCGGACCCCGATACCCCTCTTGTGCCACACATTCCAGCTGATGGAACTGTGGATAAAGCTCTGGCAGAAGAAGGAGACGGGAGTGTGACCTGTCCAAATGAGCAGAGAAAACAGGATAGTTACTTCCAGTGTGCGCCTTGTTTTGTTTGTTTTACCATGAACTGTCAAAACTGCCATGGTCTGCTGGTCCCCACACACACAGGAGTAATTCCCAGCGTCCGCCGTGTCCAGGTTCTGGATCGTGAGCTCAGCAGCGACACCTTCCCGTTTCATTTTGTATTTGTCACTTGGCTTGAGGGTCTTGAATCCCTTCTTCCACTCCACCTTGGCAGCTGCCTTGTTCAGCTCACAGTGCAGGGAGACACTTTTACCTTCAGTGGCTTCTCGGTCTGTCAGTTCTTTGGTGAAAAGAGCAGGCAGGACTGCAGAGTAAATGCAACATGGACATGGCATCAACCCTGAGAAAGCCTGACCCAAGATCTAATCACTCTCTTATCTCCCAGAAGCCATAAGACCTTCTTCATCTCCTCTAGGATTTTGTTCCTCCAATCTCTAATGCTTCAAAAGACAATTCAGTCTGATTTTTACTTTGTTTTTTCTTCCTCATGCTTTAAAACATTCTTTAAAAGTAAGTCTATCTGAAAAAATAGTTGACAAGTCATCTATCCTTTCCTTTATATACCATAAAATCAGAGGCCACATTTCTATATGAGACCCAGAGCATTTTGTTTCCCTTGAGAAGAGCAACAGCTCTACAGAAGTGCCTGATTTATGGCATTGTCTGAAATAAATAGAGCCCCTTAAAGCAGAGCAGTCACAAACATGCTGTCAGTGTTCTGCAGAGATAAAGTATTTGCTTTGGAAGAGTTAAGTCAAAATTGGTCAAAATGGAGCTGGGAATAGCAGGAGTATTAAAAAAAAGGTTGTCCTTGTGTAGCAGCATATATTGAGGGAAACTTGTTCCCCTTAGGAGCAACAAGTGTGACAGTGTAAATCAGAAAAAGTAAATATTGTTCCCACTTTTAGGTCAATCCCTGTAGGAAAACTTCTAAACAAGCAGCTATTCTGGACTAGGGAGGTTGTGTTGAGCTGGGGGCCTGTGCTCACTCAGCACCCAGGAAGACAAACAGCACATCAAGAGGGCATCAGGTGAAAGGAGAAAGAGAGAGAGATAAGAAAAACAGGAGAGGAAAATTAATCAGCAGAGGGGAGGGTAGGAAGTATACAGGGATCAGAGGAAGCAGAAGAAAAAGAGGAAGAGGTCTTGGAATCACACAGGTTTGCTTGGGCACGTGCTGAGAAATTCTTTTTTACCATTTACTGTCAAAGCAGCCGTGGTCTGTCGGTCTCCACACACACAGTGGTAATCACCAGCATCTGCCAATCCCAAATCCTGGATCCTCAGCTCTGCAAAGGGACCTTCCTGCTCTATTTTGTATTTTTCACTTGGCTTGAGGACCACATTCCCCTTTTTCCACTCAACTGGGGCCGATTTGCTCAGTTTACAGTGCAAAGTCACTGCCTCCCCCTCTGTAGCTTCCTTGTTCATCAGTTCTTCTTGGAAGAGGACAGGCAAGGCTGAGGGATGCAATACCAACAGAAAGGGAATCAGCATTGGAATGGAATGAACTGGACTGTGCTGTAAGTTACTGGGCTCAGTGTATACATTTAACCAAAAATGCATTATTTCTGGGTGTGTGTTGTTGAAATGGGGGTGAAACCTCCTAGAAGAGAGAGAAAAAAATTAAAGAAAACAATATACATCATAGATGTGCTGCAAAAAAAGCACAAGGGAATATCCTCCAACAGGATGACTCTTTGGTACCACAGAGCCAAGAACACGAAACCTCTAAGAAAACACACTGACCAAGCTTTGGCTGACCAGAAAATGCTGCAATTTAAGGTGTGTTTGGGGCTTAGAGAGAAACATGGGTAGGACAGTTACCATTCACTCTCAGAGCAGCCGTTGTCTTCTGGTCTCCACACGTGCAGGTGTAGCTCCCGGCATCCGCCAAGTCCAGGTCTTGGATAACCAGCTCAACAAAGCGCCCTTCCCGTCTCATTTTGTACTTTCCATTTGGCTCCAGCACCTTCCCATCCCTGCTCCACTGGACCGAGCCCCCGGGCCGGCTCAGCTCACACTGCAGCGTCGCCGTCCCGCTCTCCGTGGCCTCCTCGTTCCTCAGCTCCTTCTTGAAACGCACTGGCAGGGCTGGGAGATGCAGAATGGAAAGGGGTTGCAACCCAAGACCCTGCTCAGATCTCTGCTCAGAGGCTCACTCGTTATTTGTTGTGTATCCACCCAAGCCTTCTTCCAACACCCTCTGTCCTTAAGCACATCCCGTCTTTTTTTTCATGGATGGTGAAAGAAATTTTCTAGTAACTTGTTCTGTGGGAATTGATTCATGGTCTTGATTGGGATCATGCATTTGAATGACAAGCTCATCCTCATCATTAAACCCTCCTTAACAGAAAATCCCAAGGAATCTTATGTTTCCATGTTAATTCAGGAAAACACACGTGCAGGACAGCTCCCTTCACTTGAGGAAAGGTAAGAAGACAACACACACACACACATATATCCAACACTGAGCATAATGAAAGCTGACTGAGGATGAAGACTGGGGACAGGAGTGACATGGTAACATGAAAAAGAGGATGGATGAAAGCAGTGGAAGCAGGACATGGAGGTGGGTGCTGTGAGGGAATGTACAGAGAGGAGGAGGGAAGAGGTGGACAAAACCATTCCAGAGTTTCACAGGTTATTTCTGCCTTTTTACCATTCACTGACAAGGTTGCCGTGGTTTTTTGGTTCCCCACTAGACATGAATATTCTCCAGCATCCTTTGGGTCCAGATCATGGATCAGCAGCTCAGCCACTGTGCCCTCCTGCCTCATCTTGTACTTGTTACTCGGCCGGAGAAGGGTTTGCCCCTTCCTCCACTCCACGGGGGCCTCTCTGCTCAGCTGGCACTGCAGTGTGGCTGTCCCACCTTCCACAGCTTCCACAGGCTTCAGCTCTTCCTTGAAGAGCACAGAGGCAGCTGAGGAATGAAGCATTCTCAGTTTACTTTGGGAGCATCATCACCATCCAGTGACCTCATACGGGACCCAAAGCCAAACCAAATTCTCTTGGCACGCACAGCAAATGAGCTCTGACCTACCTGCACTTCCAGGACTCCATTTCTATTTACAATAAGACACCAAGAGTTTTGAACCAAATGAAAAGACAGCAATTATTTACCAATAATTAGAATGTCAAAGCAATTACCCTTTTGCTGCCCAAACACTGGTGGTCAAAGACACGTAAAAACTTGCTGAGAAAGTGGAGAAAAGAACTGCATATTCTTTAATAAAAGGTGTAGCTGCGGCCCTTCTTACCTCTTGGCTTAGAGCTTGGACAGTCGTCTCTATCCAAAGCATAAGAGACATTTCATAAGGAAAAAAAAGATATTTTGTTATCAGATATATTTGATTGATACGTTATAGCATGAAGTTACCATCCCAGAAAACACAACAGACCCTTTTGTTTGTACTCATCCCTATTTTTCCGAACTCTAAATGTGCAGGAGGTAGCAGGACCATGGCAAGGACAACAACAAATGGTCACAAGCAAGTGTCTCGTTCCTACCATGGATTTTGACTTGGGCTGTGCTCTGCTGGTCTCCAGTGTCACAGGTGTATCTTCCCGCATCTTCTGGCTCTGCATTATGAATCACCAGCTCTGCCACTGTCCCCTTCTGCTTCATTTCATATTTGGCACTTGCCTGGAGCGTGGCTCCTCCCTTCTTCCACACCACGGTGGCATCGGTTTTTGTGAGTTCGCAGCGCAAGGAGACGGACTTCCCCTCTTCCATATCCGTGTTCTCCAGGGCTTGTTTAAAAAGGACAGGCACAGCTGCAACACAGATCCAGGGATTAGGACATGCCCTCTTGACCTGGCTCTACGACAAGTGCCCCCACGAGAGCTGTCACCTCTTAAAACCAGCCCTTTTCCAAGTGAGCAGAGCAGCCCTTGAGCCTCCCTTGGCTGTGTGGCATCAACATGATCCTGCTTGGGAGCAGGAATAAATCTCTCCCCCAGATGTTATCATCTCACTGTGGATTCCTGGGAATATGGGGGAAGTTATTCCTCATTTTTAGTAAGGACCCTTTCAGAATCCCCTGGGCATCATCACCTAGTGAATTCCCTGCTCCTGCAGGGCTCTGAAACAATATTCATATCCTATATTTCTCCTACTCTCTGCTCCAGCACAAACTGCTTTTCCTATGTCACTAAAGCTACTGTATTTGTTAAAGGCCATTGGGGAGTGCAGATGGCACCTGAGAGCCTTTAAAAAGGATGTTTGTGGGAGTTTGGGGGTCTAAAAATTAATCACTTGGCCACCTGCAATTTTTCACGGACTGCATTTATGTTTTCACATTCTTGTGCTCCAACACTACTGGTCTCCATCTGTAACTCCATTCTTAACCCCAGCCATGTAAAACAGCTCATAGGTCAGGAAATACGGCACGTAGGACATAGAAAAATAATCCTCTGCTCTCCACTTAATTAGTTTTTGTTCAGGGGGAAGTTACAGATTTAAAACCCCAAACACAGAATGTGACATGATGTGAATTAAATACATACAGGTGATAAAAACTGTGCAACATTGCCTTTAAATTCTACATGTAAAAGATGGCACTGCCACAAAAAAAAAATGAAGTATTATGTGATTCTTGTTTAATAGACCTATTAAGCATGTGATTAAGGATGTGTTTAGTGTCTCTAACTCTACCCACCGTTCACTTTCACCCGGGCAGTGGTTTTGAGCTCCCCAGAGCTGCAGGTGTATTCCCCAGCATCCATGGATTTGAGGTCTCGGATAATGAGCTCTGCCACAGTTCCGTGCTGCTTAAATTCATACTTCTCACTGGCATGGAGGACAGTGTCTCCCTTCATCCATTTCACTGGGGCACCAGGTTTGCTGAGCTCGCAGGTCAGCTTGACCTGTTTTCCTTCTTTAGCCTCTTCGTTTTGGAGCTCTTGCTTGAAAAGGAGTGGCTTTTCTGAAAAAGATGTTGAAGGAAACACGTGAGACTGGCAGTCATCCTCCCCCTTTTAGCATCAGACTTTGTTCTTGAGACAGAAAACTGCAGGAATGGAAAAGCACCGGCAAACAGCAAACAGATTCTGACATCTCACATCTGGCTGCCAGCACTTCACAGCAGCAGAAAAAAAAATTGAGGCCATATGTTTATTTTCCTTTTAACCGCTGTCTGCACTATTGGAGACATTGCTGCTATCACTGCTTTCATTATTAACATCAGTGGCAGACTCTGCACTGCTATAAATGGCACAAACTGTGTCACAGATGGGTGCTCAGGGCTGGACCACTGGCACAAAACCCATAAAACTTCAGGAGGTCAACTCACACACAGCACGGAGGACACAGCAATGGCAAAGCACTTTCTGTCACAACCAGCAGGATTGATTTATCATGATTAAAAAAAAACCACAAACAAACAAACCCATAATGTATTTTTTACCCAACATGAACACAGACTTAAAACCAGCACAGAGCAAACACAGAGGGGGAAGCACAGCTGTACATGGCAGGGTCCCTGGGGAGCTTCATCCGCAGGGTCTGTCACAGCCTGGGATTCAAGGCTTCAAGCTGAGCTAGGGCAGGGAAGGAACTTACTGGAAAAATACCTCAACTGAAGTGTTCTCCCTTTAGATAATGAAAAAAAAAAAATCCTTCCTGAATTCTGCTGTCTTATGAATATGCAAGTCTTATGAATATGATTTGAGATGCACCTAATTTGTGGCTGTTGAAAAACTACAGCTTGTTCTTTTGTTTCCCTTTTACTTCTAGTTTGGGACACTCAGTGTCACATGACCACTGAATTTTTTTCCTAATTTTTCCTACTTTTTTCCCTTCTTTTTTTCCTAATTTTTCCTACTTTTTTCCCTATATTTGCATTCTGCTGTTCTGATGTGACTTTAATAGAAAAGTTCCCTAAAGGAAAGCTCCAAAGGTGCAATTTGTTGTAGACATCATTATGACTTGACTTCTTCACATCTCCTGGTGATCCGAATCCATGTGTTTCAACCCCACACCCCTCTCAGTGAAGGGAAAAAAAAGGGGCTGTGGTGGAACATTACCAATGTGATTTTCTTCTAACAGAGAATTGTTCATCATGGGTGAGATCCAGGTCCTACTGAAGCCAACACAGACCTTTCCTTTGTGTGTAATGGGTCTTGAGGAAACATCTTTGTGTAGAGAAAGACAGAGAAAATTGGGACCTTTAACCACCACCTCTTCTTCACTACATCATCAAGGTCTTCTCTTTCCTTGCACAGCAGACCTCAGCCTTAAGTTGGTTTGTTTCTTGGTGCTCTGGATAAACCCTGTGAGCAGCTTGTCCTCCCAACTCCACGCTCTGAGGTTCAGGTTGACCATTCCAACAACCCAAATGCTTTTCTCTGTTCACACTGAATCCTCTAATCCCAGTGCAGGTTCTGATCCTGCATTCCATGTGTCAAATACTCCACAGGATATCCACTGCTCTGGTTAAACACAACCTGTGCCTTTAACAGCCTTCTGTACCTGCTCAAACCTGCACAGGTGATTTAAGGCACAGAAACTTGAGCTCCTCCTAAACCTCAAGCTGGGGCAATGACTCAGGACAGGCAGGAGCAGTTGTAAGGTGATTATAGATAAGCCCAGTTCTAACTCAAAGAATTGCACTAAAGGCTCATCTAAGAAGAGAACTTTTGCTTCAGCTTAGATAACAACCCTTTAGATCATGGAATCGTAGAAGAGTTTGGGATGGAAAGGACCTTTAAAGGTCATCTAACCCAACCCCCTGCAATGAGCAGAGACATCTTCAATCAGATCAGGTTGCTTCAAGCCCCATCCACCCTGGCCTTGAATGTTTCCAGAGATGGAGCATCCACCACCTCTCTGGGCAACCTCTTACAGTGTTTTACCACTTTCATTGTAAAAAACCTTCTCCCTTACACGTAATCTAAACTGTTTTTAATCTAAATGGTTTTTAGTTTAAAACCATCACCCCTTGCCTTATCAAACAGGATGGCACCTCCTGCCATTAATTACTCTGACCTAGATGTTAGGTGATGATTTAGGACCCAAACCATCACTCCAAAATTATAATATTAATTAGTAACTCCAAGTTATTACCCCTGACAGGAATAACTGCACTGCTTTTAGCTGCTCCAGCCTCACACATCTGCCACTGCCTCTTCTGCCCTGTGAACAACAAGCTTGGCTTCAAATCCCAACCAGATGATGTTGTACTTGGAAGAATTCCTGAGGCTTTTCCCACCTTTGCACCACTTTACAGGCCTGTCTGATTTGGAGGTTTCACAGTGAAGGAAGGATCACATCCTCTCCCTCACACTCTCCAGTATCAATCAGCTCCTTTGTGAAGGCTCAGGGCTTCTCTAGAATCACTTAAAATCCATCTGAGATGTTTCAGAAGATTCTCAGATCACAAGTAATCCATGAGGTTTGCATCCAGGATTACTTGTATCAAAGCTGCAGGTCAAGGTTATTGACAAATAATTGGGTGTTTGTGTCCCTAAAGCCTCAGGAAGCACCAGTGATGCCATAAACTGTTGTTTAAATACCCATTGACATCTGGGAGAAACTGAGAAGACAATATTCCTGTTGAGGAACATAAATAAAACCTCTCTCACTTCCCAGTAAATAGCAGTAAGACTGAAGCACAATTTTTCTAAGCCTTTTCCCATGGTAACTGATTAGTTTGAACCTTTTACATGAATGTGGAAAAGTTAATTCTGCATGAATTGAGGTGCAATACAGGTTTCTCTCATCTAGAGCAGGTCTCAGTAGAACAAGTCCTCTAAAAATCAGATAGCTCAGATGGGTCATTTAGGGTGTTTCTGTAGCCTCTGGAAGGTGACAGACATCTCCAGAAAACAAATATTTAATTCCAAAATAGGCCAGTGGGACAGAGAAACTCCCTGGAAGTGCTTATCTTTCTACTCAGCTTATAGAAGTAACCTAAGGTAGATACCAATAGTTAAATTGGCCGATGTAAATCTCCTCCCTCCCAGTTTAAGGCTCTTTAATTCCTAAAAATTCAATCAAGCAGGAGAGCAAAACCTGGTTATGGTACTACAACATTACATACTAGTCTTTTGCAAATAAACCCTTTCATTTTCCTTCAGAAAATAAACAAAACAAAACAACAAAAAAACCCGCAACCCAACCCGAAAAGAAAATCAAAAAAAACTCCCACCAACCACAAACATAATAATCTATTTTCATTTCTGTAGGTTGGAAAAATTTGGGTACCTTTTCAAACTCTGAAAAAAGAAAAATATTCTTTGAAATAAACGAGGTGGTTGTGAAAAACGAGGCTGTGATCTGACACGGGGGAGGCAGTGTGTTTTTTATCTCTGGGCAACAGAAATATTTACATTTCCAGGAAGAAAACTTGTCTCTAATCCCACATTCTTGGGCTGCTTGGCATTCATTTTGTTTCCTTGCCGTAGAAGTAGACTAACACTGCAGTTTTAACTCGCTTTAACTTTTCCAGAGAAAACAACCCATTGTCAAGAATGAATAGCAGAGAACAACGTGCAATGTTGCCTTTTAAACAGCGAAAATCCAAATTTAAAACTTATTGCTTGCACTCGATTTTTTTTCATTGAACTAATTGATTCCTCCTCGTTAATCAGCACCTTATCAGCCCACTCAAGGAAAACTGAACAAGGCCTCCAATGAACCATCATTCCCACCTAAGATCCAATAAACACTCCAAGGGTTGTCCAGGATTACAACGTGTTCATTCTCCAGCTGTAATTTCATTATATGAAAGTAATTCTGTTCTTGAACATAGACAGATAGACATATGATGGGGCTAAATTTGTAGCATTTTTTGTCCTTTCTTTTTTCCTTTTTATTTTTTTTTTTCCACCTACCCACGTTAACCCCGCTTATTTCCGCTCGTTATTTTCCTCTCCTGCAGGTTTTTTATGACGGATTTACCTTTCACAACCAAACTGGCAGATGTTTTCTTATCACCAGCTTCAAATGTAATGACCCCCGAGTCCTTCAGTGAGAGCTTTCTCAGCGTTAGCAGGTGATATCCCCCAGGCTGGGACTGGATCTCATTAAGTTCATTGGTATGGAGTGGGGTTTTATCCAAAAACCACTGCACTCTGCTACAGTCTACGGGAGAGATTCTGCACTTGAACGTGGCAGATTCTCCTTCTAACACAGTGACATCTTCCAGGTCTTCTGTTATTAGCACTTTCTGGCCTGAAAGGAACATAGATACATCAATTACTGGAATCTTCCGCTTCTAGCATGAAAAGCCATATGGAAAACTCCCAAGGATTTCCCATGTGAGTTTTTTTTTCAAGAAAGAAATATGTTCATGATACAGAAGACTGAAACATAATCCCCCTGATACTGAACACAGAACCCACTCAACAGGAAGAGAATATATACAGGACACGCACACCAAAATAGGATGAGGACAACTTTAAAGCACCAGAAAACATAAAGCAGAACAAGTAGAATGCAGATCCAGTGTTATAAACCTTCTCCTAATTAAACTACCTGGAAAGTTTGAAAGGATGGGTCTCTGACAGCATTATTGGGCTCTAGACATCACTGAGCACATAATCCCTCCCATGACAACTTCTGGTTTTTTCTAGAGCAAATATAACTTGATTTCTATGGGATGGGACCACAGAGCCTCCACCTTCTTTGAGCTCAGTCCAACCATAAGCACAGTGGGAAGGGGAGAGAGTGTCTGACTGCAGCTTTGGTAAAAAGAAACAAAACATCTGCCCCAAAAACCTGCCTGTATAAATAGATATACACCTAACTAGAAATAAATATATAAATATATATATATATATAAAGATAAACCTAACTATAAATATACATAAAATAAGGTTATTGCTGTATACAAAAACACCTCTGATGTTCCTCCTACTTACAAAACTAGTAAAGGGATTTTTTAGTTTTATCTTCTTGACAGTTAAGTATTTTCTCCACTCAGAAAAGTTGCTGTTAGAAAACTCACAGTGTATTCAGGTAGCTCAGAGCCTGGCATTATGAGGGGGATTAAACACATTTCTTTGCTTCTCAACATCTGCTCGAGCAGATGATCAGAGGTGGAGGAGTCTGACTTCACCCCCTTGTTTTAAAAAACATAACAATTAGCAAGTGGACACTGCCACTGCATCTCCATCTGACTGTTCTGGAATCATTCCTCCTGTTCTCTTCATTGTTTTACCAATTTCCTCTCAGGGGTTTCTCCCATCCTGAGACCTGTGAGGAACAGTAGCAATCAGATCTCCTTCCCTCCACTCAGACACTGCCCTGCCACCAGCATTGGCCACCACAGCTCATTCACTGCCCAGAGAGCCAAAAAAACCCTACTGTACTGGTGGTGCTCTTCAGGGGCAGGTTGGGTTGTTCCCTTCACCTCTGAGGTGCAGAGGGACATGAAGCACTTAAAGGTTCTGGTCCTGGAGATGCTCCAAGGGCTGGAGCCCCTCTGCTCTGGAGCCAGGCTGGGAGAGCTGGGGGGGTTCCCCTGGAGAAGAGAAGGCTCCAGGGAGAGCTGAGAGCCCCTTGCAGGGCCTAAAGGGGCTCCAGGAAAGCTGGAGAGGGACTTGGGATAAGGTCCTTGGAGGGACAGGACAAGGGGGAATGGTTTTAACTGAAAGAGAGCAAGTTTGGATCAGATTTTATGGAGAAATTCTTGGCTGGGAGGGTGGGGAGGCCCTGGCACAGGTTTCCCAGAGAAGCTGTGGCTGCCCCATCCCTGGAAGTGTCCAAGGCCAGGTTGGATGGGCCTGGAGTATCCTGGAATAGTGGAAGGTGTCCCTGCCCACGGCAGGGGGTTGGAATGAGATGATCTTTAAGATCCCTTCCAACCCAAACCATTCTGTAATTCTATGGATCATTATTAACTCATCACCTCTTAGAAACCACTACTGGGAAGAGGTACCAAGGGACACAAAGAAAAGCCTGGATGCAGAATGATTTTCTAACAGCAGGCTCTCTGAACCCTGTCCACTGTATGTTCACAGAGAAACACCAGCCCCTCCTCACACCAGCATTTTGGGGTTAAATCACACCCAAAACACTCCAGGTGTAATTGCTTCAAGTTGCTTGGCACGTCCAGCTCCACATCTGTATTTTTGCCTACATATTCCTTACATCATGGGCGAGCCAGAGCCAAAAATCCATGGATCTGCCACCCACATGCAGAGAAACGGGTGTGCCTGTGCATATAATGTTTCCCACGGAGAAACGGGACGTACAGTCACATTCCTCCCACTCGTACCTTGCACGACCAGCTTGGCTCTGGACTGGGCATCACCAATGTCACAGCTGTAAGTGTCACTGTCGCTTTTCTCCAGGTTCTTTATGGTCAGCTGGAGGTCTCGTCCCTTCTGCGTGATCTCGTATTTCCTGCCGGCCCTGAGCTCAGCGATGCCTTTCCTCCAGACCACAGAGGATGCAGCTCTCTCGCTCTGGCACGTGAAAACCGCGGTCCCACTCTCATCGACTTTCAGGTCTGAAAGCTCCTTGACAAAATAATTAGGTTTTTCTGGAAGGAAAAAAACGAATTAGAAAAAAAAATAAATAAACAAAAAAGGAGAGAGACAGAGACTGATTTGTTGCCCAGACTAGTCCTGAGCATGCAGGGTGGTCTTGGATTCCCAACTGCCCCCATTTGGAGAATTACAGAATAAAGAATCATAGAAGCATTTAGTTTGAAATAGACCCTTAAAATCATCAAGTCCAACCATTAACTTAACTCTACCAAGTCCACCACTAACCCATGTCCCCAAGTGCCACATCTACATGTCTTTTCAATTCCTCCAGGGATTGTGACTCCACAATTCTCCCATTTTAATGACTGACCTCCTGTTTTAATGCTAATACCCTCCTTTCTACGAAGAAATTTTTCCTAGTATCTAATCTAAGCCTCCCCTGCTGCAACTTGAGGCCATTTCCTCTCATCCTTTCAGATGGAATGGATCCAAGAAGATCACCAGGTCAACATCCTGTCACAGGACAGATCAGATAAAATATCTCCAGCAAAGCTTAATGCCATTGTCCAGGCACTAGTGAGGTCTCATGTTACAGAACACGCACAGTTTTCATGTCCCATGCTCAAAACAAATTAATTAAACTTGCTTTTTGGGTCATTACACAGGACACAAGATTCTTCAGTACCCACAAAGGTGGGTTTTTTCCTACCTAATTTTTTTTTTTTAAGCTTTTAACCAATAGTGTTTTTTGAAAACTAAAAATTGATCCTGTTTAGGAAGACAGAAGAGAAGAACACCTTGAGTAGGTTGTGGATATTTACACCAACCTCTGTCCCTGCCAGCCCCTCTTCACTCTTCAACTGACCTTGCACTGTGATCCTGGCTGTTGTTTTGGAGCTCTCTGTCTCACAGGTGTATTCCCCACTGTCCTTGACCGTGGAGTCATGGATGATCAGGATGGCCCGTGTTCCCTCTTGCTGCAAGTCGTATTTCTGGCTTTTTCGGATTGCTTTGCCGTCCTTGTACCACCTGATGTTCACATCAGGTTTGGACAGTTCACAGCTCAGGTTGATGTCCTGCCCTGCTTGTGATGTTTTATCCTCCAGCTGTTTTGTAACCTCAGTTGGTTTCTCTGGAGAGGAAAAATTAAAAAAAGGACATTTGAATAAAAATCATTATCGCTATATGGTTGAGGTTTTTGCAATTCACATTATAGAATCACAGAATGGTTTAGGTTGGAAGGGACCTTAAAGATCATCGTGTTCCACCCCTGCAGGGACACCTTCCACTAGACCAGGTTGCTCAAAGCCCCTCCCTGGCACAGGTTGCCCAGAGAAGCTGTGGCTGCCCCACCCCTGGAAGTGTCCAAGGCCAAGTTGGACAGGGCTTGGAGCAACCTGGGCTAGTGGAAGGTGTCCCTGCCCATGGCAGGGGATGGAACTGGATGATCTTTAGTGTCCCTTCCAACCCAAACCATTCTGGGATTCTCTGATTCTATGAAAAAGGACTAATTGCAGGTTATGAACTATGTCTGAAAACCACCTATTTCTTCTCTCCATTGACCACCCAGGGAGCCTTAGGTGATTATCTCTGTGGAAGACAGTCTGGCTTGTAATTCCCTGTACACACTACCCAGTGTATCCAGTTCTCAAATATCTATTAAAAGCTTCAACCTTCCTCTTGTTTTTAAGGAAAAATCTCCTTCCTTCAAGGCTCGCGGTGAAGGTTCTTATTTACTTGGATCACAACGAGTGCTTGCTGACAAACCCTATGAAAATACACCCAGGAAATCAACCCCCAGTACCCTTCTGACCTCGTTACCTTTCACAGCCAGAGAAGCCTTGGAGGTCAGACCTCGGGCAGTGAACACGACCTCCCCCGCATCGTCGGGAGTCACCCTTTGGATGCTGAGGGTGTATTTCCGACCCGCGTTGGAGGCTTTAAACCTCCCCCCACTCTCCACTTTTCTCCCGTTCAGCGTCCAGCTGAAGTCATCGATGCTCTCGTGGGACAAAATGCACTCAAAGGTGCAGTCCTCTCCCAGCTGGATTTCGGTGTTCTTCAGCCGTTTGGTGATGCCGATGTTCAGTTCTGGAGGACGAGAAGCAGGTTAACACAACTAAGGGAAAAAGGGGTTTATGATGGTTTTGAGTAGTGATATTTTTAACTCCTAATAAGAGTGGTTTATCTGCTGGATTGGCAGGACAACACTGCATTCCTTACAGGTGTCTGTGACGCGGGAAGGATTTCTCGGGTATTATCCACCCAGAATCAGTACAAAGTTATAGAAAAAGGGAAATGTGAATCTCATGGCTCTGCTCTGGAAGGACTGAATGAAGAACAGCTCACTCAGTGGGGAAGAATCAAGATTTAATGTGGTGCAAGGGAGAAAAGATGTCAGAAAAGCAGCCCCTGGGATGACATGTGAGCTTCTTCTCCGTGCTCATATGAGAATTGAAACATTTGGATTTTTTAACTTGTTACTCCTCGTGTTCAAATCAGACAAACTCAAAATATTTCTCATTATTGATGTGAGTTTGGAGGCCACGAACAATTCTTTTTCCTTCAGGCACACACAAGGATTAGAGGGCAGGATGAACTGCTGGGTTCTTCAATAGACCATGTTGTCCCACTTTTGTGTTCCCACAATGGACTTTGAATTAAAATAAGAAACACAGGCTGCTTGAAGGAGGTTTTGCTGATTTTTTTCTTGTTAGTTGGGATTTTTTCTGCAAAATTATTCCCTCTTCTGGGAAGATTTCTGCACCTTATGGATGTTCAAGAAGGAAACATTGTCACTATATTCTTGACACCTGATTTTCACCGAAACACCAGATATACCTAAATCAATGAGTAACAGGGATTGTTCAAACATTGCAATGTTATGTGAGGATTAGGCAGGAGAAGATGTGAGATCAAGTTACCGGTCCCACCCATATTTCCAGCACCCCTTGACTGGCCATTGTCTACAATACTTACCCTGAACGCTGACCTTTGACTTGGCAACATCAGTGCCAATGTCACAGGTGTATAAACCTGCATCTGTCTTTTCAAGGTCGTGGATAAGGAGGCACAGGGTCTTCCCAGACTGTATCTCCTCGTACTTGTCACTAGAAGGGATCTTCACACCATCCTTTTTCCAAACAGGTTTGACCTTCTCTTTGGAGACTTCGCATTCCAGTTTAATCACACCTCGCTCCTCACCAAAAACGTCATCCAAGGCTTTCATGAAGACAGCAGGTTTCTCTGAAGGTTAAACAGGAAAAACAGAGAACAACCAGGATATCTAAGCTGAAACACTTTCAGTCGCCATCAAATATTGAAAGACAGATTAAGTAATGGCAATGCTGCTGACACCAAAGCAGAACCTAACCAGTGTCATCCACCAGCACCCCCAAGTCCTTCTGGGCAGGGCTGCTCTCAATCCCTTCATTCCACAGCCTTGATTCACACAGAGGTTGCTCTGGCCCAGGTGCAGCATTTTGCACGTGGCCTTGTTGAACCTCCAGAGGTTCACATGGGCCCATTCTTGAGCTTGGCCAGGTCCCTGTGGATGGTATCCCAACCCCACCACTCACCTTGGTGTCAAACTTGATGAGGCTGCACAAGAACATGTTAAACCACAGAAACTCAGCTGTGTGACTGAACTTTAAGACATATGAAGGACAGCAGCAAACTGCCTTCTCTTTGCTGATTCAGTTCAGCTCCAGAAACGACGTGTTAAAAGTCAGAGAATCAGAGAATATCCTGAGTTGGAAGGGACCCACAAGGATCATTGAGTCCAACTCCTGGCCCTGCACAGGACACTCCGACAACCCCACCATGTGCCTGAGGCCATTGTCCAAATGCTTCTTGAACTCAGACAGGCTTGGGGCTGTGACCGCTGCCCTGGGGATCCTGTTCCAGTGCTCAGCCACCCTCTGGGTGAAAACCTTCCTTCTGATATCCAGTCTAAGCCTCCCTCAACTCAGTGTGCCCTACCCTCGGTTGTACACCGAACCTCAGGTCCCTGCAGCCATAAATCTTTGGAAACAACAATTAATCAACTATATAGTATTGAAGAGACTTACAAGTACAGAATATTGCTCTTGAGACTGTCCTGATGAGTGAAAGGATGACAAAGATCTATGGAAAATTTTGGCAGGACATGAAAACAATTTTCCTTAGAAAAATGACCAACCACAAGAGAAATTCACACCGGAAGAAAACCCCTTCATGCCTTTCACTCAGCCCTGGAGGGATGAAGCTTTTAAGCAGGATTTCTGCGTGGATATGGCAAATAATATCTCATTGGCACCTCTTATTTGCATTCAGGAGGAGTGTGATGACAACCCACCTATGACCTTCAGCCTCACGCTCTCTGACACCTTGTCTGACTTCATTGTCACCGTGCCAGCGTCCTCAGGCTTCACCTGCTTCATGGTGAGCGTGTAGACCTTGCCGACGTTCTTGATGTCGTTGAAGTTGTTGGTGTAGAGGAGGGCGCCGTTGAGGAACCACTCCACGTCCTCGTCGTCGTGGGACAGCTCGCAGGAGAACACGGCAGAGCTGTCTTCCTCAACTTCCACGTCCTGCAGGTGTTTGAGGACTTCCACGTTCCGGGCTGCGGGAGACCAAGGGGCACCATCAGCACCATTATCATAAATCAGCTGTTACCACTGACAATTTCATACTGTTTGGGGTTAATCAGATGATTTAGTCTGGTCTCCTTCACACCGTGGATCACCTCATTTCATCTGCTTGGTTCTGCATTTGCTCCAACAAAAAAAAAAAAATCTATTAAAAAGACTATATCGTCTAGAACCTTCAGTTCTCTTTTTATGCATAAATCAGGTTTTCTTTTTTTCTTTCCCATTTTAATTTAAAAACAAGTCATTCTTTCTAAAGTGATGTTACAGAGATGTCTAAGTATCCCACGGAGCTCCAGCCCCTGAGTTCTAGTCTGCACACACAGAGACATGTTATGATCAAATTGTCCTTGATTCTCTTCCAGTGAAACTGTGACACAGGACAAGATGAAGGCAATGATTTTGGCCACAAAGGAAAAGTACAAAGAGATTAAGCAGCTTGCTCAGGTTTAAGAAGCAATGAGTTTGATTATTTTTTTTCCCAGTCCTTGGCCAGAGGTTTCTCTTTGCAGTTCCTCTGCTCAGGGAATGTTGTTTCTCAAGGATTAGACAACTCAGAGAAAGGGTTTGGAGTATTAAATAATTCTGTTGTTCAGATAGAATAGAACCATGAAATCATCAAGGCTGGAAAAGACCTGTAAGATCATCGAGTCCAACTGTTAATTCAGCACTGCCAAGGCCACCACTAAACCATGTCCCCAAGTGTCACGTCTTTTAAATGCCTCCAGGGACAGTGACTCCACCACCGCCTTGGGAAGCCCATTTCAGTGTTTGACAACACATTCAGTGAAGAACCTCTGCAAGGCCAAACTGCAAACAAGAGGTGCTCCCTAGGCCTTTAGAAATTATTCCGTGGCTCATCTCCAAGTCTTGCCAAAAGCAGTGAACAGCTTTTCTTAGTTTCACCAGAGGGGAAGAACTGGCTAAACACAGTTCCACGCCCAGATGAGGGAGGAGAATGTCATTATGAATAACAAATATATGCAGATATAAAGTAGCAGCTATGACATGTATCTGTTGCAGATATAAAAATGTATAGCAGATATAAAAGCTGACACAGTGGTCAGGAAATGAAAACCACAGCCAAGACCACCAGAATCAACGACCTGTGCAGTTTAACATAAAGAACATTTTCTGTTAGAAGCACCAGAAGTCTAATTGCTCTGATGCAATGCAAAATAATGTGCCTTGACAAACACTAATTTCTACCTTACTCAGCTGGTGCTTTTCCACGTGCATCACCTACTTCGTGTCAAGGGCTGGATTTCAGTATCATGGAATGTCAGTTCACTGAAGACATCACATTTATATAAAATGAGAAGATAAATGTGGGAATCCACCTCTCCTCAAGAAGAGGAATCCAGAGTGAAACAGTGAGCCCTGAAGACATGCAACAGGCAAGCCCAGCTGCTGGAAACCTCTCGTACCTTCGACGGTGAGTGTGGCTCTGGTCTCTGCATTCCCAGCCCGGCACTTGTACATTCCGGCATCTTCAGGCTTCACCTTCAAGATCTTGAGCTCTGCTGAGTATTGCTCCCGCTTGATCTTGTACTTCTCAGAGGGCTCGATGAGCACGTGGTCCTTGAACCACTTCACAATCTTTGGAGAGGGCCTGAAGTCACAGGACAGGACGGCCGAGTGTTTCTCCAGGACAGTCTTGTCCTCCAGCTTCCTGGTGATCTGTATGTGGTAATCTGCAGGGTTGGGAAAGAACAAAGGATCAGTCTGGAGAAAAAGGAGGTTTCTAATCTGTATTTCATGCTGATTAATCTCATGTATGATGTTCACAACTGTTTTACGAACTGCTCAAGTGTCTCATAGAGCTGATGTGCTTTGAAGCTACATCATCACGATGATCTATAGATCCTACAAATTTCATTCTATAAGATAATACCACACATTAACCACCAAATTCACGATCCACTTCTGGTTCAGTGCCCACAGAATTGCTCTCTAATTGAAGTTTTTATTCAAGTAAGAGGAAATTAAAGACAAAACAAGGACTTCAGGATGTGATTGGACATATTTGCCATGGTGACAGCGGAAGATAAAAAGCCTTGAAGCTTTTTCCTGGATCAAGTCAACGACAACATGAATTAAGTAAATGAGCTATCAAACTTGTCTAGTTCAGAAATGGGACAAAATAAACTCTCCTGGCAAATTTCATCTGTTTTGTCCTCTTTGGTAAAGTCAAGAGGACAAAAATAAATCCCAAACCAGTTTTAGCGTGACGGATTTTAATATCAGGTTTGAATACCAAGGACACCAAAGTCATTTAATCAGATCCCTTCCTAAAACATTGCTGGCTCATTTAGTGTGCCCAACATTGCTCCCTGCAAATTGCAATTGGGAACTAAGCAGATCTTCCAGGTACACACGCATTTCCAAGAACCCAGTGGATACTGCACATTAGACAGCACGTATGACAAATTGCTTTCTAATTCAAGCCAGGACATGTCACAATACCTCTGACAAGCAGGTTTGCTGTAGATTTTGATTTGCCAATGGAGAACTGGATGGTTCCTGTCATATCAGCACTTGTTTTCACTATTGTCAGCCTGTGGATGGTGCCTTCCTGCTGCATGATGAAGTTTCTGCCAGGTTGTAAAGCTTCTCCACGTAGAAACCACTTGGCGGGTTTCACAGATGGAATGGATGTCTCACATTCAAAATTGGCTTCCTCAGGCTCAGTCACATCCTCATCACACAACTCCTTCACGATATTAATGGCTTGCTCTGCATGGAACGAGAGAGCAGGGATTTAGGAGTCATGAAAACTTTTCCATTATCAACCTGAACACTGATGCCGTCTTTCCTCCTTTTCAATACTGAACTTATTATCTAGAAAGGCCTTAAAATATCCTTTTATATATATAAAACCAGCTATATATATATGTATATATTTACATAAAAACAACTATATCTATCTGGTCACAGGCCAGACAGTGAGATTGCAACCACTGCCTCAAAAATCCATATCTCCTGATTCCCAAGCCCTGTTTCTAAAGCCACCTTTCTATCCTGGTATCAAACTTGTGGCACTACAAAATGCAAAAAAAAAAGAGTTCATTGAAATGCAGATGTTGACACAAGGAACTACATCGTTTTTCTGAAAAAACAGCTTCCTGCAATACACTTGACAAGCTTCTCTGGAACAGGAATTTCATCACTTTCCTTAGGAGAATACACCATATATTAATTTTTCAGGATGTTCCTGCGCTGATAATCCTGAAAGGGTTCAACACCAATGGACTCAATAATAAACCAACATTGAATTAAAAACACTTTCTTTCCATGGTATCGTGTCTCCGAACACAGAGGCAGTTGGCCAATCCTCCTTCCAGGGGCGAAGAGAGGGTTCTCTACCTTCAACAAAGAAGTTAGCACTGCTTTTGTCATCGAAGGCATCGCAGGTGTAGGTGTCCTCATCCTCGTAGTCGGCGTCGTTGATGATGAGTTTCCTGTAGACGCCTTCGCTCACGATCTCGTATTTGTCGCTGGGGCGAATTTCCACGTCCCTTTTGAACCACCGGACCTTGGCGTTGGCACGAGACACTTGGCACTCCAGGAACCCCCGGTGCTTCTCGAGGGCGATCTTGTCTCTCAAAGGCTTCACTATTTTTACAGGCAGCTCTAAAAAAAAAAAAAAGTTTAAAAAAAAATTATAAAAAAATGGAGTTATCAGCACAGTTTCCATGACAGGCGCCAGTTAAAAACTTATTAGGAATATTTCTTTAGTGGGTAGTTATTTGACAGGGATCCCCAGTATGTTCAGCACTCAACACACAGCAAGTAAAGAGCTGATTAAAGGGAAGTTTTTCTCCTTATTTTACCACTTGAGTGGCTGAACTGCAGAGATAATTTCCTCAACACTACAGAGCAGTGCTGTGGCAAAGCGAGGGACTGATCACCTATTTACTGAGCTCCTGATCAGTGGGTTAATTCAAATGTCTTCCTTCTCTCTCCCTCTCTTCCCACATTGTTTTAGTTAAACACACACAAAAAACACTGTTTTCTATTATAATGTACACAAGAAAGTGAAAATGCAGGAGAAAAGCAACAGCTTTTTGTCCCTTCAATTTCTCACACAACTTTCAGTGTCTAAAAGGTACAAAACCAGCCTTCTGAGAAAATTAACTGTTATTTAGCCAAAGCAAATTCCCAGGCTGATATCTGATGGGCAGTAAGGTAGGCAGGAGTTTATCTTTCCCTGGGAGTTGCAGGTGTTGTTTAGCTTTCTTCACAGGGAGGTTGGTTGGTTTGTAACGTGAGAGAGCATGAGCAGCACTGGCACGAAAATCATGATTACCTTTCACGGTCAGCTGAGCACGAGATTCTGCCTTTTCTGCCACAAATTTGATCTCTGCCGCATCCTCCACGTGGACACGGGCGTAGGTCAGAGAGTAGGTCTTCCCTGAGTACAGAGACACAACCAGACACTGCTCAGCTTCCCTGGAGCAAACAGCTTCACCCTCCAAGGAGCTCTACCAGGCTGAGCATCCCCCATCTGGTCTGAGCTCAGGACCACCTGCTCTCACGGCTGCAGGGCCGACCATTCCCCCATGTCCCTGTACCAGAGGATAACCCAAGCTCAACTCCTCCAAAGGCTGACTTAACATCACCCTCACACCATTGGGAAAGAGCATGAAACAGAAGAATCCCACCCACTGCCTAATGATATGAATTCCTACCCACTGCTGTCATTTGGGATGACACCAAATTTGCCTTGTTTAAGTTCCCAACCACAACACTATCCCAGCACAGCTGCAGCCCCAAAACCAAAGCAGGACCCTCTGCTGAACCTTCTTAACCTGATTTTGGAGGTCACACCCTTTTTTCTAGTCTCCCATCCCAACATAACCCCCCTCAAGAAGGAGATCCCTCTTTTCCCTCCTACCATCCTGTCGCATTTTGATATTGTCTGAAGTCTTCAGCTTGTTGTCATTTTTGTACCACTGGGTTTCGACCTCATCATGTGAAATCTCACAGACAAAGGATGCACTCTCGTATTCATTCACTTCCACATCTTCCAGTGGCTTTACAATCTTGATATCTCGGGCTGTGAAACCAAAGAGAGAAATATTTATTCGGGGTTTCTCCGTACCCAAGTGTGGGGTGTTTGCCTTCTGCATAACTGCACAGAAAAAAGTGGGATTGTGTTTTGTTCTAGCCCAGCCTCCCTTCCTCGGGGGTTCTCACCTTAAGACAGTGAATACATTTTATGCTTGAACTGGCAGGTAGAAATACCAGCTACATTGGAGCTCACTGCAGAAGGATTTTGTGGGTGCTGGAATTTCATACAGGTTTTAAAAGATGTTAAACATATTAATGCAAGAAAATCTGCCAAGGAAAAACTAAACACAAGCCTACAGTTTTGAGGGTCACTATAAATCTGTCTCATTCATGTGCTCCTCTTCACAGTCTCCTGTTCTACCCAGGAAAAGCCTTTTCTGCAGTGTCTTCTGAACTCAGTATAATCCTCTTTAACTTTGCAGCTCGGCACTCACTTTGTCAGAACTGCTCCGTATTTCTGTGCTATTGCAGCCCTTTCCTTTTGAAAGGGAAGGCCTTGATACCCCTTGGATCAGCCTCAGGAGCAGAGAAATGCAAACAACAACCCTTCCCAACCACAAAATCAGGGAGAAAAGGGGGAGCTCAACAGAGCAAGGAAACAGGGCACACATTTGAGAAGATATTGCTAAACCCAAACGGCCACAGGAGGACAGCAGCTAGTAAGCAATAAGAAGGATGCTCTATCTTTCAGCAAGATCTATTTTTCAGATGTCCCTCTGGGAAATAACCTCTACCAGGGCACAGCAAACCTGTCTGTTGAGTAACTTGCCCTTAGCACCAGCTTATCTCTGGTGCTTCAGAGCCTGGTGACCAAATACTCCTGGTGCTTGATCAGCTGCTTGGTGCATAAAGGAGAGGTGCAGGAGGAATTAATGAACATCTCTTTAGCATGTACAACCTGAAAATTAGGGCACCTCTTTAGCTCATACCCAAAATTTGTCCAGTCCTTGTTCAGGCAAAGTCCCCCTGTGACAATGGCAGAAATTAAACCAAACCACATCAGCACCAGCCATTGAATCCCTGCTTTGTGCCAGGCTGTCCAGGATTTGTTAATGTGTCAATCCAGAAACACCACTGAAATTCTAGAGAATAGAAATAACTAAAGATAAATGGAAAACTAGATATTTTTTTACTGGAATGATAGAGCAAGCACAGAAGAGCTCTGCCAGCACTTCCTTACTAGGAAGAGAAACTTAACCAAAATGAGCAATTATGAAATACATAAACTGTCCACAAAGAATTTCTTGCTGTGTGGCCAAAAATACTGCAGTAAATGTAATTTCCTACTTCAGCCAAACGTACCATGAACCTTTAGAGTAGCTGATGTCTTGTCTTCAGCTGCTTGACAGCTGTAGGTTCCCTGGTCTTCATATTCACACTTGTGAATAATGAGGCTTCTCTTATTTCCCTGGGAAACAAACCCCACGTTTTGACTTTGATGGATCTCCTTCCCATCCTAGAAGGGGAAAAGGCCAAAACCAGATCACCATCAACTCCTGTACATCTGCAGTGAGCAAAACAGACATTCAGAGCTGTGTTTTGTTCACCTGCCTCATTGGACTTAATGGAATATGTGGTGCAACATCAGTATGGCAAAAAGCTTTCAACAGGTTGGAGTGGCTGAAGAGCTCACATAACTTTTTGATGGTCTCAGACACCTATTTGAAGGCTTAAAACACTGCGCAGGGTTTGGCAGTAAGCCCCTTCAGACGCAACTGATCTTAAACTAAAAGAGGGTAGAACTAGACTAGATATAAGAAAGAAGTTTTTTACAATGAGGTTGGTGGATGTCCCATTCCTGGAAATGTCAAGGTCAGGTTGAACAGGGCTCTGAGCAACCTGATCTGGCTGAACATGTCCCTGTTCATTGCAGGGGGGGTTGAAACTAGGTGACCTTTAAGGATCCCTTCCAACCCAAACTGTTCTGTGATTCTATGATTATCTAGAAGAATTGTTGTTATCCCAAATTAAGGAAAGTATCATCTGAGCCCAAGGAAGGTACATGAAATGCAAGAGCTGATCCACAAAATGTCAAGGGAAAGAGAACTGGACTTTCACTGACAAAGGAAACTGAGGCTTCCCTTCAATCACAGTTCCAAAAGACCTTGTAAATGCTGGGTGAGAACTGCTAGGCATGAAGTAAAGCACAAAACTGCATTGTTATAACAGCAGCACTCACATTTTGTACGGGAATAAAGAAGTTTAACTTTAAAACCCAATAAACACACCCAGTAAATAAAAAACAGTGATAAAGCAGAAGAGTAAATCAACATAAGGACAAGAGGGCAATGCCAAGAGCTGTATTGTCAAGGCTCAGACTCACATCCCCTGGAAGTCAAAATAAAGGCTCTCATTCCCTTCCAGAGAAGTAGGGAATTAAAATATCACTATCCATTAACACCGTACCTTGAACCACTTCACATTCACATTGGGCCTGGACAGCTCACACTCAAATGTGGCCTTGAGCTTCTGAGTCACACTGACATCCACCAGTGGTTTGCTGATTCTCACAGGCAATTCTGAGAAAAAAAAAAACCAAAAAAAACCAAAAAGAAGGTCCAGTGAGTGGGGAATGAGGTTTGCAGGAGGATGTCTGACACGAGCACTAATGGGTAGGCAAGGCCTGGCTTCCATGGTTAATAAAACCTGTGACAACAGAATCATCACGTTTTGGGCACTTTATCACATGTTGTTCTGTGGACAGTGATGCTACAATAATGCTGATGATATAAAGGGCATGTTACTGGTGGTGGTCCAGTGCTTAACACCCCTTGCAGTTACAAGGGTGGCTGGTTGACCTCTCAAGTTTGCTCTCCAGGTCAGGAGAAGAACAACCATGTCCACACCAAGCAGAGTCTGAGCCTTTTGGGTCAGTGTACCTGTCACAGTGAGTCTCCCTGATGAATTGATGCCTTCTGCCTTGAAGGAGATGACCCCTGCATCCTCAAGGGCCACCGAGGAAAGAGTCAGCGAGTGTTTCTTGCCCAGGACGCCAAAGCTGACGTTGGGTGCAGGTTTGAGCCGAACTCCGTCCCTCTGCCAGGTCCCTTCCACGTCCTCGTGTGACACCTCCACCTCGAAGGTGACAGTCCCTTTCTCAGCAACTTCCAGGGGCTGAAGGCCTTTCACCAGCTTGATCTGCCTCACTGGAAAACACCGTGGAAAAATTGAAGATCTCACAACCGACAGCTGTGAAATATCCCGAGGACTTCCAAAATGGATTATTTCCCCATTCCCCACGCAGGTGCTTGCCAATTAATGGTATCTGCCAATTAAACAATCACTTTTACAGGAAATAAAACCTGCCCACGACCACACATGGCTGCTATTTTTAAAATGGATGTTTTCAGCTGGTTGACAAACAGGTCAGCCAAATATCACAGAAAAAGGGCAATCTGGCCCCTTTCCTATTAAGGTCCACCAGGTTTAGTAAAAAGAAAAAAACCCCCACAATAACATTAATGCACTACAATATTGTGCAGTTCTCCAACTAGGATAAAACAATGGAAAGAAGTAGCAGGGGGAGAGAAGAGCCTTTACTAAAAGGAAAAAAAAATTTGTGATATGGTGCAAAGTGTGCTGACACCTCACAGCTTGAGGGGGGCAAAGCATCCGTGGTTTGGGTGGATATTACCTGTTCTTGTGACAAGACATCCATGTCCTATCAGCCAGTAAAATGGATTTAGTATTTAAACTTGTTTCACCACTAGAAGTAATTAGTTGACAATTAAAAAAAAACAAAACAAAAAAACCAAAACAAACCCAACCAATCAACCAAAAAAACCAACAAAAAAACCCCAAAAAAACCCCAAAACAAACAACAACAACAAAAAACCCCCCACCAATTTAAAAAAAAACTAAACCCTCAACCCAACCCTCTAAAAAGCCATGAATTATTCACAAGAACCTTCAATTCTCAAAGGGTCTCCTGGGAATATTTCAACCTTCCTAGTGCGTGTTTAGCAGAGATAATCCAGTAATTCAGCCAGGATAAGAACACAAACATGGCTGAGGTGGGCTGTCCTTAATTCCTGTCTTCATCTGTCTTCTGACAATCATGACAAAAGGATGTAGGAAAAAGGACAGAAATACAGAGCTACAGATGAGGTATCATTAAATTACCTCAAAGAACAACACCCTCAGATAGAAGATTTGCTCTTGGAGTTTTTCTGACCCTGACTGAACATAAAGAGACATTCTGAAAGAGGTTGCTTGCAGAGGAAAATTTAGACAATGAATGGCTGAAGAGGCAATGGTTTGCTAAAAAAAAACATACAAAGGAAAAACATAGAGGCCACTAGAGTGGGAAATTTCAGAGGAAAGAGAAGAATGGGTAAGAAGTTTGATGGTCAACAGAATGATTGAAAGCTGATGGGATGAGATGCAGGCAAGAGCAGTCAGCCAGACATTCCCTGTTTGCTGCCCTTTCTTTCACCTCCACTTGGTCATCTGGCTGGTGGTCAACCCCATGGTTGTGTCCCTGCATTTCCATGATAATGGCAGAGACCAGAATCCACCTCCAAACCCTGGCCAGGGTATTTATAGAACTGGAGATCACTGAACTTACTTTCCACGTTGATCTTGGCTTGGGTCTTGTCATCAGGGCTCTCACAGCAGTAGAAGCCCCTGTCTGCAAAGGAGATGTCCTTCACCACCAAGGTGTGCTTTGTTCCCTCAGCTTTGATCTCTATCTTGTCGCTGGGCTTCAGCACGATGCTGTTCCTCATCCACTTCACCTCTGCAGGCTTGGTCAGCTCCACCTCCAAGGTCACTGTCTCCCTCTCTTCAACTGTTGTGGGCTCCAGTTTCTTCTTGAATGAGATCGAGGCCTCTGCCAAAGGAGAAGAAATTTTAGTAAGAAAGTAGATAATCCAGAAAACATGTTTTCCAGAGGAAAATTAGGATGGTGGCTCATATATCTCCAGTCCCAAAGCGTTCTGAGCATCCCTATTTAATGATACAAAGGCAGATTTTCCCTACTACACATTATAAAACAATATTGTAGAATCATCGTCATAGCATGGTTTGGGTTGGGAAGGATCATCTAGTTCCACCCCAGTGGGCAGGGCAGCCTGTAAAAAGGGGCATTACCATCTCTCACCTCGGACTCTGAGGTTGGCTGTGCTCTCTACACCCTCAGCACTGGCGCAGATTTCAGCTGCATCTTCCAGTGTCAGGTCAGTGATGGTGAGGCTGTGGTTGGTGTCCTTCTGGGAAATCACATACTTCTTGCTGGCTTCAATCTTGACGCCATTCCTGAGCCAAGTGACCACGGCGTCGCTGGGAGAGACGGTGCACTTGAACACGGCCTCTTTTCCTTCCTCAGACACCACACTGTTGAGGCTGGTGATGAATTTCACCACTCTGGGAGCTGATGGATAGGAATAAAACACTTAGAGCATGTCTTTCAGGTGTGGCATGAGCACCTTCAAAGAGCCAAAACCTTTGATTTTATTGGAATCATTAATATTTCACGGAATATGCCGGGTTGGAAGGAACCCACAAGGAGCACCCAGTCCAACTCCTGGCCTTGCACAGGATTGTCCCCGAGAGTCACACCCCATGCCCCAGAAGATTATCTAGAAGCTCCTGGAGCTCTGTCAGCCTTGGTGCTGTGCCCACTGCCCTGGGAAGCCTGTTCAGTGCCCAACCACCCTCTGGGGAAAGAACCTTTTCCTAATATCCAACCTAACTCTGCCCTGACACAGCTCCAGGCCATTCCCCTTGAGTTCTGCCACTGGTCACCTTCATTACTCACTGTGAGTGCTCACAACAATGGGTCATCATTGAATGTTTCTCATGTCTAAGTAAGTTTTGTACATAAAGAGGCCAGAAGCCAGAGGCAAACAAAGGGGGGGGGGGAGGAACCCATCTTAGATTTGAGATACTGAATTCCAGCCTCAAATGCAACATCAAGGTCAATATTAAGAGACCTGAGCTCCACAGGTCTCGAAATCATTATGTTTTTCAGAAACAGAGGTTCCAGTGACACTGAGAGGAAAAGGGGGGTTTGTATTTTGCTCTCAACACATGAGACAACACAGACACATGAACAAACTCAGCTTTGCAGAGTTGTAATGGTTGAGGAGAGAACCCAAGGATCCCTCCAACACTGTCACCACTAGAAATGTACCTTTGGGGGTGATGGTAATGCTGCTCTTGTCATCTCTGGATTCACAGGAATACTCCCCCTCATCCTCAGCCCGGATCCCTGTTATCGTCAGGGTCCGTTTGACCCCCTCCTCGTGAACCTGGAAACGTTTGCTGGGCTTAATCTCAACTCCATTCCTGCGCCAGGTCACCTTCCCCCTGGGGTGGCTCAGCTCACAGCTCAGGCAGACACTGCCTCCAATCTCAGCCTTGACAGCTTCCAGCTTCTTGGCGAACTTCACTGGGATCTCTGGGATCCAGAGGAAGGGAAAGTGTTGAGAAAGGAAAAGATAAGAAACTTGGTTTGAGGGAACTGGTTCCGGACAACTTTGGAAACAATCAAACAAATGAACTCGCCCTACAAAATATTTGGGGATCAAAGACAGAAACAAATCAGGAAAGTGGGAAT
This sequence comes from Chiroxiphia lanceolata, assembly GCF_009829145.1. NCBI lineage: Eukaryota > Metazoa > Chordata > Aves > Passeriformes > Pipridae > Chiroxiphia > Chiroxiphia lanceolata. The sequence continues at coordinate 153,655,758 of NC_045637.1, forward strand.
TCAGTGCGCTCCTTTGACATGGTATTTTCATATCACCATCATTCTGTAAAGCAAAAACAACGTCTTCAAACATGGTTGAGTATTTCCTTCCTTTCTGTCTGTTACCTGACGAGACCACGTAGTGTTTTTACAGCAGAGTCTGCTTTTCCTGACTAAATGCTAAAATCTGTATGGATACATAAGCCCCAGCCATCTTTGTCTCTTCTGTCACTGCAGACACAGCCAGTGGTGTTGCAGAAATCCAGGGTATGATTTCTCTCATCCCAAAGAGACATTTCAAGAGGTTGGAAGCATCATGACCTATCAGCAACCTCCCCTCTGCAATGACTCCTCAGGGAGTTGAGGGAGTGCATCTCAGCTCCAGACATCTCCAAGGGGAAGTGTCTGAAGAGAAAGGAGCAGGGCTTTGCTCTGGGACATCACCCCTCTCATCTCCATCTGTGGACCAACTCTATTTCATCCTGCTTGTCAATTTACAGCCTTGAGTAGGGAACAGCATCCCAGGTGCTCCATCCCATGAATTGAGGAGGATTCAGTTCAGGTCCTGTTTCCCTCTGTGACTAAATCACCAATTTTTTTCCTCACACAGCATCCCTCTACACCCTCACCAGCTTTTCCTGTGAGCACAGAGGGGAAGAGCTGAGTCTCTGCCATGTCCCAGGGTTAAGAGGAGACAGAAACAGAAGGGAGTAGACATCAGGAAAAGCTTTCTTGTCCCCAACAGGCCAGCAAAGGACAAAAAGTGGGTATTTTGAAACAGGAGATCCTTGTTGGCCCATGCTGGGGCATCCACAGAAGGTACAACAAGCCTTGAGGTTGGAACAGCTTTAGGGATAGTTTGGGCTTCACCTCCATCCCACCATGAGAGAAGTGTTACTGTTGGGTTGGGATACGACCTGTGCTCTGCTCTCTGCTCACCTTTCACCTGAACTTTGAACTCCTGCTTGTCATTCCTGGTCTGGCAGGTGTAGACAGCAGTGTCTGTGCTCTCAGCTAGGTTCACCACCAGGGTCCTGGATGCCCCCTCACTCTTGATCACACATTTCTTGCTCGCCTTGATTTCTGTGCCGTCCTTGAGCCACTTCACTGCAGCAGTTTCAGGTGTCACTGAGGTTGTCAGTGTGATACTCTCATGTTCTTGAACAATGAGAGGCTCTTTCTGGACAACTTTCTTTTCAAATTTAGCCTCTGGTTCTAGGAAAGACATTGAAACAGGAAAATTAAGAATTTAGATAATTGAATCCTTAACACAGCAATATTCTATTGCTCTCTCTTCCTGACTCAACGCCAGCTCATCCACAGCCTGCAATAATCCAGGGAATATGGGTGAAGATTTGTGGCTGGTATCATCTTTTAATGAGTGAGAAGAAACAAAATGATCTCTCAGGTAACTCAGAGCTTCTGCTTAGTAGAGAAGCAGAGAAAGAAAATGCAAACATATGTATTTTATCTGCTGCCCACAATAAGCTTCTTGCTAAGAAGTACAATAACCCGTATAATTCTTCCCTCTCCCATTTTTAGGATTTTAGGTCAAGTTAATAAGGAATATTAATATGCTAAGCCTGAATTTATGGCCTGTTTTCTATTTGCTCCACAGGCAGGAGGGTTGGAACTAAAATGATCCTTGAGGTTCTTTCCAACCCAAACCATTCTGTGATTCCAGTACCTTACTCTTGGCCTCTTCTCTATCTTGCACAACACTTTGCCACAAAACTGGGCGTTTTTGGGGCTCACACCAAAAAAAAGAAGTCCAGATTTCCCCCCTCTGCACTGTTAGATTGAAAATTAATGTGCCCTGGGGGTTCACTGACGTTGCTCCAGGGGAGATGGTGGCTGCACCATGGCTGCTGGGTAGGGAATACCCAGTTTTCCTCACAGGTTGGTGCTTAACACCACAAAGGGAGTACCCACCAGTTGGTTCCAGTTTGAATGTCATCTTCTGGCCTGCAGCCTCACAGATGTATTCCCCAGCATCCTTCTTCTCCAACTGCTCTATAACCAGGCGCCGGGTTTTGCCCACGGTCTCTATTTTGAATTTTCTGGAGGAAACCAGAAGTTTTCCGTCCTTGAACCATTTCACTTCGGTTGCATCCTGTGCTACCTCACACACGAGGGAGGCACTTTCTGTCAGCACAGCCTTCACCTCCTTCTGGACCTTTTCCTGGTTTATAAATGCAGGTTTGGGCTCTGGGTGCAGAAAAAGAAGGAAATAATTGATTATTTATGATTGAGGGACTAGAATGAGATTGATCTTACAGATTCCTGTAGGCTGGTCTGGAAAATATTTAGGTTGTCACTTGCCAAAACCAACTGTTGTCACTAGGCAGCATCAACCCTTCTGTGGGACTGAGTTGCCACGTGGAAATTGGGAATTAAGAGCTTAGGAATGGAAAGGACCAAAATATCCTTGATATCAACCCTGTGATTGCAAGTCACCATGAAAAAAAATATTTAATTTAAACATTCCCAAGAACATCTGTCCTGCATATCATCAAAACCTCCCAGATTTCTTTCAGTTGAGATCTAGGACAAAATAAATAATTATGGGCTTCTGGAACAGACTCTTCATGGCCTCTTCCACTGCCAGAAACGTGACTGTCAAAGAGACAAAGAAATATGATCTCCCTCCAGGGCTCAGGGGGGTCAGGTTGGCAAGGTCCCCAAGGTTGTTGCAACATCAAATCGTCCTTTAACATCACATGTTTAAAGCAGTTTGGGCACCTTGTAAATCCTGTTCCAAAAGACCAATTTCTTGGAATCTTTCACAGCAGAGGGGCGTTTGGCACCTGGCAGAATTAGTAAGGCATCTCAAAAGGCTGAGATCTCAAGCACACAAGAAGCCCAGTTCACCAAAAAAATTCTGTTTTCAACCCATCTTCAGACATGTTGATGCTGAATACACAAATGGAAAAATCTATTCCAGCCTCTCAGTTTTCAGAAATGTGATTGGAAGTCTAATAAAAAGAGGATTTTTGAATGGTTCTCTCCTTTCAAGGGGATCAATGCACAAAGAATCACTCTCTGGGATCCCAGGCATGCAGGTTCATGAATATATGTTGAATATTGTGCTAAATAATATGTTATTATATTTATACCTGCAACTATTATTATGTAGCCCAACTAAAAATGAGATAAGCCTTTGTGCCATCTAAAGCCAAATATTCCCATTTCTACAAATCCAGGCAATAAGGTGCAGAACATCAGGTGAACCCTACGGGCTGCAACAAAACCCAGAGCACAGCAACCGAGCCAGGGTGGAATAGATATCACAGTTATTGCTTTATTGTCCTCTCCTGTCATTCAGAAAGGTATTTCTTACCTGTGACATCAATCCTGAAGGTGAGTTTCTGACCAGCAGCCTCGCAGCTGTACTCCCCAGCATCCTTCTTCTCCACCTGACCCACCACCAGACGGCGAGATTTGCCCTCGGACTCCACCTTGAACTTCTTGCTGGAGGTGATCAGCTTCCCATCCTTGTACCACTTCACCTCAGTCTTGTCCTGGGCCACCTCGCAGCTCAGAGTGGCATCTTCTGATAGCGCAGCTTTCACCTCTTTCTTCACTTTGTCCTTCTTTGTGAACACAACTTCTGGCTCTGAAAAGAGAGAGAAGTTCAGAGTTTCTCCAAAATAAGTTGCTGTCCAGGCCCCTTGTTGTGGTTTACAGGTAAATCCTGGAAAACAACCCCAGACTCGACAATGCACATCTCAAACTATTGGCAGAACACACAAACCATTTTGTGGTGGGGGTTTTATGTGGTTTTAGTCTGTTTTGGTTTTCTGAAATCCAGAAGATCCTCTGAATGGTTCACAGAAGCATTGTATGGCAGGGTCCAGCCAAGGCAGGACACATTTGAGTTGAAGTTGAGTGCAAAGTAACAAATTTTTAGAGGAAGGAGCTGTCCTGTGCTGCATCATAGCCCCATAGAATTGATTTCTTGGGTTCTCAGTAGCTGCTTCTGTTGCTGCTTAGATCATTTTGTTAAGACAAATGATCTAAGGTGCTAGACCAGGACTGACACGACCAGGACACTGTTATTACTTCTCAGTAATTATTTTTCCTCGAGGAAAGTAAATTACTTTTCCTTGAGGAAAAACCTCAGCTCATCTTGCATCCAGATGGTGAAATCCTCTTGTTCTCCACAAGACACGTGTCATACCACTCAGAAGCGGTTCAGGAAGTTTTGAGGGAGTTGTAAAGCTGAATCCATTCTACCTCTCTACAGCCCCAGCAGGGAGATGTGTCTGGATTGAGCCTCCAAGACACCTTCTTTCCCCAGTTTGCCTCTTACCTGACACCTTAGAGGCTTCATATGTATCAAGCTCTGTTGCCATATTGTCCCTTCAGGCTGAAACAAGCCCTTACAAGGGAAATAAAACAATGCACACACCCAATCATGACCCTGCACTGAGAACAAGCTGTGGTGCAGGTTTATTGTCATTGCACCAATGTGTGAGGAAGAAGAGGTACAATCTACTTTTCCTACAGTGATGTGTAGCTTCCAAGGACCCCTGTTTTAAGGATTTCTAAGCTTTGACATAAAATATATGAAGGCAACTGCATTTGTAGCTTTTTGCCCCATTTCTACATCAGAACTGGGCCATTCCAATGACATTTGCCAAAAATTTGAAGCGTAACACGAAAAGGTTTTAAAAAATAATATTGATTTTTCTAAATATTCCAGAAATAGGAACGATGGGCTGAAGAGTCTTCTCGTACCTGTGACATCAATCCTGAAGGTGAGTTTCTGGCCAGCAGCCTCGCAGCTGTACTCCCCAGCATCCTTCTTCTCCACCTGACCCACCACCAGACGGCGAGATTTGCCCTCGGACTCCACCTTGAACTTCTTGCTGGAGGTGATCAGCTTCCCATCCTTGTACCACTTCACCTCAGTCTTGTCCTGGGCCACCTCGCAGCTCAGAGTGGCATCTTCTGATAGCGCAGCTTTCACCTCTTTCTTCACTTTGTCCTTTTTGATGAAAGCATCTTCTGCCTCTGCAGTTAAAGGGTACAAGGGCAGATTTTGAAAATTAAGCCCTCTCTCATACACAGATCCCTTCCCAAATGCACACACACCAGCCTTTGGAGTGTGGTGCTGAAATGGATTTCCCATTCACATTCCCTCCCAACAGCATCAACTGAACAGCTAACATTTGAACTACATCAAATGCTGGTGAAGGGCTCCTTTACTGGTAGTCCAAGACATGACCCCAAAGTTGTTTTTATTTCCACCACTATCGTTCTCCAAAATCTGCAGAAAAGAAGTTCACATATCCCAAAATCCAGCAGCACACAGGATAGGTGGACGAGATCTGTAAGAAGTCAGTTTGCTGACTTAAATTCAGTTTTGCCAAGAGCCACAATTGCAGCAAAAGCAAAGATAACTTTGGGAAACAAATTTTGTGAGCCTGTTTTGTGTCTGTATCTTTATTTTCCAAATGTTTTAGAGATGTGCCATCCCAGAACTGTGTTTTTCTAATGAATGAAGATTAGCCAGCTCCCGTGGAATTTCCTTTGCACTGCACCATGTCACAGTCAAAAAGAAATTTAATGTATGAACCCTTCAATTTGCTTTAAATTCCTTGAGATCCAACTGAGGGATGCCAAGGTTAAAACTTGTTCTTGTTGATATCATGGTGATATCTGGTTTCCTCATCTACTGCTTCTGAGAACAGGTGTAGTATTTCCATTCATAATAAAAAGGTTTCCTCTATAATGAAGTTTATTTCAGGAAGAGACTTCCATGAGATAATGCCTGTGCTCAGATTTGCTGTGCCTTTTAATTTCTCCTGCCACTACTGAATTCCCAGTTTGCTACCAGTGCATTTTCACCAGGTTCCCAGAGAAATTCCCCAATGATCTTCAGCCTAACCTGAGTCTGGACTACAGAAATCCACTGCATTTTTAGTTTCAAAAGAAGGGAGACAGACATAATAGCACAAAGACAATTATCATGAGTAAACCAACACCACTTATGTGCTGGTTCAGTCGCTGCCTGTTGAGATGGAGTTTGCCAAGCCACATAACTTTCCTCTCCTTCAATTTTTTTAGGTTAAAACAGGGGTGAAGCACATTCTCTCACCTGTGACATGGATTTTGAAGGTGAGTTTCTGGCCAGCAGCCTCGCAGCTGTACTCCCCAGCATCCTTCTTCTCCACCTGACCCACCACCAGACGGCGAGATTTGCCCTCTGACTCCACCTTAAACTTCTTGCTGGAGGTGATCAGCTTCCCATCCTTGTACCACTTCACCTCAGTCTTGTCCTGGGCCACCTCGCAGCTCAGAGTGGTGTTTTCCTTCAGCGCTGCCTTCACCTCCCTTTGCACTTTGTCTCTGTGTTCAAACGCGTCATCTGCAAGATTGGAAAGCAGGAAAAAAAAAAGTAGGAAAAAGCCCATGAAAATGAAAGCTTTGCATCCAAGATCAGGTGGTGTTGGGGTTCTGGTGAGACACCACCTGGTGCATCACAGCTTAAATAAATCTGCTGTGGAATGAAAAAAGACTGAAAGAGTCAGAGTTAAGCAAATGCTCGATGAAGCACTGGCAGGAACAAATTACTTCCAGGCACCACATTTTCAAGCTGCTGCTCATTTGGGCAGCAAGAAGAACTTCCATGCCTGATCTTAGAGCTGGTACCAGCTTTCCTGCAGGCCCTCTGGAGGGTCCCTCTCTACAGGCCAGGCAGGATGGGCTTTCCTGGGAAAGCAGGGTGTGTTTTGTTCACTTGAAGGGAAGTTTGGGCTGCACAGTCACAGTAAACAGGACAAACTCCAGGCAGGATCCTTCATTTGCCAATGCCAACCCCCTGGCTGGGCCCAAGTGATATTTAGGAAAAAAATCAATAAGGGTTATGAAATAAATGCATAACAGGTGGAGTACCTTCACAGACATTTATATAGAGCTGTATCCTTATGGAACAGCATCGCTTCCCAGATATGTTCTACAGAATACATGCTGCTAATGGTGCAAAATCACAGTCACAAAGTAATTCAGGTTAAGAGTGATCTCTGGGGGCCACCCAGTCCCACTTCCCCTCTCAGAGCAGATGAAATTACACCAAGCTCTGCACAGTCATGTCCCACTGAGTCCTGAGTATTTCCAGCAATGGAGACCCCACAACCTCAAGGCTCCTGTCCCAGAGCTTGGCCACCCTCACGGTGCAAATTTTTCCTAATATCTTTTCAGAACCTCCCATACAAGTTCCAACTTGTATATTTTATCTCTCCTCCCATCACCCCGGATCTTTGAGAAGACACAGAGCTGTAGACTCCATATCCTCTTATTAAACAGATGCAGGCAGTAATTAAAGATTCCTTTTGCTTTCTCTTCTCATCTCTAGGCTGAACAAATCCAGGTCTCTCAGCCTCTCCTCATATGACATGTGTTCCAGCCCCTTAATCATCTTGGTCACCTCCAGTGGAGCTGTGCCAGGAGCATCTTGGATTTCCAGATGGAATGACTGCCAAATACTCCAATCAAACAGACACTGAATTAAGAACAGTAATTTGATTTTAGGCTTGGTTTTGATAAGTTCCAAGGACATAATTTTAGAAGCTGGACATAGGAAAGAACATTGGAGATAGGGATCCTAACATGATACAGTAAATAGAGGAATAATAATAAAAAAATCTCTGTAATAAACTTCTTTGGAACTACCAAACTTGCATGAATTATGAGAACTGCTCCATGAAGAACAGATCAACAATTTATTCAATACTGAGTGTGGAACTTGCTACCTCCCCACTGAAGTGCTCAGAATTTATATCTTACCCAGCAGAAGAACAGAAAAAAAAGGATTACTAAGGCCAGCAAAAATATATATATAATCCTTTGTATATATATAATCCTTTTTATATATATAAATCCTTTAAAAGACAGAGCACAAATAATGAATGAAAAAAGGAGAGCTCTGCTGGAAAGTTGTGTCTCCGGGGTTAGGAAATGACAGTAGTGCAAAAAAGTGTGGGTTACAAATTTCAGAGCACTTCCTGTGACACTTCTGAAGAGAACAAGCCAATGCTCCTGGAAAGTGTTGTCCTACAGGCTGATTTCTTCATTTTGGCTCTAAACCTCTCTAGGCAGATATTTTCCCCTTCATTATAAGCAATGGATGTTACACTTCCCATCCCTGGAAGTGTTCAAGACCAGGTTGGATGAAGCTTGGAGAAACCTGGTCCAGTGGAAGGTGTCCCTGCCCATGGCAGGGGGTGGGATGAGAAATCTTGAAGGTCCCTTCCAACCCAAACCATTCTGGGATTCCATCACACAGGAGGAGGCTGAGTGAGGGACTCCTAGGCTCACATTTGTGCTCCATCCCAGGTAATTCTCTTCAGTGAGAGCTTTCAGTTGCTTGAATTTCCCTTAGGGTAATGGTATTTTACACAAACTCACATTGGTATTTCTGCTCAGTTGTATCTTCAGTCAGCAGCAAGGGGATAACAAAGATGATCTGGGGTTAAAGCAAGAGATCAGAACGGATCAGAAGATCCATTTTCTCTTTCTAGTTCCACAGCATTCTTCCTTAGCAGTCTTGAAGGAGGACCTAGATGAATCCCATCATTTCTGCCCCTACAGTGACCAGCAAATCTCTCAGTGGAAAGAGAGGGCCTTTTCTTCTCTACTTTCTGATATTTACCCATTTGCTAAATCTGAGAAATGGCCTCTCCTTGGCAGCAATGGGCAACAGTCACTTATATACTGGAAACAAAATGCCCCTCCCTCTTTCCATGGTACCCAAGTACCTCAAAGCCTGTGATAGGAAAAACACTTTGGGGTGCAACACTCTCCTTACCCTTGTTTACAGAAAGGATGTGAGATACAGAGAAGTTTGGTGAGAGTGAGGGACCCACCACATCAACCTGCAGAGGATGGTGCTATTTCCAAAAAAAAAAGTGAACCCTCATAGTCATGAATATGACTCCTGTTTCAGAAGCCCTAAAAGCAGGTCAATCTTTGGGTTTTAACCCAAAAGACCCTTGAAACCTTCCATTATTGCTGTCAACAGCTTTCCCCACTTTCTCAGCTGCACACAAAAAATTGCCAGGACCACTTCAATTCCTGCACCAGTGAAGGAAAAAGGTCTCCTGGACCCAGATGAGAAGATCCTTCCATGGGAAGCTACGAAGAGCTTTTCCTTCAAACACTGTGATAAGATCCTTTGCTAATTTCTGCCTTTCACAGTTTGATTTATAAACCACTGCAACTTCTTTAAGAGCTTCTTCTATCAAATGCATGTTTGAAATAAAATGGCAACCTCAGTCTTACCCTGTACTGTTCCTACAACCTGCATAGAGCTAGAGAAAAAAAAAAAAAAAAAAGAAAAAGGTCACATAACTGAGCCATGGAATAAGCATTACCACAGGTTTTCTGGCACGAGGGATAACGAGGCAGATTTGTCTCCAGTTTCCTTGCAGGGTCATCCCCCAGCAATGTATATCACAGAATGCAGACGTGGTAGAGCAAGCAGAGTGAAACCCAATAGTTTGTTCCTCAGCAAGGCCCACAGCTGGCAGTCACATGAGTCCCAGTGCTGTAACATCATGGGGTACCTGGGAGCAGGCCAGCCCCAAACCACCTCCAGCGTGGAAGATGCTTAAAATCACTCGCAGATAGGTCCAAAATAAAAGGTTCAGTGGTGTGACCAGGCCAACAGGCTGGGAAAATGTCAACACTTCTAAAAAGGCATGGTTAGATTCCTGTGTTGGGTAAATCTCACGAGAAAAAGGACAAATCTTTGCACCAAATCCAATTGTGTTGCCCCACATCCCTGAGACGTGCTTTTAATAGATGTGCTTTTAATTGAATGCTTCTTTGAGGTTTTCTTGTGATCCACAGTCAGAAAAGAAACATCTACATCAAATTTAGTTATTGTTCCCTTGAAACACTGTCAAGCAGGACAGAAGAAAGGAAGATGAGAAAGGAAGTACAGCGTGATTTTTTTGTCCACAAAAATAACTGGCAGCAAGGACAGAAATTGGTGCATTGATGATTCACCAGCACACACAGACTTCTGAATATTGATCTGAACTGTCACTTGAACCTCTCTGTGTGGTGCAATTCCACATGAAGTCATGTTGGCAAAACTCAGCAAAGCCACATCTCTTGTACAGATGTGACAGAAAAACTCTGTCCCAGTAGAGACAGAAACTACAAATTCTAAGAATGGAACTACAGACCCTTAAAGAGTGGAAGGATTGTGTTATGCTTGTCTTGTTCTCACATCCTTTTTCCTTATCACCATTCCTGGTCAAAATCAGGGAAAAGACTACTGGGCCTAAATGGGCTTTTTCCCAAAGCATCCAAACATATGCCCTTAATATTGATCTTTAAGAATAACCATTTAAGTTCTGCTGCAGACCCATACAGAGCAAGGCTTAAAGTTAACCTATGCCACCAGGAAACTTCACAGCTACAGCAAAAAAAAAAGGTGTAACAAGGCAATCCCTCACCTGCAACATGGATCCTGAAGGTGAGTTTCTGGCCAGAAGCCTCACAGCTGTACTCCCCAGCATCCTTCTTCTCCACCTGACCCACCACCAAACGACGAGATTTGCCCTCGGATTCCACCTTGAACTTCTTGCTGGAGGTGATCAGCTTCCCATCCTTGTACCACTTCACCTCAGTCTTGTCCTGGGCCACCTCGCAGCTCAGAGTGGCATCTTCTGATAGCACAGCTTTCACCTCTTTCTGCACCTTCTCCTTGTGGACAAAGGCATCTTCTGCCTCTGAAATAGGGAAACAATTTAAAAATATGCATAAGATGTAAATAGCTCGTGGCAAGAAGATATTACATGTATTTGGTGTAGGTGCTCTGCAGGAACTTGGGTTTGGCAGTGCTGGGTTAACCATGGGACATAATGATCTTAAAGGACTTTTCCAACTTAAATAATTCTTTGATTCTACAATAATTTCGTGTTCTTTTTATCACATAAAACCCTCAAAAAAACAGTCCATGCAGTTATACCTCTCAGACTCCTCTTCATGAACAGCTCGACCTCCTCATTTTCAAATTTCTTCTAATGAAGACAAAGATAAAATTCCCCCCTTTTTATCTTTATGATATTCCTATTCCCCACATTTGGAAAGAGCCAAATACAGCACAACTACAAGTTGTCACCTCCACTATCACATTACTTACAGGATTTTAACAGGTATTTTAGATTAAGACTGGGTGTTGTTCAGAAAACATCGTGCAACCCAATCCCAAAGAAATGACAAAGACACAGTTCTTAATATGGAAAAATACTTGACCTCCATAGCATATAAAACTGGCCTACAAAAATTGAAGTATACTTTTATTTCCTAAAAAAAAAAAATTCTCTGATTTTTCAGCAAACAGGCCATAGGGAATCTTGTTTTAATACTCAACAAAAGATACAAAAATTAAGGGTTTAAAATAACTTTCTTCCATGGCACCACTTCGAATTTCCATCTCAACAAGCAGAGTTGGCATCAAAAGAATATCTTGTGCATTTACCAGTTAATTAGGTGTATGCATTGATAAAATTCAACTGTCACCTAAGTAGCACTGACTGAGAAATTGCATCTTTTACTCATTAATGATTGTTTTGCCTGGTTCTCCTTTAAGCAAAAACTGATGTGGTCACACCTTTAGCTTTTATATTAATGTGCATTTGAGATGTGGAAGGAGAAATAGACCCTAAATAAATGAGCTGCTACATTTTGTCCCCACTGATTTTCCACAGGACATAACTGCACAAGAAGGGTAACATATTTCTGGTGGGCCCACGTGATGGACATCACACAGCAAAGGCAGCCTATGACTGTTTGGGTTCCCAGGTTTTTACTGGAGCACTGAAGTCCATGACTTTACTGAACAGAAGCACCAGCTCCACAGGAAATGCTGGATTAGCAAGTGGATGGGTTTCCCGGTGCATTCCAGCTGCAGTGCAAACATGGAAGATAATTCATCCACCCAGACTGAGGTATTTGGGCCTCACCTGGTGAAGGTGACATCGAGAAAGAAACGTGTTGAGGGGCTGGAGCGTGTCCAGGGAAGGGAACAGAGCTGGGGAAGGGGCTGGAGTGCCAGGAGGGGTTGAGGGAGCTGGGGGGGCTCAGCCTGGAGAAAAGGAGGCTCAGGGGGGACCTTCTGGCTCTGCAACTCCCTGACAGGAGGGGGGAGGTCAGGCTCTGCTCCCAAGTAATTAGCAACAGGACGAGATGAAATGGCCTCAAGCTGTGCCAGTGGAGGTTGAGATTGGATATTAGGAAAAATTTCTTCCTGGAAAGGGTTGTCAGGCACTGGAAGGGGCTGCCCAGAGCAGTGGTGGAGTCCCCACCCCTGGAGGTGTCCAAGGAAGGGCTGGACGTGGCACTCAGTGCTCTGGGCTGGGGGACAAGGTGAGGATTGGTCACAGGTAGGACTTGATGACCTTGGAGGTCTTTCCCAGCCTCAATGATTCTGTGAGCTTAAAGGCTCGTGGTTCTCCCTGGCAGACATGGTGAGCCCCTTCCATAACCTGTGTCCCTCCCTTCCTCTCCCAGTCACTCTCTGCAGCCTCCCAGGGCCATCCTTTACTCCTCCTCGCCGACTTTCTCCTCTGCATCCCATCTCATCGTGCCTGTGCTCTGAGTGGCAGCAGCTGCCTGGGAGGGTGAGGGGAAGGGGTGAGCTCAGGTCAGGTTCCTACACTGCTGACTGTGTCACTACCCACCGTCCTGGAGCCACATCACAGCCTTGCTCTGAACATTGCACAGCCCATGGAAAGAGAGATACCCTGCAGGGAGCAAACCAGAGCAGGAATCCGGCTTGTAGGCTTTAAACTTGAGCTCCTCTGTTGATATTGGCTGTGGCAGGGGTGTAAGGAGGTGTCATTGCCATTTAGAAGGCACGTGGCCTATGCTGAGTGATGCAAAACCCTCAAAGGCACGTGGCAGCAGCATTTTGGTGTCTAAAAGAGCTCAACCACACACCAGGGCTTGCATTCAAAACTGGTTTCAAAATTATAAAGATTTAATGTCCATTTACAACTTGGATTTGGAATGTGCAGGGTGCACTAAAATGAGTTACAGACCAGTCTGTGTCCATGGGTGCTGTGTTTAAAGTGTCAGCTTAGCAGGGAAGGAACATTCCTGCTCCATCTCACTTGTCCTCTTCATTCCTGAGCTTTAATATAAACCATTTTTATAGTGATTAGGAAATGGGACTAAAACTTTTAACCAGCTCCTGAAGTGATTTACATGGTAATTTGCCTTATAAATTTATTTTAAACTTAAGCAAGTTTATTCAGTGCAGATGACATTTCCAACCTCAGCTGAAGTTGGTCAGGGAAGTTTCAGTGGAACTGAGGAAAACCATTTTCATTACATGAAGCTTTCTCCATGTTCAAGTATGGATTTCCCTGCATACCACGAATCTTGAAATAACAAGATTTCAGAATCAGCTCTTTTTCTACACGTCCAACCCAGTCCCAAGGTGTGCAGTACCCCGTTCTTTTTATATCAATCCAAAAAAGCCACAGTTGCACCTCAAAACTCAACACTGAGGGTCTAACCTTCAACCTGCCCTTAAGCAGGGCAGGCTTTGTGCTCCCAGTGGAGCCCTGAGGTACAGGAACCCTGAAAAGCTTTCCAAGTGCAAGGGCAATGGGATAAATTAAGACCCAGAAAGCTGCTGGACTTTGGGATAACAGAGCAAGAGACGGATTTCTGCCGCAAAAGATCCAACCAGCCAGAGTACTCATAATCCCTCCTGACTTTCACACTGGATCGTTTTCCAGCCAGTGCTGGACCGGGATGTCATGTTACAGTTGTTCCCATGAGGAATACAGCAACGGTAGCCAGGCAATCTCTCCTCTTAGGGCACAGGGGGAGGGTGTTGCGTTACCCTGCGCCGCCGGGAAGTCATCCGGTCTGAGAGGGCTGAAAACCTTTGGGTTCTGAGGCACACAGCTAAGAATAGCCCTCAGAGACAGAAATTCCAGTGGAAAAGCACTAAATTTCTGTGTTTTCTATCCATACCTCTGCAGGAACTTATGAACCAGTTTAAGCAGCTGACCACGTACTTGGTTTATACCACTTTTGCCCAGAGAAGTTGTGGCTGCCCCATCCCTGGAATTGTTCAAGGCTACACTGGACAGGGCTTGGAGCAACCTGGACTAGTGGAAGGTGTCCCTACCCATGGCAGGGGGGTTGGAACTAGGTTATCTTTAGGGTCCCTTCCAACCCAAACCATTCCAGATTTCTTTGATGATCTTTCCATCACTGTCCATGTTGAATTTTCTCTGGAAGGTGCCTCTCAATTCTACCCTTACTGTAACTCATCCTTCACCGAAACTGGCAGCTCTCTCAGGCAAAAGGATGAGCTACAGAATTCATGGCAAAGAGCCAAAGTGCCCTAGTCCACACCCTGGGTACCCCACAGAGGGTGGAGTCAATGGACTCCCAACACAGTCGCTCTTCTACACAGCTGATAAAATGCCAAACCCCTGCCAGACTGTGGTCCCAGGAGGGTTGGTGCTGTAAGAAAGCAGAGGAGAAAATAGATTCGCTGTTCCAATCAGCTCTGAGACTACAACTGTAGTGTTAACAAAGAGGGATTTGGCTGTAAAGACAGTGGAGTGTTATTAATACTAATTAAAAAAAAAAAAAAAAAAATCGAACTCCTTCTTATCATCCAGTTCAGAAATAATCACTCAGAATGGAGCTGATTCCATGGCTGACTAGAGCCTGAGATAAAATTTACCAGACCTCTTGCAAAATATACTGAGACCAAAGAAATCCTAGAATCGTTTAGGCATGGAAGATCATCAAGTCCAACCATTAACACTGTGCTGGTAGGTCCATCACAGTGTTAATGGTTGACCATGACCCCAAGGGCCACATCTACAGGGCTTTTAAATCCCTCCAGGGGTGGTGACCCCACCACTGCCCTGGGCAGCCTGTTCCAATACCTGACAATCCTTTTGGTGAAGTATTTTTTCTAATATCCAATCTAAACCTCCCCTGGAGCAACTTGAAGCCATTTGCTCTTGTCCTCTCACTTGCAAAAGAAGAGGAAAGAGTGACTTTCATAGAAGAATATCCATAACAGGAGGAGAAATACCAGCTCTGATGATCAGATTGGAAGAGGTCCTTTAACACAGTGCCTGCTGATGAAAAGTCTGTTCACTTCATCTCAGCCTAAGGACAGACACAGGGAGCTGAGGAGCTGATATAAGGATACAGTATCAAAGAATCACAGAATCCTTAGGGTTGGAAGGGACCTCTGGAGACCATCCAGTCCAACCTTTTTGCCAAGGCAGGGTCACCTGGAGCAGGTGACACAGGAACTTGCCCAGGTGGGTTTGGAACGTCCCCAGGGAAGGAAACTCCACACCCTCCCCTGGGCAGCTGTTCCAGTGCTCTGCCCCTCTCAATGCAAAGAATTTCTTCCTCAAGTTGAAGTGAAACTTCCTGTGTTCTAATTAATGGCCATTGCTCCTCCTCCTGTTGCTGGGCACCACCAAAAAAGACTGGCACCCTCCTCTTGGCACCCACCTTGGGGATATTTATCTGCATTAATGAGATTCCTTCTCAGTCCTCTTTTCTCCAGACTAACCAGGCCCAGCTCCCACAGTCTCTCCTCATAGGAGAGATGCTCTAGACCCCTCATCATCTTTGTACCCTCCACTGGACCCTCTCCAGTAGCTCCTTGTCATTCTTGTACTGAGGAGCCCAGAACAACTGGTACCTACAGGTAAACTCTTGATCTGCCCAGTCCTTCACTCAGATTCAAAGAAAAGCCAATTAAACAAAAAACAAAATATGTCTCCCACCTGTGACATCGATCCTGAAGGTGAGTTTCTGGCCAGCAGCCTCGCAGCTGTACTCCCCAGCATCCTTCTTCTCCACCTGACCCACCACCAGACGGCGAGATTTGCCCTCAGACTCCACCTTGAACTTCTTGCTGGAGGTGATCAGCTTCCCATCCTTGTACCACTTCACTTCAGTCTTCTCCTGGGCCACCTCGCAGCTCAGAGTGGCATCTTCTGATAGTGCAGCTTTCACCTCTTTCTTCACTTTGTCCTTGTTTGTAAACACAACTTCTGGCTCTGTCAGAAAACCACAGCAGTCACACACAGCTTTTTGCAATCATCTTCTCCAGAGCTTAATCAAGTTCCTCCTCTTCCACTACACTTGCCCCTCACACATATCACAGAATTACAGACTGTGCTGAGTTGGAAGGGACCCACAAGGACCAACGAATTCAACCCTCAGCCCCGCACAGGAACATTCCCAAGGGTCACACCCTGTGTCCCAGAGGATCATCCAAACCCTCCTGGAGCTCTGGCAGCCTTGGGGCTGTGCCCACTGCCCTGGGCAGCCTGGTCTAACCAGGTCCTGCCCAACCACCCTCTGGGGGAAGAACCTTTTCCTGAGATCCAACGTAAACCTGCCCTGACACAGCTCCAGCCATTCCCTGGGTGCTGTCCCTGGTCCCCACAGAGCAGAGCTCAGTGTCTGCCCCTTCTCTGCCCCTCCAGGACATTGGAACTGCAGTGAGGTCTCCCCTCAGTCTCCTCTTCTCCAGTTGGACACACCAAGTGCCCTCAGTGTCCTCACATGGCCCCTCAAGGCCCTTCCCCATCTCCATAATGGCCCATTAGTACAAGAAAGCACCTTCATCTGTATTTTGCTAAGAGGTGAATAGAAATGGGAATTTTATGGGAATTCTCGTGTAGTGTTAAAACCTCACAGTTTTAGCATGAATTTGAACCTGGATCTTAGAGCACCATCAGGCACTTCCTGAAACAACCTCTCTCTTTTTCTCTTCCTATGTCTCTCCAAGATTCCAGTGAATCTGGAGGGAATAGCCCTTGTATCCTCATATCCAGGCACCATTGCTCTTTTTCTACCTACTTGGGTCATTTAAATTCAGTCATTCTCCATTTAATCACAAAATGGTTCAGGTTGGAAGGGACTTTAAAGTTCACCTCATTCCAACCCCCCTGCCATGGGCAAGGACACCTTCCACCAGGTGTGGAAGCAACCAGGTTGCTCCAAGCCCCATCCAACCTGGTTTTGAACACTTCCAGGGATGGGATCTAACCAGAACTCTTCAAACCCTTCCCCCTTCCCTTTTATCTATCCCTGCACCTCTGTGCTTCTGTGGGAGTTTTTCTACAGACACACCAGCTAATTGTGAGAGCAGAGGGAATTTCCATCCCTGCCCATCATTTCTTTGTGATCACAACTGGTCATGGGTGCAAAACTGTGTGTATTGTCATTAAATCTGACCAAAAAAATCAAGCCCTCTGGCTGAGATATTTCACCCCAGAGAGACCCATGAGATGATCCTCTGAACGTAAGATCTGACTCAGAATGGAATATTCCCTTATCTTTGGCATTTCCAGCGCTTCCTCACCTCTGACTTTGACTTGGAATGTTATTCTGTCATCCTTCACCTCGCAGGTGTAGCTCCCTTGGTCTTGCTGTGTCACCCTCTTGACGATGAGCTTTCGTTGTGTCCCCTGGGACACCACTGTTGTCCTCTGGTCCTGCTTCACCTCGGTGTGATCCCTCTTCCACACCACAGCTCCGCTGGCAGCTGACACCTCACACACCAGCTCCAGGGTTTCAGAAGGACTGACTGATACTTCTGGAGTCGTCTTGGGCTTGTTGACAAAAGTAACAGCTTCGTCTGGAGCGAAAAAGGGAAAGCAGTTCACACCTTGATTCGGGTTTATCACCAAAAAGGGAGGACACAGTAATCACTGATCATTATTTCATCATCACACACACAAATGTTGGTGCCTGACTCTCTAACAGATGGTGCAAACTCCTTCTCTGATCTTCAGATAATTGCTCTCTGCTACACTGCAATCCCATTCATCTCCCCTACATCCTCATGGATTTTTTAAATTAAGTCCAGATGCCCTCCAGCTGCTGGTACTTTATTCACCACCCCTTGTTTCTGATTTTAAGCAAAGTCTTAGGGATATATTGATGCCTGAATACAGAAACAGCTTTGAAAAGACTTGAAAAGACTTAAAAACACTTAAGACTTAAAATGTCTCAGAAAATCTGGTGAGAAGTGATGAGCAGCGTTTTTTAAATGTTTCTGAGACCGTTCCAGCTCCCTGATCACAATATCAGCCCCCCTGGATTAATTCTTCCCCAGAGCAGGGTACATATGGAATAATTTAGTTGATAAAATATTCTCCACCTTCATTTAGGATGGAGCTCTGAGCAACCTGGTTTAATGGAACATGTCCCTGCCCACAGCAGAGGGCTTGGAACAAGATAATCTTTAAAGTCCCTTCCAACCCGAACCATTCTATGATTTTATGAATAGAGAAGTCAAGAATCTCATATGTTTTTGTGGGAACTGATGTTCCCAGCAGAGAACTCAGAACTGCCCACACAGCTCAAGTAGTTGAGGTTCCTGCATTGATGCCTCAGCTCAAACCCTGCTGCTGGCACAGGTATGAGCTGTGCAAACACACCCACAGAGAACATGTGTCATGAAGGCAGCAAAAACACATCATTTTTAGCAGCTCAGGTTTGTCTCAAGTGTGTTTTTAAAGGTAAAAGTGAAGGCAACAAAGTGGAGACAGCATCTTGATGTGAAATGTGAGCAAACCTATTCTACACACCCGTCTCTAACAAGGAATATTTGATGGGCATGTCAGGGATTTCATACCCTTCATTCCACCAGGGCAGCTCTTGCCTCAAGAGCAAGCTCAGGGCTGCCAGTTGGAGCCAACCTTAGCTCAGTATTGCATTTCTTTTAGCAGCAACTGTTGCCTTCAGTCACTGGGTATCCCAAGGACAATTGCCATGCCAGGCAAGTATTTCACTGGAAATCGTAATTATCAGGGCAAGGAATAATGGCTTCAGACAGAGGGCAGGTTTAAATTTAAACTGAAAGAGGGTAGATTTAGGTTAGATGTTAGGCAGAAGTTCTTCCCTGTGAGGGTGGGGAGGCCCTGGCACAGGTTGCCCAGAGAAGCTGTGGCTGCCCCATCCCTGGAAGTGTCCAAGGCCAGGTTGGACGGGGCTTGGAGCAACCTGGGCTAGTGGGAGGTGTCCCTGTCCATGGCAGGAGGTGGAACTGGATGGGCTTTAAGGTTCCTTCCAACCCAAAACATTCTGGGATTCTATGACTGAGGTGATCCCAATTTTCTTTGCCTGAGACATTTGGTGTTTTATCATAGGAGTTACAGGTGAGATTCACCATAATCATCAAAATTTAGGTACCCAGCTCAGGTAATCCTGCAGGCTTCCTCTGTACCTCATGTTCAGACTGAGGCAGCTCCAGAACCCTCTTTAAATCCACCTTGGGATGCTCTAATCAGACAGCATAAATCAATTTATACAAATTGCTTTTTAGGAATCAGTTTGGGCAGAGCCTGGTTGGCTCCACAGTTTTTCAGTGGATAAAGTCAGGAACTGGGAATTACACTCTGAGTGAATTTGCATCACTTTGGATCCTCAGCCAAAGAGAACTGGAGGTGAGATGCAGAGTCAATACCTGAGTAAACACCAGCTGTGGACTAGAAGCAATCCCTCTGGCTCAGTAAATCCTGCAGCAATCCCTCAAGTGCTGTCCCAAATTAACTGGCTTTGCTGAGTTTTTAGCATCACAGTAACCTGGATGTGCTGCTACAGGTCACAAGCACTCAGTTGATGCTTCTCTTAAATTTCATTGTGCTTGCAATGCAGACAGGCCACGAGAAGCTTTCACTTCACTTAGGACCAGGTTAAAAATTAGGCTCCAGGCATAATAAACCAGAAAACCCCTTTTAGAAGAAAGGTTCCCACCGGGCTACGCAAATTGATTCAAGCTGGATTTCACCGATATCGAATTTCACAGATGAATTCCTGTGTCACTTCATACCCTGGCTCCATCCTGCTCTGGAATGCAGTGGTGACAAGCATTTCTCTTCTGGGCCTGACCTGACAACCACGTGCTTTCTGCGATGGGCACGTGACAC
Organism: Chiroxiphia lanceolata; assembly: GCF_009829145.1. Lineage (NCBI taxonomy): Eukaryota > Metazoa > Chordata > Aves > Passeriformes > Pipridae > Chiroxiphia > Chiroxiphia lanceolata. The sequence goes on from NC_045637.1 coordinate 153,675,698, forward strand.
GGACTAACAGCTTCCCTCACAGTACCACGGGGAGATCACAGTGTCCTCTGGGAACAGCAGGGGATGCTTCCCTCTCAAAAGCAGGAGTTCAACTTGCCAAAGGAGGACACTGTAAGGTTTTGCACCTCCTGTCTGAGGTGGCCCTAAGGTGAGGCTCGTGCTGAGCTAAAAGAATAAAGGCTCCCCAGCTGCTGAGCCAGGGGGTGTTTGAGTTGTGACTCCAGCCCTACTTGAAGCTTGTGTTGACTTTAAAATATCACATCATTTTTATATTATTGTGGATCTGCATAAGGACCACAACAAGTCAGAGCCTCTGAAAACAGTGGTGTGCAGCCTTGACCCCAAAAATCCATCCATTTACAAGGAAGGACAAGTAAAATGAACAAAACTTTGAATTTCTCACACAGACTCCGATCCCACACTTGCACCACGGACCTACCTGAGACTTTTAAATCAAAAACAAGGCTGTCATCTCCAATTTTGCACATGTAAGTTCCTTCATCTTCCTTTGTCACAGCCGAAGCCATGAGCTTGTGCAGTTTTCCCTTATCCTCCAGGGTGAATTTCTTGCTGGCTGTGATTTCTTTCCCATCTTTGTACCACTTCACCATGACATTGGCCTCGGAGGTCTCAGAAACAAACTCAGCCTGTTTTCCAGTGATGGCCTTGACAAGTCCTCCACTTTTCTCTTTGTTTACGAAGTTTGCAAGTGCTGAAACAAAATAACAGACACAGAGCTCTGGTAAAGAACTGTGTGCACACCAATAAATAAGTATATTTACATCTACATTAGGTATTGATTTGTTCAAAGTCCAAACTACATGTTTCATTATGGATCTAATTACTAGATTCCAATGCAGAAGCAGCCAAATTTCCAATCATATTCCTGATTATCATGTGTCCAAAAAAAAAACAGAGCACATATCCAACACAGGAGGAGAGGAAGCCCCAGGTAAAGGTAATATCTGAGAGGGGTGAGGAAAGAAATAAAAGAAACTGGAGGGAAAGCCATGAAAGTTATTCAGTCATTGCACTGTAACCACCTGGCAAATAAATCAGCTCTAGAAGAGGTTAAAATGTAGTCTAGATAAAATAAATTGCATTACATTAAAAATATATCTAGATATGTCACAGGATTGAAATGAAAAGAAATTTATTCCTGGAAATTAACTGGAGCATAGAAAATAAACAATAATTCTGGCATCATATTAATGTGTAGTGAAATAATCAAGTCACCAATTGCCTCAAAGCAAAAGATTCAAAACCCCACCGATACCCAGGCTAAAAATGTGACCCTGAAACCACAGTTCCATCTTACTTTGGATAATGGGTTTAATTTTCAAGCATCTTTTTAACATATTATTTTAAAAGAACTCACACAACCGAGTCACTTTTTTGGGACTGTGCAGTCAAAGCTACTAAAATCAAAGCCTTGTTTAGGTAATTGTTTTCTGGGTAGGGGAAAAGGGGTAAAAGGGGGGGAAGGGGGGGGTTAGTGGGGAGAAGCCTGTGCCTGTGCAATCAGGGGTCTCTCTGGCTCTGGTCCTCAAGGCACTCAGTTCAATCACCAGCTTTTGGCAGGGACAGGAGCTTACATTTGACCTCCCCAGGTCCCCACCAGTCCTGTTTGTCTGGGTTTTGCCAAGTCTGCTTGTTAAAAGAAATATCTACAGGGAAAGAAGCATTTAAACCAGGGAAAAAAACCTGTTTTCTTTTATTGCTCTTTTCTTGGGGCCTCTGTTTCCAACTCGTTTCTCCAACGGCTCATAAAAGAGGAGCTTTCCCTTCAGCAAGAAAACATCCCAGTCCTTCCTCTACCCAAACACCCACAAAATCTGCAGGGACCAAACACTGCTGAGACCTCTCCTCCTTCACCAGAAGTGCCAGAACTCAGCCCACGGGTTAAAATTTTGAGGGGGATGAGGAGAAGGACGGATGGGTCCATTCATGCACCTTTCCCTTCCTTGGAAATCTGGAGTGCAAAATACCACCCCAGCAGCCTGATGGAGCCGTCTCAGGTGTCCCATTCCATCTCAGGGGGTCATGTGTCAGGGGGTGCCTGGCACGTGGAGCCTCGTGGCAGTGGAGGGGCTCCAGTGATAAATGGCAAGTGCATTTTGGGGCTGGTTTTTGGGCAGGAGGCCCAGCTGGTGACGCCGTGGTCGTGGCTTGACATAGTGGCCTCTGGGCAGCCACGTGATGCCCACGTGTGGCAGATACAGCTGAGCTGCTCCCCAAGGGATTCACCAGCTCCCTGGGACAGATAAAAGGCAGTGATGATGAAAAATAGAACACTGGCCCAGCGTTTGTGACCCTCAGCCTACGAAGGGGGGAGGTACCAAAGGTGATTCTCCAGGAATCAAGCTGTAAACTGCAGGTATTTAAACTACAGATACAGCTTGACAGCAGAGATTTTAAAACAACAACAGCGATTACTCATTTGGTAGTCGCATAACAGCGCAGAGCAAGTGGAAACATCCATCAACTAATTCAATTAAAGCTGTGGGTAAGGCTGTCAGCATGAAAAGCAGTGCTAAAGAGGCAGAGAGACAGAGAAGAAAAACAAAACTGAGAGCAAGTGCCAAGTGCAGACCGAAATTATTCTTTATATAGATTTAGTCACATTTCTAGATTATTTTTTCCTCTCTCCTGAGTTTGCTCTTTGAGAATAACAAAGCAAGCTTTCAAATGTAAAAAAAAATAAAAAACACATTACTCTGGGGGTTTGTTACTTCTACAGAGACCAAGGAGGGTGAGATGACAACAAAACATGATGATGAAGCACCTCAAATTCACTCCATGTAGAAACAGTGTGATCATTGCTGGGAAGAAGGTGAGGAGGGAGTTATGGGACAGAACATTGGAAATGAAATGGCTTCACAGACTGAACTTGGCAGCAATGCAAAATATCTGCTGGACTCACCCCAAATGATGTTTAGACTGTCCTGGAGTCAGGCTGCACACTCTGAACCTCAACTATCTGAATGACCCCTATGAGGAACAGTCTGGGGATACACAGGGGCTTTTTAGCCCAAATGTGGTCCCTTCTAAGGCAGAGCAAACTCTACTACAAACAAGTTCATAAAAGCTTGAAAGTAGCTGTAAACCAGTGCTGGTTCAAATCTAACAAGTAAGAAACATCAAAATGAAATTCCATTTTACTGTTTCTTCTGTACAACCTTCCATCTGAACACCTTGAGAAAGGAATGGGCCAAGCCACCCAGTGTGCCCTGGAAAGGCCTGTTTTTATCCACCAGAGTATTGAGAGAAAACAAACAGAAAATCATCAAATAATAATAAAATAATAATAAAAAAAGAATCCCACAATGCCAAGATGATCCTGGTCCTTCAGAACTTTAGTCAGAGCTGAACTCTCTCTCTTCTGATGTCACACAGCAAGTGTAGGGCAGACATGGGATCCTGTGTGTCATGTCCTGCCCCTGCAGCTGAATCCCTTCATCACAACAGCACTTTTTCCCTACCCAACACTCGACTTCCTAAAACAACACCAAGTTCCCATGGAATATTGAGATGCCAGTTGGAGTGAAAACACAGCTCTTAGCACTAAACCAGTGCTGTATCTTGTGTTCAATCCCCAGTAATCCTGCTCTGGAGCCACAGACACTGCCCAGGCTGGATGTGGATGGGGGATTCCCACAACTCCCTCTGGAGCTTTTTCTTTGCATCCCTTGATAACTGCATTAGTTTAGGGCAGGGACAGGCCATTAAGCAGCCCAGGCAGTCACATACCTTTCACTGAAAGCTGAAAGGACATTTTATCCCCTTCACAGGTGCACTCATAAACTCCAGCATCCTCTTCACAAGTGCTGCGGATTTTCAGGATGTGCCTCTTCCCCACAGTCTGAAGCTCATATTTTTCACTGGCCTTGAGCTCCTTCCCATCTTTCAACCATTTCACTGTGGCCTCTGCATCTGAAAGCTCAGCCTGGAGTTTGGCTTCCTCCCTCAGCCGAGCAGAGACCTTTTCTGCCTCTTTGCTCTTGTTGGTAAATCTCACTGCAGCACCTGCCAGGGCAAAAGTTGTTATTTCAGCTTATATTGAGGTAATCTGTTCCTGCTATGAGTTTCCTTAGACTGTGAGATCTCTAAAAGTATTAAATCCTGTTTCTGCCCTCCCACTCATGTCAATGCTGAGCATTTTTTTCCAGTTCAGAGGACTTGGCGTGTTTTTATTAACTGAACTAGTAAGAAATAAAAACCCAAACCATGTTTTTCTACTGATTAATAATACTCCCAACATGCTTCTGCAGAGATTTTTCACCCAAAGCCAAACACACCCTTCCAGAATCAATGTCTATTCATCATGTTTTGCCAGGCAATGTGGGTAGATACAGATGTTACTGTCATTTCATAAAAGGAAGCACCCAACCCTGGTTCTTAAGTGATTTACACAATACTAAGTTGTACATCCCATACACAGTGAACTAAAAAACCTCCAAGAAAAAGCTTTGTTAGTAATCAATGCTCCTTTGCTTTTGAAAGGCTACTAGTCAGAAAGCCCAGGTGAACCTGGAGCTGAAATTTCCACTTTAGGGTGAGTCAGTGGTAGATTTGGTGACAGAATCCACTGACTGATGGTTGTGAACGACAGAAATTTGTGAGCAGTCTAGTCCTGATACCACCAGCTGGCTAGATGGACTCACTCTGAACGCTGAATTAGGATGGTGTTGTCATTCCCAGAACCCACATTAGTTCACATGATGCAATTTCAGGTATTTCCCACAGCCCAGGCATCAGTGAAAGCCTCCAGCCCCAGTTCTAATCATCAGGTCACAGCAACAGCCCCATGCCTGGAAGAACAAAGGAAAATAAATACCTTTCACTCTCATCTTGGTGCTGGTCTCAACATCACTGGCAACAAATTTCACTTCTGCTCCATCATCCTTCTTGGTGACGTTCTTTATGATGAGGGTGTGAGTGGTTTGGGTTCTCTTGATGATGCAGGTCTCACTTTCCTGCAAGACTTTACCGTTGAGGTACCAGGTGCCGGAACACGTCTTGGTGAGGTCGACAGTAAACAGGGCATCCCCTCCAGGTACAGCCTCAGCTGTTGTCAGGGGGCTTTTCACAGCCAGCACTGGTTCTAGGGAGGAACAACACCACACATCTCTGAGAACAAGACACAGCAGCGGTCCTGCTGGAGGACAGTTCATCCTAAGAACAAAGTTCTCAGGGTAAAAAAGACACCAGAGTAAAATCATGAAGTCTTATACAGAAGGCAATGAATGCTCGGTCTGTAGAATTTGTTTCCTACAGCTTCAAGTTCTTGACCTCTGGATTAGGGTAAATCCTGTTTTTTCAGGGGGAAGAAAAGGCATATTTTGCTGGGTTTTTTTATCCCCTAAGATATGTAAAGGCATAAGCCTGAAACACCCAGGTTTCCCTATAAGGGTGTTATTAATTTAATAACCAACACAGTTCTTTGATTTCAGAAGGATCCCAAGGAATCACTCCTAAATATTCCTACTAGTCACTTGTAGATATTTTAGGAATATCTACATTCTAGGAATATCTACAATTCTAGGCATTTTCAGACAGCAAGGGAGGGAAAAGATGACACAATAACAAGACAGAGTATGATCAAGGTCTTCCAAATCTTGTCTAATGCAGTGAATCAAAGGAAGAAACACTCTGGCACCCTAGAAATAAAGTACACCCCCAATATTTCTCCCAGTAACTCGAAGATTAAAGAGAGACTGGATAGAACGTGGTCTTCATCATGGTGTCATCACCCATAAATATTCTCTAGGCACAAGATGGAGATCTCACGCATATATTGAAAATTATATTGTAAGTCCACCTGAAGTTTTACTTTCATATCAAGCCTAGAAGAAGACTTAATAGGTTTAGGGTTCATTGCAGAGAGCTCTGCCTCTCACACAGCTGGACATGAGATATTGGAATATAAGCACGCTCACAGCTCTCCCACAGAAACCCAACCTCCCCCCAACTTTGGTGGCGGTCAGGGGTTGACGTGAAGTAGGAGAACCAGCAGTGAAGGGGGGAAAAAAGGTTTTTCTGTGCCATTGCTCCATCCTCAAAGTCATGGGAGACGTTTTCAAAGCACCCACGCGTCCGATCGCCCCAGACCGGGTTTCGTGCTCACCAAGGTGGACGCTCCCGGGGAATTCCAGGTAGGGGCTCTGTCCGTAGGTGTTGACTGCAGACACTCTGAACTGATAATCAGCCTCTTCGGCCAGGTTGCTCACGGTGAGCTCTGGGACAGGGACGTGGGACTCGTGGCACCTCACCCAGGTGAAGCCAGTGAGTTTCTTGCGTTCCACGATGTATCCGTCGACTGGAATGGGCCGGTCCATCTTGGGAGGGGACCATGCCAGGGTCACTGAGGTTTCTGTTTTATTTTTCACCACAGGGTCGGCTGGGGGTTGGGTGGGAGGCTTTTTGGGTGCTGCACAAGGAAAAAAAAAAAAAATAAAATTAGAGGAAGAAGTTTATGTCGGAGTGGAAAAGCCGCTGTGCGTCGCCCAGAAAGCTCACGCTGGACTAAAAGTTACTCTTGCTTAATAAACCTCCCTAAAACGTTGATGTGAGATGGAAAAGCGAGGGAACGGATAGAAGATGCTTTTGGGGTGCATTACACATAAAGCATAGAATCCTTATGGTTGGAAGAGACCTCTGAGATGGTCAAGTCCAACCTTTAATGTACAACATTCTCACCTCCATGGAAACGTGTGGTTTCTACACAATATGAAAATTGTCAACACAGACAATCTTCAACAAACATTTTGTAGACTTAAGTCTTCAGTGCTAGATGCAGACCCGTCCTGCTGCCTACACAGCTCCTGAGCAAAGCAGACTAACACTCAGCTCTTCATTCTCACTCAGAAGATGGGTAAAACCACCACCAAAGGCTGTTCAAACCTTTTGGAATTATGGACATTTCAGGTGCCTGTTACACAGGCTTGGATGTTCTCTGCAGCCTCTTCCTTGTGGGTGTTTGTTCTCTGTCCTGCTTCTGTGTTTTATGTTATCCCCACTCAGAAGATCTGTTGTAACTTTGTGTTAATTACAGCTAATTGATAGTATCATTGGGGATCTCTGTTTTACTAATTTATGCAGAAACAGATTTTGAGAATTAACTTCAAAAGGAAATGACATAAAGACAATGTCCCCACTGTGAGACCCTATAATTGCAGAGATGTGATTATTTTATGGTACCTGAGGCCACAAACTTCTCCCTGCAGGTATTTACATAGTGAATATTTATGTTCAGCCTTCTCATTCCTCTTGAATCCTTTGGAGAAGACTCAAGTCCCATCAGGGTTATTCACTATGTGCTGCCACTGATATCATCAAGAAACTGGGAATTATCTGATACACTCTAGTTACACCTCTACTGACGTGGCAAAGGATTAATTTCATTTAATTTTGGCTATTTGAAAGGTGTCTGGGTTAAGTCAGCCAACCAGGCTCCAGCAGTAATCCCATGGAGAACAGCACTCTCAGGAGCAACCCATTCCAGCTCAAAGAAGGTGTGGGAGATGGGTGAAACAATCCCACACTGCACATCCTCAGCTATTCATGGCTGTGGAGGGAGCCTGTAGGACGAGCCTAAAACTAAAATCTGAGCTCTGGGACAACTGATCTTCTCCCTGCCTCAGTTTACCCATCTTTAAAATGGGCATAGTAACAATGCAGGACACTGAGTAAATGATATACAAACATTGCCTGTGTGTTATAAATGCTGTTTGAACAGCCAACACCAGTTTTCTCCAGCTAATTTGAAGAAAACACAAGCACAGTACACAGGATTCTCCAAGCAGATGGTCAGAGATGTTACATAAATAGACACAGAAGTGTTTTGGGGTGCACAGTTACCAGCCTGTCAGTAACTCTGGTCACAGCTAGATGTCAAAGGTCCCACTAGGGTAACATTAAGCTGAGTATTAAGCCCTGGAATGAGATCTCTTGACCTTACCATCAGAAATGGTCATGTAATATTTTCCTCAGCGGTACCTGTTTGTAGGAAGGCAGCTTCTTACCTTTTTTCTATTCCATCAATCAACACTTTCTCTGTAACTGAAACAGTAGTGTCTGAAATCAAACAGAACTTTGTTGTTCTCATTGAATTGGTTGGATGTCACAGCTTTCCAAACACCTTAGAAACTGTCACGAAGCCAAATGTGACATTTTTTTCTCATTTTGTTTCATTGGCATCAGAATGTGCCAGCCAAGTTTAGATAACATAGCTGTTATTAATCTTTAAATAAAAGATTCTGTTTTGTCACTGACTGATTGCAGTTTGGGGGGGGGAGGGGGGGAGAAAAATAGCATCATTCTTCCCAAATTATTACTAGAATGGATTATTTGTTCACATACGGACTGGAACTGCAGCAGAGCAAGAAACCACGTGCAGTTTTGTCTGAAATTCAGATGTTTTGCCTGAGAAATGCAGTGCCATCAAAATAAGGCTAAACAAAATTAGACTTCACCAAAATCTCATTTCAGACCCAATCTCAACCACATTGCCCCTGTTGCTACTGCTCTGTCAATTAAAATACAGGTTTGTGCCATGCCCTTTCCCAGGACTGCTCCTGCCCAGAGCAGCTGTGAGTTCCCCATCCCTGGAAATGTTCAAGGCCAGGTTGGATGGGGCCCTGAGAAACCTGGTCTAGTGGAATGTGTCCTGGTCTGCAGCTGAGGATTAGAACTCACTGATCCTTAAGGTTCCTTCCAACCCAAACCATTCTGCGGTTCTCTGACTCTTCTCTCTGTGTTTTGATCCCTCCAAAACATCTCATAACACTCATGTTTCAGGCTGTTGGCTTTTTGTGGGCAGACATCAGACCTTCTGTTGTCTTTGGACAACCAAATCACCACGGTGGCTCCCAAAACAACGCGGGAGCACCGGCTCGCTGGGGAAGGCACAACACCGAGGCCAAAATAAACGGGAATCTTACTGGTCACGGTGAACTGGGTGGAAGTCCTGCTTTCATCAGCCAGGAAGGCAATCTCCCCAGCATCTTCCACCTTGCACTCTCGGATGGTCATGGTGTGCTGTTTGCCAGAGCGCGTGATGGAGATGCGGTCGCTGGGCTTCACCTCCTCCTTGTTCTTGAGCCACCGGACGTTCTGGCAGTCGTTGTCCAGCTCCACGCAGAAGGTGGCTGTGTCGTGGATGAACACCGCAGTCTTCCGTGGAAGCTTTTTAATTATGTTCCCTTCAAAATGAGAAAGCAATCCTGGTCAGCAAACAGCAGGTATTAAAGATTTTGGCAACGCTGGCCCGCCCCGACTGTGACAGGATGAGTCCACACCTAATCAAAATATTATAGATGCTATGCAGACACCCCTAAGTGAATTCCCAGGCTCTGAGGGTGCAGAACAGATAACCCCAAGGGCTCATTTTGGCCTTCAAAGAGAGAAAAACAATCCTGTTTGACTGCAGTCACTCATGTTTCTCATCTACCACACAGAGTCTGCTGTGGGTAAACACAAGGTATACGTGGCCTTGCCAAGAGCAGATTTGACAGTGATACAGCTTTCAATGCCCAGATATGCTGGGAATTCAAATTAAAACTTTGCTAAAGTAGGTCAGTCTTAAGCCAGACAGATCTCTTGCCTATCTCTGGGATTTTGCCTCCTTCAAAAGTTACCAGTAAGTTACATAACCAAGATGACAAATGCGTCAGTCACCTGAATTCACAGGAAATACACAAAAACCCTCAGAGTTCTTCTTAGAATCAACCTAGAAATTCATGTTGAATGAACTGCACTTATTTGTGTCCTTTCCAAACGACTGTGATTATTACCACATAATAGACTAACCTCAGAGTTACAAGATGTATCTATTTACAGGAAAGATTGGACAAAGACTCAGGAGCCAACCCCAGTTGACAGATGGTGACAGGCTCCAGCTCCAGACCAGTCTTTGCAAGGTGAAAGAGCCCTCACCCAGAGCTGTTTAATGAGAAGCAGTGCTGAACTCCCTCGTGAAGCAACAGGTCAGGCACAGACAGGTTTCATCAGAAGGGTTCAAGACCTGATTCTCTGCTCATCCTCCTCCTTGGTCCCACTGCCCTCAGCAGTGTTCCCATCCCTGCAGCCCTTCACATCCAGCCATGTGCTCTCACATCCTCCCAAACCCATCTTTCTCTCTTCAAGCTTCTCCTCTCAGGGCAGGCACAAGGCTTCCCCAGGAAGGCTTTGCCTCCTTTCTCTCCAGGGAGCTCCACCTGGCTCAGTCACTCTCTCTTTAATGGAACATACCATTACAGCACAAACAAGTAAAGAAATACCAGCTGTCCCACTGGGGCCAAACACACTAACAGAGCTTGGCTGGTCTAGACCTGATGGAAGGTGCAACAATTAGTGCCTGTCTGAACTATCCCACGTCTCCAGACTAAATTCTTCCTCCTTCATCCACCTGTGGGCACTCTCAGCCTTTTGCTGATGATGCAAAAAGGAATGTGCACAAGGAATACATCACCCAGCTTGTCTTGCAGCAATCTGTGTACAGAAGAAATCCCTCTGGCTTTACTGGGAGTAAGATCAGGCTTCCAGTGAGTGAGGACAAGAGCAATCCTGTAGCTATGACTGGTCTCCAATGCCTGCAACTCTGCTGTCTGTGTCTACTCAATGTGAGACTACTCCACCATCCCAACTCTACACCTCCACCATCCCAACTCTACACCTACACCATCCCAACTCTACACCTACTTCCACTTCAGTCTGAAACCACCAGCAGACTCAGGAGACTTAGACCTGGATATCCACATTTTGTCCTTTTCTTATCACCTTTCCAAGCTCCAGAGAACAGCTCCAGCTGCCAGGGATCTGGAATGTGGATCTGGTTTCCAATCTAAATCACCCTGCTGCTGACTGAAGCCTGCACCTCACATCAGACCACAAACCACAGCTGCTAAACCCTCTTCCCAGGGTGGTCAGCAGCACCCTCAGACAAGATTCACCCCCGTGTTCACAGGACACCACACAAGATGTGTGTGACAGTGGCAGGGGACCCATCTGGTGCTTGTGGTCACATTGAGGAAAGTCTACAGTGCTGGGCTACAGCTCAGGACACCTCAGAAGGCCCTTTCAGCAGAGGTCCCCACTGGGTGACATATCCTGTGCAGAAACTCAGCCTGTCCCTGCTCCCTGACCCTGTGTCCCAGATACACCTTGGTAGGAGCTCCAGGGACCCACTGACCAACCATTTCTTTTCATTTAATGGCATGAAGTTGTGTTGGGGAGGTTTGGGTTGGATATTAGGAAAATATCCTTCCCCCAGAGGGTGACTGGGCACTCAACAGGCTCCCAAGGGCAGTGGGCACAGCACCAAGGCTACCAGAGCTCCAGGAGGGTTTGGACAACTCTCTCAGGGACAGGGTGGGATTGTTGGGGTGTCCTGTGCAGGGCCAGGAGCAGAACTTGGTGATCCTTGTGGGTCCCTTCCAACCCAGGATAATCTATGATTCCTCTCACACCCTAAGGGACTCCGCTCTTGTTCGCTGCGCACATGGATGTGGTAAATGCCACTCACAAAGTCGAGTCTGGAGTGCCATGCACAAATCTCACACTATGGCAGGCAAGATTTGCCCAATCCACAACACCGAGAGCCTTCCTTACCTTGGACAGACAGCTCTGCAATGGTCCTGCTCCCTTCTTTCATCTCACAGATGTAAACGGCGTCATCGTCGGCGGTGACGTTCTGCACGGTGAGCCGGCGGTACGTGCCCTCCTCCTCGATGTTGTACTTCTTGCTCTGCCTCAGCTTGGTCTCCTCCTTGAACCAGGAGGTCTCTGTCCCGGGAACGGGCACCTCGCACTGGAAGGTGGCAGATTCCTTCTCCCTCACCTCGAGGTCCTTCAGTTTTTTCTTGAAGGGTATGGCGGGTTCTTCAGAGGGAGAAAACAAAAAGGGAGGAACAAGAGTTTGTGATGAGAGTGGGTTTGGATGGGATTTTAGGAAGAAATTCTTCATTGTTAGGGTGGGGAGGCCCTGGTACAGGTTGGCCAGAGAAGTTGTTGCTGCCCTTGTATCCCTGGAAGTGTCCAAGGCCAGGATGGAGTAAGAGCCCTTCCAAGTGGTCCTGCAAAAGTTGGGTCAATAACAAACAATCTGGTCATAGGAGAGAGCTCAGGGCAGCAATTCTGGGTGAGTGTGAGCAGCTGAGCTGCTCAGTTGGTGCAAGAATCAATTTTTTAGGGGTCTTGCAGAAGCAGTGAGCTCAGCAGAGTGATTGGAAAGGGCACAGATGGATGGGAGGTGGCTGAGCACGGGATTGATGTGGGGAAAACACAGAAGTAAATGAGGGAGGAGTTTTCTGTGTTCCCCACCAGCACCAAAGACCCTGTATCAGCTTCTGTCAATGACAAAAGACAAAGAACTAGAGAATGAGCCCAAGTCTCCCAAGTGCCTCTGCCTCCCTCCAGCAGTGGGGCTGCAGAGCTCTGGCTTAGGGAGAAACCAGAGTGTGGATCAAACACACAGAACAGCTGCATGACAGGGAGGGAAGTCATTTTATGAACTGAACCATGTCTAATTCCAGTGACAGCTGAGCAGTGACATCATCCTGATACCCCAGACCAAAAGTGGAGAAAGGGGAGTTGGACAGCTGGTGGTCACAGCCACGGGACTGGTGCCACAGTCAGGTCACAGACATGGATTAGCCAGTGCTGATACATCACCACTCATCCTTCATGAGAGATCATGTCTTGATATGTACCCTCACCTTCTGATAACCACCGTGCCAGCTCCCAGCTGGTTTTTGTGAGTCCATTCTGCCTCACCACACTCACAGCAGAGAATTTTTTCCTAATACCTGATACACACCTCCCCTCTTTCAATTCAAATAAGATATCAGACTCTGAGGGGGTTGACAGGACACCTGGAGGGGGCAATGCTATTGATTACCTTGGTTGTTATCCTGAGATTAAAACCAAGAATACACACAGGATATTCAGGAACATGATGACACTCACCATGTCAACTTGGTCATTTAAAAAAAAAAATATATATATGTTTTACCTTAATGCACCTCAATTTAAGGCAAGTCAAAGTCTTGCCTAGAAAAGCCTTCAACTGTGGTTCCACAGACCTGCCCTTCCCATACTCCACATGGCAATTGTCTTTTTTTCCTTTACACAACAGGAAACTCAGACTCCTGCCTTGCAATCCCGTGTACCACCCTCTGGAAACACCCCATACTCCCATTCAGGGGGGATGAAACAGGACAAGCAAGAGGAACCTTCCAGTACCTTAAGAGGATACAAAAGAGCTGGTGAGGGACTTTGGACAAGGGTCTGGAGTGATGGGACGAGAGGAAATGGCTTCACACTGACAGGGTTGGGTGAGATATTAGGAAGGAATTCTTGTCTGTGAGGATGGTGAGACACAGGCACAGGTTGCCCAGAGAAACTGTGGCTGCCACATCCCTGGAAGTGTCCAAGGCCAGGTTGGACGGGGCTTGGAGCAACCTGGGCTGGTGGAAGGAGATTGGAATGAGATGGGCTTTGAGGCCCCTTCCAACCCAAACCATTCTGGGATCCTGTGAGAGCAGGAAAGCTTTGATCAGAAGGATCGTGACAGGCTCTGGGAGCTGGATGCAGCGTTACTGTGTGAGATGGGGAGGGAGACTGGAGCTGGCACTGGGAACACACGGAATGCGCAGGGGCCAGAAAGAAATCCGAGCTGCACCTGAGGAGAACACAAGTGCACTCCCATCCTGGGAGCAACTGGGCATATCATTAACCCCTCTCCCTTTACAGGCACTAAGCAGTACCTAAGGTGAAGAGAAAAAAAAAAAAAAAGCTATTCTAGGAAAATGCTCTTAAATGTACGAACACGGAAGGGTTGGTTGACCCTTTCGTGTGTGTTGCAGTAGCAGCACTGCTCTCCCAGCCAGGAAAAGTCAGTACAAGGCTATCTTTGGCAGCTTGGGGTCACAGATACCCTCAGAAAACAACTTTGCTTTTGTCCTGCTGACATGTGCACACGTGTCTTATCTCACTCTGAATGGAGCTTCAGAGAGGCAGCAGCTGATAAACTGAATTAAAGCCTGGGATGCACCCAGCCCACTCCTTTTTCTGCTTTGGAATTGCTACAGTGGTTCCAAAACCCACCAGCCTCCTCCTCAGTCATGCTCTTTGCATGATCCAGCATGTACCTGAGAAGACAGAGGGAGTTAATTTTGGTCAGGGGTCGACAGAACAACCTTACATAACTAGAGAGTAGGCATCCAAACTCATCAGCCCCCTGCCCAGGTCAGAGAGATGCAAGTAAGGTAAGAGATTAAAAAAGAAAGCTGCAAAAAACCTGCCTAATGGGGAAAATGTGAGGTAGACACAGCAAAGCAAAACCCTGAGGGAGCACAGAGCAAGAGCAGCTCGTGGAGTTTGCAGGAAACTGCAAGAAATCAGCTCAGGGATGAATTTGGCTGCTTGTCTCGAGGAGATATTTCTCCAGAGCGTCATAGGCTTTTTTGTCTGGTCCATAACAAGCAAACAGGCAGTGAGATGATGTTATTTTTAAGAAGTAAATCCTGCTAACACATATTTTGCTAAGAATAGGTGCAGCCTGCAGAGAAGCCAATGTTTTCTTAACCTTCCCAAGGCACATCTGTCTGCTAGACCTCACTTTCTCACTCACCTACGTTCCCTCTTGCTTACTGCAGGTGTTGTCACAGGTGCTCCATTTATTATTCCAGAGGCAAGTTTTCCCTCTGCAACCCAGTGAGAGTAAGAATATGGAAAATCCTCCCACCATGAGCTATCTAAAGATGGATGGACAAGCTTCCATCATCTTGTGCCCTTGGTCTTCCTAGTTACTGTGTTTTCCAAGTTTCCTTCCTAACTCCAATTTTCTCAAGCTGCAATTCTCCTTTAGATCTCCAGTGTGACTCTCATGATGTTGGTCACCCAAAATCACTGTAGATCAGAGGGAGAATGAAGTGGCCTCAGCACCAGCCTGTTTCTCCCTGTTTGGCTTGCAACCTTTAACCTTTCCATACAGTATCTGATTACTTTATTCAGGGACTCGGATGAACATTGCTTGGCCCAGGATGGAGACATGAATGCTGTTCTCACTAACTTTACAAGCCTGGGGAAACCTCCAAAGCCTTCAGGAAACTCAAGCTGGTTTATTCATGTGCCTCCCATCCTCCCCAGTCTCTGGTTTGTTAAAGGTTTAATCTCGGGAAGAATTTCCCAACTTCTTTTACAGCTCAGTGTATGGATTGTGATTTTATCCCTGTTCTGGACACATTTCTAAATCTAATCAAGTTTCAGTTTTCCTTAGTTGGGAGGGTGACTCTGCCCTGTAGCCCCTCCTTTGAGATTTAAGTCTGATTCACTATATCTCATTTAAGAACAGCTCAAAAATCTCTTTCTTTCAGCTCAGTGATCTTTAGGGCACAAATTCAGCAGAGTGTTTACAAACATGTTGAGAACCTGGGTCCTGTAGGTCCTCAGGTCCCCAGGATCTAGACTGACAGAGGGTAGGAGGTTTTCTGTGGATGTCCCATCCCTGGAAGTGTTCAAGGTCAGGTTGGACAGAAGAGCCTGGTCTAGTGGAATGTGCTCCTGCCCATGGCAAGGGGGTGCAATGAGGTGGTCTTTAAGGTCCCTTCCAACAAAAACCATTCTGATTCTGTGATTTTGGAGGTTTGACCTGTGCCCACTCCCATGCCACAAGAGACCACTAAGAGCCACCTTACAGACATGATGCTGGGCTAGGAAGTCTGGGGGTTTTTTATTATTATCTCTAAAAGACCCATAAAAATTCTCAATCAGATTCTTGTGTTAAAATTCTGTGAACCAAAATGCCAGAGGATATTTAAACCCACAAAGTTTGTGTTTCCTGGTACGTGTGCCTATGGACACACACTGTGCTTGCAGTGTCACAGGCTCTTTAACATGCTGCTTGCAGAAAGACCAAAAGCACTTGGGGCTGTCCCTTACAGGGCCAACAGCTGGACTGGGGTCC
Source organism: Chiroxiphia lanceolata (assembly GCF_009829145.1). Taxonomy (NCBI): domain Eukaryota; kingdom Metazoa; phylum Chordata; class Aves; order Passeriformes; family Pipridae; genus Chiroxiphia; species Chiroxiphia lanceolata. Next base: position 153,691,665 of record NC_045637.1, read on the forward strand.
CCTCCAACTCAGGATATTCTATAATTCTATTATTCCAAGGTTCTGTGATTCTAAGGGTGGCTGCTTGGAGCATTCAGCCTCTTCTACATGACTGAGCAAAGGGAAGGCTGTGTGGCAAGATTATCTCCCTCCCTAAACCCGATGGCAGGTAAGCAAATGGCATCACTAGTGACATAAACAACAGAATTAAAAGCTCCCTTTGCTGCTGCATCATTCTGAGTTGTCTTGGAGGGCTGAGAAGCACTTCTGGTGACACAAGGGAGAGTCATTTATCAGGGCCTAATTATAACCAATACGTGCAGATTTTCCATGGCAGCCTTGGCCTGGACAGAAAGCCAAACATGGCACAGGGCAACAAAGAAACAATCCATAAACATTTCCACTTCATCCCTCTGACTCACAGGCATCTCTGGACAACGGACATTGATCAATAAATAAACCTTTTCCCGTGGTGCTTGCTCCCAGACCTGCTGCTTCCCATGCTTTCCCACCTCCTTTGGAACAGGAGGTGTGGGAATTAATTCCTTTAATTCCCACAGAGAATAATGACATAGGCACAGGCAGAGCAGGGGCTGTTTGTCTGTTCAAGGAACTGAGCTTGAGCCACCCTCGAAGCCATGGCCCACCCGAGGGCCAGGATCAGTCTCCAGCTCTGAGGTAATCCCAGCTTTATGGAAGAGGACAAATACCCTTCCCAACACCACTCAGCACCTCCGAGGGACAGCAGTGGGTGGGACAAGTGCCAGCGAGTTCCACGGATCGGGTGTCACTGATGGACACTGAGCCACTGACAGGAAAGGCAGGGTGAAAAGAGAGGTCCAGAAAAGGGAAACCAGAAAAGCAAATAAAAGCTGAGAGTCTTAAAGACGAGCACGGAACACGGATTCCAGCTCATTTGGATTTCTAATATCTTGTGCTGCCAGGGAAAAATCGTTTGACTGGTTTTTAAAACCTATTTTACCACTCCAGTGGCAAAACCTTTAGCCTCTGGCAACTAATTTACAGGTGCTGCCTGGGTTGCAAACTGCCTGCTGTCCCCTTGCCAGATGGGAGAGCAGCTTGAAAATTTAGGGCTTCCTGGAATGTCCAAGGTCAGGTTGGATGGGGCTTGGAACAACCTGGGCTAGTGGAAGGTGTCCCTGCAGAGGAGGTTGGAACTGGATGATCTTTGAGATCCCTTCCAAATCAAACCATTCTGGGATTCTATGAAATCTCTGTGTCGCATTTTTGTTGCCACTGAGAACTTGGTCTGACCTCCACCAGCACTGAGCGACCCTCTGAAGTCAAGTTCATCACCACTGACCATGGCAAACAGAGGCATCCTGGACCTGCTGGATTTCCTGGGAGCAAACAAGGAACACAGGCTATCCAGGAACACAGACTGGGAAAAGGCTAAAGGCCTGGCAAGAACAAGGCTGCTGGTGGGTTACTGTACAGGAAAACTGAGATGGACTGTAATTAGAGTTGGGGTGGGTGCCCCAAGGGATCTCCAAGGCAGACAGACACACTCAGCTTGTAGGGAGGAGTTTCCTCTACTACTGTTTAAAAGGCACATGTGCCAGTCTGGGCAAATCCTGTGGGGAATACAAACCCAGATGTGATTAAAGCCTGGAGGGTCAGACAGGGCATTAGCAGTCACTGATCTAGAGCATGGTAATGGATCTCTTAGATTACTACAAAACCAAGACTGACAGGACATTTAGAGATCTTATAGGGACCTTAAAGACCATCTATTTGCAACCCCCTGCCATGGGTATGGATGCCACCCACTATACCAGGTTGCTCAAGTCCTACTCAGAAGACTTGAGTTCATCCCATCTGCCCCACAACCTCCCAGTTCTACATCATCCATCCCTGGCTGGCACCTCTTTAGTGCCCTTCCTAAAAACTCCCCGGTGATGGAACTCTGTGCCCGGTTCATCTACTCAGGTGCATAACCCCTTTTTCATTGGGAGGGTTTTATTCTCATCCCGCTCACCTTTGCTCTCATCTGACCCACTCCTCTGAGAGCAAGAATATGGAAAATCCTCCCAGCAGGAGCTATCTAAAGATGGATGGACAAGCTTCCACCAAGGGTTGGGTGGCAGTTTTGGTCCTGCCCCCACCCCAGCTCAGAAGTGCCCCGGCCGTCCCCTCGCAGGCGCGCGAGAGACACGAGCACCCACCTTTGACGGTGACGAGCACGGAGCTGTAGGTCTGGCCCGCCAGGTTGGAGGCCGTGCAGGTGTACAGCCCGTTGTCCACCTGCTTGCAGAAGAGGATCTTCAGCACGAAGTTCTCCTGGTCGTCCTCGTAGATGACGTGCCGCCGCCCCTCCGAAATGACCTCGTTGTCCTTCTTCCACACGATCACCGGCTTGGGCTCCCCCGTCACGTAGCAGCTCAGCTTGGCGTGTTTGCCCTCCGTGACGCTGCACGTGCGCGTCAGCGCCCCGAAGGTGGCGTTCCGAGCCCCCTTGGAGAGTCCCGCCGCCCGCTCGTAATCCCGGGAGAGCCCGTAGGCGACGCCGGACAACCCTTCGGAGTAAGACTGGGCAGAGGTCGAGTCCAGAGTGCCGTGGGAGACTTCCATCTTCCTGATCTCCTCCCGCCTCTTCTGCAGGTGGGACAGCAAGGACGCCGTCTTCCCGCAGCTGGAGTCGAAGTTGGCGCTGCTGCCCGGGTTGGAGGAGCCGTGTGTCTCCACCACCAGCGCGGCCGAGGCGCTGGCGGAGCCGATGAGGTTCTCTGCCCGGCAGGTGTAGGTGCCACTGTCCCCCAGCCGGGCACACTGGATGGTCAGAGCGTTGGACTCCCCGGCGGACTCGATCTGGAAGCGCCCGGCATCCGCCTGGTTCCGCAGGTGCCTCCCGTCCTTCTCCCAGTTCACTGAGAGGGGAGGGCTGCCCTGGACCTTGCACTTGAACATGGCATCTTCTCCCAGGGTTACCTTAATGTTGGAGGGTTTCTGGATGAAGTAAGGGGCCTGCTCTGTCACCGTGGTCTCCTCCCCCACCTTGATGCTGACGGCGGCAAAGGCCTCCCCGATGGTGTTCTTGGCCCGGCAGATGTACTGGCCACTGTCCTCCAGGCTCAGGTCGTAGATCGTGAGCCGATAGAGATCCCCATCCTCCGTGGTTTTAAACCTCCCCCCAGACTGGACTGGCAGTTTGTCCTTCTCCCAGCTGACGACTGGGATGGGGTTTCCGATGATCTGGCAGCTCAGGGTGGCATCCTTCCCCACAGACACCATGAACGCCTTGGGCCGGGTCAGGAACCGGGGGACTCCGCTGAGGGAGCTGTAATCCATCCTGGCTTCTTTCCTAAAGGGGGAAGAAACAAAATGCGTCAGGAGAGAGTGGATTAGAGGGTGCAAGCAAAGAATTGCTGCACTCCTGTGGTATCAGGATGTTCGTCATCTGGATCAGCCAGGTTTGCAATGTCCTTCTCAGGATGGGGGAGAAGGCCTTGGAATGTTTTTGGCCTTGAAGATTTCCTATATTTGAGATTAACAAACTGCTGGTGGATAAGGGAGATCACTTCCCCATGGGAGGCAAAACAGACCTCTCTGGGCAGTTCATACAGAAGGAACATGATGATCCCTTTCACTAATGCTCTGGAAGATATGGGCAAGTTCTGTAATTGTAGGGAAATAAATGGACATTAAATTCTGAGAGATGTGTCTAAACATCAAGATACTTCCTCCATCGTAGGAGCCACAGAATGGTTTGAGTTGGAAGGGACATTCAAGATCATTTTGGGTTGGGTTCCAACCCCCCTGCCATGGGCAGGGACACCTTCCACTAGACCAGGTTGCTCCAAATCGTGTCCAACCCGGCCTTGGACACTTCCAGGAATGGAGCAGTCACAGCACAGGTTGCCCAGAGAAGCTGTGGCTGCCCCATCCCTGGAAGGTTTCCAGGCCAGGTTGGATGGGGTTTGGAGCAACCTGGGATAGTAGAAGGTGTCCCTGCCCATGACAGAGGGTTGGAACCAGATGATGTTCACAGTCCCTTCCAATCCAGACCTACCTAATAAGAGAATCTCTGATTCTATTATTCTGTGATTATGCTCACAGGAGTGCAAGGTCACATGAAGGAACTGCCCCAGGGGATGGGCAGAGCAATCCAGACAGTGCCAGCCTTCTCCAGAAGAACCCCACATGGCTTTAGGGATTACAGGAAAGATGTTTCATCACCTGCTTACTCTCAGCTGCCCTCAGAGGGACCCGTGCACTGACCTGCAGCTCTTTGATGATATGGACCAGCCAAGGGGACGAGGCTTCAGCAAAGTTGAAAACTAAAGCTCGTGGCAATTCTGGAGCCACTGTGTCCCAGGAAAGCCCAAAGCAATCAGTGGTGCTGATCTTCACAGCTATGTTCACTCACCACAGACTTTACCCACCCCTGTGCTGTTGGAGATCAATCCAACAGCAACCACCTCCTTCAGGGCACCCCCCAAGACCCCACAAACATTCCTTCCTTCTTCACTGCTCCTCACATGCACTCCTGGATGTTCTTTCCCTTCTACTGGAGTCATTCCATCTCTAACCCTCCAAGGGACCTTTTGCACGGACTGGGTAGGATTTACTTTGGCAAGTGTAGCACAGCTAAAGATCTGCTCTCAACCCCACTGACACCAGTAACTGCACCAGCTGACTCTCCCTGGGAGCAGGATTAGACCTGCTGATGGTGCTCTGTAAGGAATTTGAGCTTCCCAGCTCCAAGCCTCTATGGAAGTCAAAGAATCATGGAATAATTTGAGTTGGAAGGGACCTAAAAGATCACCTATTTCCAACCCTCCTGCCATGGGCAGGGATGCCACCCACTAGACCTGGTTCCTGGAGACTTCAATGCACCATTTTTCTCTAAGCTGTTTTATCTCCTTGGCCTCATGATTCCAGACATCCCTGTCCTGAAAAGCTCCTGTCTGAGCTTTAGGAATGATCCTACTCGGGGGTGATCACAGTGCTGCTCCCACATCTGTGCTTTTTCACCTTCAAAGTGCCACAAAAAGCAAAGGGACCAGGGCTCTGCGTGCTGTAACTCAGAAAGGAAATAAAAACCAGTCACTGAGACAGAAATATCCTTCTTAATCCTCCAGCAGTTTGATTTCCCTGCTGGACACACATCCACCCACTCTCTCACCCAATGGCTGGTGCTCTCACAATCCCCCTCCAGCTCCAGCAGAAATCAGTAGGAGCAGGCCAAAAAACCTGCTTTCATTTCTTAAATCACCATTTTTCCATTCTTCTCCAGCTCCTGTCAGCGTATTAATGTTAATGTGGAAATCACTGGTGGCACCAGGGAGAGGGATTTGGATCAACCTGCTGCATGACCTTGGGAAAAATCACTCATTTTCCCTGTTTCTTGGCTCCCCTCCTACTTCTTCATATCAAGACAGGGATAGTCTTGATAGTTATTATGAAATAATTACATTCACAGTATATAAATGACAATGTACTTGCTGAGGTACATGGCAAGTCATGCATGAAAATTAATATGCAATGAAAATGCAATTTCCATTCCATTTCTGCTGCTGGGGGTTGAAAAACACATATTACCATCAAAAATAAAGACTGGGAAAGTGGTCACAAAAATACCAAATGCTATTTGCTATAAGAGCTGAAGAAGCTTTTGGGCCATGCTCTCAGGGACAGGGTGGGATTGTCGGGGTGCCCTGTGCAGGACCAGGAGTTGGATTCAATGATCCCTAAATGGATTCAATGATCCTAAAGATCAGGATGTTCTGTAATCATTATTATCATTGAAGATGCTATTGTTGAGCCAAACTTCCAACTTCATTTGGGTCAAAGACCTAAGGCACCCCCAAACCCGGTCTTCTTTCTATATTTAAGAGGAAAAATAAACCATGTCCTGTCCTATCCCGTCTCTCTCATTCCAAAGGACATAAAAAATGACAAGAAGCAGTCAAAGGCTTTTCCCTGTGGATGAGACTGTTCTTTTCTAAACTAATTTCAGTTGCTTTTGATTCCTGGCATGAAGCAAATTTCATTGTTCCACCACAAAACTTTAGAGATTAAAGAAAATGGTTTCAAATATTAAATCTAGGAGGGGAGGGGAAAAAAGTAATAGGGGGAAATCATTTTTAATAAACACTAAGAGGGTAAAGAATGATTGACTTGAAGTCATTAGTGCCAACACAAGCTGACTTTCTGTTAATGGGCCACCTTCAATACTAATTGCAACGAACACACGGCTCTGGTTTTCTCTTGGTCTAAAAGTGGTTTAGAAATCAGTGAACTAGTTTGAACTCCTTTAGTCCCTCTTAATACCTTCAACCTCTGCCCTCACTTGAGCTTTAAAAATGTATTTTCCATAAACACCTGCAAAGCTGCGGGCAGAGAAGCTGCATGAATGGTTTGAAGGCACAGATACGAGCCCGGGGCTGGAGCCAAGGTACACTGAAGTCAGTGGAAATTTCCACTGAACTCAATTGATTGACAATCAGAGTCTTCTGTTAATTTGGGGAAGCACCATGTCAGTGTTCAGAAGGGGATGTTGAGGTTCAAGCTGTACTCTGGAGAGCCCAGCAGCACCATTCACTACACGAAATAAGAGTTAACAACGAAAACACAGGCTCAGAGCTCGTGTCCTGAACTTTGGGGCCATTAATCTGGATTTCAGGCTGCACTGTGCCATCAAAGCACTTGGATTTATCTTCAGGAGACATTGCCATGTCCTATCCTTCCTGGGTCCCTGGTTGTCTCTGATAGATGTGTCACCTGCACTCATTTCAGATTCAAATCCACAGCATCAAAAAGAGAAAAAAAAATAAAGTTGCTTCAAGTCTCCACCAAACTGAGCCCTGCATTACATGGAAAAGTGCCTGGAGCACCAGGATGGCTATGGACATGAGAGGTGCCTGCTTGGGAACCAGCCAGGGACCTTCCAGCAAACAGTGGCTTCTCTCAAACCACCTTTCTTACCCTCACCTGGAGCCCAGGAGATGTATCCCTGCCTGGAGCAGAGCTCTGCTCTTTGGAAGCGTGGAAAGGGCTCTCAAAGGCTGGCTCTTACAAGAGCAGGAATGCTGATCACTTCCTAAAGCTCTTGTGCATCCTCCTCCTCTGTTTTCCATGCTAAGCAGTGCCCAAACACAGCCCAGGTACCTCTGATAGTGAAGAACAGCCAAAACACAGGGAAGCTGCTGCACCAGCTGCCTGTTGCTTTTGCTCCTGAACCAGACTGATGCACCAAATCCACCCAAGACACTTCTTTCCAGCGGCCTCAAGGCCCAGCCTCCCTCTCCTGTTGCTCCCAAACACTTGCCTGGTGTTTTCAACTCCCTTTTCTCCATCACCAGGAGTCCACAGCCCTCCCAGTGCAGGGTGAAGACCCCACATCCCTCGGTGTGACCAGCACCTCCCCCCACTTCCACCACATGCCCTCCCACTCCGAGCTTCTTACTCCATTATGAATGGCCAGGATCCAGAGGAAAATCCAGGGATCAGTGGAAACAGGGCTCATCACTACCTTTCACATTTATTTCTCACATTGTCAGAAAGAAAAACACAGTTTATTCCTTGCTCTGCTGTTGAATTACTTATATAAATAAGAGAAAGACACTCAAACTCTTGGATCTTCAGTCCCTGTCTGAAAAAAGGGGTAAAAAAAATCTGGCTTTACGGGTGCTGAGAGCATGAAATCCAGTAACACGCATGAAATCCTAACCTGTGGCAAGGATGAGGCTGCAAGAGGTATCTAACACATCTAACAGGCCAGACAGGCTGCATGAGATAAATCACATTTTATCTAATTTTAAATGGGATAAAATGCATCACGTTGGATTATGCTCAAAATTACATTTAGGAGTAAGGAGAGAACAAACTTAACATGCAAAAAGGACAAGATTTAATATTTCTACAGCGTAACTTGTTAATCAACTTTGTAACTTGTCAATCAACTTAGTAAATAATTACATGAATTTAGGTTATCTATATGTTCATTTAAACTTTTTAAAAAATCCAGTAACTCTTGAAGTTAAAAAAATAATAATAACTCTCTGCAAGTGCCAGGACAGCTCCCTTGGAAGGGACAGGACTGACAACAAAGCATGAATAAACCAAGTCAATGCAGATGCCCTTTCCAATAAATCTCAGACATTTGCCAGTGTCACATTTCCCCATGTAATCCCTCTGTGATTAATCATTTGCAGCAGAGATCACATTCCCATCTGGGGTAATTCTGAGCACGCCAAAGGAAAACTGGCAGCACTTGTAATTTTAATTATGTTGTTATTCATTCAGTTTTTCACTGGTTTGCGTTTGGGGGGAAAGAGGCAGAAGTGCACAGACCTGTCAGATAATGCAAATAAATCACTGCCCGGGAGCCAAACTCGGCCATGCAGCCACCCAAGGCCTCCTGCCCACTCCTGTCCCCTCCACTTCCAGTCTCTGCCCAACACCTGCTTTCCCTGGACAAGCAAAGAAGTCCCTCGCAGTGGGAACAGCCACAGGCTTCTCCAGATCCTCTTGGGAGTACTGGGAGGTGGAGCTCGTCAGGAGAGTCAGCAGGAGATGGAGAGTCCTGGTGGTGGTGCCACAGAATCCCAGGATGGGTTGGGTTGGAAGGGACCTTAAAGATCATCTCATTCCACCCCTGCCATGAGCAGGGACACCTTCCACTATTCCAGGTTGCTCCCAGCCCCGTCCAACCTGGCCTTGGACATTTCCAGGGATCCAGGAGCAGTCACAGCTTCTCTGGACAACCTGTGCCAGGGCCTCACCACCCTCACAGCCAGAAATTCCTTCCCAATATCCCATCTATCCCTGTCCTCTGTCAGTGGGAAGCTATTCCCTGTGTCCTGTCCCTCCATCCCTCGTCCCAAGTCACTCTCCAGCTCTCCTGGAGCCCCTTTAGGCCCTGGAAGGGGCTCTCAACTCTCCCTGGAGCCTTCTCTTTTCCTGGTGAACCCCCCCAGCTCTCCCAGCCTGGCTCCATCTCCTGACCTCCTGTGGTTCACTGTGCTCTGCTGGCTCATGGGTTGGTCTCATGTTGCTTCATCGATGCTGATCAGAACCTGGAAAGCCTTCAACAACCCCTGAGGAGTCAGAGGTCTCCCCCCATGGCCTATTGCCCCCCCCAAGCCATCAGCAGCCTGTGACGATGCTCTTTGGCAGGAGAGGACAGAGGTGGCAGGTTATTCTCTGTCCAAGCCTTTCACTTGGGTGGTTAGAAAGGGAATCCTGCCCACCCTGACTCTGGGCAAAGTGCAAAAAGCACCGTGCAATCCATCTCCTAAAACATTCCTGAGGCAAAGGTGGCCACGAGTTGCACACCTGCATAAAGGAGACTTTGGGGATGTAAAGCCCAAGTGAGGATAAACCTAAACCCAAGAGATCACCAAAGCCCAAACACAGATTTAGAAGCACAGAGGTTCTCTCAATACCACATGAATGCCCACCATGCTCCTGTTTGCTCGTTTTCTCAATCCTCTTTTACCCTTTCTTTGCCCAAGTCAAAAAATGTTGATTTGGGGTATTTTTCTTGCCTTTAGATCTCACGTTTCCAGGATTTTCTCTACAATACCAACTTCTAAGCCTTGCACTCCTTCCTTTCCTGATAGGAAGGGCAACATTCACAGGGAACTTCCCGTTTCTGGATCCTGAGCTTTCAAAGAACATCACTAAAACAGAAGCTGCAGATAAAAATCAAGGCAGTGCTGGTATTACTCCAGTTTACATGACATCTCTACGTGTATTGTTCTATCTAAAAACATCAGGAAATGGAATCCGTGGGTGGGGAGGGAAGCTGGTGGGTCTTCAAATGGGAAGTGTGGGTTTCCTTTGATGCTTAAAATCCTGCTGAGGGGAAGCAGCAGTAACCCCCTGCTGCCCTCCTGCTTCCAAGAGCCTCCCAGGGAACGGACAGCTTGGAAATAGCACCAGTGTCCGGTGTCAGCTGTGGGCTGGGTGACATCAGATGGGCTCTGGTGGGGGCCCGGGAGCCACCCCAGCAGACAGTGGGCTCCGAGGGTGAAATGCACACCAGCACACCCAGAGCTCCCTGCCCATCACAGCCCTAAATCAGGAGTAAGCACAGATTTGCACCAGCTCATCAACCCGAGATCCCAGAATTTATCCCGAGCCTGTTTCAGCAGAGCAGGAACAGGATCTGTGGCCGAGGAGCTGGGCTCAGGGCTTGGCTTGGGCTACTCTGAATTCCACTTCAGTGAGGGACAACCCATTTTGGCACGTTCAAAGGTCACTGGATGAGCTTTCTGTGGTGGATCCATCTCCCACACTGGAGATGTCGGACGCCGAGACCCTGCGACACACTGAGCCTGTTGCAAGGAGCTTCTAACTCAGTCCAGAGTAAGGCTGGCCTGCATTCCCTGCCATCTACTACCTCCATCATGATCCAACACCCACAGGAGATTCCTTTAAGGGAAAGTTCACAGCAGGTCAGGGGCTGACATGGTGTCAAACACGGTGAGCAGCCCCCGGGGGAAACGGCTCCGCTCGAGGCAAAACCATCTCACAACTCTGACCTTCAGGGCAGGGCTAAAAATGTACCAACGGACTCAGAAAGGACCTGCCTGACCTCGTGCTCCCATTATTAATCCTTTATCGATAACCTGGGCATTTCCAGTGACTGGTAGCAAACAGGAGCCAAAACATTTAGGCAATTCCAAAAAGAACCAAGAATAAATCACATGGTTTGTGAAATCTGCTGGGCAAGGCAGTCAGACCACCTTCCAGTCACATTAGTAGCACACACTTATTGAAAAACATGGGAGACTGAAGGCACTTTGATGATTTCTATGCTTAAAGCACATATTATCTTTCCTCCTGGATATAAACAGACCTGTTGCTTGCAAAGCTCATCCCTCTTTTAAGCACTTTCCAACAACACACCAATAGCTCCAAGAGCTCCATGCAGCAAAGGGACTTCATCCTACTTGGGTTTTCTTGCAGCATGGGGGTTTCACTTCAGATTCCGCCCTCAGTGGAGCTCTAAAACCACCCCAGAAACTTCCAGAGGCCTAAAATTGGTCAGATCAGCCCCTCAAGAATCCATGGCAGCACCTTCCCCTTCTGTTTTTCTGAGCCTAAAGGCAGCAAGGCTGATCTGAAGTAAGAAAAGGCTAAAGCACCAGGGAGGTGTCAGGCTCATAGTGATGCTCATTCCTGCTCTGTAGGGGTGAGAATGAAGAAGACAAATGGAGGGAAAAGGCAAAAATTCTGGATTTGCCACCCTGGGGACAGAAAAGGAGTGATTTAAATTCTGGCAATTTCACCACAAAAAATTTCCTTACAAATTTCGCCCGACTGGCCTTCACTTTACACACAGCCCTGGAGGGAAGCAGCTGTGGCAGATCCCAGAAAAAAAAAAAAAAAAAAGCAGACTTGCAGAGACAGGAATGGTCTGGGTTCAGCACACGTGATTTCCTATGCGAGGCAGCCGCGGGATCGCAGCTCCCACACGGACGAAGAATTCCCTCGGTGACAATCGGCAGCGGCTCCGACCTAAGCCCTCGTATTTTAACAAGTGGACGTCATTGTCATCACAGTCACTCCACCCCATTGAGCTGGAGGGCCCAAAATAGCCTCAGCTGTCGGGCTCCATCTCCCCCCATCCCTCGTCAGAGCCCTTGGGAGGACCGGGAGGAGGGTGGGGGGTTGCAGAGTGAATCTGCGCTGACACTGGGCAGGAACTCAGAAGGGGAGGAAAAAAGCCCTGGCTGGAGAGAAAAGCAGCTCTGAGATTATGCCCTGGAAATGAAACTTTTCAAAGCCCTCCTTGCTGCCACTTCTCCACAGGAACCACATGTTTTCCAGGCTTTCCAAGCACTGCTGTCTCAAATTTGGGGACAAAAGGTATCCAGCAGAATCGACAGCTTTAAACCTGATTTTTCTCTTTTCTCCTCTCCTCTGGAGGATGATCTTTGCTCATTTGATTACGTGGCCAGAAGTAATTAAGCAAAACAATCCACATTTGGTTTGGAGCAGAGGAAGGATGGATTTACTCCCTGTACCTTCAGCTTCATCCCCCAAATATGTTTCATAAAGCAAGACATACCCCAGCACGGCACAGAAACAACCTCACCCCTCCCTCAGCTACCAACACTCTCCACTTCCTGCTGGAAATCAGCATCCCCGAAATCCACCTCTCCTTAGCTGAAGGCTGAAGTCTTACCTGGAGTCTTGTCTGAGTCTGAGGAGAACAAAGCTCTGGGCAGGGCAAGAAAAAGCCGATTCCTACTGAGATGACAGAAGGGGGAAGAGGGAAGAGGGGAACAGAGGACATGGGGAGACCATGTTGATTTGGGTTTCCCCCCCCTTTCCCCCTCCAGGAAAATAAAACAGAAACCCCAGCGGTGGCAGGGACGTGCGGCAGAAGGTCCCCCCAAGTCCCCCAGCAGTGGCTTTGCTGCCCGGGGTTAGGCTGTGCCACCCCCTCCTCCCCACCCCTCCCCTGGGTTGTCCTCCCCCAGTCAAATTGCTGACGTGCTTTGCTTTCCCTCCGCAGCCCAGCTCCAAAATAGCTCTGGGTGTCATTTACCGGGGAGATTAAATTTCCTGCAGGACAGGGGCGAAAGGGCAGCGTTTTAGGGACTCGCTGGGACACTCCAGCAACAGGAGGGGGGAAAAAAAAAAAACAACCCACCATCAGAGGTGTGTTTTTCGGTGATCTGGGGTCAGGCTGCTGTGCAAAGGTGGGTCAGAACTGCTCCTCAAGGCTCCATCCCCAAGCCAAGTGCTGGGTGTGATGTGGGGAGCCGGGAACAGGCAGCTGCCGACTTATCAGCATTACACACTGCACGGGAATTCTTCTCCAAAGGCATCAGATCAATAGTAGGTTTATTTATAACCTCCCAGGCAGGAGCTGTCACAATGGCAAAAAAGCCCAGCAAGTTAATAAACCTAAGCGTGTATCTCCATTTCTTAACCCTATATATACACATATAGGTTATGTATCTCCTCACCTTTATGCCTCAGGAATACAGAGTGTCTGCAAAAATGGCCTGAGCTGCACCTCCAGCCCATCTCAGAGGCTCAAGATTTTAATTTCCATATTTACCAGTAAAATTTCTAAATTTTTAAACAATTTCCTGAAAACGGAGTTCACACCGACTCTTATTAGCAATCACAGCATTTTAAATTTAAAACTAATTTCTGCTAAGGACAGAGGAGGTAGAAAAGAGCCCAGCAGGCTTCCCCCACAGCCACTTCAGCTCTGTGCAACTGTCAGGGGTGAACTGCAAGACACGCTTATTTTTGGCAGTAAACAAAGCAGATAAGGTGCTGCACAGTCCAAGGGTCTGAAGACAGTGATATGTTGTGTTAAATCACTTTTCAGGGCACAAAAAACACCATCAGGGCAGCAAAAGGGAGTTTTATTTGGGGTTTTGAAAGCAGTGGTTGAAAAAAGGCAAAGAATCCCAGAATGGTTTGGTTTGGAAGGGATCTTAAAGCTCATCTCATCTTCAAAACCCACCATAAAGTTATAGGATTGAGGGGAAAGGAGGTTTCTGCCTTTGAGAAAGAGCTCAGAGACAACACTTTATGACCTCCACACCTTTGTCTTTTGTAAAGGACCACCTGTATTTACTAGAATTTTAAAGTCATTTTTACCACTGGCATGATTAGCAGCTCCATAACTACTGGTACACAGGTTGCTGGACCCACGTGGGTGGTGCTTCTCTGAAAAGCAGGACAAACAGCAGCAAAATTCTCCACCATCCATCCAGACATAACTAATGAGCTCCTTGCAGGCTCCACCACCAGGCCCTTGAAGGGGGATCAGGTAATTAATATGTGGTAATGGCTATTTGGAGATGCTAATTCTTAGACAAATGCAACTGCATCGGTCCCACTTGGCAGCCCTGGGACGGTGACACCAAAGCCTCTGCTGTGCTTCCAAACCAGCCTCTCTGGGTCCTGTTCACTTCTGAAATGAAGGCAACATGTTTTGGGAGGGCTCCCAGATGGGCATTTTGTGTCTGTGCTTCAGAGAGAAGGACAAGAAATGCTTTCTTGTTTTCATGGAATCATTAAGGTTGGAAAAGCCCTCAGAGACCATCAAGCCCAACCATCAACCCAGCACTGCCAAATCCACCACTAAACCACGTCCACTTAAACCCCTCTTAAAAACCCTCCAGGGATGGCGACTTCAGCATGTCCTTGGGCAGCCTGATCCAGTGCTTGTCAACACTTTCAGGGAAGAAATTTTCCTTAATATCCAAATTAAACCTCCCCTGGCTCAGCTTGAGGCCGTTTCCTCTCCTCCTCTCCCTTGTTCCCTGGGAGCAGAGCCTGATCCTCCCTCCTGTCAGGGAGTTTTAGAGAGTAAAAAGGTCCCCCCTGAGCCTCCTTTTCTCCAGGTTTTGGGGTTTTTTGGATGCTGTGACTTGCCCTAATTATCCTGAATTGAGTGGATTGCCCGAGATACCCCAACAGGCCACTAAAAATGAGAATAAATTAAATACCCCCTGTGCCAATGAGTTATTTATTTACTCAGGAACTACAGCATGTCACAGGTTTAAAACAGAAGGAGAATCTATATATGATGGGCTAATAAAAACTCAAATTTGTAGAGAGAATGATGAAAGAGTTGAAAGCACCTGAATTTGTAGGAAAACAAATCAAATGTCACCGGGCACAGAACTGCTCCCTTCCTCCCTGAAAAACCAACAGGCAGCTTTTCCACAAGTGTTTTCTTCCCACTCCAAACATCAGGGAAATGTGCTTTAAACAGCAACTTAAAGCAGTTTTAAAATACAGAAAAATCTTTCCTTGCACTTAGAAACTGGATCTTCGAGCTCCAGAACTGCTCATCCAGACTCTTCAGCTGGAAGTAAAAGGATGCCAAATGAATTTAGTCATAGTTTGCAGACACTTAAACAAGCTGTGCTTGGGTTTTCTCCAAAAAATCAATTAAATTATTTGAATTATTATAACTAGCAAAGCCTGAGGCATAAGATCTTATTACAATATTCCTCTTAAGTACTAGATTTTTTGCATTAAAAAGCAGATTTTTGTCAAAAAAATTATTCCTCCTCCTCCCTGAAGGAGAATTTCATTTGATTTTTCTCCCATGTGATAGTGCCCAAGAATCTAAAATTTATTCCATTATTCTTCTCAGTATTTTTATTCACTTTTTACAGACAACTAAAAACCCCCGATGTTTTGTCTCCTTATCTCACACTAAGTCAGAAAAATAATAAACAGTAAAATAAAAATCAATATTAATAAAAGTTTCGCCCACAAATAACCCACAGAAAGAGATTTCTTCTTTTTCCTACCACATTTAATTCTCTTTTAAACATCATCAGCAGTTCCTTAAAGCACTTCTAACATAAAGGAGCACATTCCCAAAATAAAGGCTACATATACCTGGAAATGTTGACTGATAGTCATGGAGAACACAGAAAATTGTTATATAAAGGCAAATCTAAGTATTCCTTCGAATTAAAAAAATAAAAGAGATGCTGAATTAATTAATAACATCTTGCCAAGACTTCCAAAAAAAGCTGATGAAGGTTCCTACATGTTTTTTGGTGCTTCCCTGCTCTTAACATGAAACATTTTTCCACGTATCTAATCCAAATTCCCTCACTGCAAAATAATTATTCCTCCACTGCAAAATAATTATTCCTCCACTGCAAAATAATTATTCCTCCACTGCAAAATAATTATTCCTCCACTGCAAAATAATTATTCCCCCACTGCAAAATAATTATTCCCCCACTGCAAAATAATTATTCCCCCACTGCAAAATAATTATTCCCCCACTGCAAAATAATTATTCCCCCACTGCAAAATAATTCCTCCACTGCAAAATAATTCCCCCCCTGCAAAATTCCTCCTGCATTTTTACCCTGTATATCCCAAACAGGATTCCATTTTGTCCAAAGACACTTGGAGACATTTGAAGACACCTCTCCACTTGTCTCTGTTCTGAGTGTCCCCAACCTGCTCCTGACCCGCTGGTTATTCCCATCTCTCCCATCTGGACTGACTCCATGTACCTGAGAAAGAACCAAACCCTCTGGCTGCTGCCTTATCCAGGCAGATCAGAAGGATTCCTTTGGACATTTGTACATCCCACTGTGGATTTTGGCCCGTTTCAAACCACCTGGGGAGTTGTTGATCCCAAACCCTCCACAGAACTGCACCTGAGCAGCATCTTCCCCTGCTGGCATCGAGGCCTAGACCAGGATTTTAACTTTTCCAGAGTTTTTTCATGAATTTGGGATGGTGGAACTCTGAGCTTGACTTACCAGAGCCTCAGGACACGCTGCTAAAATCAGGTTTTCAGCAAAAATACCATCAGGGCACTGAGGGCAGAACCTGTTTGGTTCTGCTTGACCAACCCTTCCATTTTGACACGAAATCCTCAACAATTACAGTGAATAAAGCTCTGCACCCGTTCTACACCACAACCCCAAACTGGCTACAAGACTCTCATAGACAAGAGTGCCAAGTTTATTTTATTTTTCAAATTCTACTCACATTGACTTGTGTCCTCTCTTCCTACAGCACTGGGGAATTTAGAGACACGGAAAAAGCTCCACCAGGTCAGCTGCGACTCTTCTCTTCAGCATCTTTTCTGTGCTTACAAGGTAAATTTTACTTTTTATTCCAACACCTTTCTGGGACTACAAATTTCTATTCCTTTCCTTTTCTTTTACTTTTTTTTTTACCATTTGAAAGACAGAAGTTTATTTGCCTTTCACTGGTTTTCCACCATCAGGGGTTTCATTATTAATGTAACCTCAGATCTCTCCATCATCTGGAATATCACAAGCGCTATTAAAAGAGTTCATGAGCTCCAGCCCATTCCAAAACATTTTTTTATGTACTTTCTAACCAATTTCTTACCTGTTAGAGACAGAGATATTCACCCTGTTTTTACAGGGTACTGTGATACTCACCTGGTTGCAGCAGATTTGAAGGATACAAAAATAAAATTAAAATAAAATAAAACCCCCAATCAAATACATTTTAACATCTCTCCTGCTTTACTGAATATTCAACCACTTTCATAGTAAAAAAAATTCTTCTTAATATCTATCCTCTTTTAGGTAAATCATTACCAGTTTTCCCCTCTTTGAACACATTCCTTGGAGATTCCCCCTTTAACTCTGTCCAGGAAAGCTTCTTGAGTATTAGGTGGGTCACCCTTGACATACAGGGAAAAACTGCCCTGCTCCAAGAATTAGTTTCTCCATGGATTTATTCTCTAGATGAAATAAAACATCCTGCTGATAGAGGCACACACAGGGGATTTACATCTCCTTTTCCACTGAGGACACTGGAATTGCCACAGGAAAAAATCCCACACTGTAGAAACAAGTCCAGAAAAGTTGTGGACTCCCCATCCCTGGAAACGTGCAAGGCCAGGTTGGGTTGGGCTCTGAGCAACCTCAGAAATAGTTCTATTACAAAAAAAAAAAAATACAGAATCATGGAACGATGGAATGGTTTGGGTGTGAAGGAACCTTGAAGCCCATCTTGTTCCACCCCCTGCCATGGGCAGGGACACCTCCCACTATCCCAGGTTGCTCCACGCCCTGTCCAAACACTCAGCCAACAGCAGGACACCAGAAGAAGCCTGAGGTTGATTTGCCTCGTGAAACACCTTTTACACAAGAACTTTAACCCATTTCAGAGAATTACCCCAACAGAGTGTCTGTTTTTAAGTGCTTAAGCAGCACCACAGACATCACTGGGATCAGGCAGCCACTCCACAGTCACCCACATCAACGTCCTCCCTGCTCTCAGTTAGGGAAGAGGTGTCAGCATTGATAAAATTGTCTCCTTTCCTCATCCCAAGCCCTCCCCAGCGACTCAGCTCATCCCAGTGCCCACAATCCCTGCTCTGGACGGGTCAAAGGCTGGAGTGTCACCTCAGCCTTTCCTCTGCCCCTCCAGTTCTCCCACCTCCCACATCCCCACGGGCAGAGACACCACTGCCCCTCTTCCTGGGCATCCTCCCTGCCCCAGGACAATGAATGCTTCACCCAAAAATGCCCCAGGACAATGAATGCTTCACCCAAAAATAAAGCTTCCATGGCCACATTATTATTGGGTGAGGCCAGCCCTGCTTTCCAGGGAATTCCTAATGGAGGGCATGTGCTATGCATTACTCACTTTGGACATGCTGGAGAAGCCAATACTGACGTTTAACCTCCAAATTCTTCCAACAGTGAGTTATCCAAGTGCAATCCAGCCTGTGTCAAAGGCTGAGTCAGACACACACGTGGCATTCTCAGCTCTGGATTAAGAAAAGTGGTTATCAAGAGCTGATACAATAGGGAAGATTTAGATCAAAGGGTGACAACCAGGCTATTTTTATAAATAAAGCTATCTTAAATATTTTATTGGTATGAAAATTACCTTGAATTATTTTTAAATTGTTTCAAGGTATAAATAATTAGTTTGGGTTTGTTTTTTTTTAAATTGCTCTCTGGAAGGCAGCAAAGGTCCATCAGGAAAGAAGGAGCAAGGACCAAAGTTTTTATTCAAGTGTGCTCTTCTGAAAGAGACTTATGCTTTTAATGACATTTATACAATTATCTGTACAACTACTGGTTGTAGTCAGTGGCACTTACAGAGGTTTAGTGTGATTGTGTCCCAACAGGATGCACATCCACACCCTAAGTGTCTGCACAAAGGGTTTTTAATCCTAGTAAAGCAATTTCTTTCCAGATCACAATAGAATTCAGTGTTTAAACTCTCCTGAGCTGGAGCCCAGGTCAATAATTTACAAGGTAATTAAGCATCCAGGAAAGCCTTCACTCACACACCTCCCCATCCCCAGCTCTTCTGCACAGTTCTGAATAATTGGACTGAGTTTTGAAGTGTTTCTGTTTAAAATGGAGTGTAACTTCACTTACTGATAAATGATGCCCCTGCTGAACAGAGGGAAAATAATTCTCTCCTGCTTAACAGTGGTCTCAGCTGAGCTGGACTAACTCTGAACTGTTTGGGCAGCAACAGTAGCACAAACAATAAAGGACACCATTCCCAAGGGCTGTTCATGGATAAACACGGGGATAAGATCTGAGAGAGGGACTTTTTACAAGGGCATGGACTGATGGGACAAAGGGGAATAAATTTAAATTGACAGAGGGCAGGTTTAGATCAGACATGAGGAAGAAATTCCTCCCTGTGAGGGTGGGGAGGCCCTGGCAGAGGTTGCCCAGAGAAGCTGTGGCTGCCCCTGGATCCCTGGAAGTGTCCAAGGCCAGGTTGGAGCAACCTGGGCTCATGGAAGGTGTCCCTGCCCATGGTAGGGGGTGGCACTGGATGATCTTTAAGGTCCCTTCCAACCCAAACCATTCCATGATACAACCAAGCAATTTCTCATAGCTCCAAAACTCATCTACATCCCTCAAACTAACAGTTTATCAACAAAGTTAAAGCTTTATGTCATAAATTCTCTCAAAGTCAGAATGCCCACATAGCTCCTCCAGTAATAACTTAGCCAAGGCACAAGGATCTGGGAATTCTGCCCCACAAGCAACAGTAGAAAGTATTTTTTTTTATTTATTCAAATTCACTGTGCATCTTTTGCAACCCAACACTCTTGAGATTATATATATACATATATATATATATGTACCTAAATAACATGATTCCTCAGCTCCAAATCAGAGGTCTCCTCGGAAAGTGGAGTGATTTTGCACTGTGAAAACATGGTGTTTTCATTTTTATACAGGATTATTATTCAAATCAGAACAGCACAACCAAATTTCACAGCTTCCCCAACAGCAGCCTATCAAACAAACGTGTATTTAAATTGCTTTCAATTAACATTATTTAAAAAAAAAAAAAAAAAAAATCAACCTAAGATACCGACCACTATCAGATTAATTTGGCAGGAAAACCTTCCCCTGGGACTATTTTCCAAAGTATCTCCACAGGCAGGCTGCCAGCATAGTTCTACTAAAATAGTTGCAACTATTCCATTACAGGTGTTTTGGAGCCAGTACCAAAGCAACCAAGCAGCAGTTAAATAAGAGCAGAGATACCAGTCAGCAGGGGGATGTTTCTCTACTCATCTTGCTTTGGAAATCCTCTTCTCTGTGGAAAAGGAGGAAAAAGAGAGGAG
This sequence comes from Chiroxiphia lanceolata, assembly GCF_009829145.1. NCBI lineage: Eukaryota > Metazoa > Chordata > Aves > Passeriformes > Pipridae > Chiroxiphia > Chiroxiphia lanceolata. Next base: position 153,711,727 of record NC_045637.1, read on the forward strand.
GCTTCTTGTAGTGTCTCCAAATTAATTTATAAAACCTGTGTCTAAACAGCAACAACAATAGAAACCTGCTCAGAATAGGTAATTTGAGGTATTGGACACGTATAGGTCAGCTGAATGTAGAAATCACAGCTTTAAGTTATTTAAAGCACCGTGAAAGTTTTTGTGTTTTCCACTAATGAAAAACAAGAGTGTAAATTCTTTTTTCCCCTGCATGTCACAAGAAAAGGAAACGCTTAAGAAATTTAAACTTTAAACCAAACGCTTAAGAAATTTAAACTCTAAACCAAGTGAAGTTTTTCCCCCTGTGAGGTTTGGAATGTCACACTCAACCCCACAGGACAGACCGGCCCAATCCTGGTATCACCTGTGCAGTGCTTGACTTGTGCCCAGAAACACGTTCACAAACTGTGCAGGAGGGGATTAATTCCATGGACAGTGCAAGTAACAACAGGGATTGGCAGTTTGTGCTCCATCTGGTCCTGGAAAACAAGTGCAATCCCAGCCCCTGCCACCTGCCAGGCTGGCACTGCAGATCTGTGTCACCAGAGGAACCTCCCTCAAGGACATGAAGTGAATAAAGTGCTATTACACACAAATCCACGCTATAAAGGGTCTCCAAGTAATTGATATTTGCCCAAATTCATCTCACTGAGCAAGGGAGAAGGGAATGGAGCTCTGCCTGTCAGTGGTTTGCAAAGCTCATTGTCTTTTAGGACATTCAGCATAAAGGAATTATAGAATCCCAGGATGGGTTGGGCTGGAAGAGAACTTCAGGATCATCTCCTTCCACACCCTGCCATGGGTAGGGACACCTTCCACTAGCTCAGGTTGCTCCAAGCCCCGTCCCACCTGGCTTTGGACAATTCCAGGGATGGGGCAGCCACAGCTTCTCTGGGCAACCTGTGCCAGGGCATCACCACCCTCACAGGGAAGAATTCCTTCCCAGTATCCCATCTAACCCTGCTCTCTGGCAGTGGGAAGCCATTCCCCCTTGGCCTGTCCCTCCTTCCCTTGTCCCCAGTCCCTCTCCAGCTCTCCTGGAGCCCCTTTAGGCCCTGCAAGGGGTTCTCAGGTCTCCCTGGATCCTTCTCCAGGTGAACACCCCCAGCTCTCCCAGCCTGGCTCCAGAGCAGAGGGGCTCCAGCCCTCAGAGCATCTCCTTGGTCTCCTCTGGACCTGCTCTAACAGGTCATTCCAGCAATCCATGATTCCCCTCAGTAACACTCCATGAAGTCCTTACTAAAGGCTGTCCTTTATTCTCAACTACTTGATGCAAATCCACATTTTCTGTGTGCTCTCACCTTCAGAGTCAAAGAGGTTTCTCAGCCCCAAGTTGGACAACCACCAACCAAAACCGCCCCTTTCTTCTTCTGCAGAATTAAAGGAATCAAATCAGTCACATAAAACACAAAGAACTGTCATTTTTGGGACTGAACACGTAACAAGGCAGAATTACCAACCCAAATTCATCTCCCGGGGAGAAAAGCAGCTGAGAAATAGTGAGGGTTGAACTAAAGCTGTCACTGTTTATTAAGGACATACACACAACACAGGTGATTATTTAAATAAAAGAAGAATCAGATCACATTAGAAAAAAAAAAAAACCAGAAAAATTATGCTGGCCATGATTTATTATTACAGAATTCTCCAATTTCTGAGACTTTCACACACATAACACAAATTTAATCGTGTCTTTTGACCCTTGGGCCTTTAATAAAAACCCATGTGAACGTGCACACTTTGCTGAAGCTCCTTAACACAGGTGGACATCACAAGGCATCCTGGTGTTCCACAGGGGGGAAAAAAAAAAACCAAACAAAACAAAACAGGAAAAGCAGGTGAAATTCCCAAATTAAGGTGAAGCAACACCCTGTGATACCAAAGCACATCTGTGAAGGATTATTTTTTAAGGATGTTACACAAGAGGTAGAAGTAGGATTTTTGCAGCGTTCAAACGTCCACAGTTGTTTTACAGAAATACTTAAAAGAAGATAAAACTGATCAATCGATTTTTTTTTTTTCTTAAAGCTAAATTATAATTTGACATCTTTCTGTTGGGCCAACTGATTGTGGATCAATCCAAAAAATCTCCTTCAGGAATATTTCACCAGCAGTGTAAAACTGGCTTGTTTAAACAAATGAGTTGGACCAACAGACATGTAAAAGATACATTTTGGACACCAAACAGTTTATTAAAATATAGATGCTATTAATCTTTGTATATCTTCCATAAAAATAAAAGGAAACTTATTTTTCCTGTCTATATACTGGAAATAGCCTCATTCTGTGAAAAAAAAAACTATGCTCATTATTACTGTGCATAAACAAGTTGTATTTCATACAGTAAAAAAATGTGAAGCAATCTTTGTCTGGCAATGATCTTTGATTTATTCTCTCTAACAAACTTTTGTAATACACTATATGCAAATATTTTCCTTTTTAAAGCCCCTTTGGCAACAAGCAAAGAGGATTTACAGCTCCAGTTCCTCACCTGGTTTAAAAGTTGCTCTAACCTGATACATTTTCAATCTCTAACAGCACAGACACATTAAACACTTTTTTTTTTTTTGCACCTTTGATTACAGTATTGCTAATGAAGAAAAATAAGGACTTTTCACTCCATATAGCTCAGGAAATTGATTGGCAAAGTTGTTATTTTATTGAAAAAAAAATTACAAATCAGTATCTAAAAAAAAAAAAAAAAAAAAAACAGATAAAAATCAGACATCTCAAGTTCCACAAATCAAAAAAGTGCTGGTGACTGTCATGGATAAACTGCAGGGGAAACAAATCAAAGTCTTCACATGGTTCAGGTTCTGTTTCCCTTGAAGCAGGACAGGATAAAACAAGGTGCAAAAACTCCCAGAAATCTCCCAGTTTGGCCCCAATTTCTGCAGTAGGTCCATTCCTCAGCTTTAAGAGAAAGCAACGTTATCCTGGCTAATGCCAAGGAGTGAGAAAGCTCATAAAAAAAAAAAAAAGTTGGGAACTCATCCTTCTGGAGTTTCTGGATAATAAAGGTTGAAGGTGAACTGCTAAGCTGGGGTTTGCAAAGAGCTGCTTAACTGAAGGTTCAACCAGTGAAGCAGCAAAGCCAGACCAGGCCAGAAATCTCTTAAAGCTGTGGCTCCAACGGAAGCAGGACCATGCTCAGCCTAAATATCTAAAAATTACAATTAAAATATACATTCCAAAGTCGACTGCCCTCATATTGACTGATGTGAAGTGTCCCCTTCCCCCGTTCAACGCAACAAACGTGAAGAGTTAAACCATCAGCAACTCAAGTCCTTCCACTTTGATGACTCCTGTTAGGAAGAATAAATAAACCTGGAGGAGACTGTGGCCATAAAGAATTTAAAAATTCGTTTTGCAGCTGCAAACATGCCAAAGAAATAAAAGATATAAAGAACAAAATCCCCAAACCCACTGCTTTGGGTTGTGCCAACGTGCAGCATTTTGACATTGCAGCTCCCAAACAAAGGGACCAAGAAAACCCCACCAGCTTCCAGAGCAGGTAAAAATAGAGCTTTAAAAAAATAGACATACAGGCTTAAGGTCTGTTTGTTGCATAATCTTTACAGCATTTAAACAAAAAAAAAAAATCCAGCTTTCTACAGAATTAGAGCTCTGACTTATGAAGTCATTGAGTCCTTATCTGTGAGCATCCCACTGAGCAAAGCTGGGTGTTGTCACTGAAGGAAGAACAGATTTAACCCCCAAACAAACAGATTTTGTGCTCAGAAAATGACAAAAGGCAAGGAGTGCTAAGCCTAGAAAAGCTGAGCTTAAATCCTGCCTCGTTCTCTCCCCCTGCCAGAAGCAGCTGGGAGAGGTGATGATCCTGATCCCAGAGGGAGCACCAGACCCCTCAGCTTGAACCTGCCATTCCCAAGCCCTCTCCCAGTCCCCTCAGGCTGGGACACAGCTCAATTCCACATGATTAAAACACACAGGGGTGGAAGGATGACTTCCAGAGCGGGACAGGAACGAGCCAACTCTGCCACAGGTCTCAGCAGCACATGGGAAAAGGGAATCCTGGTTTAAGCAAAGGCAGATTCCCAGCCCCACACACCCTTCTGGCCACAGGAGTCACACAGAGGAGCGACTCTCCCCACTGGAATTAAGATTCCCAGTGTTTCCTTCCTTCTTGGAGTTCCCCTTTCCCCCCTTTGTATTCCCAAACAGAAAGGGAGGTGGCCAGGGTTGCAGATCAAACACAGTCCCGGGAAGTTGTTGTGCTCATGGCACCTCTGGAAAAGTGCACAGGAAAGCCAGGGAGCTTCCCACAAAAACCTGGAGTATCCCCACACTTATCTGAAAAGGCAACTACCTCAGCAAAGCCTCCCACTTGCATGATCTCCACCTTAAACCATTTATTTCACCAGAGGAAAAAAGGTGCCAGGAACAATCATAAGAGACTTCTTATGAACTAGAGCAGCAGTTTCCAAGCCAAGAGGCAAATAATTCCCAACTTACACCTATCCAGGTATAGACAAAAAGGATTGGTAGTGGTTCTAAATACCACCAGCAAAGAATATTCAGTGTGGAAGGAAAAAAAAAATCCAATAGCAGCAGTTCAGGAACTAAGTCCCACACACTCCTGAAAAGGCCACAGCAAGACAAGCATCATGAACTTAAATAACTTCCCTTCATGCTGCTCTAAAGAAAATAACAAATTAATACCAATTTCTGGGTTTTACTTTCTAAAAATACCATCAAAGTAATTTAACTGCCAAGGGGACCCTGTGGGTACAGAAGAAAAACAGAGATACAAAACCCATAGCCAGAAAAAAAAAACCTCAGAGTTCTTCCCCTCCTGTGGCCTCTCTTCTGGGAATTAATAAGGTTGGATCATCAGAAGCCTCCAGTTATTTATAAATAAATAAATAATCACAATTCTTAAGTCTGTGTTGTACAGGACTATCGATTTGGGATTTTTAAAGCATTAAAGATTCGCTATGAACTATCAAATCACACACTGATAATAGTCCTGACTTAAGAAGGGACCTGTTTGCTTAAACTGGAGCAATCACTGCTCCCAGGACTGGCTGCAACTCTTCATCTCATCCAAAAGTTTAAAACTGTATAAATTGAAACAGGAGAAAAACCCCAAAGAATTAAATCTCGAGAAAGCTGAGAGGGGTGAGGGAGGTGGAAATGGAAAAGGGAATAAACTAAGTTTTACCTGATTGCTTCTCAAAAGGGGGAGGGAAAGGAGGATTTTTTTTTTCTCCTCTCCAAAAAATCAAACCTAACTCCAAGCCAAAACCACCTCCCTGGTTTAAGTGTGACCTAAAACCTCAACCCTGCTTCCCTTGAAGTCAGTAACAATCAGCTCCTAAAGCCACAGGCATTACACTTGTACTTATTCATACCAAAAATTCAGTGCAAGACTTACAGAATTCGTACCCTGCTGACAAATTAACCACCAGGCAGCAAAAAAAAACGTCCTGAACAACAGAGCTGCTGCAACTCCAGGTGTTGTTTCACAAAATACAGCGGGTTTTCCCCCTAAAATACGAAAGGGGGAGTAACAAAGCAACAGAACTGAAGCGTCCTGACATGAGAACTGAAGGCAAGTCTGGGGCTGATGCTGCCCATAAGCAAATCAGTTAAAGAAATGGGTACAAAACCAAAATCATTTTTAGGTGAAGACCTGGAGTTTTTCCTGAAGAAAACAGAGCGAGGCAAAGTGAAATCCGAGCGTGTGGAGCTGGGGGGATTTGTAGGGCATGACAAGGAACATCTGACACTGGCACACGAGACCCGGGGTGACAACATTCCACAGCCACTTAAAGAGCCCCAGACTGGCCGGTCTAATGAGTGCAATTACCATAATTAACAGTGGGTGTTAATTGGAGTCCAGTGCAGCCACGCTGGAACCCTTTAAAATGCGTTTTTAAACTGTAATTGAAAAAAAAGAAGCTGTTTATCACTTTGGGAAAACGAGGCTGTTAAAGGCACATTAACTATGAACCAATTAAGACCACGTTCCTTCACAACATTAATTAACACTAATAATACAACAAGGACCCATTATGCCCTATACATTCACCACAAAACCACCCTACAAGTGTTCTGTAAACAGAAAAAGCTGACCCAGGCTTGCAAAGCCTGATTTCCTGTCCCCACAGCAATGGTAATTAAACCACAGAATCATCCACGAACTGAAATACTGCAAGCTCCACTTGTCAGCTGTGTGGGTTATTTAGTTTCACAAACACAAGTCTGACCTTGTTAAATTAGTCTGTGCAAATAAACTGCATGTGCACACCGAGAAAACACTCACACTCAAATAACTGTTACCTGTTTTTTAGGCTAAGGCTGAAAAAAAAAATGTTCTTTTAAGTTGAATTCACTTTCCGTAGAGGGGAAAAAAAAAACCAAACATAATCTTGCTACACTAATAATCTGATTTCTACCTACTTTTGCTTTTAAACTTTGCTCAGTGGATTACAATGTGTGAATTTTTGCTACAAGTTTCCACGCTACTGCCTCAATAGAGTTTTAAGGATGGCACTGTTGAGACAAAAATCTGCTCTAGGAACATCCACGGAGCCAAAACTACACATTTGGAACGTTTTGCAAGTACAAAGATATGGAAACAGCTCTCTAATCGTCCACAAAACGTCAAATTCCACATTGAACACTATGCAACGTAAAAGTCTTCATTTTTGCCTTTCAAATTTCACTTATACCACCAACTAAATTCAATTTTAAAATAAGAACTGCTCTCCAAACCATAAATACTGATACTTAAGAGCCTTAATTGATTATTAGTACATGTTAAGAGACAGTGTAACAGTAAGTTAAAGCACTAAAATATTCCTAAATGCCCTAAGAACACACCTGCAATTACTCATTCTTTGCTAATTCTCACCCTGAACATCCACACTCTGATTGTCTAAGCCACAGAACGGAGACTAAGTTAACAGCAATTAAATATATTAAGTCTTCCACACCAAAAAATAATCAGTTAAACAGCTTTGGTAACCTAGTACATAGTTAGCTCTGTGTAAATATTTTGCAAACATCCCTTCACCAAAAAAAAAAAAAAATCCCTAAATACCATGTGTATATTTATATAATAATATACAGAGTTCCTGAGTAAATCGTTAGATCTGATTATTCAGAAGATTTGGCAAAATATTTAAACTTTATATTACTAAAATAGAATTTTAAATAAACATTCAATGAACACATCAAAATAAATACGGAATGTGTCTGAAAAAAAAATTATAGTACCATGAACTTAATTACAAAATTATTGTTTGTTATTAATATAAGTGCATACTATGTTATACAGTTACTGGTTTTTAACCCACTGAGGAACCAATAAATCTAATTTCTAATCCTGAGTGACAGTTTTTCTATCACCTGCTGACGTGTACTCCAATGCAGTACACACTGCAAGGCTACAAAATCATTTTTTAATGGAAATATTGAAGTGGACTGTGCTGTGGGAAAGCTCAGTTCACACTGGTTTTGCCAGAAACTGAACTGGCAGCACGACTGCTGAAGCATCTCACACAACCAACGTTAAACACTGATTACTTCTTGTCAAAATTAGTGGTAACCTGCATGACCTGATTCCCAAAAACACAGGAGTGTGGATTCCTCCTGGCAGAGTGATGGGATGCAAACTACTCAGTGATCACTTTGGCTCTTAAAAGAACTATATTATGGTGCAAAAAAAACCCCACGAAGCCCTGAATAATTATTAAGTACCTTCAAATGTGCTAAATTATCTCATCAACAAAAAAAATGGAGAATTAAGTTCTACCACACTCTCTGGTTTCTCAGGTGACTGAGACTCACAGAGCTTTGGAAAAGCACACAAGGGAATGCTCAGCTATTGTTTAGTTCCTCTTATCATCAAAATCCTTACTGCAATACCGGCAATATTAAAACCGCATTAACACTGCAACAAGAAGTGTCTCCCAACACCAGAATCACAGTAACAGAACTGCAGCACTGACCAGGCACATGAATTAACCCTTTTGCTTTCTCAGATCCCATCAAAACTCCCTCCCCAAGGCGCTGTGCAGGACCCCAAGTCCTTCCCTCCCCATCCTCAGCCTCTCCCCCTTTTGTCGCCGCTGTTATTCCCCCGTTATTCCACAATCCTCGTGGGTTCCTCGGGCTTTCCTTGCTCCACGCTGCTTTTTCCTTGTGTGCTTGTGCCTGGAGGAGAAAGCTCCTGCAATGCCCTTTGAACTGCTCCTTGTTTCTCTGGCTCAGCCGGAGGGGTTTTATTCGGCAAAGTCATCTGCGCCGCGCACCAGAGCGCGGTGCGAGCCCGGCGCGTGGCACCAGCCAGAGCCCTGATGGCAGCTGCCAGAGCCAGGACATCTGCAACAGGAAAAAAAAACATCTTAAATCAGCGTGCAAGCCTGGAAATGTTAAAAACAACAAAAAATGGTTGGGCTCATCTCCTTAAGTGCGGTCAAGAAACAGCCGAGCTGCGTTGGTTGAACCCCATCGGTTGCGGTTCTTCTCTGCCAAAGGACAATGACAACATCTCACACTCATCGTGTCTGTGCAAAAAAGGGTCTAAAGTGCTGGTGGAGACTGGGTCAGCTGGTTGGTTGCAGGCAGTTTCTGGGTGGATTCCCCCCTGACCCCTGGCAGGGAAGGATTGTCCCAAAGAGCAGGAACACTTGTTTTGGGACGGGTCAATAAAAGCGCTGAGATCCGGTCAAATGTGGAGATAAAATCCTAAAGTAGCTCCACAGGTGATTTGTTGCTTTGTAATTGGGAGTTCTGCAAGGTCAGGCACTAAACCTGCACGTTTCTACCCGAAACTGCTGATATTTTAACTCTTTAGACACTGATTGTTGACTAGATCTGGGACTAAGTGGATCAAGCTGCACTTGGACTTCTCTAGGAAGTTTAGGAAGTGAGGGAGTCTCAAAATTTGTGACTCAACAAGAGGGACCAGGACCTGATGATACAACAATCCACTGTAACAGATGATAGAGCTGTTATTTAGAGACTGTATTGGCAATAAATCTAACCACAATCATCCACATAACCACTGTGTCCTACTTCTCATGCCTGGCCAAGAACCCTCCTTCTACTACTCCTGACTTATGCTGGGGGTTAATGTCACATGACACAATTTTAGGAGTTATTTCAGGACTCAGTTTGCATATAGGACTATTATTTAAAGGATTTGACATCATGCTTGACACCTGAATTGCAAAAGAAAAACATTTTGACTCTTTACAGTTTATCTTTCCCTTCTAACAAGGAAGAACTATCCTTTGCTGGAAGCCAAAAGGAACCTCTCTGTCCTCTCCACTGCAGCAGCAGGAAGTGCAACCCCTCTTTGGAAATCATTTTCTGAAGAAAAATAAAATTATCTTTACCCCCCAAACCCTAAATTCCTACATGTATCACCTCTACTGCTGCTACAGGTTCCTCTGGCTTTACTTCAACAGAATTTGGAATGTAATTTCTGGTGTATCTGTGACTTAGATAAGGTAGACAGACATAATTAATTAACACAACCCCAGTAAATTTATTTTTTTAATTAATTGTACTTGCTTAAAAACAAGTATATTTTTACTTTTAGGACAGTGACTTATGGTTATGTATAATACCACTGAATAGTTTTTACAGTTCTCTTTGTCAAGAGAAAAATGTTTCAAAGTGTTTAAACTAGTAACAGAAAAATAAAACAAAAATGCAACAGATCTCAAAGTAACTTAAAAAGTAACAAGTGTGTGTTTACAAATTTTCTTTCGCTGGAGTGGCGAGAACTGCTGCATATTCCAGACTGGCATGTTTTAAAATTGAGCATATTCACAATTAAATCTCTGCCAAAGCTTTTTTTTGGACTCCAGGGATGAGGAGCAGGTACCTCTCTCGTGGCTGGAGCGTGGCGCTCCGTGTCTCTGGGGATTAGCAGCATTAACAACCTCATCCTTCCGACGGGCCCGTGTCCCATGGATGGCTTCCCTGTGGTGCTCCAAGGTCGTGGATATGTTCCTGTGCACGGGGGCACCACGAAGCCTTTCCATCGTTCCTATCAACGTGACCACCTGCCAGGGAACGCCAAAAAACCGTTAAGTCTTTATAAAAAAAAAAAAAAAAAAAGCCTCCCTTAGAACAAATATAACCCCCTCCTGAAGAAGTGTAGGAATTTGCAAGGCCCACCCTGGCTTGTTCCCGCGACTGGTCGACGATCAAACGATCCACCCGGGATGGGTTGGCAGGGAGTCGGGACACAGGGGTGTTGTTGGAGCTGGATGGGCACTTCCCTGGGAAGTGTCTTGCAAGGTCAGCTTCGGTCTGAAAGGAAAATGAATACCAAGTGTAAATGTTTGAAATCAGTACAGTATGACAATCCACTCTCGGGGGGGTGTTTAGAATGATTGAGTAAATTGGAAGTGCACTTCCCATCTTTGCTTTTGACTGCATTGACTGGAAAATGTTTTCAAGTATCCTAGAATCTTAGAGTGGTTTGGGTTGGAAGGGATCTTAATGATTACCCAGTGCCACCCCCTGCCATGGGCAGGGACACCTCCCATTAGCCCAGGTTGCTCCAACCTGGCCTTGGACACTTCCAGGGATGGGGCAGCCACAGCTTCTCTGGGCAACCTGTGCCAGGGCCTCCCCACCCTCACAGCCAAGAATTTCTTCCCAAATCTAATCTAACTCCCTCAGAGTACAATGCTCAGTGGCAGGGAGTCAGGCCACAAAGGTGTTCTCTGAGCTGGATATGTGCTTTCCTGGGAAGCGAGAACCAAACCTGCCCAACTTTATTTTAACCAACTTTGGACACAGACCCAGGCAAAGGAATTCTTGTGCAGCACCCAAGGAACAGGCACTTCAGGACGTGGTTTAGTGGTGAACGTGGTGGTGCTGGTTGATGGTTGGACTTGATGATCTTAAAGGTCTTTTCCTGCCTTACTGATTCTGCAATTCTGTGAATTTAAACTCAGTGGCTCTCACTGCATCTCTCAAATGTCACATACTGTGATTATTAAAACAAAGGAACAGGTGATCACAGAAGCACAAATTGTATCTAAAGCTCATCAGGATTAAGTCAGATTTAACAAACTTATATCAGCTCTGAAAAATTATTAATACAGCTGCCAAACTCCCTGTTGAGAAAGACACTGGGCAAACCACTTCTGTAACACAGACAGTGACTAAACATCACCAAACCTATTTTTGGAGAGGAATTTTTTACACTTGGAGTAAAAAAGATACAACCACAGTAGATTCCCTGTCTCATTTCTTCAGTGTACAGTGGATACAGGAGAGAGGGCCCAGAGGCCACCCTGCAGTTCAAGGCAAGGTTAAGTCCACATTCCCACTATGTACATTCCCACTGCAAATATGTGCTGAAGTCCTTTGCTTTTTGCTTTACTGACACTTCCATATTATTTAGTCTCTGCCCTCACCTAACATGGATTTTACAAGAGCTCACTGATTCCACCTCCTCTCATCTGAGAAGCCTGAAAGGCATCCAGAAAACAAGCAGATGGGAAAAGAGTCATGGATTCATATAACACCACCAGGTATTTAAGAATCACAACTAATAAGCAATTAACTAATTGATCTGCACATTTAATAGTGCAGGCAACCTCAAATATAATAAAGGTAAAATAAAAGTGTCTGCAGGTGGAGTGTGTAACTACAAAAAGGACTGAGAAACCCCAAGTAGATCTCATGGAACAGATCAAGCGAGTCAGTTAAATCCCTTTGATTATTAAGCACATGTATGAGGATAAACAATTTTCCTTTAACCATGAAATAAAAAAATAAGAGAGAAAAACTACGATTTCATCTTCCCAAATGACTTAATTGACATAAATTCTGCCTGAGCAGGTTTGGAACAGCCTTCTTTACCACAACAGAAACCCTGGAGCAGGAATCACCATCACCCTTTCCCACTTGTAGAGAATTCCTAGGAGGCCAGACAGGCAGAGAGGAGTCTTGTTTAGGGGCATCCATGAGAGAACAACACAAGCAGTTCTATTTACACCTTCAAAAGTCCATTAGCAAGGTCCCACAATTGATGTGGGAAAGAAAAAGGTGCTCTCCAGAGGTCCAGTTTGGTCAGACACCTGTCTCTTATCAGACCAAGAATCTTCTCCAAAGTAGAAGAAATAGCCAGGCTCAGTGTACAATTAGGACAGGGATTACTGACAATTTAATTTCTGATGTCTGGCACGGAATTCAGAGATCTGACTCCTCTTGGGAAAGCACCTCCTGCTCCTTTATCATTCCCACTAATCAGCAGCATGATCCCTCCCTGGCAACAGTTCTCAGCAAGAGCATTTGAGGCAGGACAGTGATTGTAATAACAATATAAATGGTGCAATTTCCTTTGGGAGAGGGCACATCCACTCGAGACACTGCAGCTTTGCCCAGGATTAGTTGCTTAATTTTCTATATTACTAAACCCAAAGATTTAGTAAAATAAGAAACCAAAAGGGAAAGACACAAGTACAACATGGTCTCAAGTTGTGCCAGGGGAGGTCTAGGTTAGATATTAGAAAGAATTTCTTTACAGAGAGGGTGATCAGACATGGCCCAGGGAAGCAGTGGATTCTCCATCCCTGGAGATTTTTAAAAAGACTGGATGTGGCATCAGTGCCATGGGCTGGGAACCATGGTGGTAGTGGATCAAGGGTTGGACTTGATGATCTCGGAGGTCCCTTCCAACCCAGCTGATTCTATGATTCTATGAACACTGAGAGTAAAAAAACCCAAAACAACACAAAGCCAAAACAAATCAACAAAACAAAACAAACAAAACCAACCAAACAAACAAAGCCAATCAAAGAAGAAACCCTAAGTTTTCTCTTTCTTCAATATGATTTAAAATCAGTCAAGTTCTTCTCAGGAATAATTATCTGTTGGGTTTTACCTTCTTTCTCTCCTTCTCCAAAGCTCTCCACTGCTCGTAACACTCCTCCAGTCGGATGTGAAGCTCATTAGCAGGTCCACTGCGGCTCCTTGGGGGTCTGTACTTGTTGAACGGGGGTGGGAAGGCCACGTAGGGTGCAGCCACCTCCCCACAGAACAGGTCGTTGAGGAAGGGGCTCAGGGGGTTAAAGTCGTCGCAGTGAAAAAGGTCAACGAGTTCCGAGAAGGGGAACGGCGACGGGGGAAAACCCAAATTATTTGCTGACGAAAGCAGATGGTGATTAAACAGAGGCAGGCTGGGATTCTGCTTAAAATCAGACATTAACGGGAAAGGAGGAAGAAAAGAAGGGTTGATGAAGTCTGCCAGGCTGCCGCCGTTCTCACCGTGCTTTTTTGGGAACATATGGAAGGGAGGGCGGTTTGGGGCGGTACATCCCAAATGAGGAATCCAATTCCTTCTGCCTCTTCTGTCGTCTTTACTGCAGTTTTCCTGGCTCTGCTTTTTTGGAAACCTGTGGTACTTCTCAGGGTCTTCACTTACAGCCTTCTGCTGCATCACCCAGTCAGATGAGGAGTTAACAGGGAATTTATGGTACGGCCCCTCCTTATCAGTCAATGAATCCTGCTGGGATTGCCCGACGGGTTTCACTTGCTTCTGGTTTTCTGAGGTGAAATTAGAAAGCCCCAAGTTATTAGAAAAACCATTTGATATTTGCAACCTTCCGTCTTTCCTGGGAGGGAGGACAGGCAGGAGCTGTGAGTAGTAAGAGGACTGATGGGTGGGAGAACCCCCAGACATGGTTGAAACCCCTGAAGACGACTGTGGGCTTGTGACCTGTTTTCCATAGGGAACATCCAATCCAGCAGCCAGACCTTTCCCATCCAGCCATGCACATCCATGGTGTGATGAATAGCTCCCGTTCTGCACAACGTTTTTCACAGATAAATCACACTCAGCTACCTTAGGAGAGAATTCTTTCGGGCCAACATTAATCTTACGTTCATTATTATTATTATTAAAAGCACTCCCCAAAGGAAAGCCACAATGGCCGTTTTGCACGTGGGTTTCCTGGGGTTTCCTGGCTGTTTCTCCAGGGAATTTATTTTCATTAGGGGCTTGGTTGAAAAAATACAGCGATGGATGGAGTCTGTGAGCAGATCCAACATTTTCATATCTTTTAGAAAGCCAGTGGTTGTCCTGGGATACTTTATCCCAAGAGTTATCAAAGGGCTGCTTGGAAAGATCTGGGGAACACTTAGTTTGTTCTTGAGCATAATTTTTCAGGGCTTTTCCTCTTGCCCTTTCACTCTTCCAGTACTCCTTCTGAGCATTAGTGCCTTCTTTCAGCCCGCTCTGAGAAGAAAAAGGGCCAAAATTGGAGCCGAATTTTTCATGGTCTCCATTGAGCCTCACGTGGTCGTAGCTGCACAGATGCTGATCAAAGTTCACCCCGGGAAATGAAAACCCTTCCTGGGGAATCCTGTTGTTACTGTTATTTTGCAAGGAGGAATTTTCAGGGAAGCTGTTGCTCAGGACGCCGTCGGGCTGAGGGCGAGGGCCGGGTGGAGAAAGCCAAGACTCGATGAGCTGGAGATCTTCCAAACCTCTGGGCAACATCTCCACACCAGGAGGCTTCTGCAGCTGCTCCTGGTGGCAGCTCTGTGTCCTCCCCACCAGGCTTGGGAAATCCCTGCTTTCCACAGGGTGCTTGGCTGGGAATCCCCCGTTGCTTCCCAGGTCAGGCGCCCACACGGGGGGAAACAACCTTGAAAGAGAATTCCTGCAGCAGAGTTAAACATTTTACCTTTCTTTCTTTAATTTATTTAATTATTTTAAACATTTCTTACACTACACATCATGGTTATTCCCCTCCACTACACATCTTTCCCATTGCATTGTTGACCAACCATCCCCAGCTCTCCTCAAAAAAAAAAAAAAAAAAAACAAACAGAGGAGAGGAATATTCCCACTGCAGTTGAGGAAATGGGGTCTTTGAAATCTGACTACCAACAGTGTTCTCTGCTGTTTATAATACATATATTCAGAACTGCAGAGCTTATTTGGATTTATTAAATATTTTATATTCCCCTGCATTCAGTCAGCTCCCCACTGGTTAAAATTAATCATATTCTTTCCCTCCCCAAATGCTGTAAAGCTGATGGAAGACTTTGGAAAATTTGCATTTCTAACAGTTTATTGCCCCCTTTTTTTTTTCTTTTTAACTGGCAAGTAAAAACACTTCCACATTTTAAGGGAATTTATAAGACCTTCATTACTGAACTCTGAAATAATTAAAAATGGGTATCACATCTATGTGACAATGGGCATAAAAAACAACACAGAAATTTTAAGAGCTTTCAGAACAAACTTACCAATCTGTAACTGGTTCAGGCTTGTTTGGCTCCTCCAAAATGCTTGACACCAGCCCAAACATATCAGGGCCATTGCCAGAATAAGAAAGATTTATTGGTGCCCTAAAAACAAACAAACAAATAAATAAAAGCTTAGACAAATAAGTCTTTTTTCCTCCTAAACAAATCAGGCAAAAGGAAAAGCAAAGGATAAAACCTTTAATTTATTCCAGCAGCATCTGCTAGTTTGAAATTTGAATTTAATGTACTCTCAGCATCCACACACAGAAATCTTTTCCTGTATCTGTGAATTCTACAGCCCAAGAGGAGTAGAACAATTTCCTTGATTTCTTGCTTCACCAGAGACTTCCCAAGCTGTCAAGTGAAGAGACTGGAGCAGCAAGAGATTTTCCTCTCTTTCCAAGAAACAACTATTTCACAGACATTCCTTCAAACCTTGACTGTCTTGTTGAGAGGATAAATATGATCAACCTTCTCAAAATCTTGGGGATTGTAATTTATCTACTCCTGCAATTCAAAACCTATTATTTTAATCTCAAAAAAAAAAAAATGAAGTTATACTTAAGTTGAACCACTTTTTAATGCCACGTTAGAAATAACTTTATCAGGAATATTTACTAAAGTTATGATAAACACCAGAGGTGTTCAACCATCACCAGTCTTACACAAGCCCAAGTTTTACCTCAGGTGCAAAATGAGTTCTTTAGGAGCTGCCTGTGCTGACACCTGCCCCTTACTCAGAAATTAATAAAAACATAACACTGTAAGATCTCCTTCCCTGTGACACACATTGTTTTGCTTTAATAAAAGTTCACTCACAAGCTTCCTGTGGCTCAGCTGATCCCTCTCAGTGCCCCTGAAGGTCTCCCAGTCTTCCCTGGTGTCAGCTCATCCAAACTACTGCTAGCTAATGCTGCCACATAATTACTCACTAATTTTGCTGATTAACAGAGACCATAAAATGTGGGATAAACTGTTAAGACAATCACTTTGTTAATCTCTTGCTACAGTAAAAATAAGCCACTTATTCCTTACTGGCTTTTAAACACTCACCATATTTTGAATTTCCCTACCTCTTACGTCATGACTACTCAGTTCCCTCTGTAAGGGATCTGGTCTGAGTGATTTTATTTAAGCCATACAGAAGTGCAAAGACTCTTGGAAGTGTTTTATAAACATAGAACTTTTATTTGATGAGAATCTCTTCTGTGTCTTTGTGAGAAATAGCAAACTTCTCTCTTTTTCTATTTTTCTTAAAGGAGACCTCAAGGAACACTGAGTATCTGCACGCTCAGAATGGGTGTAGACATGGATTATCACTAGCAGACAAGTAGCATTTAATTTATTCAATTCCACTTTTTGTTTTTTAAAAAAAGCTACCTTGCAATAATCTAAAGGCTGCCTTTAAGAAAATACTGAATATTTTGATCAGAGGATTGTCACTGTGCTTAAACCTAACACTTAAAGCTTAAACTGTGACACTTTCCAGGGAAGACTGGCAAAAAAAAATAGCTTTTCTGCATTATATGTGTCTTCCTTAATTGTTACCTTTCAGCACCTTGTGAACTGGTGGACTTCTCTTTCTCCCCATCTCAAATTTGATCTTATTAGGAAAATTATTAAAAAAAAACAGTGAGGTACTAGAAATACTCACTAGAAAGGCATCACCAAAGTGCCAAAAGCTGCTGTGCCAGTCTGCACCAACCAACCCCCCAAAAAAGCAATATTATATTGCCATCATTTGGCATAAAGAAGGAAAGGAGAGAGAGGGGGAAGCCCAATATAAAAAACACTGTTTATGCATTTCTGAGGTTGGAATAGTTTCAATGTGACAATTTTAACTGCTGTCCACAAGCCATGAAATGATCAGGGTGAACGAGAGGACCCCTTATTTCAGTGGGTGCTCCCTGGTTACTGCCATCATTCCCTGTTCCTTGTAATCCTCATCCATGATTTTATAGAAATAATTCCTCTGGAGAGGAAAAAAAAAACCAACCAAAAAGGAGTTTTATTTGCTCTCCACTCCCAGGGAAGCTTTCAAACCCCGGTCCAGCCTTCTCTGCACCATTAATAATTTCACTGCATTAAGCTGGTGGATCAGAAGAGCCTCCAACATCAACAGCTGGACTTGGGCAGAGTAAACTTCTCCACAAAAATGTTTCATGATTCAAGTACCAAAGACCTTTCGCATTCATTCAACATCCAGAAGTGCAAAATTATTGTTTTTAACATGAACTCAAGCTTTAGTGCATTATATCAAGGGCACAACAAGCCAGTGGACTGATATATTTTCAGGAGGAGCTGGTACCATATTTATGCTTCCAGTAGCACAGGTACCACTTACACTTGACTTGTTTCTAACACTCTTCATGTTCCAGGAAATAATCTGCATTATCAAGCATGAAATCACGATCTGTGGTACTGAGGGGTGGGAGGCACTGACAGTGAGTGAGATTTTCCTTAAGGAGTTTTCAGTGGCATACAGGAGTTTCCCCATTTTGTTCCCCAAATGTGGTATTCTTTCCAAGTTTTCAGATGCTTTTACAGCTAAACACACATCTGTACACACACCTTTTTTTTCCCCCCCCCCCAACCTCTATAATAACTTTAACACAGCAAAGAAAACTCATTGAGTTTTTAGTTATCCCATGAACTCTGCCTCAAAAAAGACCCGGAATCCCATTTGTTCTGCTCCATAACAATCCCAGCGTTCCAGATCCCAGCAGGAATGCTCATACCTTTTCTTTGTGCAGTCCTGAAAAGCAGTTTTTGAGGCAACCTCCTCCCCACATCCCGACCAGTCGCTGCACAGCCGGGAAGATTCCAGGGATGGGGGGGTATTGGGAACTGCTCCCAGTAATGGGGAAAATAACTGAGTGTCCATTGTTGGGTTCTTGCTATTTACCTGTGTTGGAAAGAGAAGGGAATATTTTTATTATTATTGCACAATTCTGTAAATGAGTAGCAAAGGCAACACAGCAAAGCCTTACTTTTATTTCTTGAACTAAATAATTGTTTAGGAAAACGAAGCACCGCTGTGATAAAAAGGATAAAGTCTAAATCACATTCCCTCCCTTGCCTTAAATTGGTTCAAAGCTCTGTTTGTCTTCTAAAACCGTGTGTGTCTTCTAAAAATAAATACGTAAATAACAAAAATGACTTACTACAGAATAACAGGAATTCTCCACAGATTTCACATTGTAGGTGTTGGGGCGTCGCGTTCACGAGCTCGGAATCTTCTGCTCTATATGGCTGGGAATGCACATGGCACAGGCAAACACATCCCCTCTGGAAAACAAAGGGAAGGGCAATTATCCCACTTATATCCCTGAAAACACGAATTATTCCAACAAAGAGGACAGCAGGGAGGGACATCTGTAAACTCCACAGAGCGACCCATGGGTAAAAAAACAGTAACTCTGCTCCGGAATTATTACAAATAAATTATTTATTCAAATGTTATTTATGCCAAGAAAGGTTGGAGCAGATGAGAGTTGAGGTTGCTTCCAACCTGGAATTCAGTGAATTTAGGGGCTCTTTTTTTTTTTTTTTTTGCTTACTACAAATCATTGGTCAAACTTTGGTTTAGTGGAAGCTGTCATGGACTGGGAAGATCTCCCTGGGTATTGTCTGAAGAGGTAGTAAAGAAATATTCCCTGGGCAGGTGTGTTCCTGCCACAGGCAGAACAATCCTTTAGGGAATTTTTTGAATGAAAAAAAGTTTACACTGAGGGGTCATCACTTTCTATAAACTGGTCTTACACATCCAAACAAATCCCTATAAAAATAACAGAATTAGAGGTACTAGAACCTTGTAGAGGCTGCACAAGTACTCTGCAAAATTCCATGCAAACACACTGTCCATATTTATATCATTTTATATCAATTTATATCATTAAAGAACAGAAAATAAGGACTTCCTGGCCCAGGGACCAAATGGCACCACAGAGCTCGACTCACACAGGTTGATTCTGACCCCGCAGAAGAAGAGGAGGGTGGGACCCACATTTTGTGCTCCAAATGACTCCTGAACCCCACAAAAGTAACATTTAGGAAAGCAGTAGCTGACACCAAGGCTGAAATTCCAGGAAAAATTTATCAGCATCAACAACCACAGGCCAATGCCCGAGCCCTGGTCTTGTTTAGACTAAAAGGGAGCAACACACAGAGATAAATTCTGCTCCTTGGTGAGGGCATAAAATATTCCTGCACGGATTAAAAATAGGATCTGTAAGGAATGGGTTTATCTTTTATTTTCAGAGCCATTAATCACTGCTAATGTGAGTTGTGCAGGACAGTGTGTCTAAAGATCAGGAGATGAGGTACTTCGTGTACCCGAGATACAGCCTTGGCACTCCCAAAACAGCAGAGCTTGTCCTTCCACCCAGTTAAACACAAGTTCTCCTCTGGGATTTACAGGAAAACTAATAACAAGTTACAGTAAAAAAACACGCTCAGAATTTCAGCATTATTAAAAAAAACCCACAACAAACAAAAGGCTGCCTCGGAAAAAAAAATTAAAAAAAAAAAATCAAATTATGACAATTACAGTCTTCAGCAGGGCTTTTATTTTATCCCTTCCGCCCTGTAAATCCTGGGAAAGCTGCTGCTCTCACTAAATTATCTCTCAAAACAATAACAAAAAAACCCCACATCTAAAACCCAGGTAAGATTATCAGGACGGACTTTTTTTTTTTCCCCTTTTGAAGCATAGCAAGACACAGCTTCTGTTTGCTCCTGAAAAATAAAAGTGTGCATGTACTAAACTCTCTCCCTGCGTATGAAACTGGACACGCTTTTTCCTGAGACATCCAACATTTATTAGTCACAACTTCAAATGCACACAGGGGGCTTTCAACCTCTGCGAGCAGCTCATCACAACAGAGGAGTGAGCAAACACAAATATTTACCAAATACAGTCACTATTTCCAACAGCATCGGGCAGCTCTTTAGCATTTAGAAACTGTCCCAAAGTTTCTTTTGTTTGAGGAGAAATAAACCAGGAGAGCTTTCTTTGTCAGTGTAATGTGAAATATTTCAAGTATAAATGTGTATGAAACTAAAAAGAATCAAAGCTATTAGACAACAACACTGTTGCATCTGTGACGTGAAAAAGGAGAGATTTAGATTAAAGAAGAAATTGTTCCCTGTGAGGGTGGGGAGGCCCTGGCACAGGTTGCCCAGAGAAGCTGTGGCTGCCCCTGGATCCCTGGAAGTGTCCAAGGCCAGGTTGGACAGGGTTTGGAGCAACCTGGGCTAGTGGGAGGTGTCCCTGCCCATGGCAGGGGGTGGAAACTGGAAGAGGTTTAAGGTCCCTTCCAACCCAAACCATCCTGGAATTCCACAAGTCCAGTGTTCCCCCGCACACCAACTCACTGTTTGTCACGTGGCTCCTTTGGGCTTCCTCTCTGTCCCGAGGATTTGCTGCTGTTACACAGATGGATTCACTGCTCCTGCACCTTGAGCAGAGCTGTTACTCCTCCACTCCTCCTCCTGCCCAGTCCATTCCCTCCAGTCCCAATCCTACCAAGCCAGAACAGCTGCCAGGCACCCAGAGGCAGATGGACCTACAGCTCTCAGTAAGGGACATGATAAACATCCTGTCACTCGTCTTTGGAACAGAGAATCCTGCATGGCAGACATCTGGGAACAGCTGCTGTTGGAAGGGACCTTTGGAGTCAATGCCCTGCCACAGAGCAGGTTGTTCAGGACCTTGTGCAGTGCCAAGGATGAACAGGACAGAAGACACACAGCAGTGCCACTGTCCCCCCACGGGACCCTCTGCCACAGAGAGGAGACAAATCCTCCACACAGAGGTTTCTGCCTCACCAGCATTTCTGCCTGAGGTGGGATAAATATGGGAAGAAATCACTTCCATTGACACAGCCCCACGTGAACAAGCTCTTCATTTTCCAAAAAGCTAAAAACTGATTTACATCTTGTGCAAATCCTCTGTCTGAAGGTTTCACAGCTTTGTTTCTCATTACTGGAAATGTTTTGTTTCTAGTCCTGTCCAGCAAAGTCCTGGAAACAAGTTCAAGGCTGCAACTGCTCTTGTGAGATGGCAATGGCTGCTGAGAGGGCACCAAAGGCTCCCCTCAGGCAGACTGGAAGGAGCTTTAGGAATTTTCATAGAGACTACTAAGTGATGCCACTGTTACTTAGATCTGGGGAACCTCATGGAAACCAGAATAGTTTGGGTTGGAAGGGACCTTAAGGAGCATCTCATTCCACCCCCTGCCATGTGCAGGGACACCTTCCACTAGCCCAAGCCCCATCCAGCCTGGCCTTGGAGACTTCCAGGGATGAGGCAGCCCCAGGTTCTCTGGGAAACCTGTGCCAGGGCCTCCCCACCCTCACAGGGAAGAATTTATTCCTGTTTAGAGGTAAGAGCAGTTTATGGCTCATGTCAGACTAA
This sequence comes from Chiroxiphia lanceolata, assembly GCF_009829145.1. Lineage (NCBI taxonomy): Eukaryota > Metazoa > Chordata > Aves > Passeriformes > Pipridae > Chiroxiphia > Chiroxiphia lanceolata. The sequence goes on from NC_045637.1 coordinate 153,733,403, forward strand.
CAGTTCTTTGAGAGGATATGTTATAAGCTGAAAAATGATGTAATCACAGCTAAATATTTGCTTCATTATACAACTAGAAGAAGTTACTTTCATTGACACAAAGACCCACCTGACAAAGTTCCTGATTTTCCAAAAAGCATTCGGGCTAAATCAGCAAAAAGCCTTTTTACAGCCAGTTATACTAAAACTGCAGGAACTCCCTGCTACAGAGCATTGCTCAATGATGCTTTTATAAACATCTCTGGTAACAACATTAAACAACAGCACTGCACAGTGTGGTTACATTTACATTGTGTGTTCTACTCTGATTTCTTGGCAGGATAAATATTTCCTGTTTATTTCCGCTGTACCTCACCAAGAAAAAGAAAACATAAGAAAAAGCACTGTTTGGGGTTGGGTTTTGGTGTTTTGGTTGTTTTTTTGTTTGGTTGGGGTTTTTTTGTTTTGGTTTGTTTGGTTTTTTTTAGATTTCTAAGAGCTCCTACCTACAGCCTTCTTAATTTATAGCACACTGGGACTGGTGCTGCTAGTAATTCTCTGAAACTATTGGGTAAAAAAAGGGGAAAAAAAAAAATCAGAATTTCATAAATTGCTTTCTTAGGTTACCCAGGAAATGAACCAGCAGAAGTAAACAGGCAACAGGGACATGTGAAAAAAAAACCAAACTCAGGGGAGAAAAATAGGTCAGTTATTCAGATATCTCCTAATGTCAGAGATAAACCCATAAAAATAGCAGATTACTGAAGACTTCCTTCTAAATCCCAGTTTCACATCATCAAAAAGGCTTTTTGCAGCAGCAAAGGGAAATGTTCCTTTTTAGCAGTCAAATAATTAAGAAGTTTTTTTCCCACCCCCGAGGAGAAAGAATCAAGTCTGAAACACCTCTTAGACAGTCGGGGCAAAAGCCCATTAAAAAAAAAAGCACCATTTAAGGGTGTGAGGGACTAAGTACCTTGATGAGATGCTTGTTCCATATAAGAGATCTATTGCCTAGTTACCATTAAGAGCACTAATGGGCCACCTGTTTTAACAAAAGCATCTAAAAACATTCATTCAATACAAAGTTTGGGGTTTGGTTTGTTTTTGTTTTGTTTTTTTGGTTCAGAGTAACTTCCAGCAGCTGTTCTTCGTGGTAAGTCTCACAAGTGCCTTTGAGAAGAGGAGTGTGTGTGAGGATCTGCTGAATTCCCTGAAAAGAGGATCCCTCCCCTGTCCTGACCCAGTGAAATTGCTCCATCTGTGACCCAACAATCCTTTCAGGTGTCGAGGAATTTTTTGCTATGTGGTTATTCACTACGAAACAAACACATCACCTCAGTTTTTCTTTCTGTTCACCCAAGCAAATTCACTTTTTGGACTCACCTGTGGCTTGCAACGAGCAGGGGTGGCACTTTGACCACGTCCTTGTTATCAGCACGCAGCTTCTCCTCTCTGCAGTGTGCAGCATTGCTGTGCAGGCTGAAATCTAGATCCTTATGGACTGACTCAGCCTGTTTAAAAGCAATTACAAGAAAAAAAAAAAAAAAGCAATTACCAGATCTGCCAAAGTCGTACTTATGCATGAAACTCATCTCTAGCTTCCCCTCATGGCTCCTCCAAGACACACAGCCACAGCTCCTCCAGGACCACCCACACCCAACGCATTGGTGGAGCAAGGATGATTTATTTCTGTGAGATCCCACAGGACACAAGAGCTCAGCAGGGACAGAGCTGCTGATCCCAAGTCACAGGGAGCCCTGGAATGGGCAGGACAGCAGCACCAAGGATCATGCAGGCAGAGGGCTACGGGCTGACACCTCTGCTCTCTCCAACTTTATCCTGTCGGATCAAGGTCCATCCCGCAGCTCCACGTCCCCATCACATGACAGGACACCTGGGAATGCAGATATTTGGGAATGCAGCACCTTAAGGGCTCCACCCCATCTTCAGAGTCAGGGTCTGTGCATGGCAGAGGCCAGGCTGGCTCCTGCCACACACACTGTCATCCAAATCCAGGTGGGATGTAAGCCCAGCTCCTCGGGACAACACTGACACTGAGGGGCTGGAGTGTGTCCAGGGAAGGGAACAGAGCTGGGAAGGGGCTGGAGCAGCAGGAGCAGCTGAGGGAGCTGGGGGGGCTCAGCCTGGAGAAAAGGAGGCTCAGGGGGGACCTTCTGGCTCTGCAACTCCCTGACAGGAGGGGGGAACCAGGGGAGTCAGGCTCTGCTGCCCAAGTAATTTGCTAAGTAATTAGCAACAGGGTGAGAGGAAACGGCCTCAAATTGTGCCAGGGAAGGTTCAGTTTGGATATTAGGAAAATTTCTTCACTGGAATGGTGGTCAGGCATTGGAAGGGGCTGCCCAGGGAAGTGGTGGAATCACCATGCCTGGAAATGTTCAGAAGGCTTTTGGATGTGGCACTTGAGGACATGGTTTAGTGGTGAACAGGGTAGTGTCGGGGTAAGGGTTGGGTTTGATGATCTCAGAGGTCCTTTCCAACCTAAATCACAGCAAAACAATGTCCCAGGTCAGCAATCAATGCACTACACAAAAGTAAGGCTTCATCTTCACTGGCATAAAGCTTTGGCTGGGAGAAAAGGCTACTTTTATGATTAAGATAAATTAAGATAAAGTGTGCAACAATCACATTATGATAAATCCTCAACACCTGACCAAGCACCTGCTCCTGTCCTAAAGTAATAGGATGATGTCAGACTACACCCACATCCCACTGTGGATGACCTATTCTCACTTTTAAAGCGGGTTTAATGATTTTAAATGAGTTTCACAAAGCACTAACTGACACCTGAAAGCCCAAACAGCAAATCCATTGATATCTCTGAACAGGAACTACTTGAAATCATGGGAAACCTCCAAAGCATTGCAGGTGCTGCAGTTTGGCTTCACAACCTACAAAAGAGTCCCAACAAAGCCTAAAACGTACCCAGGTGTTCAAAACAGGTCTGGCCATCACACCCTCCTTCAGAAAAGTGGATTTTCAATGGCAACCGTCTGTGGCTGCCACTTTGTTTTTAGGGGTTGATACAAGCACAAGCTTCTTGCACTACTCATAAATAATTAATTCCTGAAAAGGCCCCCGTTGGGTACCTTCAGGATATGAGGGTGTCACATTAAAGCTTTGGCAGAAGCCAATGTTTTAGCAAAAGCAGCACTGCCAGCTTGCGTTGTTACACTGACAAATTAAAAATAAAAATGTTTTCAGTGAGTGCTTTAATATCATGTCCTGAACTTACAAATGGTTTTAAGTTTATTTTCTTCTGACGGTGCTCAAAAAGAACTCTAAGCAAAAAGAGCAATGCCCACAGCACACCACCAGAAGTGCTCCTTCAGCAGGGAAATAGGATGAAAGGCCATCAGATGATGCTCATTCCCTATCCCAAGTTCATTGTGACAGCAACAGTTTCCTTACCACACCCTCTCAGTCTCCCTGGAAAACCCCAAGTCCTCCCCTACTCATCCCAAAGGTGTCCAGCTCACCCTGTGACAGGATAAACAGCTCTGAGTCTGATGGATGGCTCAAAGCTCACTGGGGGAACGACATTCCTTGACAACACATCCCAAAGGAACACAATCCTCCTAATCTTAGCAGTGCAATGTCCACTCACCTTCCCACCAGTACTTTAAAATTAACACCAGAAACTTCAAATGAACCTTTTAAACAGCACCTGTAGGGTCACCCCACTGATTTTGGTGCCTCCTGATCCACATATCCCAAACCCAGGTTAAAAGGGGTAATATTTCCCCTGTATACACACGGACACACACACACACTTCCCACAATCTTCAAAATATCTAAGCCAAAAGTTTGCAATTCCATGTGCTGTGGTGCATCTAATTCTCCAGATTAATTAAAAAAAAAAAAAAAGTGATTTTAAACAGTGTTTTAGAAAGATCATAAAGAAGGCCTAAAAACTTCCACCCACACTCCTTTGCAAGTTCCAGAATCAGGTTACGTGGGAAAACTGCTGTCAAGTCTCAAGATCCACATTTCTCCTTAACACACCTTTTTTTTTTGGTTTATATTTAGGTTTATCTTTACGATGCTAAAGTGGCAGAAAGTTTGTTGTGGAAAGAGATTCCAATCTGCTCCCTGATTCCATCCCGGGAATAGTACACTGGTACCTCTGTGAGGTTCTTCTTCCTGAGCCAGAGGAAAACCCCCCCAAAAAAGAGCATTTCTGCAACATTTATATTAAAACCTTAAATTACAATGACAAGAAATTAAACAGAGTAAGGACTCAGGATACAGATTTATCTACTGGGAACTGTGGATCTGTGCAATTATCACAACTTCAGTCTGCCCCAAATCAGTCATTTCAGAAATTCAAATTTGCAGCCTCCCCACTTCTTGCTTTATTGAAGAAAAAAAAAAAAAAGGGACTAATTTGCCAGTGGGTAGTTCAGAAACAAAGCCCTGCTCTGCAATTCATTTGAACTGTTTAAAAAGTTACTGATACTGTCTTTAGTGATAGATTTTTATAGCTCTGCACAGTACTCCAAACACTCAAGTCCCACTATTCCCAAGTACTTTTACACGGAAAAATGACTGAAGCCCTTACTCTGGAGTTTCAGAGGATTTTATATTTTCCTCCAGGCTCCAAGGACACAAGAGAACTTAATGCCAGCTCCCTCTATATATTCACCTTCACTCACAACTCCTACCACGTGTCACACTCCATTATCTCCTGGCAGTCCAGGGAAACACAAGGGGATACTAAACAAACAGGTACAGAGTTTTTACTGAACTTCCACTGGCTTTAAAGTCAACTAATCCAAAGGCACCTTAAGTGCATGGTTCGTAGATTATGTCCTGTGCTGTGAAACAGGACTACTGGCACTAATATAAACCTTTTTGTTTAGGGATGTAAAATTCCAACTGAAGTCACAAAATACTTTTCCAGATTCACTATGACAGATGGACAACCCAGCACAGTTTAAACTCCACCAAACCAAAATGCCTTTCAAAACATACTTCAAACAAACGAAAATGCTGAAGTTATCCATCAATGAGTGTGTAAAAACCACACTCTTAGAAGCTACAAACTGGTAAGTGAGGTCAAATAAATAGAACTTTTTTTCACCAGCTGCATGAGGATCAGGGCACACAATACAGAGAGATTTGTATTTTAATTTCATTAGACTCCTGAGGTTGGATATTAAGCCACTTTTCCCACTTGACCGGCTGCTCACTTAGTGATATTCAAGTACTAATAGGTGTCCTCAAAGATCTCAACTCTTTCTAAAGAAAAGTGAAAGAGGATCCATTACCTGCTTGAGAAGTCACTGTGTTTCCTAGAGAAAAGACTGACATCAAGTTTCCCATCGACTTTTTATGTCTCCTTAGGGAACTCAGGTCGCCAACAGCAAGAGACATTTGCGTTTAGAGAACTATGGGGTTTTTCAGGCACCCGCAATCACAGAATCACTTGAACGGCTGAGCAACTCCCAGGCGAGTAAGTCACGGCTCTTACTTTAACCTGCAGCAACCCAAGCCAACATTACGGCGCAGAAATCCCCTGAAATCCCAGTATCGCTCCAGGCTAACACCCCCCCCCCCAGCATCTCTCCCGGAGAACAAACCCGCGGCGAGAACCAAGTTGCCCCGAGACCAACCTGCGCAGCTGCTCCCCCCCAGCCATTCCCTGCGCGGCGCCGGGAAGCGGAGCCGGCACTGGAATGCGCCAGCTACTCCAACATAGTTACAACTCCAGCCTCAGTTACTACGCGCACACTGTTGCCAGGCTGTGGGGAGCGTCTCCCCTCCGCCCCTTGGAGCCGCGGGACAAGGAAAACAAGCGGCTTTGGGGCAAGGAACCGGCCCCTGGAGGCGAAGCAGCGGCGCTGGCACAGGGACGGGAGCCTCGGAACTGCACGGGCGCGGAATTCCCGCCCGGAACGTCTCCCGAGCGGGGGTTTTATTCTCATCCAGGCGCCCTCTCCAAGTCCTCGGCGGCAGCTGAAATGCTTCCCCCCCCCCCCCCCCCAAAAAAAAAAAAAAACCCGAGGCCCCGCAGCAGAAGGGGAAGAAACGGCGAGCTCACATCGCGGGTCCCCTCGGAGCCATGGAGCGGGTGATGTCAGCGCGGGGCCGGGAGCACGATGGGAATTGTAGGCGATCCCGGCCAGCGGCGGGAGCGGCACCGCGGCGGCAGCCTCGGGACCCGCCGCCCTCAGCCGGGGTTTTATGGGCGCTGCCGGAGCTCCTTCGTTTAGTCGGGAAACTCTTCTCAGCCGGGAGAGAAGTGCGAGGGTGTGTTTGGACCGCACCTTCTCCTTCCCAATTAGCAGAAGTGATTTCTGAGTAATTGTCCTCAGGTGATCACTATACTATATTTTATAGTTTGTATTTCCTATTTTATATTTTATATTTATTTTATATTTTATATTTTATATTTTATATATTATTTTATATTTTATATATTATTTTTATATTTTATATTTTATATATTATTTTCATATTTTATATTTTATATACTATTTTATATTTTATATACTATTTTATATTTTATATTTTATATTTTATATACTATTTTTATATCTTATATATTATTTTTATATTTTATATATTATTTTATATTTTATATATTATTCTTATATTTTATATATTATTTTTATATCTTATATATTATTTTTATATTTTATATTTTATATTTTATATTTTATTTTATATTTTATATATTATTCTTATATTTTATATATTATTTTTATATTTTAGATGTTATTTTTATATTTTATATATTATTTTTAAATTTTATATATTATTTTTATTTTTATATATAATATATAAATATTATTTATATAGTTATGGTTTCATATATTTCTATATTATTTATCTATTTAAATAATATATAAAAATTATACATAATGTACATATATTTATATATTAAATTTTATTATATATATTCTAATATATATTAGGATATATATTATTTATATTTTATATATATTCTATATAAATATATTTTATTATATATATTCTAATATATAGTAGAATATATATTATTTGTATTTTATATATATTCTATATAAATATATTTTATTATATATATTCTATATATATATAATATATTTTTATATATATTTTATATATTTGTTTATATGTAGTTTTATATATATTCTATATATATAATTCTAATATATATATTAGAATATATATTATTTATATTTTATATATATTCTCTAATATATATAATTGATATTTTACATATATTTATATTCTATGTAAATATATTTATATGAGTGTGTTTCATATTTTTATCATATATATATTTGTATTGATATATTTTATATTTCTATAATATCTATTATATTAATATCTCTTTTTATACTTTGCATAAATATATGGTTTATATTTATATAATATATAAAATACATTCCTGTTACATATCACTACATTAATAATTAATGTATTTTAATTTAGAAATTAATTTGCTAGTTAATACATTAATTAATAATGTGGTAATGCAATTGTGTTATATTTAACATACTGTGTATGATTCTAATATATATTATATATAATATACATAATATATATAATATGATATAATATAGTGTATATATACACTAATATACATATATGTGTGTGTATATACATGTATACATATACATGCATATATGCATATATATATATGTGTGTATATATATATATGTATATATATATATATATACACACTGTATATTTTGATACTTCCAAAACCATTTAAGTTGTAATCAGAAAGCACAAGCCAGTCAGGAAATTTTAATCAATACAATATACATATAATAATATACAATATATGTATAAACACATCATATTTGACAGTACAAGAGCCCTCATGACAAGCTCTTACATCTCTGGGGTTTTGGCATCTCCAGTAATTCACTGGAATTAATGTGGTTTTTTGTTGGTGGTGACACTCCTGCCACTTCTGCTCCTCTCTCCCCACTGAAGGTGTCCCTTGGCTCACTCCAGTTTGATGAGAAATCAAACCCTCTGCTTTCTGTAACAAGAATTAAACATAAAGGTTGTTTGCTTAAAGGCCTTTTTTCATGCTAAAGCAACTTGCCTTCTCCCCACTTTCAAGCATCTCGTCAACAGTTACATTTTATCTCCTGTCAAACATTTTTTTCCTTAATAAAGTCGTCGTTTTTCCACAATTCTTTACCTTAACTCAGATGATAAATCCTGATCATCCCCTGACATCCCCCTATTTTTAGTGCTACAAAAAGAACGAACATAATTTAAGTAGGTAACAAAATCCAGAGACAATGGAAATGGCAAACAGAGCCATTTTCATCTTTTTCAAGGAAATCAACACAATAATTATATTAATATGCTAGTTATAATATAGTTCAATTGCTGGGAAGTGTAGCCCATCATCAGGCAAGTACTATTACAGTCTTGAGACTAGAAGAAAAAGAGAGAGCAGAGTGCTAAATTCCAACCAAATTTAAAAAAAAAGATACACATAAACCCCCCAAAACACTAAAGCTGCCCTGCAACATACATTTATTTAAGTCATCCAAGTTAAACTTAAAAATAAGTTGTTCACCCTGAACAATAAAGCTTCTAAAATACACTGTGAGTGCCACACAGCACATAACCTCCCCCAGATATTAACTTTATTCCACACAGCTTTTCTGACACAGAAATAAATAGGAAATTAGGTCACCTCTCCCTAAAAATTTCAGTCTTTGTTGTTATCCCCCCTCCAGTTTCTCTCCACAGAGCTGCAATGACATTCCCAGACTGCCACTGTCCTCCTTCAGCTGCCTGGAGGAAGCAAAATTTGAGAATAAAAACATAAATAAACACGAGACATGAAGCTTTTGTATCTATTTCCCTTTTTTTTTTTTCCCCCTCAAAAAAACTGTAAAGATCGAAAATCTCAAGCAGGGATTAAAGGAAAAAAAAAATAAAAATAAAAAGAAAGCCCAAACGTTTCCAGTGTTCTGGCAGCACAGCACTGAAGTACAAATTCTTATTTTAGTGATAGGAGCAGACAGCAAAATTCCAGGAGAGAGGGAAAGAGAGGAAATCCAGACATAAATCCACAAAAAGAATTTAGGCATGAATTATTTCCACTAGTTTGAGAACAGCGTGTTACAGAACAAAAAAAAAAAAAGACAGCCTATTCTGAAGGGCTCACAGTCCACCTAAAAGCAAAATGCCACTCAGGGAAAGGATGGGAAAAATAGTTTAAAGTAAAAATGTGGCATTTTTCTGTGTTTCCATCCAGCAGAAACTGTGCTCCCAATAATATTGACTAGGAATAGTAGGAGCTACACCCTCCTCCCAAAATAACCTGTAAAATGCCCCCAGTGCTTGGGCAGAGCGTGGTTTCAGTTGGAATTGCTGTGAAAAGGGGACGAAAGCTGCCAAATTTTCCAGCTCTGAAAACGCTGGAGAACTCGAGTCCCCTGGAAAAGCAGGATCACCACAGGCTGTGAGGAATAAATCAGATTTGTGACTCTCATCCGTGCGGCATTTGGACACTCCCCGAGGACCTCAAAGGTTTCAGCAGTGAGTTAACAGCAGGAAAACACGCCCAAAATATTAATATTAAGCAAATATTATTATTGGGCACATATTAATATTTGTGAGGGCGTTTTAGAGTTGCTGACTTCAAGTAATGCAGCGTGAAGATGATCACACAGAACCTCCTGGCTGCAGCAGTGTGAAACCTTATGAGTAATTCTATCTTCAATATTGGATTGCAGTCATTTTAATAACTCAGTAGAACATATATGTTACATATGTCATATAGGTTTTACATATGTTTTATATATTTTATATATTACATATATGTTACGTATATTACATATGTATATGTTATGTATATTACATATATAAAATATAATACATAATATATCTAAATATAGTAATATATAAAACATATATCACTATATATATTATGCTTTTATATATTCTATTTATACATTATTATGTATTATGTATTATATATGTATTGTGTATGTATTATGTTATGTATATATGTATTATATGATATACATGCATTATATATATATGTTATGTATATATGTTACACATGTATTATATATATTATATGTTATATATTATATATGTATTATATGTTATACATGTATTATATATATATTATATAATATATATTATTATATATATTATATATATTTTATATTATATATATTATATATATAATGAACATATATATACATGTATTATATATATTATATAATATATATTATATATATTATATATATTATATATTATATATATTATATATAATGAACATATATATATGTTATATATATGAATTATATGTTATACATGTATTATATATATATTATGTATATATGTTACACATGAATTTTGTTATATATTATGTATTATATGTTATACATGTATTATATATATATGTTATGTATATATGTTACATATGTGTTATATATATTATGTTATATATATGTATTATATGCTATATATGATAGATAGATAAGATAGATAGATAAATAGATAGATAGATAGATAGATAGATAGATAGATAGATAGATTAGACAGATAGATATTACAGAGTAAACTGATGAAGTATGAGCAGTCATTCTTCTGGACTCTTCACCACACCAAAACAACTTTTGGGGAATTTTACTATGACAGGATATATAAAAAACATGACAAGGAAGCAAGAACTGCTACTAGAAAAATTTAAAAATGCAGAAAAAAAAATATTAAATTTTCTTTTGCCCGTAAGCAGACATTTCAAATGTATTTCCCTCCACAATGAGGAGTGGCTGTGTTTAGTCTGAAGCACCAGTTTAAGCAGCCAGCACCCCTTCAGTGCCTGCCTCGCTGAGGGAAAGTTTCCTCAGGGGAAGGGAGGTTGTCCAGGGATGTGGTGGAGTCACCGTCCCTGTGTGATAAACTGAAAAAATGACTGGGGCTAATTAAAAGAGAATCGTGTGAGGTCAATATGACCTGGAGAGGGAAAAGAAAAACAAATCGTAAAACTTAATTGGGCCCCCGTAAAGAAATAAAACAAGTTACCTCCCTTTTACCTTGTGTAAGATTTAGAGTGAAAGAATTTTGTTTAGTTAGCTAGATAATAGCACCTTTCTTAAAAATTTATAACTTTATATAGATAACAAGCAAACATCTGCTGAATGTCTGACTTGACAATATATTATAGATATTTACAGATAATACTCTTGTCTACGAAAAAACATCTGTTGAATGTATGACTTAATAATGTGTAATGCTTATGTATGATGAATATTCATGAATTAGTTGGAAATAAATGTAGAACAACTGTCTTCTTTGGGTGTGACAGGCGTTGGGAGTTGTTGAAACCCCTCCCTGATCACCCGGCGCTGAATTTGCTTTTATCATATAATAAATTCTAATTGGAAATCAAGCGACTCTGGGTTTCTATTTATCCCACCTGGAAGTGTCCAAAAAAAACCTGTGGATAGAGTGCTCGAGGACACGGTGTGGTGGTGGATTAATGCTGGGTTAATGGCTGGACTCCCTGATCTTGGAGGGCTTTTTCCAGCCTTAGTGATTCCAGGGCTGTCAGGGAGGGAAAAGCCCCTGCAAAATCAACCCTGCAGCTTCCAGCCCAAGCTCCCCCGGCTAAAACCATCAATGAGAGAGCAGGATGTGAGGCAGAATAAAAAAAAATAAAATAAATAAGGATAACATGGATTGGGGCTGCCCCCTCCCATTTCTGCTACATCCCTTCTCCGGAATCCACCTGATACCTCTTTATTTCAGTACCACCTTATTTTGTGTCTGACCTTCCTTATGTGCAACCTGCAGCTGTTGGCAACAAGAAAAGCCTCTAAAATACCTTAAGAGGACAAAAGGAACGCGTGCCTAAGGCAGGAAAAAATTCAGGGCTTCCCCAAACAGAGGAGTTTATTCAGTGTTTATTCAGGCTCTGCTCACACCAGGACAATGAAACTATTCTGTGGAGACTTTGCACAATGGGTGGCAGAGAGGAAAAGCTGCTTCTGGCAAAGCAGCATCAAGGGGCAGCACAGCCTCGCCTTTGTGGCTCTTAGAGGATCCAGTTTCATTTATTTTTTTCCAGCAGGAAGGCTCTGTTAACAATCCCAAACCTGACCAACAGCCTAAGGCATTTTTCTTGTCAGCAACCTGAAAAAGTGTTTGTCCTGTTGAGTGTCTTCAGCCCAGGCAAGTAAAAGGCACCATCTCTTCTCCTTCAGATAAATCACTTTTAAATTGGATACAATCATTAACGAGATATTCCACAGACTCACTTTACAGCAACCATAGAGTTTTAATCAATATGAGCATTTTTTCACAGACAAATTCCTTTCACAGTAACGCTGGAACAGCGGCAGAATGTGCTTTGGACGGGTTTTGTTACAAATATTCATGCAAGAGGTTGTGTTATTTTATTTTTTTTTTGGTCAGAATGGGAGGGGACCTGGGCACCTCTCTCATCACGCCCTTGTGTAATGGATTTATTGTAATACAAAAATAGAAAGGGCTCCTATAAATCACTGCAGGTTGACAGGGATAGGAGGCATGGAGCTGGTTGGCTTTGGAAGCAAAGAGGAACATGCTGACTGCAGGGAGCAGGGAAAACTGGGAAGGCAGAAGAGTGTTGGGAGCCAGAAAAAAAATGAAGCAAAGAAATGCCAACTTAAAATCAAGATCTGAAATGTGAATTATAAGGCATTCCTCTTCCTGAACACAATTCCAGTGGTGGGGAGAAACACCCACACAATCAGCGAGTTTAAGAAGCTCAATGCAAGGAGTAATTTGCAGTAAAAACTTTTAGCCTGAGAATACGTAAGAGCAGCATGATCTCCACTCAAAAAAAAAAAAAAAAAAATCATCATAATACCACAAAATGGTTATTCTGACCTGAAACATTCAGTGCGTGGAACAGGGAATCTCCTGCTCCCATTGCTCACTTCGGTGGGAACACGCCCCACATCCTACACGGAGCACAGTCTGATGGAGGGTCATCCTCAAAATCCATCCAACAACACGTGGCAACCCCCAAACAAACAGGGATTACCCTCAGGAAAAAAGTGCACTTCCCTGTGTATCTCTCTCCACAGCACTCAGTGGACGATCCGACCTCACAGCTTTGGGTTCCCGATTTGAGGGGACCCAATGTGAGTTCAGTCCCGATTTGAGGCACCCTGTGACACCCCTCCATCAAACACCACCAACACCAGCCGAAGGCCAAACTTCTCCCAACAAAATAAGATCCTCCAGAAGGCAAACGGCGGCTCCTCACCTATTTAGCAGCAGTTTTCGGCCACCACTGGGGCGTGTTTGCGCTGAGCCTCACTTTATCCCCTCCCACATTTATGCAGAGCGGCTCGTTCATGTGAGCCAACCTCAGCAGAGCTATCCCGAGGTCACCACCTCCCGCCCGGAACTTCCCTGCCGGCTTTCCCGACTCGGTGAGGATCTCGGCACCCTCGGGAATGCCGTCTTTGGGAAGCGGAGCTGAGAGGCAGACGGGGAGCAGGCGCTTGCGGACGACGCCCATGTGGTGTGTCCTGGCCGTCAGCTCCTGCCCGATGTAACAGCCCTTGGTGAAGCTGATGCCGTTCATGTAGGCCAGGTTGGACTCCAGAGGGAGGGCCACTCCAGGGGGGAGATCCTTCACACCTTCAGGAATTCCTGGGAAAAGAGTAAAGCCAAGAGGTAAACACTCCTCCTTAAGGCTTGTGCCCCAAGTGCCTTAAATTGTTTGAGTCGTTACCAACTTGATTTTCCAAATCAGATGGACTCCTATTTAAGCACAGAACCATCACCTTTCACTCTGCCAATTAATTTAATCCACCATCAGCCTGAACACCATAAAATCCAAGGCACTGTGACTCCCAGCAGTGGGAGTCCTCTCAAATCAAACATCCTTCCCTTGGCCTCTGAGTTAACTCAGCAAAGACACACATGAATTTTTAGGAAGGTAAGTCTGGGTGTTCCCTTTTCCTTCCCTAGCAACGAGCAAAACACACAGCCTGTGTGTAACCCCAAAATAACCAAAATTACTCAAACCACAGAAGCTCCTAAGAAAATGACTAATCCTGGTTTTCTTTCAGCATTCCTGACCAATCCCCATCATCTGAGTAACGGAAAACCCAAATATTACTTCTGCCACCAGAGGGAATTCTAAGCACCAGAGAACTTTTTTACTCAAAGTAGCAACTAATACCCTTATTTATTAACAAATTAAACACATTACTTATTCCTGTCTTATCTCAGCACATGGACTCCCAAAATCCAGTGCCACAGAGTGCAAAACAGGGCTCGGCTTTACCTTGCTTATACCTGTGCCTGTGGTAATCCTGAACGTCTCCAACTTCACTCCCAGGGATAATCTCTGACAGATTTGCTCCTTTCTTTGTGATCAGTCTCCAGCCCATGACTTGTGCCCTGGGGTCAGGAGTCAAGAGCACAGCCTGGCCTGCACATTTCGGGAGGGAGCTGGAGGCCTCTCCAGCCTGTTCCCCAGGGATGACAGCCCACAGGGAGAGGTCAGGGCAGGGGGAGATGTCGACTTTCCTGCGGATCTTGTACAGTTTCAGGTGTTTCTGGAAGGGCTCCAGGACGTTGCTGTCGCACTCCAGCAGGATGTGAGGCTCCTCTCCCGCGCTCCCGTGGAGCCTAAAAAAAGTAACACCTGCAAGGTCAGGAAAACAAACCCCCACAGCAGCGGGAGCCAAAACACTTTGTCTGGATCCTGGTGCGAATCCAGAAGTCTGGGCAGTTTCATGGAAGGCTGCTGGCACACACGGAGCAGGAAATACCTGATGTTTTCCAGCCTTCGGTTGTTCTCTTTCCCAGCAAACTCTTGCCCTCAGCTCTCCCAGGGACAGGAACAGGAACAGGGTGTGAGGAATCCTCCACCCCTTCCCTAAAGTGAGGGGAATTTCAGCAGGGGGAGAAGCCACGTTCAGCTGTGCCTTCCACTGGCACAGAATCCCAGAATGGTTTGGGTTGGAAGGGGCATTAAAGATCATCCAGTTCCACTTCCCATCATTACTTTTGACTGCATTGACTGGAGAATGTTTCCAAGTATCATAGAATCCTAGAATGGTTTGGGTTGGAAGGGGCCTTAATGATCATCCAGTTCCACCCCCCTGCCATGGACAGGGACACCTTCCACTAGCCCAGGTTGCTCCAAGCCCTGTCCAACCTGGCCTTGGACACTTCCAGGGATGGGGCAGCCACAGCTTCTCGTGAAATCCATTCCAGTCCCTCCCCACTCTCATAGCCAAGAATTTCTTCCTAATATCTCATCTAAATCTCTCTTCAGTCACTTTGAAACCATTCTCCCCTTGTGCTGTCCCTCCATCCCTTGTCCCCAGTCCCTCTCCAGCTCTCCTGGAGCCCCTTTAGGCCCTGGAAAGGGCTCTCAGCTCTCCCTGGATCCTTCTCTTCTCCAGGTGAACCCCCCAAGCTCTCCCAGCCTGGCTCCAGAGCAGAGGGGCTCCAGCCCTGGGAGCATCCCCGTGGCCTCCTCTGGACCTGCTCCAGCAGCGTCTCCTGTGTCTGGGTGGCCCCAGACCTGGATGCAGCTTTCCATACTCCATGTGGGGAGTCCATATCCCCGCGCGGTATCCCCATGGACATCACACTTCCCTGCCGGGGCAACCCGCAGAGGCTACAGCAAGTCAGTAAAACCACTCCGAATAAGCGCTTTACTGCGCTTCACTTTATAAATATAAGGCAGCAACGCCGCGTGTGCGGCACGGGCGGTAACAGGAACCAGGAACCACGCCCGTGCCTGGATTACTCCCCTCTCCCCCCGCCGCCCCGCAATGGTCTCGCCCAGCTCCCCCTCCCGCGGCCCCGCATGGTCTCACCTGTACAGGATGACGTCATACAGGCAGCGGCCCTGCACGTTCAGCGCGTGCGCGTACAGCGCGGGGCGGGCCCCGTCCGCCGCCGCCGCCAGCTGCGTGACGTCATTGGTGAGCAGCCCCTGCAGGAACACGGCGGCCTCGGCACCGCGCACGCCCAGCAGCGCCCGGCCCGGCGGGAAGCAGGCGGCGGCCGCGTCCCGCCGGCCTCGGCACAGGCGGCGCAGCCCCGGCGCCGTTACCGCCCTCACCAACATGGCGGCGCCGTCAGAGGGTCCCGCCGCCGCCGCCCGCCGCCGCCGCCGCCATCTTGTGTGTGTCCCGAGGGAGGGCGACACCTGCCGGCGGGACGGGGGTCGCACCGCTGGTCACGCCCCGACCACAAATACCACGCCCCCTCTGTCTGGCCACGCCCCCTCCCGGCTCTGTCCTCGCAAGGGCTCAGCCGGTTGGCCCCGCCCACAGCCCGATGGCCACGCCTCCTCCATTGCGCTCAGCCACTTCCCTGGCCACGCCCCCGACCCCGGTCACGCCCCTCCCAGCTCAGTCTCCTCCCTGCAGCCACGCCCCCTCCTCCATGGCCACGACCCCGGACGATCCCTGTGGGGACCGGGCGATCAACGGGATCCTGAGGATGGAATTTGGGGACCCCCTCCCGCTGCTCCCCGGGTTCCCCGGCCATGGAGGGAGCGAGGAGAACACCCTAAATCTCTCCCACCTCCCGCGGTTTGGTTGTGGGAGTGCCCGAGGGCTGCCCAGCCCGGCTGCTCCCCCTTAGTCGTTACAGAATCACAGATCATTAAGGGTGGAAAAGACGCCTGAGATCATCGAATCCAACTTGTGACCGATCACCACCCTGTCAACCAGACCATAGGACTGAGTGCCATGCCCAATGTGTCCTTAAACACCTCCACTCCTTCCCCTGCCGAGCCTAAAATCCCCTAAAAGCCACATGGACCCATTCTCTTCCAGGGACATTTTGGCTAACCTGCTGGAAAACTCCAAAGGTCCCTGTTTTCCACTGTTTTAATTCTCCCCTACCTCTGTTTCTGCAAGACCGACCAACTGCCCCCCTCCTCCTTTAACACTCTTGGAAATATCAGCAGCTAAACAATTTAATGTTTAGCAATGGGAATTCTACTAAGCATTGCACTGAAATAAAACCATGGAATTATGGAATAATTGGGTTAGAAGGGACCTTTAAATGTTATTTAGCCTAAGCCCCCTGCAACAAGCAGGGATACCTTCAATCCCTCAGGTTGCTCAGAGCCCCAGCCCAACCTGACCTGGAATGTTTCCAGGGATGGGAAATCCCTGTTAAAATCCTGCTGTTAAAATCACGGAGCTGAAGGTGCTGTTTTGGTTCCTTCTTGAATATTCCTTGGAGCTCTGGGAAGTGGAGTCTGAAGGGCCCGGATAGCCCCGGGTTTGGCTGCAGCTGTTTCTGCTGGAATTCATCCCACAGTCCAAGGAATGGCCGTGAGTCACCCCTGTCATTTGCAATTCCCGTTCTCCAGTGGCTGCAGTTGGGTTTCAGGCCATCCAGCCCCTCCTGCTGCCCCCACCATCAATGAGCAGCTCTGCAGGGAGTGGGGTGGTCGCCTGGCCCTGAATGACCCTGCTAAAACCACCAGGACCGGTGCGAAACCCCTAAAACCCACGGATCCCAAAACCCTGAGCGGAGGGACCCGTTTTCCAGGAGCTGGGGATGCAGAGTGTGTTCCTCCAGCTGGCCCTGGGGTGGGACTGGGCTCTCCCTGTGTGTTCTGGGTGTGATAACCTTATCACACACCTCTGTGTGTGGGGGACAGATCAGCTCCTGGTGGTGCCAGGAGGTACAGAGTGTTCAGTTCGGGGCTGGCCCTGCTTGGAGTGACACTTGTCAGGCACAGGCAGAGCAGGTGGGGAAATAAGGACTGGCACAGATGTGATTTGAGGTGACCTTGGCACGTGGACGAGCTCTGCCCTCCCCCTGGCAGGTGTTGGGTGTCAGAAACGGGGCTGAGGAAACCTCAGCCTGGCCTGAAACCATCTGAGATGCAGGGAGCTGGTGCCCAGTGGGGTTTTCTCCTCTCCCTGGAAGTGGGAATGTGCCAGGAGCAAGAGCTGTGTTTGCTTTTTAGAGGCCCAGGAGAAGGGGAAAACTCACATATCTGGAAGCACAGCTGGGCTGAAACTCCAGAGTCCAACGTGGACTCACAGCTGGATCCAGCTTTGGCTCTTCTTTGCCGGTGCCACATCCCTGCTGCACCCACCAAGCCATGGGGACCAGTGGTGGCCACTCCATGGGAAGCCCTTGGCCATCCCCATGCATTCCCATGCTGCTTCCCAACCATCATACAGGTTGTATCAAACCCCATGTAGATATTTGCAAGGGCAGCAAGAGAAATAAAATTGAAAATGGAAAAGAATAAAATTGAAAATGGAAAAGAATCAGGCGGCCAGTTCAAGCCTTCATTTGCTTTTCCCTCTCCCATACTTTTATTCACTTTCCTCTGGGTTTTCTTTTCTTTTATCACAGAGTTAGGCAGCCAGTAAAGTCATATTTAAATATTTCAGTGTCAGAAACTACAACTCTGCCAGTTTAGTGCATTAAATCAGCTCAGGGGATGGTTTGAGACAAGTCTTGGCATGGTTGAGACCCCTGGGAGGTTTGTGCCAGCCCTCACAGAATGGGTGTCTGTCCTCACTAAAATCAAGGGACCTGAAACCTTGTCAGAGGGACAACACAGCTCCCAGAGCTTCCATGACATGAATTTCTACTGGAAGGTGGGGAATTCTAGTGGAAAGTGTCCCTCCCCATGGCAGGTGGTTTAGAATGAGATGATCTTTAAGATCCCTTCCGACTCAAGCCATCCTGGGATTCTGTGCTAATTCAGCAGACACTCGGTGATTCTTCCCCACCACTCCTGCTGTTTGGATGAACTTACACTGATTTTAAACCCCACTGGCACAGCTGGACCCATCTCCAGCAGGATCAAATCCTCCTGCCTTTCCTCATGGGAACAGTATTGCCCTTGGCTGATGCTGTCCCACAGGATTAGTACTGTGGCACTGAGTAATGCCCTCTCCCTCTCTGGAATCTGTGTTTGGAGCAGAGGTTGGATCTGTGCTTCATTTCACCCTGAAATGTTTTTGTAAGCTGGATCCCATCAGCTGTGCCCAAGAAGTGCCTGTTCTCCCCCTGGATTCCAAGTGGGCCTTGGGAACCGGATCCATGCAGGCATCTCGTGGTGCTGGAGATCAGTCTCTCCTCTGTGCCTAAGGCTCTCCACGACACAGAATCACAGAACATTCTGAGTTGGAAGGGACCCATGGAAGCTACAACTCCCTCTTATCCATGAGTCTGCCTCCACATCAGCCTGATGGATCATCCCCCCCCAGCCTTGTCATTCCCGAAGGTGTTTTCGGAAGGAGAGCCGGTGGCACAGGGTGACAAGGCACAGCATCCCTGGCTGAGCTCTATCCCAAAGGGAAAATCCCCCCTTGGTGGAACACCTCTCATCCAGGCAGGTGTGTTGGGGCAACTTGGAAATCCTCACAGATAAGAGGATGGTGACAAGGGACAGAGACTCTCTCTCTGTTCCTCACCAGCCCCTGGGCAGTGGCACAAGCTCCTGGCAGTCCCTTGTTCCATCAGCTGTCCACTCTCTGCTCTCCCACTGCCCAAAACCCTGTGGCAGCAGGACAGCCTGAGGCTCCCACTTGTGAGGGCTCATCCTTGGTATTCATTTATTCATCCACAACTCCTCCACCAGCAGGAATCAGGGATAACCACTGCAGCCAGCCCTTGGAGTTAATGCTGGTATAATAAACTCATTTTCTCCAGCTTTTTCTTGGGGTGTTGAGCACAAACCCTCATCCCCAAACCCACATGAGCTGCAATTATTCATCCCAAACCCTATTTAATAAATATTCCCCAAGCTGTGCTCCAGGAGGTCAGCCACAGGCAGCCAGCAGGACATGGGGCTGTGGTGAACCAGGGCAGCACTTCTGGCTCTGGGACAATATCCCACAGTCCTGGAGAGGGAAACATGGATTGTGGCTGGCCTGGGCAATGCAAAGACCAGTGATTATAGAGGGAAATTGCAAGGACAATAGGCAGGATGCAGGAATAAAGCAGGGATAAAGTGGCAGCTGAGTTTGCAGGGAGTGAGACAAAGGGGCTGTTCTAAAAGGATTGGTCTTTTCTCCCAGGTAACAAGTGATAGGATAAGAGGGAATGGCCTCAAGTTGCACCATGGGAGGCTTAAGTTGGATATTAGGGAAAATCTCATCACTGAAAGGGTGGTCAGGCGTTGGATCAGGCTGCCCAGGGAAGTGGTGGAACCACCATCCCTGGAAATGTTTAAAAAACGTGTGGATGTGGTGCCTGGGGACATGGTTTAGTGGTGGGTTAGTGGTTGAACTCAGTGATCTTAGAGGGCTTTTTCATCCCTAATGATTCCATCTTAATGGGGCAGGATGAAGGTAATGTTGGCATTTCCCTGGTTTGAAGGACACCTTGTCCTTTACCAAAGGTCTCCTTTATTTGGGGCATTTTAGCCTAAAATGTTTCTGACTATGGCCCCTGTGGGCCTGTCAGAGGATCCTGCTCTTGGAATCACAGAATGGTTTGGCTTGGAAGGGGCCTTAGGGATTATCCAGTTCCAACCCCCTGCCATGGGCAGGGACACCTTCCCCAACACCAGATTGCTCCATGCCTCATCCAGCCTGGCCTTGGCTCTTCTCCCTCTTGGTGGGACCACATCCTGCTCATACCAAAGAATTTGTCAACACAGCTCAACTTCCAGAGAAACAGGAACAAAAACAGGAAGAAAATGCACGTTTGTGTCCGGAAATTTTTTTTCCTGAAGACTTTTTGGACAGGGGTTGCAGGTGAACATGCCTGTGATTTAATGGGAAGAGCAAAGACCGAGCTTGTGTGGAAAGTCAGGCTCTCTCACAAGTGCTTTCCCATCGTTTGCTCAGCCTGAATCATCAGTTTCTCCCAGATTTTCCCAAGTTTTCTTGCTTTTGGGAGCGCAGGCTTTCCTCAGCAGTTTGAGCTCCGTGCCTGAAGGAACTGCAGGCAGTGATTCATCAGGGAGACAACGCATCCCAAACAACTAGAAGGTCAACTGCTTCTTAAGGCAAAACTATTTTGCAGTGATTTATAGCCATAGCGGGGAAAACAGAGCTCCTCTGTGGCTAAAACAGGCAAATCATGGACTGAGAACAACTTCTTCTCAGCACTCAAGAGCCCTTCTCAAGAAAACATCACACTCTTTACATAATGTAACAAAATGTAAGTTTTATTCCATATTATTAGTAATGGATGTGGAATAACCAGTTGAAGAGCTGGACTGATGTCTCCTTCTCCTTTGACCAGTGTTTAATATTCTAACTACAGTCCAAGATGTAACAACATTTACACTGAAAAATACTTACAGATTCAACCTCATACTCCAAAAAATTCTAGTACAAATACAGTTAGTACATAATAATAATAATAAAAAAAATAACAACAACAACAATAAAAATAACAATCCCAGACGCTTTGTAACAGCACAGACTGGTTATGGCCTTGAGTTAAGTTCAAGTATTTCCCAGTGGAATGCAATGCAAGCAAGAAGGTAATCTGGCTTTTACTTGGGACATTCCTGGCCCTGAATGGTAAGAAGAGAAATATAAGTGTGGGCACTTCATCTGACCAAGTTTAGCAAGAGAGTCAACATTTACAATTAGTTCAGCTGCAGAGCCAAACCTGCCTCGTGTGTGAACAACACTGCAAACTGTAAAAAAGGAAAGCAAAGTGTTAATTGTACTACTGGCATTTCTTCCATGGCTGATGCTCTGTGGTTTAACTGAAATTCCTTGAGCTGCTGGTTGGGTTTGGAATGGTTCTGATGGGGATTTTGCTCGTGGTTATGCATATTTTGCCTGTCTGTCCTTTTCCTTCCCCAGCTGACACGATAAAAGAAGGGACTGTTGCTCCTGCCCCCGAAAGGAGTCGTTCCTGCAGAGTCATTAATGCCTTCGTGGCAGTGACTCAGTGGGAAGAGGCAATATCCTAAAGGATTCAGAGGTCACCGAGTGGAGGAGGAAGGGGGAAAGTGAGCAACTCAGTATAGAGAGTAATAAAAATAATAATAATAATCTTTTCTGTTTCTAGGGCTGTTTCTGTTTCTCGTGCTGGCTCAGATGGGATCTGGGAGAACCGGGATCCCTCCTCCCCAGGCTCAGAGGAGCCAGCGGTGCCCTCCAGGCTGGCTGGGACCTGTAGGAAACTCTGCATCTCTCCCAGACAGCTCATGACACCGGAGCACTCCTGCTGGGAATGTGCCCTTGTGCTTCAGTCCCTGCCAAAACACTTGGAAAACACGGGAAAGCAGTGTTGGAAGGGATGTTATGCAGGGAAGCACCTCGGGGCTGGCAGACGAGCGGGGCTGGCTGGAGGGAGGGTGCAGGGAACGGGTCCCCCGTGTCCCTAAGCAAGGGGGGGTGTATTGATCACCCAACAGTCTGCCCTGGCCCTGGCACTCATCAATACTGCAATTATTGACTCTGCCCATGGAAAACTGCGTGTGAGTGTTCAGTGTGCTGGTGACACCAGCAGGGAGGGGGCTGTGAACCCGCTGCAGGACCCACAGGTCACCCAGAACCCCAGGACTGTGGTGGGACAGTAAAAAAAAGCAGTTGGAAGGAGGGCAGGAGGGTCCCAAACGTACAACCACACATCTGGAGAGAGGAGCAATCCCTATGCCTGCAGAGGATGGGGTTTTGGGGAGGACCAGGGTGGCAGATGGATGTGTGGAGAGGGAAGGTGGCCCCAGGACCAGCACTCCCACACCACTGGGAAGATGTGGAGTGGCTGGTGTTGGTTCAAAGACACCAGGGAAAACCACACTAGAAAAGAAGCCCTTGGAGAAAGGTTGATGAGGCTGGAGTTGTTTGGCTTAAAGCAGATTTGAGGATGGAAACAATCTTCAAACACCCAAAATATGCAGATGTTAAAAGCATGAGACATCCTCCATTGCTGAGGGGAGGAGACACCAGGGGTTGCAGTGAGGAGGGTTCATGTTACCCATTAAGGAGTCATTTGATGGTGGCAAGTTGGCAAGAAGATCCATGGTCCTTTTCCAACCCTGCTGCTCCAAGTGTCTCTGAACCTACAGCCACAAAGCCCTGACCTCCTGTATCACTGAGGCAGGTAAATCTGCCCTGTAAGAGTGGGTTTAATGAGTTGATCAGGTCTCTGTGACCAGGTTTGGGGTTTTTTGGCTTAAAATCTGTGCCCTGCTTTCCCCACAGCGAGACATTTGTCAGGATTGTCTCCTGAAGGAAGAGCAAGGGAGGCACATTCTCATCCCTTGCTGACTCAGCAGTGAACCTGCAGGTCAGCAGGAGCTGAGGGGAACATCTGAGTCACTGGGAAACGCTCAGGTCACATCTGGGGCTCGGGGAGATGTCACTGGTATGGGCAGGACAAATCCAAAATCCAGACTCCTGCACAGGGCAGCACTTCCCAGCGTTGTGTGGGAAGGACGAGTTTACCCAGGGCTGCTCATCCAAAAGGAATCAGAAGAACCCAGGCAGCATCCAACCATGGATCTCCTCAGAGCTTCCATCGTTCCTTTGGGATCGTGACTTTAAATGCACACTGTTTCCCATGGGACACAGGGCTGGGAATAAAAGAGAAGTCACCCTGATGTGGAGGACAACCTTGTGCCCTGTAATGACTAGGGAGAGATTTCCACCCAGGAGCACCTCTCTCTCCTTCCCAGTAGCCTGGGCTGGGGACGTGCAGGCATTTAGGACAGGGGACAGCAGCCCTGTCAGCATCCAGCCTCTCCTGCTCTGCCCAGCACATCCCCAGCCAGGAGAGAACACAAGGACAAACAGCACAGTTGGATATGTTTGTCTCCCCACCACCGTGGTGTGAACTTTCTGAGTCTTTCCTGCAAAATTCCCAGCAGAAAGGGATGGATGTGTGCTACTGCCACGGCTGGGGGGATGTGCTGATCCTCCTCCTCGACGCATTTTGGAGGGGAAGATCTCCAGCAGTGAGAGCAAACAGCATTCCAGGCATTTTACCAATGCCTTCGGCAGGACCAGGAACAAGCCTGGAAGTCTTCCCCAGGCTGTTACACAAAGCCACACTGAATATTTGCAGCTGGATACCTTGTAGGGTGTTTCTTTGCTTCCTTTTCAATTCCACTTTTTGTTCTCTAAAGGCATGGAGCAGCTCAGCTGAGGTTCCCAGGAGCTGAAGGGCATATCCAAATTTTCTGCCTGTTCCTCAGAACGGCCAAAGGGCCTGGACACAACAGGCATCCTCAAGGCTTTCAGGGACTGATCTCAAGGACATGGCAGTGATGCCCAGCAAGAAATCCTGTAAATCCAATGGAGAAAAAATACTGGTCCAAGGACCTGGATGTGACTTTGGGTGGCTGGCACAGCCCTGAGGGAGCAGCTCAGCACAGGGACAGTGCTGTGTTAGGGAGGATTGACTTCTTTTGTGTTAGGTTTGATCTTGAAGGCTCTGCCTATTTGGGTTCTCCATGGTGAGGAATCAGCCACGGGATTATTGGGAGTTTGTGAGAGCATCTGCCAAGCCACAGGTCTCTTGGGAATACCTCAGGGATCAGACTCTCTCTGGTTGAGTTGGGCAGCTCCTGGTTTCAGCCTCTGCCACTTGGCAGGAGATGCTCCCTGTTCTCCCAGTGATCAGGTTTTCTTTCTGTAGGGGAACAAAGCCACAGCCCCAGAGCTGTGCAGGAGATGTGGGATGAAACCCCCCTGACAAAGCACATCTCAGCACCAGCAGGAGCAGGAGCAGGAGCCTTGGAGCTCAGCAGCTTTCATAAAAACAAGCCAAGCTGAAAAAAACACGCCATAAACTGAGGAAAAACTTCCTGCTGCCATCCTGGTCCTGTCCCCACCTAAGCCAGATCTCCTGCAAAGCCCCTCAGGAAAGTGTGGGAAACCTCCCCATGGCCCAGGTGAGGCTGGAGGCTGAAAGCCCAGCAACTGCTCCAGGATGAGATCAGCCCCAGCCCTGGAGCAGCTGGGTTTTCCCAGGGGAGGTGGAAGGCTGTAAAATGACCAGAGGGTTGATATTACATTTACATATATCTCTCTATGTCTATATTCACACACACATGTTCATATGTGTCTGTATATATACGTACACGTGTACACACACACCATAGACACACTATGCATAGATCTGCCTTCTGCCACTATTTATAAGGGTTTGATTCATCAGAAAAACAAACTTACCAACAGAGATCTTCCTTGATTCATCAAAAAAACCCTAGATTTGCCAACTGAGATCTTCCTTGATTAATCAGAAAAAACCAAATTTGCCGATGCCGACCTTCCGACCTCCACTTAAACTCAGCAAATAAAGAAGCCTAAACCCTCTACGCTTTTTGTTTTCCTGGTTGCATAAAGGCACTTTCTGATGATGTGAAGCAGCGGTTCATAAAAAAAAAACCTCTGTAACTGCAAGGATTCCCATCACATCTGTAGCAAGGGCTACACAGGCACCGGTAGGATGCAGTGTCACTGCTCGCTCCTGCTCCGGAGGGTTGGAGCAGATCTGCTTTTTGCTTCGACGCAGAGGAACAAAAGATGAAACCTTCAGTGCTGGGCCGTTCTTAGGGCTCTCTGGGTGAGACAGTCGCCGTGTTCCCGCCCCATTACCTGATGTGGGTGCCAGCCCCTGGCTTGCAGCATCCAACAACGTCTTCATGATGCCCTGCAGGAGCACCCGCCAATCCAGGCAGGACGCTGTGCCGTGAAGGTCCGCGCAATGTGTCAGTTGTTCTCATATCAGGGGATCGGAAATTAATTTGATTAAGGGTATTTAGTAATTAAACGCCGCCTGACCTGCAGCCCTCAAGCCTTGCCGTGCAGGAGGGCGGCTGCTCGTGCCAGCCTGACCTCCCTCCTGAGCCACCAGCAGCTCCACGTCCCACCACAGCGCGTTGTCCATCCCTGCTGGGGGCTCCGGTGGTGACCCAAGGGGTGGGAGGTGCAGGGGGGTTGCTGTTACTCACTGGAGGTTCCTGTTACTCACTGGAGGTTCCCAGCTGGAGAACACATTGGAAACAGGGAAGAAATGTCTTTTGTTAACGCCTTGGAAGACAGCACTAGACTGGTCTGAAACTCCTTTTCTCTCTCTCGATTTCCACACAAAAACTGTGCCTGTGCCCAGCGAAACGAACGCAAGGTAACGCCAAAAACCAGAGACAAACCAAAATAACCCCCCCACACTTATGCTGCCCCCTCACCTCTTCCACAAAGTTATATCCACACAGACGTCTTCCCGTCCTTACTGCTGGAGCTGCCCTTCTCCAAGGAGGCCTTGGGTTTAGCACCTTGTTTCTCCTGGGCGGTGTTGGCCCTGTTCTGCTCCACCACCGTGCCCCCCGAGGCGGGACTGCTGGTCCTGGAGGGCTGGGTGTTGGCCTGGGTGCTGCTGTAGCTCTGGAACGCGATGTCCAACTGCTCCTGGGCCACCCGCAGGTGCTTGTGAAGGGTGGACAAATCCGCCGGGAGGTTCTCGTCCGGGCTGGTGCACTGCTGCTCCTGGGCCACGTTGGCCAAGTTCTGCTCGTGGGCCATCAGGCTGTTGGGGATCTTGGTGGACTTCTCCGACTTCACCACCAGGTTGTACTCGGGGGGGCAGGAGATGTTCTTTGGGTAGGCGTAGTTGTAGGGCGGCTGCCTGAAGCTGTTGATCTTCCGGTTGCGGATGGCGTCGCGGATGGTCCCGAAGCCCAGGTGGAACATCTCACACATGTTCAGCAGCAGGCACAGGCAGCTCACCACGTACATCACCAGGAGGAAGATGGTCTTCTCCGTCGGCCGGGACACGAAGCAGTCCACGGTGTGAGGGCAGGGCACCCTGTTGCAGACGTAATACGCCTCCACCTCGAAGCCGTAGAGCAAATACTGCCCTATCAAAAAGCAAACCTCGAAGGAAGCCCTGGTGAGCAGCTGGAAGACGTAGATCTTCATCAGTCCCTCCTGCTGGATGCGCCTCCTCCCGTCGTGCTTCTGCGGCTCCTTGCTCTTGGGCTTGGCTTTGGCCTTCTCGTGCTCCGCCGTGTCGTCGGAGATCATGGGCTCCTCCTCGTCGGCCTCCATCGCGTCCTCCATGTTGCGCACGGCCTGCCAGTTCAGGGCAAACTGCTTCTTCTTCTTGAACCCCTTGAACTTCTTCTCCTCCTCGGCCGAGCGGGCGATCCTGTGGATGGCGTAGCCCAGGTACATGACGGAAGGGGTGGAGATCACGATGATCTGGAAGACCCAGAACCTGACGTGCGACAGCGGC
This sequence comes from Chiroxiphia lanceolata, assembly GCF_009829145.1. Taxonomy (NCBI): domain Eukaryota; kingdom Metazoa; phylum Chordata; class Aves; order Passeriformes; family Pipridae; genus Chiroxiphia; species Chiroxiphia lanceolata. Next base: position 153,760,538 of record NC_045637.1, read on the forward strand.
GCGAAGGCGTCGTAGCAGACGTTGTCGCAGCCCGGCTGCTTCGTGTTGCAGGTGAACTTGCTCTGCTCATCGGAGTAGATGGACTCGCCCCCCACCGCGGTCAGGACGATGCGGAACACGATGAGCACGGTGAGCCAGACCTTCCCCACGAAGGTGGAGTGATTGTGAATCTCTTCTAGCAGGCGGGTGAGGAAGCTCCAGCTCATGTTGGTCATAAGGGCTACTCAGTTATAACCTGCAGGAAAAGGGGGGGGGGGGGAAATAAAAGCCACGGTTTTGTGAGGTCACGTCTTGTGTCAGCCACGGGGTGGCCAGAAGGAGCAGGGCAGGGATTGTCCCCTCCTGGGATGGGCACTGCTGAGGCCACACCTCAAATCCTGGGGGCAGTTTTGGGACCTTCATGACAAGAAAGACATTGAGGGGCTGGAGCGTGTCCAGGGAAGGGAATGGAGCTGGGAAGGGGCTGGAGCACCAGGAATGGCTGAGGGAGCTGAGGGAGCTCAGCCTGGAGAAAAGGAGGCTCAGGCAGGACCTTCTCCCTCCCTACAACTCCCTGACAGGATGGGGGAGCAAGGTGGAGGTCAGGCTCTGCTCCCAGATAGCAATTGGAAAAGACAAGAGGAAATTGCCTCAATTTGCACCAGGGGCAGTGTTCCACTCCAGATTTTAAACCATAAGCTGCCCAGAGAGGTTACATTTTATTAAAGACTTTTAAAAAGCCCTTTGGTTTCCTATAACCTCAAATTAGCCTCTGGACAAAGAGTCACACACTCTTCTCCAAGAGAAGTTCTTTTCATTTAGTGAGAAAAAACAAGATATTTTGGCAAAAGGTTTTACAGGAGGAAAATACAACCAAGAAAAAAATATTTCTTTTCCAACCTAAATGATTCTGTGGGATAAACTCACTCGCACAACATGGGTTCAAGGGCTGAAAGCAGGAGCAGAGGGTGTTGCCCACATCACAGAGACTTGCACTGCTGCAATATCCTTCATTAGCAAACCCAGAAAAATGCAAAGAATCAGCGAAAGAATGGGAATATTTATGTTTACAGGCCGATGGCCCTTTTAAGTACCTTTTGAAAATAAACAAAACAAAACAAAACTTTAATCAAATGCAGATTGTTTCAAAAATAAACCTTGAAAAAGCTTTCAAGAGAAACCCGTACATTTATTAGGAGACCTGCACAGCTGGGGAGGAAAAGCTTGTAATAACCATTCTGTGTTTAGCTTAACTTGCAGTGGGACCTCAGCTCAAGCTCCTTGGGTGACCCCAGGCATCACTAAAGACGGGAGGCTTTTTACTGCTTGACTGGCACAGCCCTGACAGATGCCTGGAGGTGAGAGTGACAGGGAAAATATCATGGACCTAGAGAGCACTGGAAGGAGGGAAGAGAGAGGGAAGAGAGAGGGAAGAGAGAGGGAAGAGAGAGGGAAGAGAAAGGGAAGAGAGAGGGAAGAGAGAGGGAAGAGAGAGGGAAGAGAGAGGGAAGAGAAGGGGCTGTTGTCCATGTGTGGAAAGAGTGTGGACATCAAACCTAACCCTCCATGCTGGGTGAGCATGGCTGAGTGAGGATGAAGACCTAAGGTGGGGAAATGATCATAGAATCACAGAATCCTGTAATTTTTTGGATTGGAAGGGATTTTAAAGATCATGTAGTTCCAAGCCCCTGCCCTGGGCAGGAACACCTTCAACTAGACCAGGTTGCTCCAAGCCCCGTCCAACCTTGCTTGATGATGCCACGAGTCAAGAGCGAGGTCCCAGCTTGGCTTTGCACCACTGGAGATACAAAATTGTGGGGTTTCCATGGTCCAAACCCAGGCTTTGATCCCGCTGCCCGTGCCAGGCACAGCGTGGGAGCAGCCACAGGCACAGCCCCACACGGGAGAGGGAAGGGAAACGTGCCTCGCTCTGTTCTCCACACCAAGCCTTCCTGGAATGTGGCTTTGCTTTAGGACAGGAGCCAAGCAGGGCTGCTTTGCCCCAGGAGGCAGCACAGTCCCAGCCTCGAGATGCAGCGAAATTCCTGTGCTGTCGAGGGCTCTCGAGAGCAGCAGATGGAATTTTCTAACCCTGCTATTTCCAGATCAAACGAATCCCCTGCGAACCCAAACCCCCGAGTCTTCACACGCCGGGCTGGGCCTGCGGGAGCTCTGCAGATGGTGTTGTTCCTGTCCTGCAGCTGGAGAAACTGAGGCAGGGAGAACTTCTGGGTAATAAGCCAGGAGAAGAGGTGGGGAAGTTCTCCTCTCCGCCCTCAGCTTGCCTGGTGAAGAACAACAGCCCCCAAAGCTGCCGGGACCAGAATCCCCATCTCCTGCCCCAAAAGTGATGCCTTGGACCCAACGATCACCATAGAAACACTGTGCAGGTGAACGTGGAAAGCAACCCCCACGGAGCTATTTAATGAGGAATTTGGGTTTATTTAGGGGTGAAATGGGAAAAAACATCCCCTTTGAGTGCCTGTTTTTGTTTCTTTGCAGTGGGTACACCCTGAAGTGTCTTTAACCCTTTCCCTGTTGTGTTCACATTCAAATATGGGCAAAATGGGGCGTTATATGATTTGTAGGATTAACCCAGGCACTCAGCCAGGCTCCAGCTGACAGGGGGGCTGGGAAGGGAAGACCCTGCTGGGTGTTGGACACCGAGGTCTGCCCGAGGACACATCAGCTTCACCTGCTCAGCCCCCACCAGCTCCCACCTGCACCCCCAACTAACTGCAAACCCCAAATCATCCCTAAAGATGCACTTCAAATGTCCTGTAGGGCAGTTCATTCAGAATTCAGGGCTCACCTAAAGGGTTTCTGAGGTTTATACTGAGGATAATTTACCATTTTATGAGTGTTACTCACAGACACGATTCCCAAAGCTCCAACTCACCTCCCAGCAGCTGTTTGATGGGGCTGGGAGGGTCTGACTGAGGTAATGATGGCTTTTGGAGTAAATATTCAAGTTTTGAACTGGTTGTTAACAAAGCACCCACTGTCTCCTCTGGGAGACACATTTTAGAAAGGAGTCCCTGACAGCTCCCAAACTTTCTGAGCCAAGGAAAAGGAAAGAAATTGGTAGATAACACAAGTGGAGGGTTGTTGCTTTGGGAAGACCATCTCTGGCCACCAGCCACCAGCTCGAGGTGCTGGTCCTGCCCACTGACACTGCAGCTCAGCCCTCTGTGCACATCTGGATCTGCAGGAACATCTGCAGGAAGCAGCCACGAGCTGTTCCTGTGCCCCTGGGACCCCTCTGCGTGGGATCACACCTGGATGTCACACTCCTGTGTGCCCACCCACCCTCCTGGCGTCGGATCTGAGAGCGGGAGCTGAAGAAAACAAGTTAAAACCCCTCCTACAATCAGTTAGTTCAGTTGAACTTCCAGTGCTTTTTGTGGCTCACTGGCTACAAAGACCACACTAAGAGATTTCAATGCCTTTAATTGCTTGAGTGGGGTCTAGTGCACTGTGATAATCTGGGATCAATTATATGGCAAACAAGCTTCCAAGGAAAGATTTGTTCTCAGTGCTGATAGATAGGATGCTACTAGGAAAAAGACTGTCTTTTCTCTTCACAGTGCCAACTAGAAAATCAGAGAAAATGGATTTTTACTTCTTTCCACGAGATCTAATTCCTTCATGCAGTGGGAAAGTTACACAGTCTGGGGAAAAAAAACCCCAAACCTGTGTGGATCTGCAGCAGGTAGATGGATTGGATTAGGTGATTCATGAAGCTCATTATCTACCAAAGAAATGACCCATCGTCCCTCTGGCTTTGAAATCCATTCATTCAACCATCCATCTTCACACGTCACCTCCAGATTAGGTGACACACAGGGCACAAGTTTCACTCCAAGACAGCAGCACAGCAGGAACTGGACTGCTCAAACCACCAGAAACACCTAAAGTAGCCAAAATTAATTGTAGCCAGGTACAGGAATGAGCCCTTGAATCCACATTCTCATCGCAGTGACTTCCCAAAACCCGCTGATCCCCTCTAACGCAATCACAGGCACAACTGTTAGACCCGGGCAAAAAAACTTTTAAAACCTGAGTTTAAAGTAAGCCGAAGGGAGAAAAGAAATTACCCCGCGCTAGCTGGACGCCTTTCCTTTCTGCGCGGTTGCTTAAACCGCGGGGAAAACAATGAGGAGGGAGGGAAAAAAAAAAAAAAATCTACTTACAGAGACATGGTGCTTCCCGCGGTGGCTCCACCGACATTCCCGTGCCTTGCCCCAGATAAACTCCCGCTGCCGCGGTCCAGCCCCGCCCCAGCGGCTGGAAAGAGCAGCTCCGGGGAAGTTTTTAATGTTGCTGTCAGACCCCGCCTCTGTGGCATCCATCCCCCGGCCGGGAGGTCCTGCCCGACCCCCGGGCACGACCCCACCGCGGATCCCGGCGCTTCCCTCCCCTCGCCGAGGCTGGGGAGGAGAAGGAGGGAAGGCGCTGTATAAATAACACCGGGGGAAGAAGAGAGGGGAGGCATTGGTTTTAAATCCAAACAAGCCGCCGGGGCTGGCTTTAGGAACGCTGCCTGGAATTCCGCCGCCGAGCTCTGGAGCTCGGTTGGGAGTAAATTAATAGCATCGGCTTGTGGCGCTGGTAACAGATTTGTAAGACAGAGAGCGTGACTAATAGGGAACATGTGGAAAACACGCTTTGGCAAAGGTTCCTTGGTTGTTGGGGGCGAAAAAATAACAAGAAAAAAAAAAAAAAGAAAGAGGGAAGGCTCACTAGCGGGAAAAACCGCCCTGGAGCTGCTGCTTTGCTGCTCCCCCAGGCAAGGCTGTCCCTGGAAGAGGTGGTGCTCCTCTGTCCAGGCTGGTGGCTGGAGCAGAGAGCAGGTGAAGGGTGGGGAAGGGGGTCTGAGCACACACTGAGTCTTTCTGGCTTCTTTGCAGGAGCAACGATTAGCAAGAAGTGGGATGGGAGTACACGGGAAGCCTAAGCCAGGTGGTTTTCAAGAAGAAAACCTCCATCCTGGTGCTCCAAGGAGCACCTCTCGTCCCTGCTCCATCCGTGGGGAGCTTTGGCATTGCCATCCCAGCAGGGTCATGGGCTCTGGGTGTCTGCTGAGATGGAAATGGGGAGTCAAGGCAGGAGGTCCATCCAAGGGATGGAGAAGGAAGCCACAGCAGCAGCCAAGGCATGGAAAGGATCAGATCCAGTCCCTGAGGGAACAAAGCACGGGAAGATGTTTAGATGCATTTCATTTAAGGGGAAGGTTGGGAACCACATGGTTTACAGGAACTTTCATCCCTGGTCCTGACAAAGCAGGATATTCATCCTGCTGTCAGACCTCTGGTTTCCCAAAGAGCTTGAACGGACGTGGAAGGGCAATTCCTGCTCACTGGAGCATCTGGAACCCACAGCCCTCAAGGCTTTAAGTTATAAACTAATTACTCACCGACAGCGATAGGTTATATACTAATTACTCATACACAGTGGTAAGTTAATTCACTGCTTGGAATTAGTCATCTGAGATGGGCAAGTGGAAAAGCCCTGTCAGCTAAGTCAGGTGCAGGGGAAACCACATCCTTGTGGGAATAAGCCACACCAGGGAAACCAAGTTTTGGGAGGCATTTTGGGGAAATAAGCATCTAAAGGAGTTAAATTATCACAATTTATCACAAGCCTGGCTTCATGCTTCAGCTGCAGCACACGGCACTGCAACAACCTGCACTCTCAAAGCACAGAGGGAGCTGGTTTCAGAGGAGAGCACCAGGGCTGGAGAGCTCCAAAAACCCCCAGCCTCCCTGGAGATCTCCCATTGGGATCCTTTTGGGAGGGTGAAAACATGCACAGGCTGAGGCCACATTATCCCTGCGTGTTGCTGGGGTTGGGTTTGGCCTCCAGCACGCTGGGACAGGGGTCTCCTTCCCCTCATGGTCCTTCAAGTCTGGGCACAGTGTGGTGGGTGTCACCTCGTGGTCACCTCCAGAGGGGCCACTGGATGGTCTCTGGGTGCATCCCCCACAAGGAGGGACCCCACAGCTTCCAGCACAGGTCCCACCACCTCCTAAAAAACCAGCCCTGTGAGATCCATCGAGCCTGAGGGGCGGCCACCAAGGTCTCAGTCCCATCAAAGAGCTGTGATGAAACTCCCACCCGCTCCAGCCGGTGCAGGACGGAGCTGTGGGGAAGTATTATTAGTTATTTAAAAATAACCAGCTGAGAACAACTTCCAGGCTCTGCAGGACTTCAGGCAGCAGCTCAGAGATAAAAGGCAGCTCGGCGTGGTCCCAGTCCCGTGGGTCTCACAGATTTTCCAGGCCCTTTGCTTTCCGACCGTGTGGGTTTATTTACAAACGCAGCAACTGCTGCCTGGTGGAAGTTTTTTGGGGGCATCTGCGCTCCAGGCAAGCCAGGCAACATCTGCTCCTGCTCCAGCTGAGGCCCAGCCTCTCCAGCCACCCCAGTGGCAGGGACTGAGTGGTTCCCACCACCAAACCATCACCCAGGGAAGGAGGCAGAAGGCTGGAGGCAGAGCCATAAATGAATGTACAGGGAAAACCCACCCCTGCAGCATCCCATGCCCTCAATTTAATGCTTGGCATGGAGAAAAGGGGAATAAAAGAGAGCAGACAGAGGGGAAAAGATGTGATGAAGCCTTGTATAATCCCAGCTGCTGCTGCTGGGAGTCACCTCTGCAGGTCACCTCTCCCCCAGGCACCGTTTGTGTTTCAGAGCAGGGATCTATACATATTTATTTAAATGTCCCATTGAAATAAATAAGTGCTGTCACAAATGATAATGAGACCTGGTGTAACATCTCCCTGCTGCGTCAGTGCTGAGCAGGGACCATAATTGTCCACTCTGAGCACAAACCTCCAAAGCCCTGCACTGGGTTGTGCTGACAGCTCATTTTCTTCTCTGATTTTCCCCTTCTGGATATTTATTTGTTCACCTTTTAAGCTAAATGAAATGAAGACACATTTTGCAAATGATAAGCCTGTTTTTTTAAAACGTGACCCAGGAAGCAGCATCACTGACTTGGGATAAATGTCACAAAACCGAAATAAATTAAGGATGTCAGGTTTTACCTTATTGGAAATTGTCAGATTTGAGGTTTTGAGGTGACAGAATTTCGTGCCTGAGAAGCAAAAATACTTGAACACCACAAGCAAGGGCAAATGCTGAAGGAAATCTTATTTTAAATCTTATCTTTTCCTCTTGGATTAACTTCAGTAACCTTTTCTCCCTGACTCTCAGATGTGGGATGCAGGACAAATCCTCACCCTTGGTGGCTGTGGGTGCCATCCACTTTGTGAGGGACAGTGTGGCAAAGGCCCTGCTAAAAAAGGAATACTGGACTTGGAAAATACTGTCATCTTTTGCACAGTCTTAAAGTTCACTGAACTGTGTTATTTATTTGATATTTGTAGTGGCTCATTCCCAGGCAGTCCTTGGTTGACAGAACCAGGTAAACCTGCAGAGAATACCTGCAGAGGGGACCTTAAAGATCCTGTAGTTCCAACCCTGGATGTCCCAGGGATCTGCCCTCTGCCCAGGAGCTGCAGAGCAGAGACAGGAGGGAGAAGGTGGGAATAACCCCAGTGCTGCTCAATTCAACCATCCCAGCCAAGGACTTCCAGGCTCCCTTTCCATCCCACCACACTCCCAATTTAACGCAGGAAAACATCTCTTCCTCCTTCACACAGAGCTCTGGAGGTTCTCTAAGACTTGGGACCAATCAGGGCTCCCATCCCCAGAACTCAGCCAAAACTTTTAACTCTCCTAAAAACCCAATTTACAGGCAGCAGAAAAAGCTGTGCCAGGGGCTGTTGCTAAAATCTGCTCCATCACAAACCTCTGTGAGGACCTTTCAGGACAGAGGTGACAACAATCCCAGTGCAAACATGTCGTCTGGGTGACAGAGAGACAAGGGCTCTTCCTGTTCACCCTCAGGTTGATCTTTGTCCTGTTGGATGAACCCAGGAAGGTTTTGGTCTGGATCAGGATGATGTGGTTGGTCTCTGGCTCTTTTGCAAGAGAAAATCTGATCTCACACCTCTTTCCAAAGCCTGTGGGGATTTTGGCTGCAAAATAAAGGCTGTTTGGGCAGGAGGTGAAGGCTGTTTTCTTTTGTCCACTCTGCAAATGTAAACTCGGAATTTCCATGAAATTTGGGCCATGGTTGTGCCTCAGTTAGCCCAGAAGGTAGGTCAGGACATGGAATTTCTGTGAAGTTTGCATTGGTTTCTGCCTGGAGCAAAAAGCCAACGCTTTTAGCAGAAAGAATAACAGTTCTGCTGGAAAACAGGGAAAGGTTTCCTTTGGATATCGCTGACTGATAGGTAAAAGCACTTCACTTCAAAAACGACAAAAAAATTAATCTGATATGGTTAAAAACAATAAGATCTAAATTCCAAAGCACAAAAAGACCAGAGGAAGCATTTAAACCTGGGCTGGAGAGCAGAAGGGATTTATTCCAGCCCTTCCCAGCTGCAAATTTCGCTGTGATGGACACATTCCTGAGGTAAATTTCAGTGTGGAGAAAAAACACCTCTTTTTTTTTTTCAGAGGGGAACCTTTCTGATGAAGTTTTCAAAAGTGGTGAGATGACACAAAGGAGGCCCTGGAAGGTGGCAAGAAGGGACTCACGGGGAGCCCCGGGACGTGGCTCAGCAAAGCCCTTTTATAGCACTTTTTTCCCCTCGTGTCTATTCCTGGTCCAAAGAAAATATTCTGCCTCAATAGCCAGGGGTCAAATGGTGCAATTATTCCCCTTCTCTATTTGCTTCCCTTTCCTGAAGTAGCTGGAGGAGGGATGGGAATGAAAGGCCATGTCCAACCCCGCCCGTCGGGGTCACCCCCGGCGTTAGCGCTGCCCACCTTCCTCCTGCAAACCCATCCTGGCTCCCTGAGCTCTCATAACAGGAAGCAATAAACTTTCCAGCCTGTGAAGCCAAGCCAGGCTTGACTTGCTCCAGACTTTCCTGAACTCGTACAAAAAGAGTGACAAAAAAATAAAATAAAATAAAATAATAAATTCAATTAAAACCAGAGGAAATCCGTCCCCGTGCAAAGGTCACGGCACGTCGTCTCCTCCCGCCCTGCTCCGTGTGGACATTCCTCCATCCACAGTTCACCCAGCAGAGGTGCCTTAATGCAGGCAGGGGCAGGGGAAAAAGGTCAAGGGTGCATGGGAAATGTTGGAGAATGCTGGGAAAAAAAGGGCAAACAGACACGGTTTTGGCCGCTCCAGAAAGGTGTGGGTTGGTTTGGGGTTTTTTTTCCCTTTTTCCCTAACACCTGTGGATGGGCAGAGATGGTGTGTGGGGAGGGAGCTTGGAAGAGCCCCAGGAAAAGGGGGCAGGAGAGGTTGGAAGCTCAGCCACGGCTTCTGGGCTCCATTCAGGACCTGCTGGGTGAGGTCCCTGACCGTTGCCAAGCGGATAAAAGGAACATTTTCCCCTATTTTTCAGCTGCATGAAAACCATATTCCCAATGTCAGTGCAGGAAGAGGGAAGGGGGTGGGAGCAGCCAGAAAGGCCTTAGGCAGAGCTTGAGGGTAAAGACAGCAACGCCCCAAAGTGGAGGTGGAACAATTTTGTCCTCTGGATCCACACAAACAAAGCACAAGGAGGATGTGGAGCTGCTGGAGCAGGTCCAGAGGAGGTCACGGAGATGCTCCAAGGGCTGGAGCCCCTCTGCTCTGGAGCCAGGCTGGGAGAGCTGGGGGTGCTCACCTGGAGAAGAGAAGGCTCCAGGGAGACCTGAGAGCCCCTTGCAGGGCCTAAAGGAGGCTTAGAAAAGAGGGAGAGGGATATTTTATATGGGCAGATTGTGACAGGACAAGGGAAATGATTCTAATTAATCAGGGACACCTTCCACCAGCCCAGGTTGCTCCAAGCCCCGTCCAACCTGGCCTTGGACACTTCCAGGGATGGGGCAGCCACAGGTTGCTTCTCTGGGCAACCTGTGCCAGGGCCTCATCACCCACACAGGGAAGAATTTCATCCCAATATCTGATTTAACCTTGTCCTCTGTCATTTTAAAGCCGTTCCCCCTTGTCCTGTCACTCCAAAGTCCCTCTCCCGCTCTCTTGGAGTCCCAGTGGGCACTGGAAGGGGCTCTAAGGTCTCCCTGAAGCCTTCTTTTCTCCAGGCTGAACAATCCCAGTTCTCTCAGCCCTTTCTCATAGGAGAGGTGCTCCATCCCTCTGATCATCCTTGTGACCTTCCTCTGGTGTCCCAATCCCACCATCCAGCACTTTGGAAAGTGCTCTGCTTGCAGGACCTGAGGTGAAGCTCAGGCAGCAGAACTTGGAAGATAAGACAAAATCTTATCTGCCCCATGGTATGCAAAACACCAAGCCTCTCTGAGAATCCCAACATTTATTCCTGGGACATCTGTTTCCCAATATTTTGGCTTTGGAGAAGCCTCTGACTTGCCAGGTCAGATGGAGCCATAAGAGTGAGGCTGCTCCATGATCCGAGTGTTGTGCAAATGGGACAAGGGCTGGGGACAGCTGCCAAACCCTCCCTCCACCACAGGAGCCCATCCCTGTCCCAGATAAACTCTGCTGCAGAGCTGCCAACCCAAATCCCCCAAACACCCTCCTCAGCTCAGCCCTGGAAACCAGACCCCCCTGCAAAAAAACCAACATCAACTTCAAAAGGATACTGAAGACAACAAGAAGTTGCCCAGAGAGGTTGTCACTCCCCATCCCTGGAGGAGTTCCAGGTTGGATGGGGCTTGGAGCAACCTGGGATAGTGGAAAGTGTCCCTGCCCGTGGCAGGGGGTTGGAACTGGATGAGTTTTAAGGTCCCTCCCAACCCAAACCATTCCATGATTCTATGAAGGCAAGAGAGAAAATGCCACAGCAAAGGTTCCAGAGACTGAGATGTCTCTTTATGGCCCATCTCCCCATTATTAATTAGATCTAAACATAATTAAAAGGGAAAAGAGAGAGAAGACTCGAACGGGATAAATGAGAAAGCAAAAGGGCGGGATGTGCTCCTGCCAACTGTTCTTAGACAACAGAGAAAACAGAAAATAAAGGAAAAAAAAGGAAACATTATTACTCCAAGTGCTTTCCTATCCTTCTGGCCGGGATCCCAGCACCAGCAGGGATACTCCTACCCTGCTCACCCAAATATTCCCATACACCAGCATCACCAGCAACTGTGAACTGTAAAACCCTCTAATAAATTACCCCGTAGGTGATTATGCACAGATTTAATTACAGAGCCGTATTTTCATGCAGAACAGAGGAGGATGAGGGAGGAGTGCCCGGAGCAGTGCCTGGGTGAGGGGTACGGTACCTTCCCGGAGCCCTGGGATGGAGCATCGGCGGAGCCTGGACGGTCTGATCCAAAGGGAGCACGGGCTGGGAAAGGGATGGGAGCCTTCCTGGATGTGTTTATATAGGTGGTGTGTCCCCCCCCTCCCCGCTGATGCTGGAGAGGTCACAGCTCCTGCCTCACCTCTGGAGCCACCGGGTGCCCCGAGCCAAGAAGGGAGACCACGTGTCTGCTCATCCCCAAAGCGTGCAGGGCTGGAAGGGGTGGGATCAGTGTCCCTCTGTCCCCTCTGGAGATACTGAGATGGAACAGGTGCCCCCAGGCTGGCAGCCAGGTGGGATTGGAGCCAGTCCCACCTGGCCCTGGGCCATGATGGAAGCAAAGTTTGGCTCTGAGATGTGCAGTGCTGGAGGTTCGAGCCCTCAGGTTTCCAGTGGAGCACTGGCAGCACCTTCTGCACCCCCTCCACCATGCTGGGCATGGGCACAGACCTGCCTGTCTGCCAGGCTGGGCAACCAACTGTCCAAACCCTACATTGGCACCACCAAACCCTACACCACACCATTAAACCCTACAATGGCACCACCAAATCCTCCACCACACCATTAAACCCTACACTGCACCACCAAACCCTACACCACACCATTAAACCCTCCACCACACCATTAAACCCTACACCACACCATTAAACCCTACACCACACCACCAAACCCTACACTGCACCACCAAACCCTACACCACACCATTAAACCCTACACCACACCACCAAATCCCACACCATATCACCAAACCCTACACCACACCATTAAACCCTAGATAGGCACCATCAAACCTGAACCAGCACCACCAAACCCCACACCAGTACCACCAACATCTACACCACATCACCCAAACTACACCACCACTGCCAAACCTACACCAGCACCACCAAAACCTACACCAGCAACGCCAAACCCCACAGCACCAACACCAAAACCTACACCCGCATCACCAAAATCTACTCCAGTACCACCAAACCAACAGCAGCATCACAAAAACCTACACCAGCACCCCCAAACCCTCTAACAGCACCAAACCTATACCAGCACCATCAAACCCTTCACCACACTACCAAACCCTACACCAGCACCCCCAAACCCTCTAACAATGCCAAACCTACACCAGCACCCCCAAACCCTCTAACAGCACCAAACCTATACCAGCACCATCAAACCCTTCACCACACTACCAAACCCTACACCAGCACCTCCAAACCCTCTAACAGCACCAAACCTATACCAGCACCATCAAACCCTTCACCACACCACCAAACCCTACACCAGCACCCCCAAACCCTCTAACAGCACCAAATCTATACCAGCACCCCCAAACCCTCTAACAGCACCAAACCTACACCAGCACCACCAAACCCTACATCACACCACCAAACCCTACATCAGCCCCCACCAAAACCTACCCCACACTGGTTCTGTCCCTGCTACCCCGCAGCCAGGAGGTCTGGGCACCCTCAGAGGACCATTATGGGATGGCACCTTCCTCCCTGTAGCATTTCCCCCTCCCCAGACAGGATCCATCGTGTGGCCCCACTGCAGGAATGCACGATCCCTTAGAGCCTGAATCCTTAATGACTCTGTGCAGGTCACAGAGTCAGAATCACAGATTCCTTAGGGTTGGAAGGGGCCTCTGGAGATCATCCAGTCCAACCTCCTCCCAAAGCAGAGTCACCTGGAGCAGATGAAACGGGAACTCGCCCAGGTGGGTTTGGGATGTCTCCAGAGACTCCACGCCCTCCCTGGGCATCTGTTCCAGGGCTCTGCCACCCTCAATGTAAAGAAGCTCTCCCTTCCACGTTGAGGTGGAACTTCTTGTGGTTTAGTTTATGGCATTGCTCCTCATCCTGCCCAAAAAAGGTCCCCAGTCCTGAGGTGAACAGCCCCGCTCGCTGCCCCTCCTGAAGCAGCAGCAGGTTGTGCCCCCACATGAGCACACACTCTCTGCTTCCCAACAGGCTGCTCCAGGGAACGAGCAGCCATAAAAAGCTGGAGAGAAGAAAGGATAATACAGAATCCAGCTGTGAAAACAAGGGCTGAGTCCCTGCGGGCCCACAACCTCCCTCGGCCAGCGCGCGGGAAAACCGGCGCCAGCGCCGATCCCTCTCCCCGCGTCCTTCCCGCCGAGGTTTGGTCATGAATGAGCTCGTTGAGGCGGAAGGGGAAGGAAGGAGGATGTGGGAGGAGGAGGTGGACAGCCCTTCCCTGCCTGTGACACAGCTCGTGGCTGTGGGACTGAGCCAGCAGAGCCTGGGGCTGATGCACACCCCGAGACCGGAGGGCAGCGAGGTGAGGTTCCTCTCTCTCTTTGCTCATACAAGTGGCTGGTCCTGAAGGCAGGGATCTTCCCAGGGGAGAGTACCACATGCAGGTTTTCCCAGAGAAATGAGCAGCTCAGGTGAGTCCTGCCCTGCTCACACCAAACCCTCCACCAGCCCGGGGATTTGGAGGGGCTCCTGCTGCCAGGGCAGGTACCCCTGGCACCACCAGGCCCGTGTTTTTGGATGGTTCCCAAGCAGGGATGCCTGAAGCTCCACTGTGAGGCTGGGGATGGGACACAGAGGATGTTACAGCTGTGGTTTAATTCACAAAAATACTAAAATCCCCCCATGACATGCAGAAAGGCCCTTCCCAGGCTCCCAGTCTCTCGCTCACATTTCTTCCACGCTTTCTGTCAGCCCAGAGCTGGTTCAGCTTCCTCTGCTAAGCTAAAAAAGACATAGAAAATCCTGTGGAAAGAGGGTATTTCAGAAAAAAGCCCTGATTCTCCTTCACTTTGTGGTAAATTCACCGTTAAAAATGTCAAGTCAGGGGCTCTGGCCTCAGCCAGTTTTTGGGACACATCTAAGTTTGCTGCTGCTCAGCTGAGGTCCATCCTCTCTGCTGTGGTGGCCACTGGCTGGACACCCAGCCCACTACATTCTGGTATTCCAGGAAACCCCTGGAGAATTTTCTGGGGTGAAAAGCTGCAATTAGTGACCCTGCCTGAGCTCAGCCGTTACCAGGAGCTGAGGAAGGAAGATGAAGTGGTGGGAGGCTCTTCTTGAAAGTTCACTCTTTCCATCTCCGGTTCTTTCCCTCCCTTCCTCTCCAAGTCATCCTCCCTTTACCCTCCAGACACAAATAATTAAGAAACCACACCACCATCTGTGCTTCTGAGAAATGTTAAGAAGCAACAAGTTAAGGAACATGAACCAAACCCCCAAATTATGTTCTGCAGCGCTGCAGCTCCTCTGGAGCTCGTGTTGGTGCTGCTCAGCCAACTCTCTGCTGTTTCCAGGGTGTCTCCAGGCAGAAATGAGCAGGAGACCCCTACTCCCACCTCTTCTAAAGGTAAGAGCACAAGGAAGATGTGTTTTTGCCTTCTCTGGAGCAGTGAGAGTCCTGCAAACCATGAGCCCTGATCAGCAGCACCACACACAGCCCTGTGATGGAGGGTGGACAAGACATGGTGAAGGAAGGGACTTGCCTGCTGGGAGATAATATCCAAACCAGGCCCAGGACGTGCCATGAGGGTCTCTCCCATGGCACTGCCACCCTGTCCCACGTGGGACTTGACCCCAGCCAGCTGCATTGTTGCCTCCTTAGATGTGCCTCCCCTGCCCTGACAAACTGTCAGGGCATCTCCCTGCCACGATCCCAGGCTCCACTTTGTGTCCATCCCTATGGTTGGCCCCAAAAAGAAGCAGGCCTTCTCCTGGCACCCCTGGTGCCACATCCCACCACCCTCAGGATGCAGATCCAGACCCTGGCCAGCCCTCGTCCTGCTGTCCATTCAAAAAGTCCTCACTCCACCCATTTCAAAAATCCAGCTGACCAAGTGGGATTTCTCCTTTGGCCAGAGCCCTTCTTTTCTGCTCTTTAGTTAATTGCCAAGAATTTCCAAGACCTGGTGGAAAATTAGAGAAGCAAAGCCACCCCTGCCTTGGAGCACAGTGGTTTCATTTCCTGCCAGCCACCCTCTGTCAGGCACTGAGAGCAAAATACTCCAGGCCTTTCCAACCCCTAAATCACCCTGTTGAACTCGTAATGGGGGGTGGCTGAACTACACCTAGTTCCACCTATTGAAATGAGGGGAACAGGCTCCATCCCACAGGAACTGACCCCTCTGCTGTCCCTGATGCCGCTGGAAGTGCTGATGACATGAATTTCCAGAGGCATTTGCTGAGGTTGGAGCCAGTGCAGAGTTGGGGGTGGAGGGTTTGTGAGCTCGAGGGGGTGGAGATGGGATGTGGGGAAACTCAACCCCAGGGAGAAGCCAAGGGGGAATTTTGGTTTTGCTGAAGAATTAGCTCTGCCAGACTAATCATGGAATCATAGGATCATTAAGGTTGGAAAAGATCCCTAAGATCATTGAGTCCAGCTGTTATCCCAGCACTGCCCTGTTCACCACTAAACCATGTCCCCAAGTGCCACATCCACACACTTTTTGGACACTTCCAGGGATGGTGACTCCACAACTGCAGCCTGTTGCAGTGCCTGATCACCCTTGCAATGAAGAAATTTTCCCTAATATCCAAACCAAACCTCCCTTGGTGCAAATTGAGGGGATTTCCTCTTGTCCTTTCCACTTGTTAGCTGGGAGTAGAGCCTGACAACCCCCTGGCTCTCACCTCCGTTCAAGAAGTTGTGGAGAGTGAGAAGGTCCCCCCTGAGCCTCCTTTTCTCCAGGCTGAGCCCCCCCAGCTCCCTCAGCTGCTCCTGCTGCTCCAGAACCTTCCTCAGCTCCATTCCCTTCCCTGTACACGCTCCAGCCCCTCAGTGTCCTTCTTGTCATGAGGGGCCCAAAACTGGACACAGAATTCAAGGTGTGGCCTCACCAGTGCCCAGCACAGGGGGACAACCCCTGCCCTGGACTGAACAAGGGGTTTGTTGGCTGGTTGTCCAGGGTGCTCTGCACATCAGCTCATCTGTTCCAGCCATAGAATCAGAGAGCATCTCGGATTGGAAGGGATCTGCAAGGAGCATCAAGTCCAACTCACTTCACTCATCACTGAAGCCCTGGATCCAAAAACACCTGACGTGGGCACTGGGCTTGACAGGACCAAGAAACGGGGTCACCTTGGGGGTCACCCATCATTCTGTCACATGCAGCTCAGAATTCCAGTGCCTGCCCAGATTTCTGCCCAGCTCCCAGCTTCTGGAATTTCAGGCGCTTTCACCCGCGATCTGGGGAATGACCGATTTTATCCTCTTTCATGAAACATCTCCATTAATCTAAGCAAGAGAAGGGGAACTGGGGACGTGCACTGGAAGGGGCTGGGTGAAAGCTGCTTCCCTGGGCAGGTCTGTTTTTGAAGAGCAATTACGGGCAGGGAAGACCAAATCCCCGCATTCCTCGGCGAAGGAATCCGGATGATGTCACCTCCTGCCTGGTGGCAGGAGCTGTTCCTGCCCACCACGGCTCCCTCCAGGCAGCCCCTGCCTTTCCTCCAAATATTTGTGTTGGCTGGTTTGTTGGAAGCTTCCCACGACAAGGAATAACAGCAGGATGGGCTCTCCTACTGTACCAGCACGTTGACAGGGGCCACGGGTTAATGGGGATTCAAGTGTGTCAGCCAAAATTTCACTGCCAGTAGCAGAAGTGTGTGTGTGTGGGGGGGGGTTGCTGTTGGTTTTGTATCTTTTTTTTTTGTTCTTTTTTAAATCTGTGTGGTGCAGTGCAGGCTGAGAGATATCAGAAATCTCCTAAAATAGAAGGCTCCCTGCTCCACTAAACCACTTGGAACCAAATCCCCTCGATTTTCCAGCTCGTGCATGGAGACTGGAGGCTCAGAGATGTGCCCCAATCCTGTGGCTTTCTCTCCCTTCCTTCCTATTAGGATACACCTAGTAGGATATATCTACTGGGATAAAGCTACTAGGATGCTTAAAGCAAATCAGGATCTTTCCTAACCAACTGGCCTGGAATAAAATGCCCTTTTGCCTGGAAGGGGAGTCCCAGTAGATGTTTCTAGGAAAAGGGTTGCAGGGGTATGGAGCAACTGTGGGGTGATGTGGAGGAAGGAACATGTGCCATGGTCTCCTCAAAGTGAGAAGATCTCTCCTGGCATCCTCCAAGACTGGTTTTAAGGCATTTGGGTGGGATTTAGATACCTAAACTGGGGTGTTCAACCCTCCCCGGAAGCAGCATCTTCCCTCTGAGGGTGGTGAGGCCCTGGCCCAGGTTGCCCAGAGAAGCTGTGGCTGCCCCTGGATCCCTGGAAGTGTCCAAGGCCAGGTTGGACAGGTCTTGGAGCAACCTGGGATGGTGGGAGGTGTCCCTGTCCATGGCAGGGAATTGGAACAGGATAATTTTCAAGGTCCCTTCCGACCAAAACCATTTTGTGATTGTAAGATTCCATATTCTGTGATCTGCCTGACCTCCCAGGGCTGGTCTGGGACTCAGCTCAGCTTCCAGCTCTCCTCTCCACTCTAAAACTCTCCACGTGCTCTCAGGAACCAGGAGAGCAGAACCACACCCTGTCCAAGATGTGTCATCCCCCTGCAACTCTTTCCTGCTAGTTCACATCTTTAACCACTCTTAAAAACACCCACCCCACACCAAGGTGCTGCTAAATCACCTGCTTCTCCTCATCTCCTGTGATGCTGGAGGAGGGAAGGTGGACACAACCAGAGGGATCAGGAGCTGATTGTAAAGTAGGTGTCTGATGGATAAAGACCTTCTTTATCCTCCAAGACAACCCACTGCTGGCACATGAGGAAGTTTCACACTCTCAGACCTTGGGAGAGGAGTAATCCTGCCCTTCAGTGGAAAAAGAGCAGCAGGAGGGTGTTTTTTGTGAGATGCTCGTGAGGTTCGATCCCTCCAAACCCCACAGGTCTCACCGAGCCCCTGATTTTACCAAAACCTGGGTCGTGCCACTGAGATCCCTCAAAGACACAGGGAGAGGAGTGATGGGGTGTGTTTTTAACACCAGCTTTGCCCCATATCCGTGTGGGTGAGCAGGTTTGGGTAATTAAAGAAGCACATTTAAGCAACTGCTTGCTTTCCCAAGGTGCTGCCTCTTGCAGCTGCTGATCCTCTTGCTCTGCCCGGCTGTGAGCACAGACAGGAGCCCCAGGCACCACGGTCTGTCCCTCCCAGTGCCAGATGTGACCTTCACTGGCACGATGGATCCCTAAACCCGGATGGATCCCACCATGCTGAGGGATGAAATCATCTCTCCTTCCCCACGGGGGACTTCAGGCTGCAGCGACCTCCCAAAGCCAGGCATTTTGCAGCAGCCCCAGCCCTAAATCAACCCTTCTCCTTAATTAGCACGGGACTTTCATCAGTGCTCTGTTGTTTTTTAAGCTCTGGTGATAAAAGGTTTCAGTGAATATTTCAAACCGTGCATAAACTCCACCCTGCCAACATAAACACCATAAAAAGCACTCCCTATAAATCTGAGCTCACCCTCTCTACTTGCTAATAAAATCCTCTGGAATGGCTCAAAAAGTGCCAGGAGTCTCTGCAGCCACGAGATCCGGGAGACAGGGACTAAAGCTTGCAAGAAGGGAGCTGCCCGGAGCAGAGTTTGCTCCTCACCCTCCCACCTCGGGATCTCCGGGAGAGCTCCGCTCCCGGAGGATTAAATAAACGAGCTCCACCCCCACACGTGTCCTGGCCGGCACATGAAGCCTGCAGACACGGAATTTCTTGCAGAAAGCTGCCCTTCTGCCTCGGCTAAATCCCTCTCCTCCTGTTTTCCAGGGCATTCCCTCTCTGCTGTCACAGCCAGGAGTAAGGTTATCCCATAAAACCAGCTCCGGGAGCGCCCCACTGACCCCACAGCTCAGGGCTGACACAGGAGAGCAAATCCTGCTTTTGCCACTGGAGTTGTCCCTGATCTGCAGGCACAAACAGCCTTGGCCAAACCTCACAGCAGCCCCGAGAGCCGAGGGAGGTCTGGAGCAGCCCCCAGGCAGGGACCAGCCCCAGCTCTGGTCATTTTGTTACGGGTCCTGCCCCCTAAAAGACCAGCACGAGCCACCTCCCAGGCCGGGGCCAAAGCAGAGGGCACAGCCGTCCCCCTGCTCTCCCAAAATCGCGGTGACACGCGGTCCATCTCCCCACCCCGGGGCTGTCGGGAGAGCTTTGCTCTCCAGCTGGAGCTCCTCACCTCTCCGCTCCCACCGGGATGCCAGGCGGGTCTCCACGCCCCAGACAGAGCCGTGGGATGCCTCACTCTCCACCAAACCCGCGTTCCTCACTCCGTGCCACATCCATGCTCGGCACACCTCCGGCTCCATCCAAGCAGGCGCGGGAGCCGCGGCTGAGCTCACCCGTCTCCCTCCGGCCCCGCCGCACGGAAAACGCTTTGTCTGGGAATTCTGCAGCCCGAGAGCCACCACCTCCCACCAAGCCAAGCCAAACCAAGCATGCAACACAGCCCCACTGCCAGGCAGCCTCCCTCCAGTGCCCTTGGAGAAGCGGCGGCAGGAGCGGCTCCTCCCGGCCGGCTGCTCCGGCAGCTGGAGCATCACACGATCCAGCGGCTCTCCCTGGAGCCCCGGCACAGCTAATGGGTTGTGACATCTGGGATGACCCTAAACACCTACCAAACCCAGCGTGGAGTGTCCCTCACACAGCCCCTGGGGGCTGAGGTCAGCACAGGGCCCCGGCCCTGGCGCTCTCCCCTTTTTCCGGGAGATCCAACCACAAACCCCCGGGAGAAGCCACGGCTCTCCAAATGAGGCTGTTTCCAAAGGGAGGGGTTGCTTTGCGATGCCCGTGGCATCATCTTTTCCCCCCCTCTCCTCCCCTCCTCTTCTCCAGCGTCTCATCCTTTTTGTCAGCCTTGATCTGTTCTGACTCGGAACTCTCCAGAGCCGGGGCTGGCTCAGCATCCCCCCGGGAGCCACGAGGTGCTCCCGCGTCCCACCGATCAGCAGAGGAGAGCAAAAGGGCTGCTCTCGTGCTGCACAAAGGCCCCGGGGCGACCTGGCAGTGCTCGCACAGGCCACGGGGTCACCGAAAACACAGCCAGAGCCGGGGAGACATCGCCTGCTCTTGCATCATGTCACTGGAGAGCGGCTCCTCCCCGGGGCAGGGGGGGGGGGGGAAGGCAGGGGGAGCTGCCTGCCCTGGAAAGGAAACCAGGACATTCATTCCTTAGCGAACCTGGTTAACTGTTTCTGTCTGCGAGCGCAGAGGAAAGGGCTGGGCAGAGCACTGAGCGAACCCATTGTCCCCGGCAGGAAAAAAAAAAAAAAAAAAAAAAAAAGGGACGATAAAAACGCACCTGGAGGAATTTGGCTCGGGCTGATGTTTGAACCGGCTTCAGGTTTCCGAAGCAGAGGCTTCTGGATGCACGGCAGGGTTGAATTAACTCTGTGTTGATCCAGAGGAGGGATTTAAGCACCCAAAGTTGCTCAAGGCAGGGCTGGAGCTGGAAGTGATGCCTCACCCCGGGCGGTTTGGCCACAGTGAGGGATAAACCACATTTCTGGGCTGTTTTCCCATGGTTTTGTCCACGTACATCCCGCCGGTGGGCTCACATGTGCCATCAGTGGCTCGTTGCCTCACTGGCCTCCACCCTGTGCTTGAAAGGCCCCTCACACAAGGCAGACACTGGTTCAGCTCCAGGCTCAACTCGTGTTCAGGAGGGAATTAAAAAGGGCCAGAAATAACATCTTTGGGAGATGCCAAGATCCCTCCATCCTTGCTCTGTCGAAAGGGACCTCATCTCTGAGGAAACGGGGGTGATCTGTGTCAATCCACCCTGAAAAGAGGCTCTTGGGACCACCCTGCCCCCTGCAGAGGTGCCACCCTGTCACCCCCACTGCTCCCAGCTGGCGCTGGCATCTCCCAGGGATGAGGCTGTTGAGTGTCATTAATGATGTGGGTGATGGGACCGAGCTTGGGGCCAGTCCCCCTCGGGGGGAGCAGTGGAGAGATGGGGGGGTGTGTTGGGGGTTCTCAGCAGACAGCTCAAAAACACACCAGGACAGGACAAGATGCAGCCAGGAAAAAATTCAAGTGGCTATGAAATAAGTCTCCCAGACAAACAGTGGCACAGGGAGCTGGTGGGATCTTCACCTTGGAGACAACACGGCTGGACAGGACTCCGGGCAGCTCCATCCAACATCAGAGCTGGCCTTGCTCCCTGAACTGAGGTGCCTTCAACCTCTGCTGAAGGGTTCTCAGCCCTGAGCTCCCCACCTTGCTCAGCATCTCCCACATCTCCACATCCACCGGGAAAAGCTGCCGCCCTCCCCAAGAGGATGGAAAAGAAAAGTCAGAACACGGAGGAGGGCGTGCAGCTCTTGGAGGAGCTCTGCTGACCTGCTCAAGGGCTTGGCTCGTCCTTGTGAAGTCACCTCATTCCTTAGGGACAGCTCAGGGCACACCTGAGGCTGGGACAGGAGATCCCCACCTTCTGAGGGTGCAGCCAGAGCAGTGAGGGGACAACCCACAGCACCAAAAAAAAAGGCCGAGGCAGGGAGAGAAACAAACTGCTCCAGCAAAGTTAGAGGTGGAATAGCAATTTATATTCATTTATAGGATGGGGCTCCTCATTTTCCTTCCATTTTCCCCGTCTTCTGCTTCTGCAGCCCCAGGTTGCAGCGATGATGTGCAGAAGTCCCACACAAGCTCCCTTATTTTCCCTTTTCCTGGCACCGAGGAGCAGGAACCACGTGGATTTACATGGTTGCTCACCACGACTTCCAAGAAACAAATCGGGTCAAAGGGAGCTGTGCAGCCTTAAAAATGACCCCTGGGCTGGTTGGATGAACACTGGGTGGAAGAATTCCAAACAAGCCCGGAATTACAGGAGAGGAGAGTCCTGGGCAGCGCTGGGACCTGCAGGAATAGCGCTCCATCTCCACAGTGGATTGCTGGGCAAGGAGGGGTTTCCTTCTTACACACACTGATAAAAAAAAGTCTCCTGGTATTTTGGTCTTGGACAAGACCCAGGGATTGTCTCAGAAATAGCTCTCAGAGCTCGCAGGAGGAGCACAAGGCTCAGATTCCCCATCAGCCTCATCCCCCTTTCTCCCGTTCCCACCCGCCAGTGACTCACTGGAGCTGGGTTAGGATGGATTTCCTTCCTCCAGCTTCCTAAGGAGGCTTTGGACACAGGACAGGTTGCCCTCCTGTGGCATTCCAAGGTAATCTGGGGGAAAGGAGATGATGTCTGTAGCCTCCTAAGACTCTTTGTGTCCCTCAGGTTGGGGTATGGGGTTGTTTACTCAGCCTCCCACCAGGAGAGGACACGACACTCTCCCATTAAGCACAGCTCAAATTAATTAATTAAGCCAAGCTCCTGTGCTTGGGATGGATGGAAAGAGCATTTTGGGATGGGAGGAGATGGAGCTTCCAGCAGGGGAGAGAGAAATGCCTGCTCAGGCATGACCAAGGACGCCTCAGGAGCTCCTTCCAGCCCCCCCTTTCCTGAAAACCCTTTGGACAAATGCTGGTTGCACCCACGTTTGCAGAGGTCTGGAGGTAGAAGGGACACAGCTCAGGGTCACCCATTAACCCCAAGGAAGATCTTAGAGATTTAAACAGGATGGGACTAATAAAGGTGACAAAAATGCAGCAGCATCTCCACATGGAGCTCTTCTCAGGACTTTGAGGTGTGGATGGGGGATGCACATTGGAGATCCCACTCCAGAAGAGCATCCTGGGTGTTCAGTAGCCAAGAGGAGAGTTCTCCCTCAAGGAAGGGCTGGTTGGCCAAGAAGAGGAGGCCACCAAGGAGCAGGTGCAGCTCCCACTGGTGGTGATGCTCCCTGTGCCTCGGTTTCCCTGGCTGACAGGAGGGAACACATCCTTTGTGAGGTGTTTTTGGATGTGGGCATGAAAAGCGTGGAAAGTCTGTTTTAAAAACAATCCAAAAGCACCTCACAGAGAAGATCAGTGGATCTTTTGTCCATGGGTTAGAGGCAGCAACTGCAAATCCACATCTTCTGCTGGGATGAGCTCCTGTGTCCAGAGTCCTCCTTAAAGACCAGCTTGTGATGCAGGAGCAAAGGGATCTAAGCTGCTGATCCCAAAGGAAGCAGGATGCAGACCCAAAGACTTGCAGAAACCTCAGAAATGTAACCCAGGACTAGCAGGAAAACCAGACCCTGAAGTATCTTCCTCTCCCCACCTCTGGTGGTCTGAGAGGGAAGAAGGTTTGGGGCAGGGAGAGGCCAGGAGGTCCCAGAGCACAGAGGGGTTTCACAGGATCCCAGAATGGTTTGGGTTGGAAAAGACCATTAGGATCATCTCATTCCAACCCCTTGCCATGGGCAGGGACACCTCCCACCATCCCAGGTTGCTCCAGCCTGGCCTTGGACACTTCCAGGGATCCAGGGGCAGCTTCTCTGGACAACCTGTTCCAGGGCCTCCCCACCCTCCCAGCCAAGAATTCCTTCCTTTTTCCACGAGGAAAAAGCTAAACCACCGGCAGCTTAATCCCAAACTCCCAGGAGCTGGATTTGCAGTGCCCTGGGTGCTGGGGGATGATTTACACCGACCAAGAGCACAAACTGCTGCCAAATAGGGATGTTGAGGCTCTCACCAGCGGCAGGAAAGGCAGGACACGAATATCAAGTCACAACAAGCACATTTCCCACCCAAAACGACGGGAAAAGGGCAGAAAATGAGGAGCAGGGTGGGAGCAGAGCGGGGTTGAAGCAGAGGGAGGGGATCTGTGGAGCGCTGGGAATCAGCCAAGCTAAAAAACTCATCAGCTAAATAAAGCGGGGAAGGAGGGGGGGGCGGGAGGGGGAACGAAATAAAACAAACTGAAAAGTAACATACAGAGAATCTCCGGGTTCAGTCCTTCCCAAAAACGTCCCATCCTGGCTGGCTGTGGATCCCTGTCCCTGCCCGGTGCCGCGGGCAGAGCTCCCGACGCTTCTCCTCCCTCCCACACCCCTTTGAACCCGGGCTCTTCCCGCTGCTCCAGCCTGGAGATGGTGACGTGGAGACCTCCACTGGGGAGATCCTCTGGATCTGACACTGCAAACCCCGGGACGACAAGGATTCCTTAATTTCCTTTTATTTCTTGAATCTCCTTCCAAGCACCACCCCCCCCCCCAAAAAAAAAAATCCCATTAAAAAAAAAAAAAAAGGGAACGTGGTGAATATTTCCAGAGCCAGTGCTTATGGAAAAGAAAAAAAAAATCGAATAATTCAAATAGTCCAAAGGTTTAGGGCTAAAAATAGCAGGAAGAGCTCCTTGGAGCAGGGAAGTGGAGGTGCTGCAGCAGGATAAGAAATGCTTCCTTCTCGTTTGGAATTTCTTTGCCTTTCTGTTCCAACAGCCCTGAAGCCGAGCAGAAAATCAGCTGCAAACCCACCCTGTCCTCACAGCTGCAGTGACAGGCTCCAGCACCACCAAAAAACCTGTTTTCCCCCCCAATTTTCACGTCCAAAGCGGAGCCAAAACTTTTTGGTTTTACTTTACAGCTAAATACTTTTAGTATTTAACTAAAAATATTTAACTAGTATTCAACAAGAGGCTCCTTGCCAGCACCATCCCAGCTCCTCTTCATCCCTCTTTTCCCTTCCCAGCCCTGTTTTGGAGGGAAGGGGGGACAGCTGGAAGCACTGCTGGGCTCTGTGGGTAACAGCTGGAAGGGAAAACAGCTGGCAGGGGACAGAGGGGACATTTCCCTCCTCTCCCAGCCCCTCCTGCTCCCTGCCAGAGGGATTTTTTTCCCCCCCTGTGCAGGTCTCTGGTTGCAGGGGGAGCAGGGATGTTGCCCCTCACTCGAACCCAGGGATTAAATAACTTCCCCCATCCAGAGGCAACAACCTCTGGCACATCACTGGCTGTTCCTTCCTGTTGCCAACACAGATGATTTTATGGCTGATCTCACAAAAATTGATGTTTTTCTTAAAGGCCCCGTGTTGGGAGGCAAGATTTGGCTTCCAGGGGTCCAAACCAGAGGAGTTTTACTCACTGCACTTTAAGAAAATCCTAACTCTTGGCAAATCCAGTCTGAAGAAGACTCTAAACCTCCAAAAATCTCGTGGTTCTCCAACCTCCTGATCCTACATGACCCTCAGCGTGTCTTAAGTAGCTCCCACCATATGAAACTGCTCAAAGTAAGTTGTTTTTTCCAGGTTTAAAAGGGTTTTTGAGAGATGTCCTCTTCTCCTGGGATGGGGAAGCCAAGTTTTCAGGCTCTTATTTCAGTTTTTTTCAAGTGGGTTTCTGCTCTCCAGCTGCTTTAGGCAAGGAACAAGCTGGGAAACAGCCTGGCTGACCGTGCAGGGGGGGAATTTTCAAGAGGAAATCAGCTCATAGGATGCTCCAGGGATAGAGGAGGAGGAGGAGGGAGAAGGGAGAGATCACCACAGCACTTGCTCCTGCAGCTGCTGCTGCCCTTGACACGCTCACAAGCCCAAAGCTCAGCCCAAATCCTAGAATTTCGAGCAGATTTTGGGGGCAAGGAAAACACCTTGACCAGAAACCGTGTAGGGAGATGCTTTTTGGAGGTGCCCAGCTGGAAAAAAACCCTTAAATATGCTCCTAAAAAAATCTCAGCCCTGCTTTGTATCAGACCCAGAGCAAAGTCTCATTCAGCCTTGTTTAAAATTGTCCCAGGCAAAGTCCTGGCTCTGAATTTTTCAGGATTTGTCCAGACCCCTAAGAAGAGCCGGGTTTCTGTGGCTTAAGCTCGTATTTAATGCAAAAGGTTCTGTATAGAAAGAAATAAGATCGTTTTCGTGGCCCTCGACGTTGACTTTTTATGGGATGTCTAAAAAAATAGGGCCTCTAAAAAATATGATATCTAAAAAATTTGATGTCTAAGAAATATGATATCTAAAAAATGATATCTAAAAATATACTATATATGCAATATACTATATATGTAGTATAATATATATGCAATATAATATATGCACAATATAATATATATGCGATGTAATATAATATATACACAATATGATATATATACAATATTATATATACAATATATAACAAGGATTAATGAAGGAGTGACAAGGCCCTCCCAGGATGAGAAGCAGAGCATCCTTTTGCTCCCAAATCCCCAGTTTCTCCCTCCCAGTGCCACCCCCCGGGTCCCATCCCGCTCGGGAATGACAATTCCAGCCATACCTTTCCCAGCCAGGAAAAAAGGTGCCTCTGGGCTGAGAGTCTTCACCACATAACCAGAGACCTCCGTGGGGAGAAAGCCCTGCAGCAGGACCAGCACAGCCCTGCAACAAAGCCAAGGAGGAGGCGATTATTCCCGGGAATCTCTCTGCCAGGCACAATACGGCAGCGTTTCAGTGTCCTGCTCAATGGCACCATTGTCCCACCCCAGAGCTGCACCTCCTATGTGTGATGGCACAGGGTGAAGCTTCTGCTCCTCTGAGAGCTCCTGAAAGGCTTCCTCCTGCCACTGGAGAGGAGCAGGAGGCTTTGATTCCCTTTTGTTTTCCTCCCAGGGCAGGAGGGATCCCGGTTTTCCCTTGCCAACGCCGCCGCGCTGCTGCCCGGGGTGAGGTTCCTCCAGCAGAGGAAGGAAACGGGATCTTGGATCAAATACATCAGGGGTACAGAGGTGGTGGGAGGATGGGGTTGAGGAGGGGTGTTAACAGCTCCCAGTGGTATTTTGTTGGGATCCTTCCAGGGACTTTGCATCTGGAAGCTGCATCCATGGGAGGAGCACACGGAGGAGCTGGAGTGGGTCTGGAGGTGTCCACGGAGATCACAGAATCATGGAATGGTTTGGGTGGGAAGGGACCTTAAAGATCATCTCATTCCAACCCCCTGCCATGGGCAGGGACACCTCCCACTAGCCCAGGTTGCTCCAAGCCCTGTCCAACCTTGGACACTTCCAGGGATGGGGCAGCCACAGCTTCTCTGGGCTGGAGGGCAGGTGAGCTGGGTCTGTTCAGGCTGGTGATGAGCAGGAAGACCTTTTTGATAAGTTATTAAATGGGAAGGTGGCAAGAAAACAAAACCAAAATGTTCTCAGTGGCCCCCAGGGCCCATCTGCAGCAGCCAAGGAGATGGGAAGGCACAAGGGAAGACCCTGCCTGTCTTTGGGAACACCAGGAGCTACTGCAAGAAGACTGGTGACGTTTTTTTCCCTACAGGACAAGGGGGATGAGGTTGGATTTCAGCAATAAATTTCAGCAATTTCAGCAATGAGCCCAGAGGTGCCACCACAGGAGGGGGATGGCCCCAAGGAGCAGCAGCACCTGTACTTGGGAGGGCATAAAACGCAGAGTATTACATAAAAATTATATCTATGAAGGCAGATTAAATGTGGGAATGCTGCTGTGATGGAGCCAGGCTGCTCCTGGGAATGTGGGCAGGGGGTGCAGGCAGCACTGGGAGGAGGGAGCAGAAGGGATGTTCCCAGGTCTGAGGTCAGGATGACCATGGAAGTTCCGGCTCGCTGGGTCTGCAGGTCAGGCCACTGCAATAATTCCAATGGGATATGGAATCGATGGAGCAGGTGAGATCACCCTCCTCCTCAGGGGAACTGTCTGACAGGCACTCCCACCCCATGGATGTGCTCCAGGCAGGGACATTATCCCACTGGTTTGGGATCCCACCAGTTCCCCCTCTGCACCTGAGCCGGGGTGTTGTTTTCTCTCTCCAGGAGGCATCACAGGACCACCACTGTGTTCAGAACAAGGGATGCAGCTCGAGTATCCTGCACTTCCAACCAGGAAAAACGATAAGCCACCCTCTTTTCCTCATCCTAGACCCGGTATATCCACATCAGCACATTGCTGGTGTAACTGGGGGCACTGGGAAAACTTTTTGGGGAGTTTTTCCCCATCACCTCCCTGCTGGCTTCGCACTGGGGAGCCAGGGACATCCCTAGGGCTCGATTGCCACCACAAGGGCACTTTATATTCCATGATACAAACAGGAGCAGCAACCCCTGATCCTTCAGGGAATATCTGCAAAATTAGTGCTGGGCTGAGGACGTGGGCACTGTGGGGGGACAGTCACCCTGCCCTTCCCTGTGCCCTTTAGACCCAGCTCCAGGGGTCTTATTCATTAAAATGAACCATTGAAGTAACCCCCTCTATGTGGAAATTAATATATATATATATATATTTTCCAATCTCCACCTGGATACTGGAATTTTGCCTTTCCTGCCTCCCTTCTTTGTATCCCCTCCGCGCGTCTCCGGAGACGGGGAGAGTAAAATCCGGGAAAACATCCTGTTGCTCCCTCTTTCTGTGCCTGGACAGAGGGAAGTCAGGCACCAGGAGGGGGGGGGATGCATCCCTGATTTCACAAGCATCCGGTTGTTCCAGTCGTCCTGCGGTGGCAACTGGTACAGTCGGAATTGCAGATGGCTCCTGGTGTTCGCAGGGCCGGAATCACGTCCGGGACGAGCTGCTGTTGTTGGGAAAAGCTGAGGCTGCTCTGGATTCCCCAGTTTTGGGGGCTGGGAGTGGATAAACCTGGAGCAGGGCGTGGGTGCCGGCGCTTAGCCGTGCGTGTCACCCCATCCGGAGCCGGCCGGGATTATGGATCGGCGTCCCCCGCTCTCCAGGGATGACACAGTTGCACACCCAGTCGATGTGGCTGACCCAAATACAAGGCTGGCACGGCCTGGTCCGGCTGCCAGGGTGGCTCTGATCCTCGTGGAGCACCCTACAAGCACCCTGGAGCATCCGGGGCGTCGGGATTCTCCCCAACGCCCTGTGCCGGAGAGGAAACTCCATCCTTCCACACAGTGTCCTTCCCAGCAGCAAGGCCGTCAGGAAAAGCCCTGGAGGAGCTCCTGGATGAGGGGTGCTGGCATGGGGTTGTTTGAGTCCCACATGGATCAGGGAAAAGCCCTGGAGGAGCTCCTGAATGAGGGGTGCTGGCACGGGGTTGTTTGAGTCCCACGTGGATCAGGGAAAAGCCCTGGAGGAGCTCCTGGATGAGGGGTGCTGGCACGGGGTTGTTTGAGTCCCACGTGGATCAAGGATGCCCCAGGAGGGTGATGGGCTGGGTGGGATTGTGGGACCTACCTGTTGTTGGGGTGTCTCAGGGCGAGGTGGCAGCAGCTGGCATGTGGATGTCACCTCCCTGTCCTGGGGGAAAGCACGAAGGGCATCAGGACACCCGGCATGGCACAGAGTTGGAAGAACCCACAAGGATCACGGAGTCCAACCCTCAGCCCTGCACAGACCCATCCCCAGGAGTCACACCCCGTGTCCCAGAGGATCATCCAAAGGCTCCTGGAGGTCCGGCACAAATCACACCACCCGGCACAAGACCCATCCCAGTTGCAGCCCCCTTAAAAAAAAAGAAAGCCCACAATCCACCATGGTTGGATTCCTCATCTTGGGAAAGCCATTCCAAGCCCGCCTCCCTCTGCTCCCACAGGTTCCATCGCCCCTCATCCGCTCTGGGATGATGCCAGAGGATTTTGCACTGTGACTGATCAGGGAGCACCAACAGGTCTCACCCTGTGGCTCCGCTGCGACCCCAGGGAGAGGGATGGCACCCAAATTCCCTGGATTAAACCTCTCAGCTCCTGTTTGAGGCCACACAGGCACCGGAGGATTCCCTAGGAGAGGTTTCCATCAGAGTGGATAGAGCAGAAAAAAACCCCCCAGTTTTTGCCAAAAGAGGTGGGAATTTGCACCCTTGGAGCCCCTTGGACTCGGGGCCAGGCAGCACCGACCCCACTGAGAGCTGAACACCCTCTCCAGGAAGTTTTTCTCCCAGGAAATCCTAGGACAGCACTCGGATCAGTGCAGGCACAGCCCTGCCCATGACACACCATCCCTGAGCACCAACACGAGCCCATCCCACCACACTCCCACACCTGGGATGCTCCGTGCTGGGAACAGGCACAGAGGGAGCCGGACACTGACGGACAAGCGGGAAAATCAGGGTTATTCCCGCTCCGTTTTTCTCCCCTCGTTGCTCATTTTCCACGCCGGCTGCCCAATTATTTCCCAGGCTGGCTCTGCCCCGCGGTGCCTTTCTGCACTGGCAGGGAAGGAAGGGAGCCTGGAAATCAGAGCTGCCTCCAACAGCACTGAGATGCCAAGAAAAACCACGGCAAGGACAAGTCTCTGGACCGTGGGCTCATCAGGGTGGGGGCTTTGGGCTAATTTGGGCTGCTTGAAGCTGTCCTGGAGTGTGCCTCCAGCTTTTCCTGGCTTCCCCCAGGATGGTTTGGGCTTTAGGGATTGCCTGCCCTCTTGCATCCCTGCACAACATCCTTCCCAGCAGGCTCTTGGTGCATCCCAGTCCCACGTTCTCTCCTTGAAGAGGTATTTCTATTGTCAAAGGGCTTGGATGGGTAGGAAAAATGATACAAAAAAAAAAAAATCAGGGAAAAATGATCAGTTCCTGCCCCAAAAGTGGTGTCAGCCCAGATTCAGCAAAAAACCACAAGGCAACGACTGCAAAGCAACAGCTTTGAAGCAAAAGTGCTACAGGGGGTTGTTCTTTTTTTGGCATCGGCTCCAAGTGACCCCCAGCCCAGCCAGGGAGAGCTCCCAGGGCAGGTTTTATCCCAGCTTTTCCCTGGTGTGGCTCCTCATACAATCCCCAGCACCCTTCTCCATTCTCCTCCTGCAGGGATGTAGGATGAGGTGCTGCCACGTTTCCCGAAGCATCTCAGAGCTGAAAAGAGCTGAAGCCTGTCCAGTTTTATCCCAGTCTGACGGAACAGTGAATATACAGTTACATAAAATCCCTTTTTCTGACATTTCCGGAAGCAACCCAGGAGCAGGGCCTGTTCCTTTACCTGGGTGTGCCCCGAGATGGGAACAGCACCTCCCTGCCTGGAAGATGTCCTGGGTGGGAGAAAGTGTCCTCCAGGAGGAGCATCTTAAATCACAAATAACCCCTGGGCAGGGAGGCTCCTGATCCTTGGCTTTGCCAGTCTGATCCCTCAATCCCAGCTCCACACTGAGCACCAGGAGCAGCTGTGGAGAACCCAGAGTTTGGGAGCTGCCACAACTGCCCAGCGTGGTCCTTGGGATGTGGGAATGGAACACCAACGAGCCAATATCAAAAACACGGATCCCAAAAGGTATTTATGGTTTCAAACGTAAGTAATAAAATAAACTCTCATTTTTCTCAGGACGCGGGAATTAAACTCATTTCAACAAGTGCCTTTGCCCACCCAGTTTTGGGATCTGATGCCCCTCTTAGAGAGGGGCCCCAGACCTGGAGAGGGGCACTGCCAGCACTAAAATGAGTCCCTGGGATGCCCCCCAGCCGTTCCACCTGCTCGGTGACCAGCCTGGCTCCACCACCCGCTCCCAATCCCTCTGCTGCCCACCCCCATCCCGACGGCCGCCCCGTCACCTCCCATTAGCCCCGGCCATCCAGGCGTTCCCTGCTCGGCTCCGTCACACACAGCAGCCAAAGCAGGTCACCCAAAGCAAGCCAGGTTATCCCAGACTTCCCTCTCCCTTCCCACAGGGAAGGGGAACGCGAGGGGTCTGCACGACTTGTCTTGTTTCCGTTTTCCAAACGGTGCCACACGGCTGGAGCATCATCCCCGTTTCCCGGGTACCACTCACCTCTCCCGCTGGGATGGGTGAAGGTTGGGCTGGAGGCGCTGGCAGGAGGGATCAGCAGGCAGGGAATGGGCATTTCCATGTGGTGTCGGCACCGCAGGTCCCACGGGGTGGCCGGAGCTCACCAGACTGAGCCCGGCGCCGTGTCCTGCACCTCCGGCTCTGCTGCTCCGTGACTCCGATCCCTGAGCCCGGCGCTTTCCCGCTGTCACAGCTGCCATCTAGAGGGGACCTTTTCCCATTGCAAACACGTCCCTCAAACTGTAACAAAATCCCGCGGTTCAGGAATAAAAAATAACCCCGGTCCATCACTTGATGGCGCAGGAAGAGCCTGGACACAGAGGTTCACACCGAGCAATCCACGTCGGATTTTCCTGCTTGTTTTATCAGTTAGAACCAAGCAACAGGACACCCACAAGAGGAAGGAATATTTCTAGGGAATCTAGGAAACATGTATTTAAAACAGTCCAAGAGAGGTAAATGGTCAAAACAATCCTCAAATCACGTTTGTGAAGGCAAGTGAGGGGCTAAAAGGGTTGCCCAGGGTGGGGTCCTGCTTGTTGTTGTCCAGAACGTGGAGCTTTGGAGTGACCTGGATCAAAAGGTACCTCAGAGCAGCTGGATGAACTGGAAGGATGGGATACGAAGAGGATGAAACCCAAAACTGGAAGGTTAAGGCACAAACCTGCCATGGTAAGATGTGGTTTGGGGGTGAGGAACTGAGAGCCTGGCACTGCCAGTCCAGCTGCTCATGGGCTGCTCAGTGCCAGCTGGATCCGGGATTGGTTTGGGGGGAAAACAGCTGGAAGTCACCACCGGTGGGCTGGGAGCTCTGGTGGACTGGCCATTTCACAGGAAGGAATTCCAGAATGGTTTGGGTTGCAAGGGACCTTAAGGATCATGTCATTCCAACACCTTCCACTAGCCCAGGTTGCTCCAAGACCTGTCCAACCTGGCCTTGGACACTTCCAGGGATCCAGGGGCAGCCACAGCTTCTCTGGGCAACCTGTGCCAGGGCCTCCCCACCCTCACAGGGAAGAATTCCTTCCTGATATCCCTCTGGCACTGGGAAGCCATTCCCTGTGTCCTGTCCCTCCATCCCTTGTCCCCAGTCCCTCCCCAGCTCTCCTGGAGCCCCTTTAGGCCCTGCAAGGGGCTCTCAGCTCTCCCTGGATCCATCTCTTCTCCAGGTGAACCCCCCCAGCTCTCCCAGCCTGGCTCCACAGTCTTCACCCTCCGTGAGGAACCAACCCCTCCAAGGACCCTGAGGATTTGACCTGCTGGAGGGACCAAAGGGCTTGGAAGTTCACAGAATATCCCAGGTTTGGAGGAACCCACAAGGATCAAAGTCCAACCCCTCGCCCTACACAGGCCAACCCCAGAAATCCCACCACGAGTTCCATGAAAGCATCAACATTAAGGCTGAAGAAAAACTCGGGAAGTGAAGTGAAAGCTCTCCAGGCCTCAAAGCAAAGACCAGCATGGGTGACAGTGGCTGGATACCACGGATTCCTCCAGGAAAAGGGATTTATTGCTGCCCTCAAGCACATCAGCCCAAAAGGAAATATTTCCCCCCCCCATCTTGCAGGTAGAAGAGCATCCAAAAATCTACCTGCACCTCAACTCAAGCGGAACAACGTGCGAATTCCAAGACTGCTGCTGGGATAGCAGAGAAGTTCACAGGATTTTTATCCCAGAAAAAAAAGAAAAAAGAAAAAAAGCAGTGGATTGATGATAAAATGGCTCCCCTTTATGGAGTGGCATCAGCTGGCACAACGTGTCCCTTCCCAGATACCACAGTGGCATCCCAAGCCACGTGCCAGGGATGCAGGTGCCCGAAGAGCTCCTCCCACAGCCTTCCAGAAGGGCTCTTACCCCTTTGGCAGCTTCCAGAGGATCCGGAGGTACAAACCTGGGAGAGGACGTGTGGTGAAGAGAAACACGAGCACGACCAGGTTTCCTTTTCTTTCCTTTTAATATAAACATCCTAGGGAAACCTGGGAGGAGGAGCAGCCTAAAGGGAATGTCTTTTGGAGTAAAGCCGTGCGACATGCTTCGGGAATGATGTGCAAAACTGAAATGTCCAAGCAGGGTCAGCTCAGCTCAGGACTTCCTGGATTCTTGGGTCTTCTTGATTTCCTGCAAGGAGAGCAGGAAAAATCACTGAGAATCTGCCACTTTTTGGGTAAAACTCTTGGTTTCAGAGCTCTGGAGGTCAGGAGTGACTCAGATCAGAGGACTGAGCCCAGAGTTCACCTTCAGGGACAAGGCGAGGTTTGACTTGGAGGTCCAAAAATAGGAATCCTCTTCTAGACCACCCAGGGATGTATCTTTATTTTCTCCCTAACCCAGGACTGTGCTGGATTCATTTCCCACTTTTAGGCCCTAGATGCATCATCACTGAGCTGTGCTCAGTCACATCATCCCTCAACCCAGACCAAGTGTGGGATGAGGTGACATTCCTGGGGCTACCTGAGGACAGACCCTCACTTTCTGGTCCCAGAGGTGACAAGAAGAAAAACTCGGGAATGAGGTGGAAAAGCTCCAAAGACTCACCTCCAGCAGCACTTCCTTCAATTCAGAATAGGCTTTTTCTAGATCATCATTAATAATGACCAGGTCAAACAGCCCAGGCTCTTTACCTGGGGAAGGAGACAAGGACAAGAGTTAGAGGAGGATGTTTCTTCCCTGGGTCACCTCTTGTGCTCAACCCAAAGTCCTGTGGCATTTTCATGTTATTTGGTAAATATTATTTCAGCCACTGCTCTGCCAACCACCCACAGGGAGCTGCAGTGGGAAAGGCATCCAGTGCTTCCATCAGAGTTGGCTTTGGAGAGCATCAATCAGATATTCCTGCAAAAACCAGCCCCTGAATCACCAAGGCATCATCCCCTCTCCATCTCACACCACTCCAAAGACTTACTAAGCTCCAGGTCCACACGGGCTGCAGTCAAACGCTTCAGTAAACTCTCCTCTGTCTCAGTCTTTCGGTCTCGTAGCCTTTTTTCCTAAACACAGCGAAAAATGTATTAAAAAAAATAAAGTGTTCTGAAAGGCAGGCAGAAATCACCACCCACCCCCTCAGGCCAGGGCTGTCTGTGACCATGGGCACGTGAGAATACCCTGCACCCTCATTTACAGCCCAGTGCAAACCAGTGGCCAAACTGGGCTCAGCATCTCCTACCTGGAGCTCGGGGTCCCAGGATTTGGGTTTGTTTTTTTTTACCTCCCTCTTATTTATTTATTTTTCCAGGTACTGCTGGAAATGAAATCTCTCTGCTGGGCTCTGGCCACGTGGTGCTGTTGGCTTCCTCCTCCTCAAGCTCAACGAGAACCAGAGACTGCCTGATGTACTGAGAGCAAGAGGGGAGAGTCAGGGGTTGTGCTCACGTGTCCTCATCCCTCTCTGAACCACGACAGTGACTCCACTTCTGCAGAGTCCCACTGCAACCACTGACATGGGGCAAGACCAGAGGGGTACAGAATTTATGGGGTACAGAATTTATGGTGCTGCACAAAACCGGCCTCCACGGGTTTCATTATAACTGTGGAGGCAAATCTCAGCACAAAATCCCTCTCTCCCCAGCATGAAGCCCACCTGAAGGACTGTGATGGAGCCCATAACCCAGCACAGGCAAACACGCCGAGGTGTGGAAAACACGCGGGAGGGACTCAAAAAACCAGAGCGCGGGAAGATTTATCCCTGAGAGCCAGAGGCTGAGGAGCTGAACTGCCTGCTTGGGAATGTCCTCCCCACCTATTCCAGGGCCCTTAGGAACACAGAGATGGAGAAAGGAGGGGTGAGCCCCCCCCATCTGCAGAGCAAGAGCTGATTACCTCTAACTGCCTAACGGCAAAGCAAGGCGGGCGCTCACCAAGATGTCAATGGACGGCGGCTGCACCGAGATGTAGATGGGGTTCAGGTCGGTCTTCTTGATGGTCTTCACGCCCTGGATGTCGATGTCAAGGACACAGATCTGGTTCTGGGCCTGCACAGCCTGCACAGCACCTTTACTGGGGACACAGCACACAGGGAAGGGGTCAGTGTGCACGGGGGGGTTGGTGTGTCCCCCTCCGGCCGTGGGGGAACCTCACGGGACTCCCCTGGGCCCAAAGTGGGGCTCTGCTCTTGCTGAACAGTTTCTCCAAATGTGCTTTGGGTCCCTGGGGTGGAGCAGGGACCTGCTGCCTCCTGCTAGAGGCTGGCAAAGCCATGCTGGAAGGTGTGGAAATGGATCATGTGTGACTGTCCCACGAGCAGCACAATTCAGGTACCACCCATAAAGCTCCTGCTGCGACAAAGCTCCACCTCCCACTGGAAAGGTCCCTGCCCATGGCAGGTGGTTGGAACTAGATGGTCTTTAAGGTCCTTTCCAACCCAAACCATCCTGGGACTCTGTGACAAACACAGAAACAACCTTCACCAAAGAGCAAAGCCACTGAGAAGTTCCCTTCTCCGGAGATCCACTGACTCCTGTACCCACACGTTCTCCTGAGGGATGGACATGGATGCTCAGTCTGGGTCACAAGATGCACTTGATGATTCACTTAATTTTTCAGTGGTGGCTTCTCACATGTCCTTAAAGACAATCTCTCTTCCCCAGCGTGGGGGAATTGCCTGGAGCTTGTTCCTGAACTCCTACAATTCTCCCTTGAAATGCAGCAACACCAACCCACTCCTGGTGCACTCAGAGTACCTGGACTACAAATCCAGAGGTTTGCTGCCTTGCCCAGATCCCAGCACGAACCCACATCCACCAGAAACCTCCTCAAAATGGCTTGCTTTGCCTTGTGAAAGCCTGAGGAAGAGACTCCACACCTGCACCCTAATTTCAGACTCTGATTTAAGGCAGCTTCCAAGAAATCCTGGTTTCTGTGGGCAGGATTTGGTGCTATCCCACACGCAGGGCTCTAAAATTAAGCAACTGATTTTTAGTTATTTATTATTATTCACTGATGAGATTTAAGGAGCAGAAAGGACTGATGAAAACTCCAACTCTTCTGACAGGCATGAGGGACTCTCTCCATTTTATCCCACAGCAGATCAGAAACATCCTCAGGCACTTGGAGAGGAAACACAGGCATGGAGAGATCCTGTATTTATTTTGTTTGCACACTAGTCTTTATTGCTTCTCTGGCAAACCATCCTCACAGGCAAGAATTTACCCTCAGAAGCAAACTTTGCCATCTCCAAAAAAACCCTCAAAAAGGCACATTCAGCTCTTCAGGAAGCGTTAAGTCTTCTTGAAAAGCATTTCAGGCAAATTTCTTTAATGCA
Organism: Chiroxiphia lanceolata; assembly: GCF_009829145.1. Lineage (NCBI taxonomy): Eukaryota > Metazoa > Chordata > Aves > Passeriformes > Pipridae > Chiroxiphia > Chiroxiphia lanceolata. The sequence goes on from NC_045637.1 coordinate 153,797,547, forward strand.
AGTAATTAAATATCCCACAAAACACTTAACCTCCCTCCTCAGCAGGTCCTTCCCTGACAGCACCACAGTTTTCCCACAATAATTATATAAGATCTCTGACTCCTAATTAACGTTCCAGCCTCATGTTGGATTGATCACCAGCTCCAGTGCCCAGGGCAAAGCTATTTTAGAACCCACCCAACTCTTCAACCCCAGCCAGGGGTGCCACAGAACCCATAATCAGACACTTCAGCAGAGCAGGAGGTCACAGCCAACACAGTCATGGCTTCTGCTCCCAAATTCATGGAATCCCAGGATGGTTTGGGTTGGAAGGGGACTTAATCACCATGTAATTCCAGCCCCCTGCCCTGGGCAGGGACACCTGACCTACCTTGTCCCGTACATATTCCCGGAGAACTCGGCGTGCTCGATGAATTCCCCGGCATCGATCTCCTTCTGCATTTCCTCCCTGGTCACAAAGTGATAATCTGGAGAGGGAAAACCAGGAAAAATAGCCAGGAATTGACAGTTTGGATGGTAAAGTTCATGGTCAAAATGACACCCACGGGAGCCTGGGGGAGAAGACACTTAAAAAAAATGTGCTTTGGACAATGCTGGGAGACTGCAGAGATCTCCTTCCTAGTTATTGGATACAGCATTCCCTCTCCACAGTAGTTATCCAGACACCTCTTCCAAACATTCTGGAGCTCTCTGTGTGGCCAGAAATGCTGCTGTATCCCTTTTTCCATACCCTTTCCCCTTCCTGGTGCAGTGGGAACCTCTCCCCGCTCTTGCCCACAGGTGTGGAACACATTATGGCAGGGCTGGCAAGGCCCTTCATTTGGGAACATTTCTAATTAAAGACTAGAGTGGGATGAGAGAGAGGGAGATAAAAGGGAACATCAAAACCAAGCAGACTAAAAAAGGAATGTTTCTCTATCTTCTGTTAAAATTCCTCCCTTTCATTTCAGAGTGAAAACTGCCCATTGGAAATTAAGTACAAACCTGGTTTGGTGCTTTCTTAAATATGCAAATGAACAGGGAAACAGCTGTTAATGAAGATTAAAACATCTCATTAAGCAGCTGCACTTCCCAAAGCACTGGGCATTGGGGGTATTTCCCCTGAAACTTTGGAAAATCAGGTCACTCAAGTCAGACCAGGGTGTCTCAACTGAAACCTCGGGGAATTATTTGGAGACTCCAAGGAGACAAATCCAGCTGCAGGACACTCACCTTTGCCATTCACTTCCCCAGGTCTTGGCTGCCTTGTGGTATCTGCAGGTAAAAAAAAAAAACAAACCAAACAAACAATCTTGGAAATTCTGTACATCACCCAAGGATGTCAAAGTATCAAAGAAAAGCCCCTGGATCTTTAGGAGAAAAATCCCTACCAGGAGAAAACAGCAAGATTTAGTTTGGAGTGAAAGGAGAGATTCATCGAGAGCACAGGATGAAGCACACAAAAAGAAAGATAATTTTTAAAAGTCTTTTCACCCCCCATAACACTAAATTTTTAAACATCCAGTGTTTGCCCTTGCATGGTGGAGTGAATCCAGATCTCAGATCTCAAAGCAAGGGTTTTACTTGCAGGATCCAAAGTGTTGGGACATGAAAACACATTTTGGTAACGGACTTAAAAACACCTGGCAGAGCTCCAGGGAAAAATCAAGTGGCTTTTGAAGGAGAAATTTGGGGGAATTTTGTTACTTTCAGAGGCAGGAATCACTCAGAAGAATCTTGTTACCTGTCAGAGCTGTGTTTAGAGATGTGGGGAATTCCCAGACCTGGAAAGGGTGCTATTCCAGACAAATCAGACCTGCCACTCAATAAAGGCATCCCAATTTATTTACACATCCCAAAGAGCCCACAGACAGACTGGGACACAGGCAAGCCATGGAAAACCATTATTTGGGGTACAAACAGAGCTACAGCCCTGAATTCCTGCCCTGCCTTTCCCTGGGAACACAGGGATACTCACGGGAGACGCTGAAGCCGAAGATGTTCTCGTAATCCTTGAGCAATTTCTTTAACAAAGTGCTTTTCCCTGCACCTGAAGGGCCACTCAGAACCACTGGCCTTGGTCCCTGCATGACTGGGGAGAGACAGAAAAATATGGGTCTGGTTGGAAACATCCATGAAAACACAGGTATGGATTTCCCAGGGGTGCTCAGCTCCTCAGAACAGCACCAGTTCTTTATCCTTGGATTGAAAGTTCTGCAGGAAAGTCAGAAATGATGAGAAATCACAAGCCTAGAGCTGATAAAAAGTACTGGGAGTGCAGGATCTTCTCAATGGATTGAGGGTAAACCCACAGGAATAACCCAAAGGAGGAGGAAACTGAGCTCCAGCTGCTACTAAAGTGGGATAATGTAAGCCAGCCGAGTCCCAGTGGGATTGAAATCTTAAGGAAAACTTTCTCCAACAGGAAGAAAATGTTGTTTGTGCCTGGTGCCACCTGGAAGATCATGGGACAGAGGGACAGTCCCAGCCCCTTCCCTCTAAGGGGGAGGAAGAGGCCTCAAGGAGGGTTTGCAGGATAAGAGTTTCCAGTGTGTCCTCCATGACTGAATCCCAAAACCTTGCAACAGAATCTGAACTCGGGTGAAATCACTGGCATGGACGTGCTCTGGGGTTTCATTCCATATTTCCTGGAGCACTGACTCCTGCTGGAGGTGTCTCATGGCAAGAGGGAAGGGTTCAGTTCCTGGTCCAGGTTAAGGAAAGGCAGCCTGGGGCCACACAGAACTTGCTGCAGTTGTTTCTTCAGCCAGAAAGGGAAAAAAAAAAACAAACCAGGTGTTTTTATGTTCCTGCCTCTCTGGGGAGGAAGATAGGTTAACTACCAAGATTAATAATATTTTTATAAAGAATAAATAAGAATAAAGAAGAAAATGCTGTCTGAGAGGGAAGGGGGTACCACTGGGGACCCTCATCCATCAGCAGCTTCCAAGGCAGAGGTGACAGATCAAACAAGCCAGTTCTGCTCTTCCTATTTAAAAATTACTTTTTCAAGCAGTAAAATCCTGGGAAAAGCAGATTTTTTTTAACCTCCTGGGCTGGGTGTGGCCTGGGGAGCAACCAGCCCCGGGGCAGGTAATGCTTTTCCATTTAAATTAGCTCCTAGCAATGTCAGCCTGACCTTCCAGCTCACTTTTTAACCAGCCTTAAGCCAAGTGCTGTCTCACCAGAGCAGCTAATCCAGCCTGGCTGCCTCCCTGACCCCGGCCTGGACACCTCCTTATCCCTAAATCCCTCCAGCAGGCAGCCCAACAGCCAGGGAGTGACACAACTTCCCCCTCTGTTCCCTGAGGACACTTGTCTGACCTGGGATATCCAAAGTCTAAGCAGGTGCCAAGGGCAGTTAAACATCCACAGGCAGTAATTATCCATAAGGAAATTCCTCCTTTTTTTTTTTGCCCTTGGTGTTTTCCAGGTGCTGCAGCCCCAGAGATCCATCAGATCACAGGGATCCCAGAGGATCAGTCCCATCACCACGTTGCTGGATTAAAGCTCCATCATCCAAAAAACACCAGTTCTAGGGAGCCCTTTTGGGGACCTTCTCACCATTCCCTTAATCCCTGAATTCTGGTGATTTCCAAATCTCACAGGTTTTGCCTAAATATTCAATACCAGAAGAGGAAAAAGGACCAGCAAAGTGCCTGCAGCAGGGAAGCAGAGGATCCCTGAGGAGTCATCCAAAGCATTTCCCTCTCTTCTGCCCCTGGCAGTTCCTCTCTTCCAGGCCAATAAATCAGGTGAGCCCTAAGCATTCCTTGGAAAACACTCCAAAAGAGGAAGGAACCACAGAAATTCAACACCCCAGGGCACTTCACAGCACTGCTCCCAATGTTCCTTCATCACACACCAGCTTCCTCAGCCACCTGGAAAGCTCCACATGGGACACTGGGATGGCAGCACAGACCCTGTCCAGCTGTTTCACAGCTTCCCCTCCAAGGTGATCCAGCTGTGCCAACAGGAACTGTTCCAGATGTGCAAATCCCAGTCCTAGATCCCAGCTACAGGGAACAGAGCTTTCATCTCCCTGCCCCCACCTCAAAATTCCACCTGCTCTTGAGCAGGCACGGATAGAAAAACGGGAATTTTAAGCTGCCCAAATCACTTCCAATCATTTCATTCAACTCCAAGCAGGAAAGGGGTGGGAGGGATGGGCTGGGAGCAGGTTCCATGGCATCCTTACCTTTTCCTTTTGCTCCCCTCCAGCCAAGGAATGCAGTCCAGCCCCCGGGAGCAGAGATGAGCTCAGGACACAGAGCTGGGCTATTTGTGAGCTCCTAAAGCCTTAATTAACGAGCTGCAGTTTTAAGATGGCCAATGAGAGCCACCCACTGGGCTTTAATCTGCCCTCGTGGATCCTCCTCCGCTCCCTGCTCTCCCAACACCTGGCAAAGCTGCAGCCAACACCCCCAAAAGGCTGAGGGGGGCTGGCCTGGGATTGTGGGAAACAGGAAAACTGTCCCTGTCCCTGCAGGTGACCTCACAGGCACCGGCACAAAGGGACAAGGATTTCACCTGCACGTGGTTTGGGGTGGAAGGGACCTTAAAGCTCACCCAGTTCCAAGCCCCTGCCATGGGCAGGGACACCTTCCACTAGCCCAGGTTGCTCCAAGCCCCGTCCAACCTGGCCTTGGACACTTCCAGGCACTTCCTTCTGCAGGCACTGCAGTTCCTTTGGACCAAATCCACACAGGGCTGTCACCTCCAGCCACTGCTTCACCTCAGACCAGCTCCTCCTCTTGCCCACGGATCCAAACCATGTCCCAGCATGTCCATACTGGGATCCTCTCCTTCACCTCACTCCCTTTTTTTGTTTCCCCTAAAAATACTCACAACTAAGTGAGAAAAAGCACCTGGGTGTGATCACTTGTCTCACTTCCCTGGAAAACAGGCTAAAATTAAACTGAGAAGGGACTTGCTTCCTCTTGCCTCCCTCAGGGATCCCTCATCTTTTGCTGGAATCTGCAGAGGAAAACAGGTCTTGACTGAGAGGGAACAAAAGCCATTCCCCCTCCCAGGTGATGGGGCTGGGCCCTCGTGGGCAGCAAACTGGGAATTTCATAGGATCCTGGAATGGTTTGGGTTGGAAGGGACCTTAAAGCACATCTCATTCCACCCCCTGCCAAGGGCAGGGACACCTTCCACTATCCCAGGTTGCTCCAAACCTCATCCAACCTGGCCTTGGACACCTCCAGGGAAGGGGCAGCCACAGCTTCCCAGGGCAAATCCACTCCTAAGGAAAAGCCACTCAGCCCTGTGTCCCTGCCCTCATTCCCTGGACCCACAGCTCTGCCAAAGCAGCTCCTCCCACCCCACAGCCCTCAAAACCCACAAGTAAAGCACCAAAAAAGGCCCAAGATCTGATGGATACGGGGCTTTTTCTCCCTCCTGTTTGGTTTGCAGCCCAGGAATGCATCCCTGCATCCCATTTCCAAGCCATCTGCAGCAGGAACATCACAAAGATGGATTTATTTTGAGCAGAATCTCTGGGGTTTTTTTTATCCTTTCCTCAGGTTTTGGCATTTTCAGAGCAGCCAATCTGCAAACACCCAGCACTGAGGGTCTCCTAAAAATGGGTTTGGATCCAGCCTAACCCACCAAAACCACCAGGGAGCTGATGAGCCAGAGAACAGCACGACTAATTAATTATTTAATTAATATTTGGGGAGCTCTCACACCTGGGACTGAGGACAAATGGCCCTGTGAACCCCTCTGGGCTGCAAAAAGACGAGGTGGTCGCTGAAGGAGCATACAGCAGGTTGTCCCTAAATCAAGGAATGTTTCCTGGTCTGCTCCTGCCTGCTAAACTCACCCTGGATTTTACCTGGGAGGCAGCAACACAACCAGGAAAGCAAAGGACAGACATCACAAGAGTTAAACTAATTAATGCTGATTAGCAGAGAGGCTTTGCAGGGAAGGCAAAGCCCCATTTACAAAGAAGAAAAGAAGATTAAAGCAGTTTCCCTGGAGCCTTGAGAAAGGTCTCCTGGATTAGGATTATAAACCTGCTCCCTATTTTTAGCAGGTTCCTTAAAAAGATGCCACTCCCACCTTTCTAAGATTTGGGATTATTTCCAAAGAGACAGAAATCTGCCCTGGCAGACAGGGAGTTTTGTGCAGCACTGAAACAGGAGCAGGGAGGTTGGTCCCTTCCAACCTTCCCCATCCTGTGATTCCATGAGCAGCAGCCCACTGCAGCAGGGAGTTGGCAGGAACACTCAGGCACCTTTTTCCCCGGAAGTAATTAGCTAATAAGCACTAATTAGCCCCTCCCCTGGCTGCACTGCTGGCAGCAGTGGTGCTGCAGAGGGAACGTGAACCACCTGCTCAAGGTCACTCCAAGGAATCTCCAAGGTCCAGGTCAGTGATTCCAGCACCGTGCTCTGCTGCAAACTGGACCAGTTTAACCCACCCACTGGCTGGAACCAGTTTACCCACCTGGGTGAAGCTCTGCAGAGGTGAGGCTCACCCTGCTGTGGTTTCACCAGCCACCTCCCCACAGCTGTTTTCACCACGCAGGGCTTTGGTTTTGGATACACAGAGGATGCTTATGTCAAACCCTCTCTCTTATCTCACTGCATCCCACAAACCAAACTCATTCCATGTGCACTTCCCCGTCTGGCTCATCTAAGTGAACACAGGGATATCTGAGCCCAGGGTGGTGTATCCCACCCTCCCTCAGCCAGCCCACATGGATAACGGGGCACGGGCAGGGCTCTGGTGGCCATAGGGAGCTCAGCATCCCCAGGGATGGGGATCAGACCCCTCATCCAGGGGGTCCTGGGGCGGGATCAGCACCCCCAGGTCAGTACCTCAGCACCCCGGGGCCCCTCAGCACAGGGACCCTGTGAGGGGCTGAGCACCCCAGGACCCCCATGAGGGGCTGAGGACCCCCATGAGAAGCTCAGCACCCCATGGCAGGCTGAGACCCCTCAACCGAGGCTCCTTGAGGGGCTGAGCACCCCAAAACTGGCCAGGACCCCTCACTGCAGGACCCCATGAGGGGCTGAACACCCCAAGACCCCTCAGCCCAGAGATGCCATAAGGGGCTGAGCACCCCAGGAGCGGTTGTGTCCCCTCAGCCCGAGGCCCTTGTGAGGGACTGAGCACCGCGGAACTCCTCATTCCAGGACCCCCATGAGGGGCTGAGCATCCCGGGACCCCTCACTCCAGGGACCCCATAAGGGGATGAGCTCCCTGGGACCCCTCGTTCCAAGGTCCATGCGGGAGGCTGAGCACCCCGGTCCCCTTCAGCGCAGAACCCCCGTGAGGGGCTGAGCAGCCGGGGGTGGTCGCGCCCCCTCAGAGAAGGGCCCCGCGAGCGGCTGAGCATCCTGGGGCCGCCTGCGCCCCCTCGGCCCAAGGCCCTTATGAGGGACTGAGCTCCCACGATCCCCTCAGACCAGGATCCCCGTGAGGGTCTCGGCACCCCCGGGGCCGGCCGCGCCCCCTCAGCCCGTGTCCCCGTCCCCGCTCACCCGCCCGGGCGATTCCCGCCCCGCGGATCCGCCCGTGGATCATGAGGGGATGGGGGGGGGGGGGGGGGGGGCGGGCGGATCCCGGCAGCCCCCGCGCGCGCCCACCGCCCCGTGACGTCACCTCGGGGGCGGGGCCGAGCGGAGCGCGCGGCCGCGGCGGCGGGACGGACCAAGGGCGCGAGCGGGCGGGGGGGGGGGCGGTGAGCGGGGATGGGGCTGAACCATGAGGGGAGGCGGGGGGGGGAACAGCGCGGGAGGGATGGGGGAACATGGGGTGAGCCACTGCGGGGCGGCGGGGGGGCTGTGTTGGGCCGAACGATGAGGAGCGGGGAGACGTGGTGGGGGGCTGGACCATGGCGGGGTGTGGGGAGTCGGGGCTGGACTATTGCGGGGCGGGGGGAGGCGTGGTGAGGCTGAACCATTATGGCGATGAGGGGGAAACATCGTGGGGCTGAACCATTATGGGGTGGGGGGGAGACGTGGTGGGGCTGAACCATTATTGGGAGGGGAGGACTGGTAGGGCTGAACCATCATGGAGAGGGGGGGACATAGTGGGGCCGAACCGTGATGGGTAGAGGTCGTGGGTTGAACCATTATCGGGACGGGGGGATTCCTAATGGGGCGGAACCATTATGGGGAAGGGGGGAACCCTCGTGGGGCTGAACCGTGGTCGGGATGGGGGCAGCTGGGGCTGAACCACTGCAGGGCGGGGGGGAGATGTGGTGGGGCTGAACCATTATGGGGGTGGGGGAAGCCATCGCAGAGCCAGACCCTGCCAGGAGCTGCCATGGGGTTGATCCACGACGGGGAAGGGGTGTTGAGGCCCTCCCTGTGATGGGAACACCGGTGTCACCCCAGGAGCTCTCTCCTTGTCCCCAGGGTGTCCTTGGGCTGTGTCCCCTGCTCCGTGTGCTCCGTGAGGGTCCCGAGTCTCCCGCCTGTGCTGGGATGGCCGCCAGCCGGGCCCTGAGGTGAGTCTGTGGGGTCTGGGACCCCCCGGGACAGCACCAGGTCTGTGCTGTGGGATGGAGGTTCACGTCACCCCCACGGTGACACCTGCCCGTGTCCCTGTTCCCACAGTGTCCTGTCCCCCCGGGCCGTGTCCCGGCTCCCTCTGGCCGCCTCCACCCGCAGCAATTCCAACCGCGCCTCCGTGTCCCACCTGCACCGGCAGCACTACGGGCGGCTCTACCCCGTCCTGCTCGTGGGCATCGACGGCTCCACCACCCGCCTGCGCTACCAGGAGCCCAAGAGGATCCTCATGGTACGGGGGCGGAGGGAGATGGGGCAGGATGGGGGCGAGGGTGGGCACGGGAGACTCGCGTCGTGTCCCAGGGGGTGTCACACCATGTCCTGAGGGGCTCGTGTTGTGTCCTGGGGGTCTCATGCCATGTCCCACAGGGCTCACACTGTGTCCCACAACGCTGATCCCATGTCCCTGAAGGCTCACACCATGTCCTGGGGTCTCATGCCATGTCCCACAGGGTTCACACTGTGTCCCCAGGGTCTCACTCCATGTCCCAGAGGGTCCACACCATGTCCTGAGGGGCTCGTGTTGTGTCCTGGGGGTCTCATGCCATGTCCCACAGGGCTCACACCGTGTCCCACAAGGCTGATCCCATGTCCCTGAAGGCTCACACCATCTCCTGGGGTCTCATGCCATGTCCCACAGGGCTCACACTGTGTCCTACAAGGCTGATCCCATGTCCCCAGGGTCTCACACCATGTCCCAGAGGGTCCACACCATGTCCTGAGGGGCTTGTGTTGTGTCCTGGGGTCTCATGCCACGTCCCACAGGGCTCACACTGTGTCCCACAAGGCTGATCCCATGTCCCACAGGGCTCACACTGTGTCCTACAAGGCTGATCCCATGTCCCCAGGGTCTCACACCATGTCCCACAGAGCTCACACTGTGTCCCCAGGGTCTCACCCCATTCCCCAAAAGGTTCACACCGTGTCCTGGGGTCTCACCCTACGTCCCTGGAGGCTCACAGCGTATTCCAGAGGGTTCATTCTGTGCCCTGGGATCTCACACCTTGTTCCCAGGGTGTCACCCTCTGTCCTGTGGGGGCCATGCCTTGTCCTGGGGGGCTCATGCCATGTCCCAGGGGTCTCACACTGTGTCCCCAGAGCTCATGTCGTGTCCACCAAGGTCTTGTGCTGTGTCCTGGGGTCTCATACTATGTCCTGGGGCTCACACCCTGTGCTGGGGAGCTCACACCATGTCCCAGGAGGCTCATGTCATGTCTTTGGGGTCTCACGTCACATCCTGGGGTCTTACACCGTGTCCCTGGGGTCTCGCATCATGTCCTGGGGTGGGTCTCACGCCGTGTCCCTGTGTCTCACGCCGTGTCCCGGTGTCTCACGCCGTGTCCCCGTGTCCCCAGCTGCCCCTGGACAGCACCACGCTGCCCGAGGCCGAGCGCAGGGCCCGTCTGCGCCGGCACTTCCCCAGCAAACCCAAGCCCAAGACCGACGAGGCCTTCGAGGGCATCGACCTGGAGACCTACAAAAAGTTCTGGAAGAAATGAACGCAGAATTTATAAATAAATAAACAAGCAAACCAACCAACCAGAGCCGTGTGGTCCCGGCGCGGTTCCGCGGGGCTCCCCCCGCGCTGGGGGGACGGTGGTACCGCCCGGTCCGTGTCCCCCCCCCCGCCCGTGCCCGCGGTGGTAGCGCCCGGGCGGGCGCGCGCGGCGGCCGGAGGTGCGTGAGGGGAGCGGCGGCGGATTGGGGGGATTTGGGGGTTTGGGGGGATTTGGAGGGTCCGTGTGTGACCCCGCGGGTCGCACCCGTCTGTTCTTCCCACTCCCCCCATGCCGAGGGTACAGGGACACCCCCCTGGCGTGCTTCACACGCCCCCGGGACGGGCAGACCACCCCCCCTCAGGCCCTGTGACTTCCCCAGGCCTGAACTCCCACCCTGACCCTGAACCCCCCCCAGGCCGTGAACAACCTCCTCTTTGGCCCTGCAACCCCCTCCCAAACACTACCCTCCCTCCCCAAGCCATGAGCTCTCCCCCCGCTCCATTCCGGCCCTTCAACCCCCTCCCAGACTCTGGAACTCTCTCCCCACAGGCGATGAACCGCCCCCCTCCCCGGTCCGTGCAACGATCTTCCCTCCAGGCCGTGTAACAGCCTCCCCAACCGCTCAAACTTGTAATTACCCTCCCCCAGGCCCTGACCACCCCTTCCTTCCAGCCCTGAATAGCCCCTGACTCTCCTGCCCCACCTTGGCCCTGCAACCCCCTGCCAGATCATGATTCCCCCCCCGGCTGTGATCCCCCCCACACTTCTGGCCCTGAACCCCCCCATCCAGACCGTGACCCCCTCTCCTTCCAGTCCTGAAACCTCCCCCCAACCTGCAACTCCCCCCCACCTCCAAACCATGAACCCCCCCCCATCAGCCCTACAACCCCCTCCCAGACCGTGAATCCCCCCAGTCCATAAACCTCTCCCCTTCCAGCCGTGAACCTCCCCCCTCACTCTGCAACCCCCTCCCAGCCCCTGAACCCCCTTCCCAGGCCGTGAGTCCCCCCACAGGCCGCGCACCCCCCACCTCAGGGTTATACAACCAGGGCTTTGGTTCCCCCACCCACCCTTAGGGGGGGCCCACATTTGCTTCCCCCAAATCCAGGAGCCCTCCCAGGGCTGCACAGGGGACCCAGAGTGGATAAATCCCTTTTGCAGGTCACCAACCCCTCCCCAGATCTGCTGTGGGGTCTGGCACCATGTTCGGCTCCTCCCGGGGCGGGGTCCGGGGGGGCCAGGACCAGTTCAGCTGGGAGGATGTGAAGACCGACAAACAGCGCGAGAACTACCTGGGTAAGGGCTGGTCCTGCCCAAACCCACCCTCCCTGCCCACCCCAGTGTGGTTTTGGGGCTCAGGTGGAGGTTTTTTTGGGGGTGTTTCTCCCCACAGGGAACTCGCTGATGGCGCCGGTGGGGCGCTGGCAGAAGGGGAAGGACCTGACCTGGTACGCCAAGGGCAAGAAGGACACGGCCCCGCCGTTATCCCGGGAGGAAGAGCTGGCTGCCGTCCGCCTGGCCGAGCAGGAGGCCATGATGGCAGCGCTGTGAGTCCACACACACACCCCACACACCCCCCAAAAACAGGGGGTGCAAATCCTCTCCCCCACACGCATCACCCGCTTCTGTTTTTGTAGGGGCTACAAGAACATGAAGAGGCAGCCCACGGGCCTCAGCAAGGAGGTAATGGGGGCAGTGTGTGTGTCCCCCCACGTCCCTGGGGGGTGTCCCCTCCCCTTGGCTCTTTTTTGGGAGGGGGGACACGCCCAGGACACTCTTCCCCCCTCCCCTTCCCACAGGACCTGGCTGAGGTTTGCAAACGGGAGGGCGCCGAGCGGGACGACAAGGACGTGGATCGGGTGGTGGGTTTGGGCAGCTCCAGGTATGGAGAGAGACGGGGGGGGGGATCCCACACCAATTCCAGGGCAATCAGATTTTTTGATTTTACCTTTTTTAAGCTTTTTTTATGTGGTCTCTTCACAGTGGCAGTGCCGGCCGGGTGATGCTCTCCAAGGAGGACAAGGAGGCGGCCAAGATGGGGCTCTCTGTGTTCACGGTACAGCACTGGTTGTGTTGTCCTTGGGAGGTTAAAAAAAAGAGATGGAAAAAGGCAAAAAATTGGGATATTTTCATTTAGAAAAAGGCAAAAAAATGGAATATTTTCATTTAAAATATTTAAATATTTATTTAGAAACCAAACCTGGGTGTTGTAGCAGTGAGACCTGCGGGATCTCCCCGTCTCCTGAGTTAATTTGCGGGGCTCTAATTTTTTCTCCCAGATTTCATTTAATTTTATTTTTTTCAAATTTAGTTTTTAAAGGGGGAAAAAAATCCCTTTTTCTTGTAATTCAAAGCTATGGGCTTATGGACTTGCTCCCTATTTTCCCCCCCCTCTCCAACCCTAGCACCAGAAAGTCTCCAGCAGCCCTGAGACATCTGGCTCCAGGAAGAAGCAGGAGAAGGAGGAGAAGGTGGAGGAGAAACGGTGAGTTTTCCCACTTTGGTAGGAAACCACCTGAAATGGCCTGGTTTTTGCAGGGAATACTTTGCAAAGTGCTTCCATGGCTCCCTTTGGCATCGGGTTTGTTCTGCATCTGCCTGAAAAACTCTGCTTTCCCTCCAAAACCTCTTTGTTGTTGTTTATTTCTGTGGGTTTCTCCTTGGCCAAGGGATGTGGTGGGATGTGCCCGGAGGGAGGGATGAGAATGAGTTTTTGGAGGAGCCAGAGGGATGCACAGGGCAGGCATTCTCAGTGCTTGATCTCTTTTCCTTGCAGACCAGAGAGCAACAAAAAATCCAAAAAGGAGAAAAAGAAGAAGAAAAAGAAGAAACATAAGAAGGAGAAGAAGAAAGATAAGGACAAACATGCCAAGAAGGACAGTGCCCCATCGTCATCTGATTCTTCTCCAGATCGGGAAAAGAGGTATGGGATGGGCTGGGGGCTGAGCCCTGGTCTTGGGGCATCACTACTGGGAAATGGGATGAAGGATTTAGGAGAGCCACGTGGTCTGGCATTCCAAAATCCCCTTTTTCGCCTCCAGAATCACCTTGTTGGTGTCCCTGCTGTCACTCACCCTTCTCTCCCTGCAGGCACCACCGAAGGAAAGCACATCAGCACTCCGAGACATCGCGGCACAGCAGCCGCCGCCGGCACGACACGGATTCCTCTGGGAGCAGCAGGGATTCGGGGCGGCATTCCAGGCGGAGGCAGAGCCGCAGCAGGGACAGGGACAGCAGGGACAGGGACAGCCGCAGCCACCACCCGTCCCCGAGGCACAGGGGCAGGAAGAGGAGCAGGAGCAGGACCCCCCCATCCCGCGGGGTCAGGCAGCGCCACGACACCAACTCGGACTGAGAGGGATCCCGGGATCGGCCCAGGGAGGTCCCACATAGGATTTATATTTTTTCAGGTGGTTACATTAAAAAAGCTGCAGCTCTGCAGGAGCAGAGTCTGGCAAAGGGCATTAAGTTTGTGATGCCAGCAGCCCCTGCCCACCCCTGGGGGCAGCAGGTGCCTGGGCCCCCTCCTCCTCACTCCCTGGATCCATCCATCCAGGCAGGATTTAGCACAGATGCTGTGGGGTGGGGGCTGGTGCTGGGATGGTTCCAGCTGTGGTGCTGGAAATGCTGTGGATACCTCATGTCTGTGTACAGAGACTTTGGAAGAGATTATTATTATTATTATTACGTTTTTTATCTTCTTCCCCTGCCCTCGAGTGTCTGCCAGCACAGTGGTTGGAAGAGAGTTTCTTTCCTTAAACATTCCCTAAATTCACTGCTGCATGGAAGGGACCTTTAAGCTCATCCTGTTGCACCCCCTGCCATGGGCAGGGACACCTTCCATTAGCCCAGGTGCTCCAAGCCCCATCCAACCTGGCCTTGGACACTTGAAATAATTCCTTGGCTGACAGGGAGATGGATGGGACCGGAGTGTCTTCCCCTGGCCGCATCCACCCACCCCAGGGAGCAGCAAACTGTTCCCATCCAGGATTTAAACCCTCAAAACATGAGTATTTATGTCCTGGGTGCACTGAAGAAAGGCAGTTTCACATCAGTAAATAGGAACACTGCTGTGAATGGGAAGGGGTTGTCCCGAGCAGCTCCGGAGCGTCGCTGGGTCCGGCGGGGCCGTGCCAAGCACAAGGACCTCATTTGTGTAATTAATGATGCAATTTAAGACAGGGAGGGTTTGTGTGTCTTGGTGGACAAAGGCCCAGAGGGATCAGGGTGAGGAGCTGACAAAGCCCTTCTGTCCCACGTCCCTCCCCGGCCGTGAGCACGTGCTGGGCAGGGGCAGCGGGAGAGGCTGCGGAGCAGCCACGACCTTCGGGGATCCCCCACAGCAAGAGGCTGTTTTGGGGGGTGACAAACTCCTGGCAGGGTCACAGGGCTGTTCCTCGTGGTCTGAGCAGCTCCAGATCCAGCCCAGGGCTGGCAGGAGGAGTGGGGTGGCCCTGAGCCCTCGCACTCCCTGGCTGGGGGCACTGACCCTACTGGTGCTCACCAGGCTGAGCTCTGGGTCACCCTCCTGGCGGTTTCGGGGATCCTGGATGCAGGGCAGTGATGGGCATGGTGGAACAGGGCTGTGCTTCATGGGAACTCAGTGCTGGGAGCAAAAGCCTGGAAAGGGAACTGTGGGAGACTGAAAACACCACAGGGAGCAGAGAAAGAAGAACCACAAATCCCCGTGTCCTGCTCCTTCCACGGGCTCCTGCTCTCCCTGCCTTCATCTCCCAAGCAGAGGGGACGGATGCTCTGGGCAGAGCTGGACTCACAGCTCCACACACGTGTCCCAGCCAGTGCCAGAGGTGCTGATGTGCCAAGCACGATGCCAGCGGGGCCGTGGCACAGCTGTCCCGGCTCAGTTCAGCTCTCCTGAGCTTTCTCCTGCCTCTCCTGTGTCACAGCTCTCCTCTCTTCCTATCTCACACTCCGAGACCTGAGTAGAACAGTTTGAGAAATGTGGATAAGCCAAAACTGAGGGTGAGGGGGGTGTGAAGGAGCCAGGCCCCATTGAAGGGCTGTTCACCCCAAAACCCTCCCTTGCTCAGCTGCTGCAGCGGTTCCTGGGGGGACTGGGCAGGATCCTCTGCCCTGGGTGGCCAAAATTCCCAAGGGGCCAGTCCAGCCCAGAGCAGAGGGCAGAGCACGGCTCCCATAACATCAGCACATTCCCTCTGTTTTCCACAGCAAATTGTGCACAGAGGAGCAGGATCCTACATCCCAGCTGCCCCTTCACATTCAGTTCCCTCCCATAACAGGAACAGAGAGATGTCCTGCCCTATTAGGGATGCAAAAATCCTAATTCAGAGCTTGACATTCCAAAGGGTGACCAGCCTGATTCCCAGGTTTGGGATCCCCGTTTGCCCAGCGTTGTTTACCCTTTACAGCCACAGTCCCTGTTACCCATCCAAGCCCCCAGGTTTCCCTGCTGGGAATTCTCTCTCTAACCTGCATGACAGACCTTTCATCCTACAGCTTTCCAGCCTGTGTCCTGGGGAATCTGCTGCAGCTCCAGCCAGGAAAACAGCCGGCTCCTGGCCAGCAGCCGGAGCGTGACCATCCAGGAGAAGCTGCAGCTGACAGGGAAGGCAGGAGGATCAGCTGGGAGGAGGAGGAGCTCTGTCCTGGATCCAGATGGGACTGCAGAAGGGAAAAGTGCAAAACAAGAGAGTTTAGGAA